>NC_066584.1:212898653-213564159 GCF_024323335.1 Lathyrus oleraceus
AGCTACCACCGAGTAATCAACAGAAGCCTAGAAGACAATTCACCAAGATCAACATGTCACTGGCCCAAGCCTTGCAACACATGTATGTTGAAAGGGGAACTCATTACTTTGAAGGACCCTCCTCAGAATCCTAATACTTCCTCTCCTCGGTACAATCCTAATGCACGATGTGCCTATCATTCTAATTGTCCGGGACATGACACCAACAATTGTTGGGTGCTGAAAAATAAGATTCAAGATATGATTGAAGCTGGGGAGATTGAATTTGACCCTCCTGGGACTCCAAATGTAATTACTGCTCCCATGCCCAATCATGAGAAGACTGTTAATGTTGTTGATGAAGTTTCATATGTTTCCTCAGTAGCATATGTGACTACTCCCTTATCTATTATCAAGAAGAAGCTGGTGCAGGCTGGATTCTTTCCAGGTTGCAACGAAGACTGTTTTTATTGTGCCTACAAACCTGATAGCTGCTGGAAGTTGAAAGATGGTATTCAACGCCTCATGAACAATTACACTATATTGTTTGAGAAAACTCCTTCTGTGGAAAGTATGTGTGAACACCTAACTCGAGGTAAGAAGTTTGAAGATGTGGATATGGTTGATAAAGTGCCAGTGAAGATTACCTCCAAAGGCCCTGTCAAGATCACTTCCAAGGGTTCTATCAAAATTACTGCTGAAGGCCTGGTGAAGACTGTTGCTAAAGTTAGAGTGCCTCCCATGATTATTACCACTCCTGGCCCTATTCCTTATACTTCTGATAAAGCTATACCCTGGAATCACGGTTCTGATGTTTATATCCATGGTGTTAAGCAGGAACTTTTGACTGATACACCTGTTACTGATGATAACCTTGATGTTGATAATATTGCTGGATCTAGTAAGATCACCAGAAGTGGAAGAATTTTCTCTCCTCCAGCTACCTCAAAAAATACAGTTCTTCCAACTACTACCTCCACTTCTGAGCCAAGTACTGATGCTCGAGGCAAAGGTCCTGTGGTTGAACCTGTGCAAGCTGAAGCACCGACTGCTGAAAATCTCTCTAAACAGATGGAAGAAGTGTTGAAGATCATTCGTAAGAGTGATTATGATATTGTTGACTAGTTGGGGCATACTCCCTCCAAAATTTCCATGTTGTCTTTGTTGCTGTGTTCTGAGGCTCATGCTAAAGCCTTGATCAAATTCTTAAGGACTGCTCATGTACCAAATGAAATTTCTGCGGATCAATTTGAAAATTGTGTTGCACATCTGACTTATGATAATGGGTTAGGTTTTTCTGATGCTGACTTGACTCCTGCCAAAAGAAACCATAACAGAGCTTTACATATCTCCATTGAATGTAGGGGCACTACCTTGACTCATGTGTTGATAGACAATGGCTCTTCATTGAATGTACTTCCCAAAGAGGTTCTGAACAAGCTCAGTCCTGAAGATGCTGTGTTAAGACCAAGTAATATAGTGGTGAGAGCCTTTGATGGTTCAAGAAGAGTGGTGCATGGAGAAATAGATCTCCCGATCAAAGTAGGCTCTCAAGTCTTCGATTCTACCTTCTATGTAATGGATATTCGTCCTGCGTACTCTTGTTTTCTTGAGCACCCCTGGATCCACGGGGCAGGTGCTGTGACCTCCACTCTACATCAGAAGCTGAGATATCCAGTGAAGGGAAAGATCGTAACTGTTTATGGAGAGGAAGAATATATGGTCAGTCATGTGAATACATTTAAGTATGTTGAAGTGGAAGGTGAATATGTTGAGACTCCTTGCCAGACATTTGAAGTAGTTCCTTGGGTCGTTCCCGCTACTGAAGCTCCTCCTGTGGTTAAAAGAGTTCCTGTGGTTACCAGAGTACCTCCTACAATGGCTTCCCTCAAAGATGCTAGAGCTGTGGTTGAAGAAGGTGGTTGTACTATTTGGGGTCAGCTTCCCGACATTCCTTACAAGTCTGACAAGTTTGGTTTGGGTTTCACTGCAGAGTCCCAGAAGGCTGTTCGTCGTGCTCGTGCTGTTCGTATCACCAATCAAGGGAACATGAAAGATCAAATCAATGTTGTGGGTGACTATAATGAAGACTACAATCTGGATAACTGGATTTTTCCTACTGTGGGTGATGGGCTCAACAATTGGAAGACTGAAGACGTTATTCCTATCCCCTTTAGTCATGAGTAAATACTATTACTGCGTTGTTATTTTTAAGCCTTGTGCCTTACCCGGGGCACAATGGTATGCTTGTTTCGAGATGTCATTTCATTTGCATACTTCATTCAATAAAAATCAATGGACGTTTCATTTTCGTAAATATTGGGCTCTTTGTTTTTCTTTTATTTTATTTTCATCAGCTATGTGTTCGTACACACACCCACATCACTAAAATGCAGATCCTCATCCACCTTGGATCCTGTTGATAACAGTTCTACTATTGCCAATTATAATTTCGAGAATCCGATCTATCAAGCTGAAGATGGAAAGGATGAAGATTGTGAAGTACCTGTAGAGCTTGCTAGGTTATTACAACAAGAAGAGAAAGTTACACAGCCGCATGAGGAATCAATTGAGGTTGTAAATCTGGGTACTGAAGTAGACAAGAAAGAAGTCAAAATAGGAGCAGGCTTGGAAAACAGTGTCAAAGAAAGATTGAGTCGGATGTTACGTGACTATGTAGAGGTTTTCGCTGGAAAAATCAAGAGATGATATGGAATGATGAATGTCAAGAAGCTTTTGACAAAATCAAGAAGTATCTCCAAGAACCTATAAATCGGATGCCACCAATTGAAGGAAGACCTCTAATCATGTATTTGACCGTGTTAGAAAATTCAATAGGGTGTGTGTTGGGGTAACATGACGAGTCTGGTCGAAAAGAGCATGCAATATACTACCTTAGCAAAAGGTACCGACTGTGAAACAAGATACTCCCAGCTCGAGAAAGCTTGCTATGCTTTGGCTTAGGCTGCTCGCCGACTAAGACAGTATATGTTGAATCATACCACTTTATTGATTTCTAAGATGGATCTTATCAAATATACATCTGAGAAACCTGCTCTCTCCGGAAGAACAACAAGATGATTGTTGAACTCTGCACGCAGTTCAAAATAAAACACCATAACTCTTCTCCGTACCGGCCAAAGATGAATGACGCCGTGGAGGCTGCTAATAAGAATATTAAGAAGATTCTACAGAAGATGACTGTTACTTACAAGGATTGGCACGAGATGTTACCATTTGCTCTTCATGGTTATCGTACTACAATACGTACTTCAACAGGGGCAACCCCATTCTCCTTAGTCTATGGTATGGAAGCAGTTCTGCCCATTGAAGTTCAGATCCCTTCCTTAAGAATCATGAAGGATGCAGGCTTGGATGAAGATGAGTGGATTCAGACTCGACTCGACCAGATAAATTTGATTGATGAGAAGAGGTTGGCAGCTGTTTGGCATGGTCAGATGTACCAGAAACGGATGATCAAAGCTTTCAATAAGAAGGTTAAGCCAAAGGTATATCAGGCTGGTGACTTGGTAATCAAGCGTATCATACTACCACAGGGTGATCCTAGGGGCAAGTGGACTCCTACATATGAAGGACCATTTGTGGTCAAAAGAGTATTCTCAGGAGGTGCCATGATGCTTACTATTATGGATGGTGAAGACTTTCCACAGCTTGTAAACGCAGACATAGTTAAAAAATACTACGCATAAAAAGAGACCCGCTAGGTTGACTGGCCTAGGCAAAAATAAGGGCATCCCGGAAAACCAAAAGGGTTCGGGCAAAAATTAGGGATATATATAAAAAAAATATACACCCGGCAAGTCGAAAACCTGAAAAGGCGGCTTGGGCAAAAAAGGGTACCCCGGTGGATTGAAAACCTGAAAGGGCAATCCAGGCAAAAGTTAGGGATTAAAGCGTATGACTATGTCTCGTTTGGATCACTCATGTAACTTCAACTGATGGTGCTACCTAAATCAAGTTCAAACAGATAAAGATCAATCCAATCGTTTCTGTCTCAACAGCAGAAGATGAGATATTTGAAGATAATGGCAATAGTAGAATTGAAACTCAATAGGATCATTTTTCACATAGCTGTTTTCTTTGTTTTATAAAAAATTTACGACGGATTCCTCTTACTAGGATTTCTGTCTCCTTGTACAAACTTGCCTATGTATAGGTCACTTTGTGATATAAATAAAATTTCATCTTTGAATCCAGATTTACTTTTACTCTATTTACATAAGCGAAAACGTCCATTGGTTGTATTTGAATGTATGTATGCTTTTGAATACGATTGATGTTTACCAGAAATGCATAAAATGCAGTAATAGTATTTACTAAGGACGAACGAGGGTAGTAGTTCAACGAAGCTTCGCCGGTTCATCCCCACTACAAATCCCCAGTAGAGCAAATTTATCTTTATAGATGCTTCGAATTACGTCTCCCCTTGAATTTATGTCCATCTCTTTTATCCTCAGTCGGGATACTCAGGAACTTATTTCTTCAATAGAAGTACGACGAACGAATACGGGAAGTGACAAATACTATACTATCAAACAAGACGGGAACGAGCTCCTCATATTCTTCAGCAACGAATCGGGATTTATTTTCCCTAGCCAGCAGTTGTTATACAAAGATATCCGGACGCTTCAGGCCGCATGATTCATACATACATCATTTACATCATACCATGGCATATCCATAAGTGCATAATACATTTACTTAGATGCACCATGCCATGCATGCATACATATTGCATAAACTAACCTTTTCCTTGCAGGATGGTTATATACAGATAAAATACTATCAACAATTCACAACAGGTCAGAAACGATCTATACGAAGATCTAGTGTTGATACTTAATCATTACTCAAGGTGTCCTTGGATAGTAGGCAAACAGTCTATACGAAGATCTATTCCCTAGTCCAGGATATTTTCAGGAGAGTTAATCCTGATACTCTTTTATCCTCGGATAGTAGGCAAACGGTCTATACGAAGATCTATTCCCTAGTCCATGATATTTTCAGGAGATTTCATCCTGATACTCTTTTGTCCTCGGATAGTAGGCAAACGGTCTATACGAAGATCTATTCCCTAGTCCAGGATATTTTCAGAAGATCTAATCCTGATATTCTTTTGTTCTTGGATAGTAGGCAAACGGTCTATACGAAGATCTATTCCCTAATCCAGGATATTTCCAGAAGAGATAATCATCACGAAGATTTATTTCTACTGCTCTATTCAACAATTCAAAACAGTTCAGAGACGATCTATACGAAGGTCTAGTGCTGATACTTAATTCAGAAAGAAATCGCCACGAAGATTTGGTTCTGACACTTAAATTAAAAGTATGTTCTTAGATACGATTCAGAGACGGCCTATACGAAGACCTAGTACTGATATCCAGTATCAACATCAAGATATTATCACCTCCTGATATTATGGATGGCATCTATAAGCCCATCTCCAGTTCTTCCAAGTGGCATCTTCAAGCCCACTTAAGCATATACAACCAGTCATCAGTGTTACTTTACGCACCGGCGAGTGCAAATTTTTGGGCTTTTGTGTTCAATCCCCTTCAACCTTCCAAGTCACGAATGGCACACAGGCCAATCTAACTCCTCAGGTTTCAGAAAATTGAACAGGGGCAGCTGTTGCACCCCAAAATTTGCCCTCTATTTTTAACTCTAACCAATTTGTTGTTTCACATTCATTTGCATCATCTTCATAGCATAACATTTTTTTCTGTCTTAATATTAGCCGGAATAATTTCTCGGAATTTACAAACAGACTGGTCAAATTAACTTTTCAACTGTGCCTAAAAATTAGTCAACGAAAAAATGTCAAGTTTAAGTTTGCAAATGTCGGTAACATTAATCTGCGGTTCACGTGGTTTAATTTGACATGCTAAAAATATTTTTACGACTATTTTTGGTCATATGTTGATCAGTCTGAGTGGTTTAAACGGTCATAATTTTTATTTCAAAATCCGACCAAACGCTGTATTTTTCCGAGTCATTTATTTCGCGCTGATTATTTTGACGTGTTCATTTTATTTTTTCGAGCATTTTGGTGCCCGACTTTTATTTTTTTGAGTCTATTTATTTTTATATTGGGTCTAGAATAAATAAATAGGTTAATTAGTTTTTATTTTAATTTTAACTATTTTAATTATTTAACTTTATTCAGTTTTTAATTTAATATTGGGTTTCAAAATAAACTTAGGCCCATTATCATTAACCTAATTTATTCCTATATATATTTACTAGCATGACTGATAGAGGGAGGCCGAAAGACAGAACAAAAAAGAGAAACTGAGAGTGGCTGATCTATACTATCGTATACACAGTTTGGTAATAGTTTATATATGATATATACTTTATCTATTTTGTTGATATATTTGTTACTGTGTTTCAAATACATGTTCATATGTGTGACTGTGTTATGTATTCCAGATACATGCGGTTTGGTTAAATATATATATATATTTCTATTTTATGTTATAATTTGATTATGTTTTCGGATCGGATCGTGTCAATACGCCGTTTTCACATATACGTGTATGAGGCGTGACATTTGTGTTATCCGATCCAGTTGCGATGATCGCAATTTTGCGCTAGCAACGCCGTTGTTTTTTTTTAATTCATATTTTTTTTATACATATATTTAGATCTGCACATTTTTTTCATAACTAACTACCCTGATTTTTTCCTAAACCCTGACAATTTCGCCACAAACTCTAAATTTCAAACCTAAAACTTTAACCGTGTTATTTCCTCTCAACCATAAACCTTTTCTTAAACCTTAACAAACCTTATTATTATTTCCTATTTTCGCTCATATTTATGTTATTCATACACTGTAACTGCTTCGCCCTTGTAATATTTTAAGTTTTAACTTGTAATATTTTCAGTTTTACTTTTCGCCATCTTTATTATGTAACTGCACCAAAGCGTTGTAATAATTAGGATTTTATTTTCTGTCATTTAAATTCCTACCATTGATCCTATATTAACTGCGTGGTTTAGTAATGTAGGGCGTGAAAACCTACTAAATTAATTATTTAATATTTTTCTATAACCTTTATATTTTTTGTAAATAAATAATAAATACTAACTATTTTAATAACTTTTTTTTATTACTTACTTATAATAATAAATCCTTATATATTTTGTAAATAAAATCTAATTGACCATTTTTCTAATTGAATAATAATAATAAACCTATTAATCTAATAATTTGATATTTTCTATAATCTTTATTTATTTTGTAAATAACAAACTTAATATTTTTCATATAACTCTTTTATTTTATAATTTGTACATTAATATATTTTAAATTCTTTTATTATTACTAATTTATTTTAAACTCATATTTTTCTAATAACTTCTAAAAAAATCTAACTTGTTTAACCTAAAATTATTTCTTTTAAAATTCTAACCTTTTTATTATCACTTTATTATTATTGTTATTTTATTATTGCTTTATTACCATTGTTTATTTATTATTTTATTATTATTTGCTTTTATCTATTCTATTTTTGCTTCATTATTTTCCTTATTTTAATTTTGTTTTATTTATAATATTAGGAACAAATGTATAGGTTGTAAATTTATTCTTTCTCGCCCGATTATTATGTATTTGTCCCATAGCCATGTAATAGTTTAGGAATTTATTTTTCTTGCTTTTATTTTTGTAAATATTTATTGCGTGGTTAGTAATTTAGAGAGTGCAAAAAACTAACTGTAAATAATTGAACTTAGAAAATTAAATTCAAGACAAATATCTGAAAAATAACACTCACACACGTAAGTCGATCTTTGATCGCCATCTGTACTGCCTAGGGTATTCCTCTTGGTTGCCTTCTTTAAATGGTCAAGTCCCTCGAAAATAGGGGTGTCTTAAGCAAAGTCCCTTCAAACAGAAAAAATCATCAAGTCCCTATAAACTTAAAAGATCAAGTCCCTACGAGGTTGCCTACGATATAATGATCTTGTCCCTTCGGTAAATATGATGATAGTCCCTACGAGTTGCTAAAGACACCCCTTATGTTGCCTTCATTGACCATACGATGACCCTATGCCCGTCCCTTAAACACATCCAAGGTAATGACTACCTATTCCTTAATAATAGGGACAGTCTTACCATTGAAAGAATATACGAGAACACGAAAGACTTAATCTAGGGTAGGTATCTCATAGTTACTTGCTCACACTTTTCAAAATTACTTTTACACCTCACAATTTCTAAACTAGGCTTTGTATACACCCATACGAGGGTCATTACAAAGTACTTAAAGAAATTTTTCTAATCACACACTACACTCTTGCAAACAAACAAAGTGAGCTAAGTAACTAAGAGCCCATGGATAACCATGGATATAAAGGGTGCTAATACCTTCCCTTTGTATAACCTACCCCCCGAACTCAAAATCTTTTTAAGGTCTTTCCTGTTCTTTTATGTCCTTTCCTTTTGGATAAAATAAAAGTCGGTGGCGACTCTTGCTATCCGCAACATTTAACTAAAGTTAGTTCTCCCACCGTGTTACAGCCGGCAGAGAAGCAAAGGTAGGAACAGGACCCTCAGGCATGAAATTGGGAGGCATCCCCCACGGGAACCCGGATGGCATGGCTGTTGGAACAAAGTGTGCACTGGTAGAGGGCACAGTAGAGGAGACAATCTCGGAGATAATTGTTCTCTGGGGAGGAGTTGAAGGTGTCGGAGAAGACTGGCTCTGGGCAGCCATGAGTGACTCCATTAGGGCAGTCAATCTGGCCACTTCCTCTTTCAGCTCGCGGTTCTCTTGCTCTAAGTGATCCATCAGTCTTGAAATGTTGGCTCTAGTGTAGTACCGGTGAGTCGGCTTGTCTTCAAAATAAATGAAGGACACAGAGTTAGACCACAGGGCAAGGGACCGGAAACAAAACCTGCTTATGCATATGATGCATGCAATGCTTGTGCATATGATTTGTTTTTTATTTCAAAGGAACTTTAGAGTTTTATTTGCAAATTCTGGAAATATTAAGCATTTTATCACATATGGAAATATCTCATCAAATAATATCAGGGAAAGAAGTGCAGCATCGTCAATCATGTACAAGAGAAAAGGAAAATAATCATCCTATGGATCCCTAGAAACAATCATCTAAAGCTCGGGACACAGGAAGATAAGATGCGCGAAGCCTCTTCACCTCCCTCTCATAGGCTGCCTCCATATCGGCCTTCTCTTTGGTGAGTCGATCATACCTCCTCTTCCAGAACTTAGAAGACTGAGGAAGTAGAGAAGTCCATACATCATCAAGGTCATCAATAACCTGATGCTCAAGAAACTCAATCAACGCATCCTTCTCCTTAATCTGCTGAAGCAACTCTTCACGTTCACGGATCCAGGCACGTGAACGGTCTTCGTCTCTCAACTCCTCTACTCCTTGATTAGGTAGGGTTGAAGGCCCAGCCATAATCATAGGTGTAGGTCTCGGATACTCGTAAGGCATGAGATACTCAGATGCCCTTTTCCTAACCCAAACAGTGTAAGGCTCCAAAGTGATGCAATTCTTAGGACCCAACTCTTTCCTTCCTTTCCTATGAATCTTGTGCCAAGCGCGGAGCATCCTAGCTTTCAAGCCTTGGGGATCTTTACCATCCTGAAAGAATACACCCTCTAACAGAATGTTATTGGGTTTATCCTTTAAGGGGGACCCAAGCTGACGACGTGCCAAAACAGGATTGTAGTTAATCCCACCACATGTACCAAGAAGAGGTACATTGGAGAATTCGCCACAAGAGTCAATAATCTGCACACCATCATACACACGGTTATACCAAGAGATATCATCATTAGTGAGAGACATAAGTCTCGTGGACCACCGTAGACATTCCTTGTTCTCCTTGAAAGCGTCCGTCTGAGGTAAGTGAGAAATAAACCACTTATACAACAGAGGCAAACAACACACAATGGCGCCACCACCCTTTGCATTCCTCATATGCAAAGAGAAGTAGGTATCGCCCAACAGAGTCGGAACGGGATTAAGAGTAGAGAAGATCCTAATAGCGTTCACATCCACAAACTTGTCGATGTTGGGGAACAATACCAATCCATAGATGAGAAGTACAAATATGGCTTCAAAGGCATCCTCACTCATGGCCTTCCCATATATAGCAGCTTGAGCAATGAGGAACTCAGAAGAGAGACCTTGAATTCCACCTTTGATAGTCATATGAGCACCAACCAGAGATTCATCTATGTGTAACATGTCATCTATCTCTTGAGAAGTAGGAATACTCTCAAAGCCACTGAACGACAACTGGTCTAGAATAGGTATACCCACAAGGTAAGCATACTCCTCAAGGGTAGGCAAAAGCTGGAAATCCGGAAACGTGAAGCAACGGTACAAGGGATCATAAAACTGCACCAATACACTCATCAATCCTTCATCCACCTGAGTAGTCAGAAGAGGAAGAAGCTTCCCAAAACGAGCCTTGAAACCCAAGGGATCTAATACATAAGATGTCAAATTCCTTAACTCTTTCAAGTCTGGTTGTCTGAAACTGTACTTCTTTGTATTCCTTCTTTGTCTTTCCATGTCTGAAAATTTTGCAAATAAACCCCTTAAGTTCCTTGAAAATTTTCTTATTTATTGATGATATGGATGCAAATGGGTGCATGAATGCATGAATGCAACAATCACACTCAAGGATCAAGCAAAGCACACCAAACAAAGGTCATGGGATGGATCATGTTATCCTTAATATTAATCATCCATTTTGGTGGATTATGGTTTACACCTTATCAACACCCAAGTTCCATTGATATTAAGGATTCATGAACGAATCAACCATGAATCAAGGGTTTGTTGTAAGTCACGAGCATGGAGTTAGGTTAAGAACCACCCAAAAGGGAGTGTACTAGGGTTTAAACCTACCAAACATGTTCTACAAGAGGTTCCCATAGTCATCATCCCATCTTTCGGATATTATTGGAGAAACGACTACTTGTATTCCGAAATTATTCTCAAGAGAGACTCTTATGAGTGTAGTATCGCGTAACAATCGTATCAAATCTTACACTTGAACGACTTTTGCACTACATCCTAAGAATAGGCCAAGATGGGCTTGGTAAACTAAGGTCCTTGGCTTCTAAGGTCTATATTGGAAAAAGTAATGTTTAACCACAACTACTTGTGTGACATTATTGATCCCAACATGACCTCCACCAAGTGAATGGGCTTGCAAGTCAACTTGCTAAGGAATAACTCCACACAAGTCGACAAGACTATGCCATTCTCCTATCCTAAGTGCACTCGAGTTCGGGTATAGAACTCATCTCACAAAGATCACCAAGCATACAAGGAATTAATATTCAAGCAAATCAATCATTACATACAATACAGTAATCCCAAATTGCATGTCACAAAACAAATACAATACAACAAGCATGAAAAGTCGGCAAAACCCACTAGGCAAATACACTTTCCCCAGCAGAGTCGCCACTTTTCTGTAGCGGGGTATTCGTTATCATTAGAGATATTGACTAAATCCAAGGTAAATCATACAAGTCGAGTCGCCACCGCACTTCTATTTATCCAAAGGAATGGTTAGAAAACGAACAAAAATCTAAAAGTTTTATCGAATCAAAAACTAGTAAAAATGTCAGAGATCTGGGTAAGGGGGTTGGTTATGCAATGGGAAGGTATTAGGCACCCAAAGCATCCTAGGTACTCCTAGGGAGCCCTTTTCACATTTGTTGCAAAGGTTGTTGTTTTTTTTTTGACAATTTATTTGTGCAAACATGATTGAAGGGATGAGAAAAGCGTGTATGTTTATCTAATGTACTACTTACTAAAAGAAGGGTCAAAAGAAAATGACTCGCACGGACGTCGCATCCACTGCATACGTATCTCATCTGAATCTGAGAATCAGAGTCTTCGTAGCTCGGCTACCTATGGGTTAAAGAGGAGTGTGCTCGCTAAGACATCGCGTCTTATGCCTACGTATCTCATCTGGGATGAAAATCAGAGCAAAACATAGTTCGACTAACTACGGGGCAAGGGTTGAGTTTTGGGGTGAACGACGTTACTACGCAATCTACCGGATGCTCGACCTTTGGAGACTTACTCGCCTGTAGTAGAAGGAGATAACGTGTTCTTAGGAGAAGAAAAATCAATGAGTTTGGGGTGTTTAGGGATGTTCATGCAAAAAGGCAGTCCTAGATGAAGGAACCGCGCTACCTTAAATGACATGCCACGAGAGGCTATACAAAACCTAAGAAATCGGTAACATGCGGGAAAAGTAAAGGGATCGAGAGATCTACCGTACGGATAAAGATCCGAAGTAACAGCAATTAGATAAATAAGAAACCCAAAGACTCTTCCAAGCTAAACACCATCAAAGAAAGTGAGTCAGTACAGGCAATCAGAATAGACCTCCAGGTGGTACCCCACAAATAAAGTGGAACACCAAGCAAGCTATTCCTGCAAGAGTATGTGAGCCCTCACAAAAACTCAACAAACAGGTTAGAGAAACAAGATAGGGTAATCAGGAGTTGCCCCTAAATCAAAATGTAACCACATGAATCATGCCATTAAAATTCACAAAAAGCTCACAAAAAGCAACCAAGGGTAGGAGGCCTAAACCTCTTGTCAAAAACATGCATCAAAAGGGTATCAAATTCACCCATAATACCTCATACATTCAGAGCATTCAAATTAAAAGCATAAAATAATGGGAATAAGGCAAACCTGACTGGAGAGATCGAATGAAATTGAATTGCCCGGTTGGGTTTGCAAAGCAATCTGAGGGTTTATATGAGAGGGAATTGGTTCTTTGCCGATGAGTTCCCTTCAGTCTCTGGAGGTTGCTCTGAACTTTGTTAGCTCTTCTCTCACTATCTTTTTCCTGCCAGGGTAATAGGAATAGAATGGCCTTTTGTTTCACTGAAACTCTGAATTTATAACCTGAATTTTGTGGACCTGTGGGCTCAAATGAGAGAGACCCAAGTCCAAAATTTTTCTGTTATATTTTATTTATTTTATTTATTTATTTCTTTTTTTTTCTTTTTTTTCTTTTTTTGTTCTCGTTTTTCTTTTTTTCGTTTTTCGTTTTTTTTTAAACACGTGGGCTTCGCCTAGCGAGCATGACAGTTCAAGAAATTCCTCTGAGCGTAGGTGATTCTGGTGGCTTTTCTTGGGACTCGCTAGGCGACCTATTCTGCTCGCCTAGCGAGCATGACAGCTCATGAACAAACTTTTGCTCCTTCAAGATTAACGTTTTGACTGACGAATAGACCCCATCTGAACCTGTTGGAAGTATCTCAAGCCATTCCCTTGTGTTGACTGATCATCTAAATAGAACCCACAAAGTATCTTGGATGATACTCAAGCTTCAAACAAAAGATGTTAGTGACACATTTTTGTGCTTTTGGTTAGTAAACAAAAGTAAGAGAAACAATGATGTATAATTCAAGCATGCTTGGTGATCTCAAACCAATCACAAGGAGTCCCACCCAGAGGCAAAGGGAACCAAGATGCTAAAGATCCTTGAGGCAATGCAAATGCAATATTATGATGCCATGAGGGATCTTAGGGTCAAAATTGGGGTCTTACAGATGCCCCTTTTTAAGGTCATTCTAGCCGGAGAAGTGAAGGTTAAAATCTTCGTCTCGACGGGGTAGAATGGGCTTAAATAATAACAAAGAGACGAATTTTGGTCCCTAAGAGACCTCATGATGCAAATGTAGGTATGGAAAATGGTAGCACTCTGTGGAGATATGTGTCCATAAAAGCAAAGAAATCAGAAGCCACTGATAATCCATATGAGCAATTCACTCCATGGGACCAAGACCCTGGGGACTCTCCTGGGGGTAGAAAAGGGATAAAAATCCGCGAGCAGGTCACGACTCAAAGCGTGGGGAACAGAATTCCAAAGGGAAAGATCCAACGGAAAGACTCGAGCTGACTCGAAGATGCATATATTGGGGAATATGCCAATACAGCAAAAAACTATCCACAGCGGATACTTCGGATAAAATTCGGATGAAAACAATCCACTAAGGGACTTCGCTGGGGATGTCCACAAGGACACTCCTGGGGAAGCAGCGGAACGAGGTATTACCGGTTACTGGGTAATAAGCTCAAGGAGACATGTGATCTGAACGCCAGGTATGAGGGTGAGAGATACAACATGCTCAGGAAGAGATGAATATCCAAGACCGGTATAAGGGTGAGAGATATCAAAACTTCAAAACGTCTGAGGAAAACCTAAAAGGTATACTTCAACTCAGGGATTCTAACTCCACATGGGACAAAAAGTCATAATAGGGAGCAGAGAGGAAGGAACACCAGGGATACCGGTTACTGGGCATATAATAGGTGACCAACCAAGGCGTGAATTGGGGAATATTCCCAAAACACTCATCATCCAAAAGAGGGCTAAAAGAAAACTCGATTATAGGATGGATATTCGACTCCACAAAGGGGACACGAATCTTACTCAACTAGGGAAGAACAAAAGGCTCCAGACCCGAGAGTGCATGAGATATACTATCTATTACCGTCAGAACATAGATAATATACTCGCATGGACGATTATCCACAACCGGTTACTGGGTTAATAAAGGATAAATCAACCGAAAAGAAAAGGCATTGGGATACCGAAACTAGGTATATAATGATGACCAATTCAGGGGAGAAACTGTTGGTGTAAGCTCTAGAGGCCAATACTTTTGGTACTTGTATCGAATTATTTATTATTAATAAAAGGCTTTTTCTTTATTACGTTTGTTTAATAAAGTCCCTAGAATAGCTAGTCTGTTTAATGTATCAAGTATGACTTAATCATGAGATCACATTAAACATAAGGACACTATTCTTAAAGTATCCGTAGTCGAGCTTTAATGTGAAGTGGGATAACATTAAAGTATTAAGACTATTATGTTTGTAGACTGATGATCACATCTCATGGATCATGGATAAAGAGTTATCAAGTCTTAAACATAGGTATGAATGTTAGGAGTAATATTTATACCGGATTGACCCGCTATGAGAATACTATATAGAAAGTTATGCAAGGTGTCATAAGTTATTCTCATGGTGATAATAGTGTATTCCACTCTTCGACCTGAAACCACTATGGATCCTAGATGTAGAGTCGAGTGCTTTATTGCTGATCCAACGTTGTCCGTAACTGGATAACCATAAAGACAGTTGATGGGTACTCCACAAAGCATGCTGAGGGACATGAGTGACCTAGATGGAATTTGCCCATCCTGCATAACAGGATAAATGTCTATGGGCCCAATATTGAACTGGACAAGGATGACACGGTCTATGCCTTGTGTTCAATATAGACATAAGGGCAAAAAGAATAATTATACACATAATTATTATCACAGAAGGAATTGTCAGATCACATGACATTTTCGTGTCTTGGGTAGCAGTGATGTGTTGCTAGATACCGCTCACTGTTTATTATGTTAAATGCGTGATTTAATATAATTGCCAACGTCACGAAAACCTACAGGGTCACACACAAAGGACGGATTGATGAGAGATAGAGTAACTAAGGAATACCGTAAGGTACGGTGCCCTTAAGTGAATTATAGAACATCGTAAGGTACGGTGTACTTGAGTAGAATACGAAATATGGTAAGGTACCATGGGCTTAAGTGATTTTGGGCATATTATAAGATATGGGCCAAAATACACTTAAGTGGGCTTTTAGCTTGAAGCCCACACAAGTGGTTCTATAAATAGAACCCTTGTGCAGAAGCAAAAATTTGCGGTTGCATTATTTTTGTTTTCTCTCTCACTCTCTCTCTCTCACTCAAAGCCTTCATTCGTACCAGCTAGCACTGAGATTGAAGGAACCCGTTCGTGTGGACTGAGTAGAGATGTTGTCATCGTTCAACGTTCGTGATCGCTTCGTGGATTTGCATCAAAGGTTTTGATTGTCACAAGAGATCTGCACCAAAGGTTTCAACCGTCACAAGAGGTAAATATTCTATCACTGATCATGACCATTCGTAAGGATCTCTAAAGGAGAAATTTTAATTTCCGCTGCGCTTTGGGTCGCAATTCTCCTTCAGAAACAATCGTTACCAACAACAACAAGGTAGACGAGAGATGACCCGCTGGGGATAAATTGTTTAATCAGGGCAATTATCCAAGCAGATGAGGGGATATCATCATCGAATATTGGATGAAGATAATTGTCACCAATTAAAGATGAGCAAAAATAGTTACTCTGCAAAAAGGGAAGAAATAGGGTTTACAACCACCGGTATAAGGGTAGAGAACCACAGACTCCGCCGGGGATAATAATTACTAATTATTGAGCAATTATTCATTTACCACGGGGAAACAGGAAAAGAGTCTCAAGAGACCGATCTAGGATCAAACTATATAGGCACACCAAATCAAGACTTGTCCCGGTGAGGATATAACTCAATGGGGAAAACCATCCCAGTATATGTGTTGGGAAGGAACAAAAACAATCAACATCCACGAGGATATAACCCGGTGGGGAATATGGAAGAAAAGATAGACGCTTTTTGCCTATGGAGCTGACTCTATATGGAGAGATCAGACACACACGCCTGCTTGGGGAAGTATATCACCAAATAGCAGGACACAGCAAACAACGATATATGGCAAAGAATGCAACATGAATATCTGAATGTTATAATTATGCATGAATATGCGTGGTTTATGTATGATGTATGCTAACAAACATACATATCTAACACAACACGGTCCAGGAATCAACCACCCGGTACTACATCTCAAGAGAGAAAGCCAAGTTCACCGGGGAGTATCCAATCTGCTGGGGATCAGAGATACCAGGAAGCAAAGAACTCTGCAGGGGATGAATCATCAATCATTCCAGCTGGGGACGAGAGTTATCACAGACAAGGTCCACCACACCAACAACTCTACTGGGGAATCTATCCGAGGAGATAAAGGATTTATCGGGATCAACCACCAAATACCGCTCTTGCCCAAAGAGATCCAAGCTGCCGAGGAAGAAAGATTGCTACTCTGCTGAAGGGAAGAGAGGTGACTCTCAACAAGCAATCCACTTGGTAGGATAAACCACAAGGGGTTCCGGAGGGAGGAGATACAGTCATGCCAGGAATATGGACAAAAATCTTACCCTGTTGGGGATCGTACCACCCTTGGGAGAGCACTGAGGATCTCCTAAGTATCCTTTCGTCATTGTGAATGTTCACTTTGTTTAAAAACAAATTATAAAAAATATGATCGTTTAAAACAATGATATTTTCTTAATCAAAACATGCAAAACATTTGTTGAATAGAAACAGATAAGAGTGCCAATAATTGGATAAAAGGCTCAAATTTATTTGATAGAATGGTAGTCTGCGAATGGCAAGACTCCATAGATCTTTACAAATTTGAAATTGGTGATATATATTGGAAAAGGGCTACATTGAACATAATGACCATTTCTCCACCAATTCTGAATCTGATGTATTTGAAGCTTTGGCTGATAATGAGCAAGGATCTCTGACGGACAACAGTTGTAGAACAAAGTCTTGTCAGGATGCAGTTACTTGCCAAATCCCTAATTTTTGCCTAGATTGCCCCAGGATGAGGTACTTAATCTAGAGGGATACATATATCATTATTATATATTTTTTGTGTCTCTACGGGGCAAGGGTTGAGTTTTGGGGTGAACGACTACGCAATCTACCGGATGCTCGACCTTTGGAGACTTACTCGCCTGTAGTAGAAGGAGATAACGTGTTCTTAGGAGAAGAAAAATCAATGAGTTTGGGGTGTTTAGGGATGCTCATGCGAAAAGGCAGTCCTAGATGAAGGAACCGCGCTACCTTAAATGATATGCCACGAGAGGCTATACGAAACCTAAGAAATCGGTAACATGCGGGAAAAGTAAAGGGATCGAGAGATCTACCGTACGGATAAAGATCCGAAGTAACAACAATTAGATAAATAAGAAACCCAAAGACTCTTCCAAGCTAAAGACCATCAAAGAAAGTGAGTCAGTACAGGCAATCGGAATAGACCTCCAGGTAATACCCCACAAATAAAGTCGAACACCAAGCAAGCTATCCCTGCAAGAGTATGTGAGCCCTCACAAAAACTCAACAAACAGGTTAGAGAAACAAGATAGGGTAATCAGGAGTTGCCCCCAAATCAAAATGTAACCACATGAATCATGCCATTAAAATTCACAAAAAGCTCACAAAAAGCAACCAAGGGTAGGAGGCCTAAACCTCTTGTCAAACACATGCATCAAAAGGGTATCAAATTCACCCATAATACTTCATACATTCAGAGCATTCAAATTAAAAGCATAAAATAATGGGAATAAGGCAAACCTGACTGGAGAGATCGAATGAAATTGAATTGCCCGGTTGGGTTTGCAAAGCAATCTGAGGGTTTATATGAGAGGGAATTGGTTCTTTGCCGATGAGTTCCCTTCAGTCTCTGGAGGTTGCTCTGAACTCTGTTAGCTCTTCTCTCACTATCTTTTTCCTGCCAGGGTAATAGGAATAGAATGGCCTTTTGTTTCACTGAAACTCTGAATTTATAACCTGATTTTTGTGGACCTGTGAGCTCAAATGAGAGAGGCCCAAGTCCAAAAATTTTCTGTTATATTTTATTTATTTATTTATTTATTTTCGTTTTTTTCGTTTTTCGTTTTTTTTAAACACGTGGGCTTCGCCTAGCGAGCATGACAGTTCAAGAAATTCCTCTGAGCGTAGGTGATTCTGGTGGCTTTTCTTGGGACTCGCTAGGCGACCCATTCTGCTCGCCTAGCGAGCATGACAGCTCATGAACAAACTTTTGCTCCTTCAAGATTAACGTTTTGACTGACGAATAGACCCCATTTGAACCTGTTGGAAGTATCTCAAGCCATTCCCTTGTGTTGACTGATCATCTAAATAGAACCCACAAAGTGTCTTGGATGATACTCAAGCTTCAAACAAAAGATGTTAGTGACACATTTTTGTACTTTTGGTTAGTAAACAAAAGTAAGAGAAACAATGATGTATAATTCAAGCATGCTTGGTGATCTCAAACTAATCACAAGGAGTCCCACCCAAAGGCAAAGGGAACCAAGATGCTAAAGATCCTTGAGGCAATGCAAATGCAATGTTATGATGCCATGAGGGATCTTAGGGTCAAAATTGGGGTCTTACAACAAGTCTTTTACAAAAGTGAGTATCGGGTCTCACGTTCAGTGAATTTCTTGCTGAGATAGTAGATAGCATGTTCTTTCTTGCTTGTGTCGTCATGTTGACCCAAAACACAACCCATAGATTCATCCAACACTGTCAGATACATAATGAGTGGTCTACCCGGAACCGGTGGCACCAGGATTGGTGGTTCTTGCAAGTACTTTTTTTTATCGAATGCCCCTCGGCAATCGTCATTCCACACCATCAATTGATTCTTTCTCAACAACTTGAAAATCGGTTCGCAGGTAGCTGTCAAGTGAGATATGAATCTGGAGATGTAATTAATTCGCCCAAGGAAGCCTCAGACTTCTTTTTCCGTTCGGGGAGCTGGCATATCTTGGATGGCTCGAACTTTGTCGGGATCAACCTCAATACCCTTCTGACTGACTATGAAACCCATGAGTTTACCTGATCGGACTCCAAAGGTACATTTGGCTAGATTCAGACGCAGTTTAAACCTTCAGAGTCTAACAAACAACTTCCTCAGATTAACCAAGTGATCTTCTTCAGTTCTGGATTTGGCAATCATGTCGTCCACATAAACCTTGATCTCTTCATGAATCATGTCGTGAAAGAGTGTTACCATGGCGCGTTGATATGTTGCCTATGCATTCTTCAAGCTGAATGGCATGACTTTGTAACAGTAAGTTCCCCAAGGTGTGATAAAGGTTGTCTTCTCCATATCATCTGGTGACATCTTTATCTGATTGTACCCGGAGAACCCATCTATGAAAGAAAAGACGTAGAATTGAGCTGTGTTGTCGACCAAAACATCAATATGAGGCAAAGGGAAGTCATCCTTTGGACTGGCTCTATTGAGGTCTCGATAGTCTACACACATTCTGACTTTACCATCTTTCTTAGGAACTGGAACGATATTAGCAACCCACTGCGGATACTCAGAAATGGCTAAGAATCCAGCATCTAACTGCTTTTTAACCTCTTCTTTGATCTTCAGTGCCATATCGGGTCTGGTCCTTCTGAGCTTCTGCTTAGTTGGAGGACATTCAGGCTTGAGCGGTGGATGATGTTCAACAATGCTGGTGTCTAACCCTGGCATATCTTGATACGACCAGGCGAAGACGTCCACATATTCACGCAAAAGATCTACCAACTCGGAGTGTACATGTTTGGCGAGAGATGCCCCAACTTTTACCTCTTTTTTATCAGTTTCAGAACCCAAATTAATGACATCCACTGGTTCTTTGTATGGCTGAATCTCTTTCTCTTCGTGCTCAAGGAGTCGTGCTAGTTCAGCTGGTAATTCGCAATCTTCCTCACTATCATCTTCAGCTTGGTTGATTGGAAGTCCAGATTCATAGTTGATTTTAGCCATGTTGTAATCAGTGATTTTATTTGCTCTGCATATGATGAGCTTATTTTAGTATATTTTTTTTTAGAAAAAGTGGAAAAAGAAAAAGAAATCTTTTGCCATTTCGTTGTTTTTAGTGGAAAAAAAATAACTGAAAGAAAAGGAACACGAGTTTTGCATGCAAAAAAGTACTTTTATTTATTCACATTATACTTTTAAACATGGGGGCCCTTACAAGCTATCCTCTCGTCTCGGGCAGGGACGAGGGACGGAGAAAACAAAATGCATTACGTTTTTTCCGAGTACACCATAGGTATCACAGTGGTTGCCCAATTAGGAAGCTTGAATCCTGGAGGACATCTGCGAACAAGGCTGGGTACCCCTGGCTTGTTACCACTGGACTCTCTGATGACTGCTACGGTATGCTCATTTTGATAGCCAGCGCTGTTGAACTTGACCGGGTTAAATTACTTTTTCTTTGGACTCACTTTGCGTGTTGCTGGGTGATAACCGATACCAAACCTGTCACGCTTTTCTGCCACATTGACGACCTTGCCCCAATTGGGAAGCAGACCTTTCTCCAATGTCTGCTTGGCACTCTTCGCTGAGGATAGGATAGTAGCAGATGATTGATTGTTGTTGGCGGATGCAGAACTGAAATCTTCAAACTCTGGGCAGTGCAGCAGAACCTCGACGATCCCCTCATCTGTTTTGACATATCTGAAGGAAGAGAGTTCACTGGCCAACAAATCTTCTTCCCCACACACAACTACCAGCTTGTCATCTATCAAGTACTTCAACTTCTGATGCAAAGTAGAAGTGATTGCCCCAGCGGCATGAATCCATGGTCGACCCAACAAACAACTGTAGGCTGGATTGATGTCCATGACTTGAAAAGTAATATCAAACTTGTGTGGCCCAACCCAAATCGACAAATCTACCTCCCCAATTACCTGCCTTTGGGAACCATCGAAAGCTCTAACGATCAGTGCATTGGTTCTCATCTCAGGCCCCTTAAATTGTCACTGACTTAATGTAGATTTTGACAGTACATTAAGCGAGGATCCAGTATCAACAAGGACTTGGGATAAGAGAGAGTCAGTACATGTGACCGAAATATGTAGTGCTTTGTTATGGGTCTTCCCCTCAGGAGGTAACTCTGCTTCATTAAATCCCAGATACCTACTGGTGGTGATGTTGGTATCCACGTTGTCAAATTGATCGACCGTGATATCTTGCATCACGTGGGCGGTATTTAGAACTTTCAGCAATGCTTTGCGGTGAGCCTCAGAACTCAACAGCAAAGACAAAATTGATATTTTGGAAGGCGTCTGATTCAACTGTTCAACAATCTTGAAGTCACTCTTTCTGGTCAGTTTGAGGAATTCCTGACTTTCCTCAAAGGTGATAGATACTCTTCTTGTGATCATCAGACTGTTCTTTTTCAACCATCGGCCCTTTCCCTTTGGAGACTTCGACCTCAACAGCTTTGTCATTGTCAATAACTCTCGTCACTACCGGAGCAGTCGTCACGGTCGGAGTGGCGGGTACAACTGTCTTTTCCTGCAGAGTCGGCGTAGGAGTTGCCTTCTCTTTAGGTGAGACAATTGTGGGTGCTGGAGACACCCTAGGAGTGTATTTAGGAGCGAATACACGGCCACTTCGAGTCATGCCTCCCGCTCCAGCAGTGTTGACGATCTCTGTATCAGGAATGCAGATTTCTTTCCCTCCCAAATACGTTGTGGTCTCATAATTCCAAGGCACTGCCTTGGTGTTCTGATACAGAAACGGAGTTGGGACGCGGAAATGGATCGGCTGAATCCTCTTGGGAGGAGCTTCAACCTTCTTCTTCCTGTATACAATAGTTATCGGTTCAATTACCGCTGCCTCTTCTGCTGTTTGAGCTTTAGAAAACTATATTAAACCTTGGTCCATTAGTGCCTGCACGCACCCTTTCAACTGCACGCAGCTATCGGGATCAAACTCGCATACTGTACAATCTTCATGCACCTCTTCTAAAAACCCAAACTATTCAAGCTTTTGTAACACAACAGACATCGGAGTCTTCACCTCTTCAACTTTCAGTACGACTTCAACATTTACCTCCTCAATCACGGCGTTAACTGACGTGCCGCTATGATTCGGGAAAGGATTGGTCTTTACATTCGGTTTTTCTTCGGAGAAGGTCAGGATGTTTTGGTTGATCAAATCTTGAATTTTGCACTTAAGTGCCCAACAATTTTCTATGGAGTGTCCTATGAATCCAGCATGATACGCGCACGAAGCATTAGGATTGTGGTTGTTGCGGAATGGAGGAGTGGCCACGGGAAATTCCTTTGGTATGATTGCCCCCACATGAACCAGATAGGGGACTAATTCGGAGTACGGCACCAGGATTTTGTCAAACTGGGGGCGGTTCCCAAAATTGTTCCCTCGGTTATATTGTTGGTTTGGATTTCTCTGATTGGATGTTGATGGTCGATTGTGTCTCTGCGGTTGATAATAGAAGGGCGGCTGTTGGTATTGAGCTACGACAATGTATTGGTATTGGTAATACGACATAGGGGCTGTCGGAACTCGATGTCGGGGGAGAGCCTTCGCCATTACAGTGTTTGCTTCCCCCTCCTCCTTCTTTGCGAAGCCCCCATATGGTTACTTGTTAACTGACTGCGGCACGGTCGTGTCTGTTATTTTCCCTGACTTTAGCCCACTCTCAACATGTTCCCCAATTGTGACCATATCGGCGAAGTTTGTTGATGAACTGCCAATCATTTTCTCAAAATACAGCCCATGCAACGTGCCCATAAAGATGTCAACCAACTCATTATCAGATAGTGCTGGTCGAACCCTAGACGCCATTTCACGCCACCATTGAGCATACTCTTTGAAGGTTTCATTAGACCTTTGTGACTGGTCCTGTAGTTGAAGCCTTGTTGGAGCCATGTCAAGGTTGTGTTTGTATTGTTTCAAAAATGCCTCGGAGAGGTCTCTCCATGATCGGATCTTCGAGTGCTCCAAACTCATATACCAATCCAAGGAAGCCCCAGTCAGGCTGTCTTGGAAGCAATGAATCAGGAGGTTGTCGTTATCAATATGCGAAGCCATCTTCCTGCAGTACATAGTGAGGTGACTGCGGGGATAACTAAGACCTTTGTACTTGGGGAGATCAGACACTTTGAACTTCTAAGGCAAAACCACGTTCGGGACCAAACAGAGGTCTCGAGCGTCTATTCCAAAAGAAGAGAAACCCTCAATGGCCCTTATTTTGTCGTCCAAGAGTTGGTAATCCTCCGGTTTGGCCGGATCAACAACGGGAGGAGCGACCTGACTGGCCGGTCGAGAGGCCTCAGGAGCGATTGGCGCTGGCATGCTCGGGTTGAACCATATTGGCGGGTAAGAGAAGCCTGGTGGCACAGTCTGAGCAGCATTGGGAGGTTGAAAGTATTGCATCCCATGATGAGCATTGGGAGCCTGAGGTGCCTCTGCTTGCTTATACTAGGATGCAGGGTTCATCATCAAGGGCACAAATCCTGCCCCTGGGTAGCCAAAAGGGACGGGGATCTGGCCGGTGCTCGCAGCTTGAGCAGTCTGGCTGGGCAGTTGGAAGTGGAGGCGCGGGCCTCGGTAGTCTTCATCATCGTTAGGGAGGTCATCAGGGACCTGACCCTGGTTGTCCTCTGGGTCAGCAACAATGATCGGGGTAGTGTGGAGAGCAGGGAGAACTCAAGGGAAACCAGAGTTTCCAACAACAGTGGCAAGAGCCGAGTGAGGGAAGAAAGCTCCCCCACTGGTGAGGCTAGCAGCAAGGTTAAGAGGCATTCCCCACGGGTAGGCAGCAGCAAGCCTAGTAGGATCCATGGGGACCACCTGGAGGTTCCCAGAGTTGGGCACCACAGTTTCCGCCGGAGGATCGACGGTAGTGCTAGCAGCAGTATCAGCGATGGTCACCCCAGCAGCACGGGTGACGTTGATAGCAGCAGAGGCATGGTTCCTCTGAGATTGAAGGAGCTCCAGGATGGTCTCCATGTTGCCCCTGAATACGTTAATTTCCCCTTGCACCTGGGCAAGGGATTCACGGACAACAACATTGCCGACTTCGTATTCGGCCATGATCTTAGCTTTGCTGGAACGTGTGTAGTACGAACAACGAGTCGTCGTTGTAGCTGCAGCAAAACGGTGGGTGTAAGCATTTTGTTTTTTGACAGCTTTCGGCAAGTATATGCAATGATGCATGTATGCATGCAAAAAGATTTGATGTGTGCATTTAATATTACTATTATTATTTTGTGAAGACAAAAAATTCCAAGGAATCCGCGAGTCTATTTAACACAAGCAATTATGAAGCGAATAAATAGAGACAGTTTATGAAGCCAATAATCGAGAAACTCTTTTTATTCCATATCGGTAAACAAAATACAAATAGATCACAAAAATGCCCATCGACTACAAGAAGATCACATCAGTCAATCATACCTCAATCTACTGAAATATAAGCGACTAGAAACAATTAGACAACAACTCCTCATAGTAAGCTTGTGATTTGGGAGACAGGTAGTCGCTCAATTTTGCCAACATCACACTTCCTTCGGATGAGGGGTTGTTCACAACTGTCTTCCCTCGGTCGGAGGGGTCTTCAGGACGCTCATTCAACTGCATGTTGCTGTTGTTCGGGTTCCCATGTGATTGCTCCTTCAGCTTTTGGATTTCTTCCAGCTTTTGATTCAGCTCGTACTGGTTCTGGCGAAGGGTGACTTCTAGTTGTTTGTTGCGGCTTCTTTCATCCTTCAACTCCTTCTTACAAGCTTCTAGCAGGCTTTGAAGTTTCTTCATTTGCTCCATGTGTTCTAATTTTGCTTTACCAGCTCAGTATTGGGCTTCGGCTAACTGCTTCTTTTTGGTCGTCAGACTGGCATAAGTCCCTTTGAGGGTGTCACCCACTTTGAGTCTTTTGAAAACCTCGGTTTGTACCTCATCATCTGCTTGGCGAACTCGGTCCCTCTTCTGATTCAAATTGAACTTCAAAGTCTCTTTCTCCAATGAAATCTTAGCAAGCTTAGATTTGAGATCGACATTCTCCTTCTCTAGAGTCTTGATAACCTTCTTCAGTTCATCCATCTCAGAATTAGGCTGGTTCTCTAGCTCCAAAGATTGGAGGTTCATGGATGGTTCAGGCGGGAACGGCAATAAGACCTCACAGACTCTGCTTTTGACCCAACTGGTGTAAGCTTCCTTGGCGATAGAATTCTTCTTACCCATCTCTGCTCTTCCTTGAGGACGAATCGACCCCCAAGCTTTGACAATCTTCTTTATCAACTCTGGCTCTTCGACTCCTTCGTACAAAACAAAACCTTCTACACTTTCGAGATCAGGTTTGTCCATCATAGGATATCCAAGTTGTCGTAATGATAACCTCAGGTTGTAGTTGATTCCTTCTTTTGTACCAAGAAGAGGTACATTATGAAAATCTCCACAATTTAGGATGAGCTTGACACCATCGTACACTCGAGAATACCAAGGAATGTCTTCGGCTTTTAAAGACATGATCCTCTGGGACCACTTCAGATTATATTTGTTCTCAATGAAAGGACCTTCATTGGGTAGATGCAAAATAAACCATCTATACAGTAAAGGGGTGCAACAGACGATAATCCCTTTCTTCTTCTGGGTCCTTACGTGAATGGAATAGTAAGTATCAGCAAGAAGAGTGGGAATCGGGTTCTGAGTCAAGAAGATCTGAATAGCAGCCAAGTCTACGAACTCTTCCATATTCGGAAACAAGACAATCCCATAGATGAGTAAAGCTAGATGGGCGTTAAAGGTCGTCCAGCTTCCAGCTTCAGCGAAAGTGATAGCTTTGTCTACGAGAAATTTAGAGGTGAAGCCATGGATTCCACCTTTTGGTTTCAGGTTTAATTTTATCTCCTTCTTTCCCATGTGCAGAGCTTCAGCAAGTTCTCGATATTCAGGAAGTTCCTTAGTGCAGATGTAGGGCACTTGGTTCTTTATCCTGATACCTAAGATATGAGAATACTCTTCTAGTGTCGGCGCTAGCTGATAGTCTTGGAAAGTAAAGCACCTTAGTGGTGGATCGTAGAACTGTACCAAGGTGTGCACAGCGGTGACGTTGACCTCGATGTTCATAATTCCCAGCAGGTTACCATACATTTCCTTGAAGGCGTCTTTGTGAGTCAGGTCTAAACGTGCCCCAAGTCCTCTCAACACCACCAATGCAGGTTCCACAAACTTGTAATTATGGATGCTCTTCCTCTCGGGATTCATGTTTTACTTCAATTGCTTGGTGAATAGACTTGACTCTTGGATTCCTGGAAAACATGCATATGCAAAAGTTTGGTCATGATGAATGATAATGCAATGATGATATGATAATAATTCACATGGGGTCGGAACCCAGGAAGTTCTGGATAATCTGTAAGTGCCACATGTTACGAGTTCAAAAGTTTGACGTACATGAGTATCAAGGTAGGTAGAGTCTATGTTTCTTGCAATGAAAACCCATATCCCCCTCACAGGTGTGGACTATGCTCCAAGGTGGTCCCTAGAAGGTCTCCCAGATTCATCGACTCGAAATGAAAATACCCTGCCGTAGTGAATACTCACAGGACAAAAGTACTTCCAAGTGAATCTAGTTTGGGTGTGGTTCTCGTGACCCCCAATGTGCGAAACGCAGGAGTACACGACTATCCACGAGTCTAACCTATGTGTATATTAAGCTCGGGTATAGAGCTTTCCTCTCATGTAATCTAAACCCAACCCAACAACAGTGTAACAGATATATCCATAACATAAAGCGGATAAGAAATGCGGTAAATAAAAGCGAGTATAACTATGAGTTAAGCACCTAAACTAGAGAGGGAACACCCTAAACTAGGCTCGACTCCTTTTAGAGACCAGGAAATACTCCCAGTAACGAAGTATTCCCCAGCAGAGTCGCTAGCTGAAGCTAGCGGAAATATACTCAAACATATTGTACGCTCGAACATACAACAGAGTCGCCATCGAACTTTATTTATCCCTAAAGGGAAGGGAAAACATCGATAAAACCCGGGGAAAAGAGATATACTGGGTAAGGAAGTCGGTTATGCAAGGGGAAGGTATTAGCACCCCAAACATCCATGGTACTCCATGGGAACCATTTTGATTATTCTCGCTCGAATAGGTGATGACTACAGATTACTCGCAAAGAATGGGAAAAGGAAAGAAATAAATAGAGTGCTTGGTGAGGATTGGGTCCCTCATGCCTACCTATCCTCATAGTGCAATAAGGAATTCAGAGCTTTGTAGTTCAAGGAACTAGAGGAAAGAGGTGGAAAGAAGTGTGATAGAAGTATGGTTTGAACCAAAGAATAATGTTGTTTGAACTCCAAAAAGGGGTGAAAATGTGAACCCAAGAGTAAAACTGGTGTGAACCAATCAGTGAGGGCGTATAGCACTAGTATCACTGTATTGGAATAACCGAAAAGAAAGGAATTAAGTGTTTGGGATAAGCGCCAAACAACTCTTGGTTCACAAAGAGGTACAAGATGGAGCACAAAGGTATAGTGTATTTGGCTCAAAGAATAGATATATCACATGGAGTGAAAGAAGGTAGATTATGAAGGTATCATGGGATGAATGGAATGAAGTGACCGAAGTCACAGAATAGAAGAACTTGGTAATAAGTGACTGGAAAGGTATTGTTTGAAATCAAAAGGTGAAAATGTATTGGAATCCATAAGAGAAGTGAGATTTCTACCATAGAGGAAAACCGCGTTAACCAATACGTGGACTAGCGGACCGCCGCTGTAGGGTTTTAGCGAAAAAGAAGGAATTAAATGTTTGGGATTAGCGCCAAACAACTCTAGGTACGAAATACGGACTACAAGCATCCTAACAGGATGCGTATGGAATTCCAAAGAAGGTGTATTTCGATGTCAAAGAGACAGATATGTCACTGGGTGAACGATTTATGACCGAAGGTAGATAATGGATTGTGAAAGATATGGATGATGCCCTAAGGCGAAAGAAGGAATAATTAGAAGTATGCTCGCCAAGGATTCGCATCCTCGTGCCTACGTATTCTCTTTGTGCAATGAGAAAGTCAGAGCATTCGTAGTTCGGAACTACGAGAATAGAAAGAGAGAGATTTGTAGTACTGAGTGCAAGGAATAGTGTACCACTTGCTGGGGAATTGGCGATTCGAGATCAAATCAGGATAGTAGCTTCAATCCAAGAGAAGGATAGACTCTTAATCGAAGAGCAAGGATGAAGTTAGCGTTTGGGTTGAGAGCCAAACAAGGAAGTTAGCGTTTGGGTTGAGAGCCAAATAAGGAAGTTAGTGTTTGGGTTAAGAGCCAAACAACTCTCGATTGAAGAGACGGATTGTCCTTAGGATGTCCTAAAAGGATGGACAAGGAGTCCAAGGAGAAGTAAGATTGATCTCGAAAAGATGGTATAGATTGCATGAATGGAGAATGATCCATGGGATAGAGAAGGTAGATTGATAAATAAGATAGCTCGGGAAGAAACTGGGTTCTCCTGCCTAGGCATCCTCATTGTGAAAATGAGGAAATCAGAGCTTTCATAGTTCAGCCCATTAAGGCTGAAAAGAAATTAATTGGAGGAAAGAAGAAAAGGATGATTGAGATTGAAGTGATTAGAATTGGAATGATTGAGAATGGAAGAGAGTGAAGAATGGATAAACTTGATAGTGACTGGATGATGAGAATCACACTAACCTTCAAGTGGAGGGAGAAGAGTCTTTGTAATTGTTTCTTGCATGGAAGATGAAGACTTTATCAATTGTTAGATTCGAATTGCACTAAAGTCTATGAATGGAGGTGAATACGATGAGCGTTGGGTCATATGTCCCATACCCAAAGATACTCAGAATGGGGGTAGGAATACTCCAGTCCCCCTCCTTCTCCATTACTTAAGGCTCGTATCGTACAACTTGATTCAGGATTGATAAGTTGTTGAAGTTGTCCTTGCTTTTGTTGTTTTTGCTTTGTGAAGATATACTTGTCAATTTCATGATTAGAATTGTGCTAAAGTCTATGAATAGAGGTGAATACGATGAGCGCTGGGTCATACGTCCCATACCCAAAGATACTCAGAATGGGGGTAGGAATACTCCAGTCCCACTCCTTCTCTATTGCTTAAGGCTCGTGTCACACTCTTCTAACTTTGATTTAACAAGTATTAAAGACGCCACCTTTGATGTGCTTGAATAATCTGCTGCTTGGTATAACTGAGGATGCCTTGATTGAAGATCTCATCTTGAAGCCTTGAGCTCCACAACGTGAAAGAAAAGTCCTACTAAGTGACCAAGGTGGTAACTCAATTAGACTGTGGGATTATATGAGTTCAAAGGATTTAATTAATCAAAATTGCTTTTGATCAATTTAATCGGGGGTTTGATTTTAGTTTTGAAGGGAACTAATTTTTGGATCTAGTTGAAGTTAGTAGTTGTTAGAAACTAACCTACGGGATCATGCATTAGAAGTTGATTGAATATTCTAAGTTAGATTAGAAATCCTAAGTGAGCATGTCAAAATTAATCAAAATCAAGAATAAAATTCTATGTTGAGTCCTAAAATTGATTGCATTCTAAATCTAAGGGGAGCATGCTAATTTCCACACAAAATATCAAAATAAGCCTACAAGGGCAAAATGGTCATTACTAAAATATGTCCAATTATAACCATGGTTTAAAATTGAGAAATTAGCCTAATGTTGAGAAAATGAGGTAATCCTAAATTTAATCAACCATAAGTGTCTCTAATCAAAATCTCATTAAAAGTCTTAATTCTTAATAAAAGTCCTAATTAAATTCTAACAATTCTAAAAATATGAACTAATCCTAATTATTCTAAAAATGGGAATTAATCCTAATTATTCTAAAAGAATTAACTTCCTAATTATTCTAATAGGAGTTAATTTTCTAATTATTCTAATAAGGGTTAATTTTCTAATTTCTAAAATTATCCTAATTAATCAAAAAAACAAAAATAGTGGGGTGTAAACAATAATTGTCAGTGGGCTGCAAAATGAGCCAAAAACAACTTTTTTGGTACAGGAAGTAAGATTCCAAAAAAGTAAATGGGACAAAAAACATGCATGGGCCACGTCTGGGCCCAATGCTGCCTCAACCAAATCCAAGGGAGGCGCAGGTGAAAAACGAGTGGTGTAGCCAAGCAAAATGTGTTGATGGGCCTAGTGAAGCCCAAACTCAAACACTTCACACACACAGGGGGTGCACATTCAAAAAGCAGAGTGGAAACCACACGGGGATGATACTAAGCCCAATACCCACTCGTTTACTTCCCAGGGGGTGAGTTCCAGATTCACAGGGTGGATCAGGAAAAAGGCCAGTGGGCTTTGCCAAAGCCCAATTCTCATTTCCTTGCTAACCAACGGGGGTGTATCAGCAACTGTGGTGTATTGAAAAGCAAATTAATGGACCTAAACTAGATAAGCCCAATCACCATCCCTGTTTACATGTCCAAGTCAACAGGTTTGAATAGAAACTCAAGGCGCGCTAACTTCTCTTCTAATCTCATTGTCCATCCGCCGTGAAACACTGCACCGGTGTCCATCGCCAGCGCAGGTAGTGGCCTATGACTAAGATGTTACCACCACTGGATGAACCAAGATAATTTAAACATGAATATGGGAATGGATTTGGGAAACAGTCACAGGATCAATTGAATCGAACGGATAAGTATAAGAACCCTAGCCGACTAAAAGTCAAATTAAATGGCGTTTGTCCTGAATTAATCTCCAATACTATGGGGTTTTCACTCCTCAACCTAAATACTTGCGCCGGTACACTCAGAGCAAGAAAGCGATAACAAATGGTAAATGACATACCGGAGAAGACGATCGGAGAGTTCGCCAGTGAGTTTTCTGACCTTAATTCTTCTTTCTTCTTCTTTTCTTCGTCTCCTTCTTCTTCTGAAACTTGAGAACAGAGTGTGAAGTGGCTTAGCTCTAGCTGAATTGAAGCTTCAATGGCCTTTCTTGTGAGAGAGAGTGAGAGCTTTGGTGAGGGTGAGGAAAAATTTGCAGAGAACTTGCTCAGAATTCATAGGGTTCAAAAGTGTTCAAAAATAAGAATGATCCACTATTTATATAGAGTCTAGGTTGGAGATTATTTTTGGATTGGAATTAGGATTGGAGTTAGTTATTTAGGCTTTAAGTTAGTTGGATTTGACTCACTGAGTTAATAAAAACTCATTTGGTTAGTGAATGAGAACTCAGTTAGTTATGTTAGTTTAGGTTGGTTAATGAGTGAGTGGATTTGACTGGCTATTGTAGGTTAGTTTAAGTGGAGTTGAACATGTTTATGAATGATGACCTACTAGGCAAGTTTTGGTGATTAATAAATTGAGGTCACGTTAGGTTAGTTTAATGAAATGATGAAGCAACAGGTTGATGGTTCTTTGGCTGTAGCAGGTAACCTTAGAGATAGGATTAAACCAATTGAATTAGATACAACCTATTGAACTGGTCATTGAGTGATGCTTAACTTATGTTTTAATTCAATACATTGCAAGCTTAACATGTACAATCTTTTTTTGATCAATTCTCATGGCTCCAATAATGGCTCGTGCTCTTTTTCTCACTGTAGACTTTGATGTTCACTGAATCCATTTCATGGGACAAATTGTTTAGGGCCTGTGATGTGCTTGGTTGGGAAATTCAATGGCTATCACTTGTACCCTGTTACATTGCAGACTATGGTTGATATTCCACTTCGTATGCTTATGCTCCTGTTAATGCAGGCTATGGTTGATGTTCCATAGGTCTCACTCTCATTGTTGTATTCATTTCCTTGTTTTCTTTTGCTGCAGCACATGTCTGAATTGATGGCTTTGGAGTTTTGGTAATTTGCTTCAGCTGACTATTTTCACCAGGAACTTCAATGCAACTGCTATACCTAGGCTTGATGATGAGCAGGAATGCTGCAGGATGATGCTTTCAAGACTCAGGTGGTTTTGGTGGATGCAGTCAGGTGGAATTGGGTTGGTATCATGTTTAACATGTTGCATGTTATACTTTTAATATGCTCATTGTAGTAATTGCAATTTGGATTGATGATTGGCTTGTTGTTCAACTGGATCATAGAAAGGTAACAAGAAAACTTATATACAACTTGTCTAAATCAAACTTTATTGAACTCCCTCTGCATATTTTGCTTGTGATGTCAATTGCTGTTAACATTTAGGTCAAGTAGTAGATGGTCAAAGCATAACAGGGCCTTGTAAACTACAAATGGTTGGCCTATTTATGTTGAGCCACAACCCTGCTTCCAATTGCCCCATTGGTTTGTAGTTCATATATTTGTTGGTGCTTTAGATGGTTTTCTTTTTCTTGGTCTTATGTAGCATATGCATTTTTCTGACCTTGCATTACATTGTCTTGCTAGGTTCACAAAGTATTCTAATTGACTGCAGTAAGTGAATGGTCTTATTGGTCCTGCAATACGCTACTTCTCTAGCATGGTCTGCTTCATGAAGTAGCAGGATGTGGTCTTGATTTGGCACAGTTGGCCTGTGATGCTAAATCCTGGTAGTGAGCAACAAGTATGTTGCAGCAGACCTTGCAAAGTGCAGGTTGCAGCAGATGGATGTACACACCATGGTAAGTTTTTGAATGCCAGTTGATGTACCATGCTTTGTTTGGCACTTATATGTTGTATGGTGTTGGATTTGTAGACCAATTAATGGTATGGTGCTCAAAGCTCCAACTTGGCCAATGTTTTGTACTAGTTTCTGCAACATGTATGATATTTATGAGTTGTTAGATTCAATCCTGGCCTTGTGTTGTTCTTACCTTGGTTTTGCTTCATGTTATGCATAACTGAATTTGTCATATATGTTGCATGACAAGAGTTTGTATTCAGTAGCTTGCATCAACGTGGTTCTGAAGTTGGTAAGTTGGTTACATGTTGTAGCAACACTTTGTGTTTTTTCATGACTTTTGTAGCAGTAGGCACTTTGTGGACTTGCAATAGGTATTGATGACCATTGTAGCAGGTCTGGATGGGTTGCAAATTTGTAGGCTCACTCGACTGTGTATACTTCTGTTATTGGTTTGGCATGTTTTAGGTTTGCAGACAGGTCCATAAGCCTGATGGTTGAAGCTGGTATGTTGAGTTGCCTGGCCAGGTCTCATGGTTCATAAACAAAGTGGATGGTTTGTGGCAAGGTTTTCCTTTGTTGGCTTTTGTTCATATATCATTACTTCACATGGTCCATAGTTATGTAAAATTCCCTTTGCTTGAATTCTTGAGGATGTCATGACTTTGGTTGGTTTAAAGTGGTTATGACCTGCTCTTTTTGTGTAACTTGACTGCTCTTGTAGGCATGGCATGAACATAAACATGGTTGGCCAAGGATAACTTGCAAATGAAGCACTCATGATGGAAGCAAGCAAACATGAATAATGGAGTGATGGATTAAGGTTTAGAATGGAAGACTTAAGATTTTAGGATGCAAAGAGGTTGAGTTGACTTTGGTCAAAGTTGACCGAAAAGTCAACTGTTGACCAAAGTCAACAATTGGTCAAAAATGGCAATTTTTGTATTTTCTTTATGATTTCTTTATAAATGGATATTCAATGGACAATTATGGGTGAATTTAGGGTTTAATGGATTTTGGGTTGACTTTGGTCAAAGTTGACCAAAAAGTCAATTGTTGACCAAAAAGTCAATTGTTGACCAAAGTCAACAATTGGTCAAAAATGGCAATTTTTGTATTTTCTTGTATGGAATCATATGTACTGGTTTTAAATGGATGAAATGGATTGGAATGGTTTTGAAAAATGATTGACATTGGTTTTACAATTGGCTTGAATGTTTGACTTTTTCAAAAAAAATAATAACTTGACTGATAATGTATATGAACAAGACCATGAAATGAGACCACAAGACTAAGGTTTTGATGTAGTATCCATGAACCTATGGTATGACCAACAAGTGGTTTAAAACACAGAGGTTGATTGTTCTGCTGGCCCAAGATGTGTCCACAACCAAATGAATAGCACCAAAGACTTTGAACTAAGGCCAAGACTCCAAGCTTGGTCAAGCAACTTGACAATGAATGCACAATCAAACCACCAAGTTCCTTTGATTACCATATCCTGATTATGGCTTTGGAGGCCAAGATGAGGCCTAGGGAATCTCCAAGATATTCTGCCTTGAGAAATTAGGGTTTTGAATGCCCCAGTTTGTCTGGTCACAACTTTGTTGAAGTCAAACATTCACCATCATCATTAGGGTTTCACATGTTGTGCTGATGATGTGACCAACCCATGCCTTTGGATCCTTGATACCTGTGTGAAACCTGGCTTCCTGGGCCCAAGTTCCTTTTGAAGTCACGAGGAATGATGCATGTGGATGAGTTATGGATGTATGCAAGTCATCTCTTGGTCAAGTGATTAGATACATAGGTGAGAAAGGGGAGGGCAAATTTAGGGGTACAACAGCTGCCCCTATTTAATCTTCTTGGACCTGAATACAAGAATTGCGGCAGCTTTTCAGGTATTCAAGGTAAAAGAGGATTAAATACTTACGTGCCCGAAATTTGCCGGACCAAATGATTGGCTTTATTACCAGTGTGGAGGATATGTTTTATGCTATGCATGGGGTATGCTTATTTTTTATGATGCATGCTTTTGTAGGGGTGAGTATTTATTATGGTCGGGGTTTCGACTCGTCATTAAGAATTAGAACATGATAGCCGAGGAGTTTCAATTGGTGCCAACGTTGCCATCACGGAACCCCCTGCCTGTCAGGGAACAATGAAAGGATGGAATCCCCAGGGTGCCCCAGTCAATTGGATGTAACATGCACTCAAGCAACACTATTGTTGAGTCACCAATCACCTATCAGGTTTATCGGATCTAAATGATAATGCAGATTGTTTCTCTTTTAGCGTAGCTTTTTATTATTCCCTAGAATTTTAAGGCATTATGTGATTAAGACAAGTCAGTTATTTGCATACAAAACATAGAACAACACATTGGATGGAATAACTGAATTTTATTGATATGGAATCTGTACAATATGTTGAGTACAAAGGATGCAAACGCCCTTAATGAGGACGTTGCAAAAAGTTGAAAAAATAATTGAAATGGCAATGGGAAATATTTTGTATGATTTTCTCCATTGATTACAACATCGGCCTTAATCTACCATATAATCGGAACCCCAAGGCCTTGCTTCGGCTGACGGTGATTGGATCGGTCTTTGACCCTCTGATAGCTAGCTTGTAGCGTGTATACTCAAGAATCACAGTCAATGCCTTTATCCCTAACTTTTGCCTGGATTTTTCAATTCTTTTTGTCCACCGAGATGCTCCTTTTTTGCCTAAGCCTCCCTTTCGGGTTTTCGACTTAGCGAGCCTCAAATATATTCCCTAACTTTTGCATGGATAAATCATTTTTTGGTCCATCGGGATAGCCATTTTTGCCTAGCTTTACCTTGTGGATATTAACCTAGCGAGCTTTTCATCATTTCTTTTTAGGCATAATATTTTTTGACTATGTCTGCATTCACTGGCGAGGGCAAATCTTCCCCATCCATTGTTGTGAGGATTAGAGACCCACCTGAGAAGGCCTTTTTGACTATGAAAGGTCCATCATATCTGGGAGTCGATTTGCCTCGCGGGTCTGAGTGAATGGCGAAATATCTTTTGAGCACGAGGTCTCCAGCATGGTACGACCGAGGAAGAACCTTCTTATCAAAAGCTTGTTTGAGACGCCTTTGGTACAACTAACCATGACAAACGGCCATCAAACGCTTCTCTTCAATTAATTCAGCTGGTCATACCGAGATTGAACCCATTTAGCTTCATCAATATTGGCTTCCATGATGACCCTGAGTGAAGGAATCTCAACTTCGATTGGTAGGAAAACCTCAATCCCATAAACCAGAGAGTACGGAGTTGCCCCAATGGATGTGCGGACCAAAGTTCTGTAACCGTGCAAAGCGAAAGGTAACATCTCATGCCAGTTCTTGTATGTCTTGACCATCTTCTGGACGATTCTCTTGATATTCTTGTTAGCTGCTTCTACGGCGTCATTCATCTTGGGCCGATTTGGTGAAGAGTTGTGGTGCTGGATCTTAAATTCTTCGCACAACTCCCTCATCATAGTGTTGTTGAGATTACTAACGTTATCAGTGATGATCTTGCTAGTGTAGGGGGTATTCGTTACCATTAGAGATATTGACTAAATCCAAGGTAAACCATACAAGTCGAGTCGCCACCTCACTTCTATTTATCCAAAGGAATGGTTAGAAAGCAAACAAAAACCTAAAAGTTTTATCGAATCAAAAACTAGTAAAAAATGTCAAAGATCTGGGTAAGGGGGTTGGTTATGCAATGGGAAGGTTTTAAGCACCAAAAACATCATAGGTACTCCTAGGGAGCCCTTTTCATACTTGTTGTAAGGTTGGTATTTTGTGAAAATTTGTTTGTGCAAACATGATTGGAGAGAGGAGAAGAGAATATACAAGTTATTTACATTTTGTGTTTGGATGGATAAACCATTGCCTACGTACCATCTTAAAAAAATATTAGGATCAAAACCTCGTAGTTCGGGCTAAAAATCTCAAAACAAGTGGGTGAATTGATTGGTCCAAAAGCCTTAAGGTCTTTTGTTATCCAAGGGAGAAAACTCAACCTAAAACCACAAATCCACCATGTGAGGATAGCTTTAACATACTAGTGAGGGGTTATCCCTATAATAAGCATGGAAGACTCATTGTCCATCACTAAGGATATAGGTGAGTTTTACATCTACCTCAAGGATAACTCAAACCTAATAGCTAGAGGTTATGAAAAGTTTTAATAAGAAAGGTGGCCATTGAAACCACAAAACATTTGAATGAGTTGTATTTACCAATGAAAAGTGTTTACAAAATATGGTCAAAGTTGACTTAAAGATTCAATTCAAAATAAGTGTTATGAAAAGAAAGTTTGAAAATCAAAAGCATAAGGCTTAGGTTTCTAATGTTGAAAAAAAATGTTAAATGTTTGCACAAAAGTTTTGGCTTGGGTTAGAGTGGAGGGAAGAAGAAGAATGGCTAAAGTCCTAATCATACAAGAGATGAAGGATAAGAAACAAGACCACAAATGGAGTTCCTCTCTTGAGATCACATTGATGATCCAAGTAGCTCCCATCCTTTGGAAAAATATGCAAGCAAAATAAGTGTAAGCTCAAGCAATCAACATAATCAAACAAACTCTTAGAAGATCCTCAATGTCCCTTGCATCTTTCACTTTGGATGAACATGGCAATGGTTCTTCACTTTGTCTCACATAGGATTTCCTAGCATAAAAGCACACACATTAAAAAGTTCCAAGAAGTAAATCAAGCATGGACAAGAGTGAGTTTAGAGGTTTGGTCCTTCTAATCCATCTTCAACATTAAGGTCCTTTTACTCCAATTTTGCATAGGGAATGTCCTAGAAACTAAGTCCATTTGTCCATTTTTTGCATTTGATCCACAACAATCAAAACAAAACACAAGCACAATAATATATACACAATTATGTGCTCAAGTGAGCAAAAGGCAAATTGCATTAACATAAACATGTACTCAAGTGAGCCAAGAGCAAAACAAATGAATAATATGTACAAGAATAGTAAATTGCATAATTGTAAAGAGCAAGAATTAAATGTTAATGGTTAATGGTTAGTGTTAGAGTTAGTGTGCCCTAAGGCAAATTTAGCGCTATGTTAAGTTTAATACCCCAAAATTTACCCTACAATTTTTCTTGGAAGCATGAGATTTTGTTTCACACTTCATTGGCATCATACTAGGTCATACTCATTGCATACTGCATTAGTGACTTGGGAATCAGGTTTTGATTGATCACTCATTAACAGAAGGAGCCCACACAAAGAAAGATTGATAATTGGACTTCATTCTCTAGTATACAAGTCTCAAGGGTCTCAGGGGGCTCCAGGTATCTTATTATGGTCCTCAGTTCATCAGTGAAGGATTCAGAGCCATCAGAGTGTTCATCTGGATTTAATCAGGAAATTAGGGTTTCATGGCTACCTGCAACAGGCAATGTTTGGTTGGAAGTAGAGGAGCTCATCTGTGTCATGATTGGAGAGGCATCTTGGCCTAGGAAGATTCACAATTATCTCAGAAAGATCCATTGGCAAGCAGTGCAATCAGTTCCCGATCAATTTTGCCCTAAAATTCGGGTTTGGTATAAAATCAGTCTATTTCTGATTCTTTGGGTGAAACTCTTTTCCACGGCCCTCCATATGTCCACAAGGGTCTACATACAAAAAATCAGTTTTTTATTTGAGCCAAAAGTGCTTCAATTGATCACTGGAATCGAGAATCAGACAGTTTGGGAAGAGTCAACTATGGGGCCAGAAAAGTCAACTCCTGACTTTTTGAGAGTGGAATCTCAAAATTCATGCCTAGGGGGGCCTACATGTGAAATTTGATCAAGGTTGGATCATGGATTCATCATTTAATCAGGAATTGGAAAAGTTACTTAATTTGGAAGTGGTTGACTTTCCATTTAGGGCAAGTTTTTATGATGTTTGCACTCACTTTAAACCCATTTTCCATCAGGATAAGAGCTCCATTTGAAAATTTCTCCAACATGAAAGTTGTTCCTCTTGTTCCAAGATTTCTAGAAATATAAAGTTTGCTCCATTTGGATAAAAATTGAGAAAGTTATGCTTAGTCAAAGTGGGGCATATTTTTAGGACACTTAGAAAAATTTCTAAGTCTCAAAATCTTCAAAGCTTGTCAAGACTTCTTGGCCAGTTTTCTTGCACTTCAAGGCATCAATTGAAAATATTTTCTTCACAACAGTTATACCTTTCCATGTCCTCTTTCACCTCCTTTTGAAATCATCTCATTTGGATCCATGGTTTGAGAGATACATTCACCTAAAGTGGGCACCATGACTTGAATCTCTAGGCAGATTTTATGCCTAACTTGCCCAACCAGTTTTGCATGGTGTGATCTGAACTTGAGGCCCATTTTTCACCTTCTTCCACTCATTATTTCTACTCATTCCCAACATGAAACATGCTATGCTCCATGAGATCTTTCTATTGTTTGCATTATCTCATCAATTGATGGCTTGTTCATCAAGTTATAAAGCCACAAAGTCACCATCTTGGACTGATTTCATGTTGCACAAGCCAAGCCATGCATGCTGCACAAACCAACCCATGTTTTACTTTCCTCATTTGGCCATGCATTGTATTTCCACTCACTTAAGTTTTGCCCAAAATAACAAAAACTCTCACGTGCCCTTTTCCTTTTCTAACACCACCTCACCAAATGCACATTTTATTCTCATGGACAGATCATTTGTAAGCCCATTGTAGCGGGGTATTCGTTACCATTAGAGATATTGACTAAATCCAAGGTAAATCATACAAGTCGAGTCACCACCGCACTTCTATTTATCCAAAGGAATGGTTAGAAAGCGAACAAAAACCTAAAAGTTTTATCGAATCAAAAACTAGTAAAAATATCAGAGATCTGGGTAAGGGGGTTGGTTATGAAATGGGAAGGTATTAGGCACCCAAAGCATCCTAGGTACTCCTAGGGAGCCCTTTTCACATTTGTTGCAAAGGTTGTTGTTTTTTTTTGAAAATTTATTTGTGCAAACATGATTGAAGGGATGAGAAAAGCGTGTATGTTTATCTAATGTACTACTTACTAAAAGAAGGGTCAAAAGAAAATGACTCGCACGGACGTCGCATCCACTGCATACGTATCTCATCTGAATCTGAGAATCAGAGTCTTCGTAGCTCGGCTACCTATGGGTTAAAGAGGAGTGTGCTCGCTAAGACATCGCGTCTTATGCCTACGTATCTCATCTGGTATGAAAATCAGAGCAAAACGTAGTTCGACCACCTATGGGGTAAGGGTTGTGTTTTGGGGTGAACGACGTTACTACGCAATCTACCGGATGCTCGACCTTTGGAGACTTACTTGCCTGTAGTAGAAGGAGATAATGTTTTCTTAGGAGAAGAAAAATCAATGAGTTTGGGGTGTTTAGGGATGCTCATGCAAAAAGGCAGTCCTAGATGAAGGAACCGCGCTACCTTAAATGACATGCCACGAGAGGCTATACAAAACCTAAGAAATCGGTAACATGCAAATGCGATGTTATGATGCCATGAGGGATCTTAGGGTCAAAATTGGGGTCTTACAGATGCCCCTATTTAAGGTCATTCTAGCCGGAGAAGTGAAGGTTAAAATCTTCGTCTCGACGGGGTAGAATGGGCTTAAATAATAACAAAGAGACGAATTTTGGTCCCTAAGAGACCTCATGATGCAAATGTAGGTATGAAAAATGGTAGCACTCTGTGGAGATATGTGTCCACAAAAGCAAAGAAAACAGAAGCCACTGATAATCCATATGAGCAATTCACTCCATGGGACCAAGACCTTGGGAACTCTCCTGGGGATAGAAAAGGGATAAAAATGCGCGAGCAGGTCAGGACTCAAAGCGTGGGGAACAGAATTCCAAAGGGAAAGATCCAACGGAAAGACTCGAGCTGACTCGAAGATGCATGTATTGGGGAATATGCCAATACAGCAAAAAACTATCCACAGCGGATACTTCGGATAAAATTCGGATGAAAACAATCCACTAAGGGACTTCGCTGGGGATGTCCATAAGGACACTCCTGGGGAAGCAGCGGAACGAGGTATTACCGGTTACTGGGCAATAAGCTCAAGGAGACATGTGATCTGAACGCCAGGTATGAGGCTGAGAGATATAACATGCTCAGGAAGAGATGAATATCCAAGACCGGTATAAGGGTGAGAGATATCAAAACTTCAAAACGTCTGAGGAAAACCTAAAAGGTATACTTCAACTCAGGGATTCTGACTCCACAGGGGACAAAAAGACATAATAGGGAGCAGAGAGGAAGGAACACCAGGGATACCGGTTACTGGGTATATAATAGGTGACCAACCAAGGCGTGAATTGGGGAATATTCCCAAAACACTCATCATCCAAAAGAGGGCTAAAAGCAAACTCGATTACAGGATGGATATTCGACTCCACAAAGGGGATACGAATCTTACTCAACTGGGGAAGAACAAAAGGCTTCAGACCCGAGAGTGCATGAGATATACTATCTATTACCGTCAGAACATAGATAATATACTCGCATGGACGATTATCCACAACCGGTTACTGGGTTAATAAAGGATAAATCGACCGAAAAGAAAAGGCATCGGGATACCGAAACTAGGTATATAATGATGACCAATTCAGGGGAGAAACAATCGTTACCAACAACAACAAGGTAGACGAGAGATGACCCGCTGGGGATAAATTGCGTAATCAGGGCAATTATCCAAGCAGATGAGGGGATATCATCACCGAATATTGGATGAAGATAACTGTCACCAATTAAAGATGAGCAAAAATAGTTACTCTGCAAAAAGGGAAGAAATAGGGTTTACAACTACCGGTATGAGGGTAGAGAAACACAGACTCCGCCGGGGATAATAATTACTAATTATTAAGCCATTATTCATTTACCACGTGGAAACAGGAAAAGAGTCTCAAGAGACCGATCTAGGATCAAACTAGATAGGCACACCAAATCAAGACTTGTTCCGGTGAGGATATAACTCAATGGGGAAAACCATCCCAGTATATGTTTTGGGAAGGAACAAAAACAATCAACATCCACGAGGATATAACCCGGTGGGAAATATGGAAGAAAGGATAGACGCTTTCTGCCTATGGAGCTGACTCTATATGGAGAGATCAGACACACACGTCTGCTTGGGGAAGTATATCACCAAATAGCAGGAGACAGCAAACAACGATATATGGAAAAGAATGCAACATGAATATCTGAATGTTATAATTATGCATGTATATGCGTGGTTTATGTATGAGGTATGCTGACAAACAGACATATTTAACACAACCAGGTCCAGGAATCAACCACCCGGTACTACATCTCGAGAGAGAAAGCCAAGTTCACTGGAGAGTATCCAATCTGCTGGGGATCAGAGATACCAGGAAGCAAAGAACTCTGCAGGGGATGAATCATCAATCATTCCAGCTGGGGACGAGAGTTATCACAGACAAGGTCCACCACACCAACAACTCTACTGGAGAATCTATCCGAGGAGATAAAGGATTTATCGGGATCAACCACCAAATACCGTTCTTGCCCAAAGAGATCCAAGCTGCTGAGGAAGAAAGATTGCTACTCTGCTAAAGGGAAGAGAGGTGACTCTCAACAAGCAATCCACTTGGTAGGATAAACCACAAGGGGTTCCGGAGGGAGGAGATACAGTCATGCCAGGAATATGGACAAAAATCTTACCATGTTGGGGATCGTACCACCCTTGGGAGAGCACTGAGGATCTCTTAAGTATCCTTTCGTCATTGTGAATGTTCACTTTGTTTAAAAACAAATTATAAAAAATTTGATCGTTTAAAACAATGATATTTTCTTAATCAAAACATGCAAAACATTTGTTGAATAGAAACAGATAAGAGTGCCAATAATTTGATAAAAGGCTCAAATTTATTTGATAGAATGGTAGTCTGCGAATTGCAAGACTCCATAGATCTTTACAAATTTGAATTTGGTGATATATATTGGAAAAGGGCTACATTAAACATAATGACCATTTCTCCACCAATTCTGAATCCGATGTATTTGAAGCTTTGGCTGATAATGAGCAAGGATCTCTGACGGACGACAGTTGTAGAACAAAGTCTTGTCAGGATGCAGTTACTTGCCAAATCCCTAATTTTTGCCTAGATTGCCCCAGGATGAGGTACTCAATCTAGCGGGATACATATATCATTATTATATATTTTTTGTGTCTCTAACTTTTGCCTAGATCGCCCTTTCGGGTTTTCAATCCACCGAGACGCTCATTTTTGCCTAAGCCGCCCTTTCGGGTTTTCAACTTAGCTAGCTATTTAGTTTTTATTTTTTTAGGCGAAGTATTTCTTAACTGCATCTGAATTCACAGGACGAGTGGAATCCTCCCCATCCATAGTTGTAAGTATCAAAGCACCGCCTGAAAAGGCTCTCTTAACAACATATGGACCCTCATAGTTCGGAGTCCACTTGCCCCTGGAATCGGGCGCGAAAGACAAAACTTTCTTGAGCACAAGGTCACCTTCTCGGAACACACGAGGCTTGACCTTCTTATAAAAAGCTTTCTTCATCCTCTGCTGATATAACTGACCGTGGCACATGGCAGTCAATCTCTTTTCTTCTATCAAGTTCAGCTGGTCATAACGACTCTGAACCCATTCAGCATCAGTCAACTTGGCCTCCATCAAGACTCTCATTGATGGGATCTCCACCTCTAGTGGGAGTACAGCTTCCGATCTTGACTTAGCGATCATATCATCAACATATACCTCAATCTCCTTGTGCATCATATCATGAAACAAGGTGGTCATAGCTCGTTGATACGTGGCTCCGGCGTTCTTCCAACCGAAGGGCATCACTCAATAACAGAATGTTCCCCAAGGTGTGATGAATGTTGTCTTCTCCATATCCTCGGGTGCCATCTTAATCTGATTATATCCGGAAAATACGTCCATAAACGAGAAGACATTGAATTTAGTTGTATTGTCTACCAACATATCAATATGTGGTAGAGGGAAATCATCTTTCGGACTAGCTTTATTCAAGTCTCTATAGTCCACACACATCCGGACTTTTCCATCTTTCTTAGGCACGGGCACAATATTGGCCACCCATTGAGGATATATAGAAGTCACCAGAAACCCCGCATCAATTTGCTTCTGAACTTCCTCTTTGATCTTCACTTCCATATCAGGATGAGTTTTTCTGAGCTTCTGCTTTACAGGCATGCACTCAGGCTTTAGAGGTAGGAAATGTTTCACAATATTAGTATCTAGACCAGGCATGTCTTCATACGACCAAGCAAAGACGTCGACATATTCTCATAGCAACTTAATCAACCCCTTCTTAACAGATTCTTCCAGAAGTGCCCTAATCTTTACCTCTCGCACACAATCTTCAAACCCTAAGTTGACTGTTTCCAGATTCTCAAGATGCGGCTAAATGATCTTCTCTTCATGCTCAAGTAGTCGGGTGATCTCATCAGGAATCTCTTCAACATCATCTTCCTCTGCCTCAAATATAGGAAATTCAAAATTGGGAGATGGTGTTAGGTCATTATATTCAATGGGTTTAGAAATCAACGTTGACTTATGGACATCTGTTGGAATATCCACAGCGACCCAATTGTTGCAGACCCCTCCAGGGATGATGAAATTGCCAGAATCCTCTGCATCTTCTTCTAAAACGGCAGCAGCCTCCTCATCTAGACCAGTGTGGATGAAACCTCCACTCTTGAATAACCCTTGCTTGTTGAAAGTACCAGAAGAAAAACCTATGCCAGCCCGGGACTCGTTATCTTCTAACTCAATCATTTTCCTAAACCAGTGGTTGCACCATGCTCAATGGCCAGCTTTGCATCTTTGTAGGAAGCAAATGAAGGAGTTCTCTTCTCAATAGGCTCAGAAATAGATAAAGCTTGGAAAGGAGTTCCAACTTCAACCTCATCATCTATATAAGAGAAGGAAGACAAATGGCTAACCAGGAGAGCCCTTTCTCCCCCTATCACCACCAGCTTCTTGTTTTTCACGAATTTCAATTTCTGGTGTAGGGTGGACGTCACGGCGCCTGCCTCGTGAATCCATGGTCTTGAAATGTTGGCTCTAGCGTAGTACCGGTGAGTCAGCTTGTCTTCAAAATAAATGAAGGACACAGAGTTAGACCACAGGGCAAGGGACCGGAAACAGAACCTGCTTATGCATATGATGCATGCAATGCTTGTGCATATGATTTGTTTTTTTATTTCAAAGGAACTTTAGAGTTTTATTTGCAAATTCTGGAAATATTAAGCATTTTATCACATATGGAAATATCTCATCAAATAATATCAGGGAAAGAAGTGCAGCATCGTCAATCATGTACAAGAGAAAAGGAAAATAATCGTCTTATGGATCCCTAGAAACAATCATCTAAAGCTCGGGACACAGGAAGATAAGATGCGCGAAGCCTCTTCACCTCCCTCTCGTAGGCTGCCTCCATATCGGCCTTCTCTTTGGCGAGTCGATCATACCTCCTCTTCCAGAACTTAGAAGACTGAGGAAGTAGAGAAGTCCATACATCAACAGGGTCATCAATAACCTGATGCTCAAGAAACTCAATCAACGCATCCTTCTCCTTAATCTGCTGAAGCAACTCTTCACGTTCACGGATCCAGGCACGTGAACGGTCTTCGTCTCTCAACTCCTCTGCTCCTTGATTAGGGAGGGTTGAAGACCCAGCCATAATCATAGGTGTAGGTCTCGGATACTCGTAAAGCATGAGATACTCAGACGCCCTCTTCCTAACCCAAACAGTTAAGGCTCCAAAGCGATGCAATTCTTAGGACCCAACTCTTTCCTTCCTTTCCTATGAATCTTGCGCCAAGCGCGGACCATCCTAGCTTTCAAGCCTTGTGGATCTTTACCGTCCTGAAAGAATACACCCTCTAACAGAATGTTATTGGGTTTATCCTTTAAGGGGAACCCAAGCTGCCGACGTGCCAAAACAGGATTGTAGTTAATCCCACCACATGTACCAAGAAGAGGTACATTGGAGAATTCGCCACAAGAGTCAATAATCTGCACACCATCATACACATGGTTATACCAAGAGATATCATCATTAGTGAGAGACATAAGTCTCGTGGACCACCGTAGACATTCCTTGTTCTCCTTGAAAGCGACTGTCTGAGGTAAGTGAGAAATAAACCACTTATACAACAGAAGCAAACAACACACAATGGCGCTACCACCCTTTGCATTCCTCATATGCAAAGAGAAGTAGGTATCTCCCAACAGAGTCGGAACGGGATTAAGAGTAGAGAAGATCCTAATAGCATTCACATCCACAAACTTGTCGATGTTGGGGAATAATACTAGCCCATAGATGAGAAGTACAAATATGGCCTCAAAGGCGTCCTCACTCATGGCCTTCCCATACATAGTAGCTTGAGCAATGAGGAACTCAGAAGGGAGACCTTGAATTCCTCATTTGGTAGTCATATGAGCATCAACCAGAGATTCATCTATGTGTAACATGTCAGCTATCTCTTGAGAAGTAGGAATACTCTCCAAGCCACTGAACGACAAATGGTCTAGAATAGGTATACCCACATGGTAAGCATACTCCTCAAGGGTAGGCAAAAGCTGGAAATCCGGAAACGTGAATCAACGGTACAAGGGATCATAAAACTACACCAATACACTCACCAATCCTTCATCCACCTGAGTAGTCAGAAGAGGAAGAAGCTTCCCAAAACGAGCCTTGAAACCCAAAGGATCTAATACATAGGATGTCAGATTCCTTAACTCTTTCAAATCTGGTTGCCTGAAGCTGTACTTCTTTGTATTCCTTCTTTGTCTTTCCATGTCTGACAATTTTGCAAATAAACCCCTTAAGTTCCTTGAAAATTTTCTTATTATTTTGATGATATGAATGCAAATGGGTGCATGAATGCATGAATGCAACAATCACACTCAAGGATCAAGCAAAGCACACCAAACATAGGTCATGGGATGGATCATGTTATCCTTAATATTAATCATCCATTTTGGTGGATTATGGTTTACACCTTATCAACACCCAAGTTCCATTGATATTAAGGATTCATGAACGGATCAACCATGAATCAAGGGCTTGTTGTAAGTCACGAGCATGGAGTTAGGTTAAGAACCACCCAAAAGGGAGTGTACTAGGGTTTAAACCTGCCAAACATGTTCTACAAGAGGTTCCCATAGTCATCATCCCATCTTTCGAATATTATTAGAGAAACGACTACTCGTATTCCGAAAATATTCTCAAGAGAGACTCTTATGAGTGTAGTATCGCGTAACAATCGTATCAAATCTTACACTTGAACGACTTTCGCACTACATCCTAAGAATAGGCCAAGATGGGCTTGGTAAACTAAGGTCCTTGGCTTCTAAGGTCTATATTGGAAAGAGTAATGTCTAACCACAACTTACTTGTGTGACATTATTGATCCCAACATAACCCCCACCAAGTGAATGGACTTGCAAGTCAACTTGCTAAGGAATAACTCCACACAAGTCGACAAGACTATGCCATTCTCCTATCCTAAGTGCACTCGAGTTCGGGTATAGAACTCATCTCACAAAGATCACCAAGCATACAAGGAATTAATATTCAAACAATTCAATCATTACATACAATACAGTAATCCCAAATTGCACAAAAATATGTCACACAAAAAAATATACAATACAGTACAACAAATATGAAAAGTAGGCAAAACCCACTAGGATGTTTCGATCCCCAGCAGAGTCGCCATTTTTCTGTAGCGGGGTATTCGTTACCATTAGAGATATTGACTAAATCCAAGGTAAATCATACAAGTCGAGTCGCCACCGCACTTCTATTTATCCAAAGGAATGGTTAGAAAGCCAACAAAAACCTAAAAGTTTTATCGAATCAAAAACTAGTAAAAATGTCAGAGATCTGGGTAAGGGGGTTGGTTATGCAATGGGAAGGTATTAGGCACCCAAAGCATCCTAGGTACTCCTAGGGAGCCCTTTTCACATTTGTTTCAAAGGTTGTGGTTTTTTTTTGAAAATTTATTTGTGCAAACATGATTGAAGGGATGAGAAAAGTGTGTATGTTTATCTAATGTACTACTTACTAAAAGAAGGGTCAAAAGAAAATGACTCGCACGGACGTCGCATCCACTGCATACGTATCTCATCTGAATCTGAGAATCAGAGTCTTCGTAGCTCGGCTACCTATAGGTTAAAGAGGAGTGTGCTCGCTAAGACATCGCGTCATGCCTACGTATCTCATCTGGGATGAAAATCAGAGCAAAACGTAGTTCGACCACCTATGGGGTAAGGGTTGTGTTTTGGGGTGAACGACGTTACTACGCAATCTACCGGATGCTCGACCTTTGGAGACTTACTCGCCTGTAGTAGAAGGAGATAACGTGTTCTTAGGAGAAGAAAAATCAATGAGTTTGGGGTGTTTAGGGATGCTCATGCAAAAAGGCAGTCCTAGATGAAGGAACCGCGCTACCTTAAATGACATGCCACGAGAGACTATACAAAACCTAAGAAATCGGTAACATGCGGGAAAAGTAAAGGGATCGAGAGATCTACCGTACGAATAAAGATCCGAAGTAACAACAATTAGATAAATAAGAAACCCAAAGACTCTTCCAAGCTAAACACCATCAAAGAAAGTGAGCCAGTACAGGTAATCGGAATAAACCTCCAGGTGGTATCCCACAAATAAAGTGGAACACCAGGCAAGCCATCTCTGTAAGAGTCATATGAGCCCTCACAAAACAAAACTCAACAAACAGGTTAGAGAAACAAGATAGGGTAATCAAGAGTTGCCCCAAAATCAAAATGTAACCACATGAATCATGCCATTAAAATTCACAAAAAGCTCACAAAAAGAAACCAAGGGTAGGAGGCCTAAACCTCTTGTCAAACACATGCATCAAAAGGGTATCAAATTCACCCATAATACCTCATACATTCAGAGCATTCAAATTAAAAGCATAAAGTAATGGGAATAAGGCAAACCTGACTGGAGAGATCGAATGAAATTGAATTGCCCGGTTGGGTTTGCAAAGAAATATGAGGGTTTATATGAGAGGGAATTGGTTCTTTGCCGATGAGTTCCCTTTAGTCTCTGGAGGTTGCTTTGAACTCTGTTAGCTCTTCTCTCACTATCTTTTTCCCTGCCAGGGTAATAGGAATAGAATTCTTTTGTTTCACTGAAACTCTGAATTTATAACCAGATTTTTATGGACCTGTGGGCTCAAATGAGAGAGGCCCAAGTCCAAAAATTTTCTGTTATATTTTATTTATTTATTTATTTATTTATTTATTTATTTATTTATTATTTTATTTTATTTTCATTTTTTTTTTCATTTTTTGTTTCGTTTTTCGTTTTTTTTAAACACGTGGGCTTCGCCTAGCGAGCATGACAGTTCAAGAAATTCCTCTGAGCGTAGGTGATTCTAGTGGCTTTTCTTGGGACTCGCTAAGCGACCCATTCTGCTCGCCAACCGAGCATGACAGCTCATGAACAAACTTTTGCTCCTTCAAGATTAACGTTTTGACTGACGAATAAACCCCATTTGAACCTGTTGGAAGTATCTCAAGTCATTCCCTTGTGTTGACTAATCATATAAATAGAACCCACAAAACGTCTTGGATGATACTCAAGCTTCAAACAAAAGATGTTAGTGACACATTTTTGTGCTTTTGGTTAGTAAACAAAAGTAAGAGAAACAATTATGTATAGTTCAAGCATGCTTGGTGATCTCAAACCAATCACAAGGAGTCCCACCCAAAGGCAAAGGGAACCAAGATGCTAAAGATCCTTGAGGCTATGCAAATGTGTTGTTATTTTTTGCTCATATCCGTGTCCATATTGACATCTTGTTGACAACTTTTCTCCATGATTAAGCTACTGTTTCACTTAAACAAAGATACCATGTTAATCCTTGCATTTCATACTTGAGATCTGGGCTTTATTTCGTGTGTTTTGATGCACTATGGTGGTCGCATTTTGGTGTTGAAGTTTGAAGAAAACCACTGCATTTTCTGCGTTTTTGTTGCATGGCATGGCTAGGGTTTGGTTTAATGAAGAAGACGACCACGTGTCATCTTGAGAACCATCGGATCCGTCGCGTATGTTTTAATCCTGGTCATCTATTTGTTTTTTGTCCTGTAGTGACTTAAGTGAGCGTGACCTATTGATAACATGTTCACATAGTTTTTATTATTAAAATGTTCATTTAATAGTTGTCACGCCTGACTTAAATAATTATTGTGGATCATGGGCCCTTCGCCAGTCGCTTTTCACACCCCACGTTTCATGGCCCATTAGCACCATTCACTTTCCAGTCCATTTAAAATACCAATACACCCCCTTTTTCATATCCTTTTTTAATTTCCATTTTTTAATTTCTGTTTTGATTTTAATTATTTTAAAATATTTGCTATGTTCATAAAAATACCCAAAAATATTTTCCATGTTTCTTGATGCCTTATTTAATTTTATTTTATTTTTATTTTCGCATTTATTTAATATTAATATTTTATTTTAATTATTCATTCCAAGTGGTTCATTTTAGCATACATTTTTTTATTGATTTTATTTTCATAGCTTAAAATTATTTTTAGCTTTTGATTTTTGGGATGAAGGTTAACCACTGTCCCATGGTCAACCTGACCATTTTCTTGAATTTTTATTTCACATTTTCAATTTATTCTTGATTTATTTTTAACCTAGTGTTAGATGCTCAAGTTTGCTTATTTGAGCTATCAAATGTGGGCATCTTTCACTCCTTTTTGTCGAAAAAGTGTTCAAAACCGCCCTTGTTTTTGTTGATTTGCAATACTATGTGAAATGATCTTGGTACCTTTAATTTGTGTGTTATTGTGCAGGAATTAGGCATGAAAGAGTAGAAAACTAAGGCGCAAGAAAGATGGCAAAGGAACCAAGAAAGAAAGTAAACATAAGCAAGCTCGCTAGGCGAGTGAGGTAGCGAATTATTCGCTAGGCGAGCACGCAGCGAGATGCCAGCGAACACTCCCAGACTTGGACAGAACCAAAAAGATCAAAACTCGCTGTGGCGAGGGAAGTAGCGAAGTATTCGCTAGGAGAGCATCCAGCGAGCAAGTAGCGAACAATTCCAGTACCAAAAACATCAAGACTCGCTGGAGCGAATGAGAGAAGTGAGGGCTTCGCCTAGCGAAGGATTGTTCGCCTAGCGAACAGATGCAAACTTGTCTAGGATGATTCCTCTGGACGCAGGCTCTTCTGGTGACATGTTTTGGGGCTCGCTAGGCGAACCATTCTGCTCGCCTAGCGAGCATGACAGCTCAGCAACCATTTCTATAAGTAGTATGGGCTACTTTTTGGAACATAACTTTTTTTTGATCATCTTTTTACTTGTTTTTTGCTAGGAGGTGATTTTTGTGCCCTAGAAACCCCATTTCTCATTCTTCTTCTTCTCTTGACAATATTTTACAAAAAGAAGGTGGATTCCCATCCAATCTCAATTCTTCGACTCGGATGTTGATCAACCTTCTTCCGAAACTTGTTGTTCAAGCTACCATGAAAATGAGTAGCTAAGTCTTTCATTTTGTCAAGGTTAGATGTAGATGATCATAAGCTTTGTATGTATATGGATTGATCTTCATTTTTAAACTCTTTGATGATGAATGTATGGTGAAAACCTTGTTTCATTGATAACTCTTTGTGTTGGTTTATTATTGAAAGGTGTTTTCCAACTCTTGACCTAGGTTTTCATCCATCCTTGTTCTTTAGCTAGAGATAGTTTTGAATGAGTTTGTTCACTAAAAAGTTAAACCTAAAAGTTGTCATTTTGATAGATTGTGTGAGAAATCAACAATTGATCAAAATGGGAAAACCCACAATGTGTGTTAGAAATAAACACATTGGAAGGATTTTATGAATGTGTTTATCATCTAATGGAGTTTATGAGTTTTGTTTGATCGAACATATGCATGCAAAGTGATCGTCGAACCCTAACTTTGACAATCTTTCTCAAATCGTAAAACCAAAACTTTTACCGCAATTTCTTACTTTTTATGCAAGCTACCGTAACCGAAAACTAAAACCCCCTTGTTACTATAAGTTAAGAACTTAAAAACTGTCGAACGGCGGCAATATCACATAATCCCTGTGGAGACGATAACAAATCCCGATACTCTATCCCTGTTCTAACACCTAGCCTTGTTGATTGACTTTTGGTTTGACTTTTATTTTATTTTAATTAATTCATGTACCAATTTTCATTATTTTTAAAATCTTTTTGGGGGATGATGATGTCCTGACCCCACCTTACTTAGTTTAATTTCTCATAATTTTCTTGATTAATTTTCTATTTATTCTTTATTTATTTTTAACCTAGTTTGGTTGGTTGACTTTTGGTTTGACCTATGTTTTACTTTAATTAATTCATGTACCAATTTTCATTATTTTTAAAATATTTTTGGGGGATGATGATGTCCTAACCCCACCTTAGTTAGTTTAATTTTTCATAATTTTCTTGATTAATTTGCTATTTATTTGATAATTATTAAGTTGGCTCGAATTTTCAGTTGACTTCTTTATGATCGATGTTTGACTTAGGGATTGCTTATGGCAATTGAAGAGATCTTTTGATCCTCCCTTGTTCATCTCATATGCCATATATTAGAGGCCTTTTATCTTGATTTTATTTGATCTTTGCCTCATTTCTTGATTTAATTGTTCAGTGGACCCTTCTTGTGCATCTTTTCATCTGTCTGACTCATCTGTCATTTGTTACACTTGTTTCTTTCATCCATGCTTTCTATTGATCGATTGTTTAACATGTTCATACTTCCCATGCCTTGTTTAATGCTCCCTTATTTCATTCGTTGATTCTTTGATTTGACTATATACCTGTTTACTTATCTGATTTGATTGATAACTGTTGCCTACTTGTATGATGATTGAGGCATATATTCTTATTGTTTGGTTGCCATGAACCATCCCCATTCATAACAAATGTACCCCTCTCCCATGAAGTGTATAATATTTATTCTTTCATTCTTTATTCATCTGTTAATACAAGAATTAAAACGAACATCCGATAATCATTTCAAAACAAGATTAAAAGCTCGATCCAACGTCGAGTAATCATTTTCAAAACTTAATAGAACCAGCACGTATTCATCCATCCTCTTGTAAGTCGATTGCTTCAGGCATCACCATTTACCTGTAAGTCGATTGCCTCAGGCATCGCCATCTACCCTTATCCGTGGCTCCTATCCTTGCTCCATCCGTCGACTCTTGTTCCGTTTAGGTAGCACCCATTAGGTAGAACCCTTTGTATGATAACATAGGTAGAATTCCCTTATTCTTTGCATGCTAACATTAGGTAGATGTTCCCCTATGTAAATCCTAACACATAGGTCCATATTGCATGACAATTCTAGGGTAGAGCTTCCCCACTTTTAGACCTTCCGTGCATCTCTGATCTTGTGGCATGTCAGTCCGTTCTATTGCAAAGAGGTAACTGCCTAAGACTCGATTCAGCGAGCTGCGACACCTACTGCTAGGATGTTGAACACATTGCCCACCTTCCTTTGACACAGCTGGTGTCTTCTTTTGTAAGTCCATGTTCAGATGGCAATCCTTAACCCCTAGGTAGCCGAACTACGACAACTCTGATTCTCATGTTCAGATGCGATACGTAGGCACGAGATGCGATGTCTTGCCGAGTTTTGACTGACGACTAACAATTAATCCTTGCCTGCTTTCGCCTTTGTTGCGATTCTATTCTCTCGCCCCCGTTGCGATCGAGACCTTCCCTTTCTCTTGCCCTAGTTGCAATCGAGGCCCTTGTTCCCGTAGTTAGCTGAACTACGTGTTGCTCTGATTCTCATTCCAGATGAGATACGTAGGCATAAGACACGATGTCTTATCGAGCACACTTCTCTTTAACCCATAGGTAGCTGAGCTACAAAGACTCTGATTCTCATACTCATATGAGATATGTAGGCAGTGGATGCGGCATCCTTGCGAGTCTTTTTCTTTTGACTTTCTTTTAGTAAATAGTACCTTAGATATACCTACACCCTTTAAACTAGAACAACAAGAGTGGATCCCGTAGAGTACTACGAATGCGTAGGGGTGCTAATACCTTCCCTTCGCATAATCGACTCCCGAACCCTAGATTTGGTTATGAGACCTTATCTTTTCCTCTCTTCAGGTTTTCTTCAATCGTTTCCTTTCCCTCCTTTGGGATAAATAACGAACGGTGGCGACTCTTCTGTTGTTCTTTCCTCTCAAGTGAGCAAAAGGCAAATTGCATTAACATAAACATGTACTCAAGTGAGCAAAGAGCAAAACAAATGAATAATATGTAAAAGAATAGTAAATTGCATAAACGTAAAGAGCAAGAATTAAATGTTAATGGTTAATGGTTAGTGTTAGAGTTAGTGTGCCCTAAGGCAAATTTGGCGCTATGTTAAGCAATCATAATTGGACTTATGTAGAATTCACAACTATCTGAGGCCGGTCAATAATAATGTAGGCAACAACACAAGTTAGAGGTCTTGATTAGTGAATCAAACTCCAACAACTTGCCATGCCAAAAAGAAGATGAGAAATGATCTTGTATTGATTTAGGTTCTTTGCATGATTTAGGAAGCAACCTATCCTTAATGCAAAGCCATTCACTTGATCCATGATCAAGATGAATTAGATTTGAATCAAGGAAGATTAAACCTCCATGTCTCAATGCTAACCACCAATCCTTAACTCATTGATCAAAAGAAAAAAAAAGAAGAAGAAGATGAAGAATTAAAGTGCATTAATGGAAATGGAATGAGATAATCAACAAGTATTGACCAAAGATAGAGAAGATCAAGGTCAAACAATAGAAAACAAAAGCAAAATGAAGATTAGAAGTCATGAAACAAATAAAATATTTTTGGTATTTTTTAATATTAAAATAAAACTTGAATTAAAATAATAAAGAAAGGTCAAACTTCAAACTTAATTCAAATCAACATTGAAAAGTCCAAGTAAATTATCCCAAGTTCAAAAAGGTCAAACAAAGTTTGACAAAAATTTTCAGCATTTTTAGAAGTCAGAAACTATTTTAAATCAATTAAAAATGCATAAAAATAACCTAATTGAACTAAAATCTCAAATAAATCTCAAATCAATTAATAAATTGATGAGAATATTTTTCATAGATCTATCATCATTCAAAGAGGTTGGAAACAATATTTTTGTATTTTTTGGATATCAAAAACTATTTTAAATGAATTAAAAATAAACAGAAAAGAGAAAATTAGTAAAAAATATCAAATGATAAAATAAAAAATATTAAAAATCATATTTAGAAAGTAAAATTAAAAGGAGAAGAATGAAATTGGTCCCATGATTTTTGGACCAATAATAAGAGAGATATCAATTTTTAAAAAGAAAGGGAATTAAAATAATAAAATGAAAATAAAAATCAGAAAATAGAAATTGGAAAAAGCATGAGCCGTCTGATGGTGATTCATTAATTGACGTGGATCATCACACGGCTAAGAAGCGCGTGTTCACCAAATGCCTTGGTCAACTGAGTAACACATGGCCATTAATAAAGTCATAACAAAGGACGCGTGAGATTGAATCTGGAAACATGAATGGACGGTTCTGATTAAATCTGGAGATCAGACGGTGACCAGCGCCACCGTCTTCTCCGACCAGCTTCCGACCAAGTCCAAAATTGCAGAAATTAAAATGGTAACCAAAAGGCACGATCCAGACATCAATCGAGAGCTGGGGTGATGTACATCACCCCTGTACCACTCAAATCCATTCTAGATCTCTATATTGAGAAAATCAGAAGTGGAAGATCTGTGGTGTTCATATGAACTTCATGATTTTCAAAAATTGAAGGCACAACAATGTTGTCTGTATGCAGAGGACTTCAGATCACACAACAACAATGAGAATTAAGCACTATGCAAGTAGATTCAAAGAAAATAACAGTTGGTGTGAACCTTTGATTTGCAAGGCTTTGAGTCACTATTCTTGGATGCTATTGCTTACAGTTGACACTATAGATCAAAGAGAAGATGGTTTAGGAACTTTAAGATCTAAAAATTGATCAATGAAATCAAAGTTCAAATCTGAAAAAATTGAAGAAAATGAGCTAGTTCCTTTAGTGATGGCTGAGGTTTCAGTTTAGCAGCAATTGGGGCGTCTTAAGGTTGAAGAAATGAAGAGCATTGGCCTTGTATTTATAATAGAAGCAAGCTGAAATGCATGATCAAAATGCTTGCATGAATGGAAAGGGCCTCCATGCATGGGCCTGTACAGGCGCATGAAGGGCCCAATTCCACTTGGAATTGAAAGCTGATGCATGATGAAAGCAAAATGGACGTGCAGATTGGACTGTATTAGCTCATGCAAGGCAAATGAAATGATTTTCCAAAATTGCACTATTATGTTCAAGCTTTCGAAAATGCTACGCCAAAAATGAAAACACCACCTTATGAATAATGGTTGGAAAGCTTATTGCATAAGGATCATTTGTTATGTTGATCAAAACTCCATTTGGGCCTTGAAAATTGATAAAAATTGGACATGAAGTGTAGGGTGCAAAACATGCATATGTGAGATTTTCAAAATTAGCCAAAGTTCAAGCCCTTCTATCTCAATGATGCAAGTACCAAATGACAAAATCTTCAACGTGAAAGTTGTAGATCTTTTCAAGACAATCAATTTGGACTTAAATTTTGCATCATTTGGATTTTGTATGAAGAAGTTATGGGCACTTGAAGTTGGACTTTTTCACATTTCAATGCATTTGGTCCAAAGTGACCTATAATGTTTTGCATTATCACATGTATTTATTTTGAGATTTTGAAATTTTTCTTAACATAAATTTTGAAGTAGACATCTTAAGCTTTCCAATTCATTTGATCTCACCTTAAAATCATGAAAAATGAAGGAGTTATGTCCTTGGGAAGTTGACCCAAAATTAGGGTTTCAGTCAAAATGACCTATAATGTTTTGGAATGGATGATGACCTTCCAAGCTTCAAATCTATTTTTTTACGTAAATGAAAGTTGTTCATATGGTTCTTAAGAACAGTTTTTCTCTTGGGGTCATATCCATTTGACAAACACATAAAAAGTTAGGTCTCAGTGTATTTTAAAATAGTCAGATGAATTGACTGATCAACTTCTAAAGTCCAAACCTCATATCTTGATGAATTGATGATTGAGGACACTCAAATAAGTTCAAATATGCATGAAATGATGAATTAAGTAACTACCCTTGATTGTATTTGACCATGGATTGAGGTTGCTTCATGAGCAAGGCACAATTGATGAACAGATGAATTAGGGTTTCCTTGGGAAACAAGCCTCAAGCCTCTTGATTTGCTTTGATCGAAATGATGAATTGAGATACTTGGGAGGCATATTTGATGGATGAGAGCCTTGGGAACCATTTCCATGCTTGCTTTCATCTTCTCTTGGCCATATCCATGCACATAGGATCTCCTAGAAGCTTTAGACCTTGTGACTGCTCAAGCTACAAACAAGAGATGTTAGTGACATATTTTTTGTGCTTTTGGTTAGTAAATAAAATGAGAAAAGCAATAATATATAATTCAAGCATGCTTGGTGACCTCAAACCAACTCACAAGAGATCCCACCCAAAGGTAAAGGAGCCAAGAAGCTTATGATCCTTGAGGCAATGCAAATGCAATGTTATGATGCCATGAGGGATCTTAGGGTCAAAATTGGGGTCTTACAGCTAGGTACCCCATAGCGGCAGATTATCTCTTTCTTGATAAACCGGGTAACCACTTATCGAGTGACATTAGCATATGAAGCAACCTCGACCCATTTCATAAAGTAATCGATAGCGACTAGGATGAATCGATGTCCATTGGAAGCCTTGGGTTCGATCATCCTAATCATATCGATGCCCCACATAGAAAAAGGCCACGGAGAAGTTAGAACATTCAACAGAGTTGGTGGTATAAAGATCTTATCACCATATATCTGGAACTTATGGCATCTTTTCACAAAGTTGTAGCAGTCAACCTCCATCGTTGTCCAATTCCACTAAGGAGAGAATGATTAATGTGCGATAGTGTTTCACTATTGAAGTGTTGAATGATTGATGCTTGCTTGAAGAAGACTTGTCAATTATATGATTGAAATTGTAATAAAGTCTATGAACAAAGGCAAATAACTTGAGCAACTAGGTCATTCGTCCCGTACCCAAAAATATTCTAGACAAGGATAAGAATGATCCACTCTCACCATTCTTTGTTACTTAAGGCTCATGGCATACAACTTGAATCAGAATTGACAGGTTGCTGATAAAAGATCATGATGATAGGTCTTGATTATACAATGCTACTTATTATAGAAGAAGACTTGACAATCATTTGATTCGAATTATGCTAAAGTCTATGAATAAAGGTGAATACGATGATCAACTGAGTCATTCGTCTCGTACCCAAAGATATTTAAAATGAGTTAATAGAATTCTCCACTCTCATTCATTCTCTATTTCTTAAGGCTTGTACCACACAATCTGAATTATGATTGACAAGTGTTGATACATTTGTTGTGCTTGAGAAGTAGTCCATTTTGTTAGCTATGTTTGATTGGTATTGACTTTGAAGTCTGGATCTTGCATTTGAACCTTGAGGTCTTGAGCTCTTGAGATTCAGCATATCTAATACAGCTTGAGTGCAATTGACTTGCCCTATCAAGTGATCAATGGTCTTTTGATCACTTGAATAGGCTTGGGGATTACAACATAATACAAAGGATTTGATTGACCAAAGTGACCTTTGGTCAACACTAATCAGTAGGATTGAAAATAACAGTTGAATTAGGTGCACAATAAACCTAATGAATTAATCAACTAAATGGAATCAGATATTTCTAAGTAAAGCCCTAAGCTAAGGGATCATGCACTAAAAATCAGAATTTCTACCTAGGGACAAAATGGTCAATATGCCAAAAATATATTAATTTTGGAAAATAGTTTCTAAAATCATCATTAATCAAAAAACTAATTAAGCCTAATTATCTAATTATTCAAAAAACCCTAATTAGTCTAATTATTCTAATTAAATCTAAACATAACCTAATAAATATTTACAATTTAATTAAATTCTACAAAAACTTAGTTTTAGAATTCTAATTTCTAACCTAATTAAATCTCAATTTCTAATCTCATTAACCTAATCTGGTTCTAAAAATTCAATTAATCCTTAATTAATTTTAATTATCTAAATCCACATAAATTTTTAATCTAATCCAAATCTAAACAAAATCTAAAACCTTATTAATATATTAAATAACAATTAAAAACTATGAAAACAAATATGAAATAGGCAGTGAGGCGCAGGCCCATAGGCCAGGCCCTAACTGGGTTTGGTGTTCAAACCGGTGGTAAGGACAAGTGGGGGGTGTGCGGGCTAAGAAGGCAGGCAATCCGTTTGGGCCTTGGGCCCAAACCGAATCCAAACCTACACCAACAAGAACAACGCCCAAGCCAAAATTGAGAAGAAATGAAATCGCTCATGTGAAGCACGTTCACCCTTGAAAATACCTTCGAACAAAAACTGGATCGCGTTCTTCAATCAAATCAGCTCGCGTCTCCACATCCACCTCACCGCGATTTTGGAATCAAAAACATGATGACGCCTCTTAGCTTTTCCTGTTTTATCACGAAAGCTCGCGTCTCATCGGTATCGCGCTCGGCGTAGCATCACATTCTAGATTCTCCTTCGATTCAAGGCATCAACATCGTCGCGTTTCAGAATTTCATGGATTGGCATCCGAGTTCAAGGCGTTCATCCGTCATCTCAGGACTTATATGGATTTGCGTTTGGGATTCTTGACGTCACGTTCGCGTATCAACTCAAATGACTCAAACACAAACAATTGCGAACTGCTGCGAGAGAGAGGACTTACCGGTGGCAGAAACAGGTACTGATTGTATTCAATTCTCTTCCTCTTCTCCCTTACTTTTCTTCTTCTTCTTCAATTCCTATTTCTTACGAGCTTCTTGTTGATGCTATCCGTGATGGATTTGATGCGTGCTTATTGTTGCTTCTGCGTTGTTTATTGAGATTTATGGATGGATGAAGATGAGGCTGAGAGAGAGTGAAAAAATGGAATCCCATGATGTGGTGAGTGATTAGCATATATAGGAGCTGGATTTAACCGAGATTAGTTTTGTTAAATCTTTGTTAGTTCAAATCAGTTAGAAGATTAACTTCTGTATGTTATCTGTTAGAATTCGCTTAATATGTTAGTTATAGTTAAACTTCTGTTAAATGAGTTAGTTGAGTTTTGTTACCTCTGTTATGTCATTTGGTCTGAACAAAACAAATTCAATTTTCTGAACTGCTGTGAGTTTGTTAAATGTTAATTTTTTGGAGTTAGTGATTGTAGTTAGTTAGTGTTTGAAGAGTGAATATGTGTTTTACTCTGTTAAGTGATATGCAAATTGAACCCTATTATTCATTTGAAAATAATGTAGGATGTGGAGTTTGTTAACTATGATAAAAATCTGGAAATGTAACTGAGTCAGTACATCCTGTTAAACTGTATTAAATTTTGTTAAGTGATGGACTGTCTTGGGGTTTAAATTACTATGAAATGGTGACTATAAAATTCTGCTACCTCAGTGAGGTTAATGGAACTGTTATGCTGCACAAAAACTCAAAGTTGAGTTAATTGGCTTTGAATGTATTGAGGATTATTAGTCAATGTTATGTTGCTTTTCTAACTGAATTTACACTATATGATTGGCTATGCATTTGCTGAGTTTGAAGTTTGGTTTTTATGCTTATGCATGTTAAGATTTCTTGGCGCAGCCTTGGTGGATGAATGGACAAGTCATTGTTGGCTAGCTTAAGAAGTTTGAAGAAAATTGAAGTGATCGTAAAAAAAAAAAGGATTTAGGATTTAGACATTGAAAATGTTAGAAGTTTTAATTTGTAAATTGAATTGACATTATGGCATGGAATTTGAATGAAAAGCCAAACATCTTTCTCCAAGGAATTAGGATTTCTACTAACCACAAGGTAACAAGTCAAGCCACAAGGCATAATAAGATCATACCTTCCTTGAACAGGGTTTTGAGCCCAAAGCAAGATCAACAAATGAATCACTCGCGATGAGCAACCTCAATTAGGGTTCTATGGATCAAAAGATCCATTTAGGACAAGAGCCAAGCACACTAGGATTTAGGCATGAAAGATCAAGATGCAATCCCACAAGGTCAATTAAACCAAGTTATGTTATTCACAAGCTTTGAATATATGATGTTTGTGAGAATGTGTTAATATGAACGCATGATGCATATGAATGAATGCAGATGAATATCAAGTCATAGGTTGGATAAAATATGAAAAGGGAAGGGGAAATTTTGGGGTATGACACATACCATACGCGGAAAACCCTTCAATAGCCTTGATACTATCATCTAGCAACTGATATTCAGCAGGCTTGGTTTGACTTGCACCAGGGATATTCTGATTGATAATCGGACCTTGCATATAAGCTTGAGAATTAGGAAACTGAGTAGCTTGTGGAGTAGTTTGAGCAGATGCTTAAGGATAAGCAGATTTGGGAAACATCTGAGTAGGATACATTACACTAGAATTAACAATCAGACCATGTTGGACCCCATACAGAGCATAAGGTGCATGATAAGAAAACGAAGGTACAACAGTAGAAGGCGCCCTAAGATGGGCAAGAGGCATTCCATATTGAAAGCCTTGATACGAATATTGAGTAGTAGGCTGAGCAACTTGGGAATGAATTTGAACATGAATGTGAGGACCTCTGTATTCAGACTCATTTTCATCAGGTGCCTCAGCAGTTACATGCACTAGAGTTTGTCGAGGTTGTTCCTCATGATTGTCAATGTCCACTAATTGAGGAGATAGAATGAGAGGCACTCCCCATGGATGAATAGTAGAATTCCCATTGACCAGATGCACAAGCATTGGCTGATAAGGAATGAAGGCACCCCCATTAGTAGTTGGAGGAACAAAATTCCGAGGAATGCCCCAAGGATATATAGCAGGATGCACACTGGGCCCCGGAACAGAGCCTGGTCTGTAACAACCCAATTTTAGTATTTATTTCTTATATTATTATACTATTTTATTTTATTTATTTGGGGTGTTAATTAATTAATTGATTGTTAGGTAATATAATAATTGATTATATTAATTAACTTGGTGTGTTAATCAATTATTTAGTTGATATGAGATATAATGAATAATTGAATTAATTGACTTGGTGTGTATATTGTGTTGGTTTAATTTATTTGAACTAAATAGAGATATTATAATACTATGTCTTATTGAGCCTAATAATTAAATTAGAGGTATCATTTCTTAAGCCCAAATATAATACTCGGATAGTAAGAGGTGAGGAGAGTGAGAAGTAGCACTCACTTGTTCACTTCACGGCAACAGAGAAAGAAAAGAGGAAAAAATAAGGAGAAGAGGGGAAGAACAAGGGGGAAACTAGGGTTTCCAGAAAATTGAAGAGGTAAGGGGGAGAATCCTTATTATTATTGGTTAGTATAATTGGGTCAATGGGTAGAAATATGTTTAGGTTGAAATCCCTAATTTTTATGGTTTTTGAAATTGTTAGGTTTTGATGAGTAATCTTTGATTTATGATGATTAATTGTGTTTGTAATTGATATATGGGTGAAATTGAGGGATAGATTGAGAATCCAATTTGATATTTTTTTTATACGGTAGCGTCACTACTTGTTTTTCTTTTCTCATTATATACTATATAGCACCACTTTTCCATGCCACTTAGTTTATTAAATAGTTGTTTTCCTTTTGAGAAACAGAACAATATAATACTTTTGGTGAGTGGTCATAAGTGTTGTTTGGTTAAAGTCATTTTTTCTATAAAATGTCTCACGAGCTGTTCCATTTAATTTCATAGTATCCTTTCTTATACTACTATTTTTATTACTTAGTTGTTTTAATTAGTAGAAACAGACAGTATAACTATATTATATTTTCTGGTGCACTGTAGCTAAATAATAAAGGTAGTGCTATAGTTTAGACAATGGGAAGATAATGTAATTCAAAACAGTCCTGTTTGACCGAATTAGCTGAATTAAACGGTATAATTAGTTGTCCGGAATTTGATGAAAATTTACGTGTTAGCTAAGTTTAATTAGTAGATTAACGTGGTGGTGTTATTTTGTTGAAATTGTGATATTTTACGAATCGATCGAAATTGTGTTTGATTTTAATATTCTTTATAAATAAATGTTGATTTTGTGATGGAAATTGACACACATTTTAGGAATAGAATATAAGTGAATTAAATTAATATAGTTTGATGTTGATTGGTTAATTAAATTAGTAGTTGAATTAATTTCAATAATTCTAATTGATTGGAAAATACTTGGACTTGGATAAATTATTTGGTGTGTCGGTAAATTACGGTATCTCGAGAATTTGACCGTAATTGTATTTTGTCATGAAATCTAGTGATTAATTGTTTGATTGTGAAAGTGTGTATTCATATATATTTGGTAAATTGTGAATTAACATGAGATAGTATAGTTACTAGTGTTGATTGGAAATTGTGTGCGTATTTGATAATTAGCCTAAATATGTGAATAGTATATTTGTTATAAATGTGTATACGTATAATTGGTGGATAATTCATAGAGTTGAATTATGGTGATATGTGGAATGTTAAGATGGTAGAGATGATCTTAATTGCATATGTTATTGGTATTTGTACATTCATTCATGACATGGTCGGCTTTCTGGTGGAAGCGGTGAAACTGTGGGTTCACATGGTAATAGACGTTGATCCTTGAATGGAAATAGGCGTAGAAGACGTTGATCCTTAATTGGAAATAGGCGTAGTGGCTTTGATCTTGTCCGGATCGAAAGTGTGGTTTGGATTCTAGATATTGAATCGGAAAGTGGTGAAACGTTGGGTTCACATTGCGGTACCACATGCATAGAGTTACATGTCTTGTATTGAGTCACATTAGAGTTATGTGATAATTGAATATATGCATTGATGTGATTGTTATGTGTGTATGAGATATGATAATTGAATTTGGTGATGTTTGGATGCATAACTTGGTAAAATATGTGATTATGTGATAATTATAGTTATGTGTATATTTGGGAATATAGCATTGGATTTAAATATTATACTCCTTGAGTTTTGATGTATGCTTGAAACATGTGAAATAAATATTGGTTAGTATTATTTACATGGTTATACAAGGTGTGATGAATTCCTTTAACTGTTGATTTAATCATTGTGCTTTATTATACTTTCTTCATAATGATTTGAATTCTCACCCTTCTGTTTTAATGTTGCCCTCGTTTGGCGACATGCAGGTTCTGACGCTTAGTAGTTCACTCGAGATTTAGCCGGAGAGCTTCCGTGTTTTGTTTGGAGACTAGGTAGTGAGTCAATGCTCTGGTCATGTAACACTGGGTAGATTAGTAATACTGAACTCATGTCTTGTTTGGATATGTATTATGTTATTACTTGTGAACATGTTTATTTGCAATTTGCTGTTTGAGAGGCCATAGTGCCAAATATTCTGGATATGATTTTATTTTATCTTGAGGAGATTATTGAGAGATGATCATGGTATGGGACATGAATCATTTTATGAAATACCTGAGTATTCATTATTTTCCGCTGCGAACACATATTCTTGATGATTCATGATATTTGAAATGTGTTATTTTAAATTACCAGGTGTATTGTATATTGATGATGAATGATGTTGGTTTTTAAAAGCTTTTAGTTTTTGAAAACGTCGATGTGACGCCCTTTTGTTTATATGCGTGCTTATTCACTCTGATTATATGTTAAGTATTTTGGGGTATAAAAAGGGGTGTTACATTAGTGGTATCAGAGCATGGTCGATCAGTTGGTCAATAGTCGTTAATGTTTTCTAATCCTGTTGTATTTGATTGGTGTATTTGACACGATCGATACTGTGTGTCTGAATTGTCCGTTGAGTATCTTTGGTAGGGATTTTGGAATTGATTTAGTTTGTATTCCTTTAGAGCAGTTTGATGTGATTTTGGGCATGAATTGGTTAGAATTTAATCGGGTGTATATCAACTGTTTTGAGAAGACGGTTATTTTTCCTGAGGTTGGTGCTAAGGAAGATTGATTTGTGTCTGCTAAGCAAGTTGATGAATCGGTGCAAGATGTAACACCCCAATTAAAATAAGATAATTATTTAATTTAAATTAATATTTTATTTATTAATTTAATTGAATAATTGGAAGTTTGGATTATTATCATTATTTTGGAATAATAATTATTGGGTTATTATTTTGTTGGAATAAAATAAGTTGGAATAATAAAAAGTCCTAATTTTTGGAAAAGGGTTTTCACGTGAAAAAGGAAAAGAGAAGCGGCTGAAAGAGAAAAGGCAAAGAGGCAGAGCAAGAGAAGAGGAAAAGCTTGAAGCTAACGGAATTTGCCGGATTGACTCAGGTAAGGGGGGTTTATCGTCGATTAACGGGTATTATGGGATGATATGTACTGGGTAGTAATAAACTATTGTTTTACCTCTGATTAGATTGATGTATGCTGAAAATGGTGAAATATTGGATGAGCGAAATTGGGATTTTTAATCGAAGGAATTCGTGGAAATTATATGTAGTGATGTTAGGATTTGTGAAATCGAATAGGGGATGATTCGGGTTAGATGATATGAGTAATATTGTGTAAAATTTGGACTGTGGAAGGGTGCATTGGATAGATCTCGTAGCAGAGAAAGCCATTGCAGATCTGAGAGTTCTGGTTTCTGGTCATACGCGTATGGCACTAGGCAATACGCGTATGAGATGGCTGGTACGCGTATGGCACTAGGCAATACGCGTATGGATGAGGAAGATGATGTTTTGAACGTGTTTTGGTCTCTGTTGGTACGCGTATGGGAATGTGATACGCGTAGCATACGCGTATGGGCGTAGGCATTACGCGTATGGATTTGGTCAGGCGTGGGCAATACGCGTATGGGCATAGGCAATACGCGTATGGACAGAATTGTGATTTTTCTGTGCTGTGGTTATGCAGTTTTTTGGTTGTTTAGGCTGAGTGATGTACTTAGCTGATGTATGATGTAGCAGGGATCATTTCCCGTTGTTTTGAGTGGTATAGGTATTAGTAGAGTGTGCTAATACTGTATTTGATTATGTGATATGCTTTCGTGATAAAATGTATTAATGATGTGTGATGATATGCATGATGCCGTGAATGTATCAGTTATGTATGCATTTGTGAATAGACTGTTTTATGGCGTAGAGTGTGGGCTTATGTCTATTCTTGAATTGTTGCTGTTGTTGTTGCATTGCTAGGTGATTAGCATGCATATTCTAGCCTTTGGGGCTGTAGCTAATTCCCATGGTGAGGAATTAGTGAGTGAATCATTGTAGATTTGTTGTTGATGTTTGCATGCTAGATGATTAGTGTGCATAGTCTAGCCTTCGGGGCTGTAGCTAATTCCCACGGTGAGGAATTGGTGAGTGAGTCATTAGATCTCAAATGAGTGGGACTAGTGAGCTTAGTAGCCGTATCTGGATTTGATCGGTGATCTTGAACTATATGTTCGAGAATAGTCGGTACCGCATGTGTGGAGTCTCATTGCATAAAGAATGTATGGCATATAATATGAATGGATGTATTCCAGTATTATATGAATGTTGTGTGTTGTGTTGTTGATATTGAGTATGGTTGAGATTATACATATGCTATATGTTACTGTTGAATATGATGTTTGAACGGATATTGCCGTTGCTGAGTGCGTAGTCTGATTAGGGTGAATTGATGTGTTATTTACTTAGCATTACATGTTATTCTATAATGCTTATTATATTGATTGAGGAACTCACCCTTACATCTATTTTTCAGGTAACGAGCAGTGAGTTGAGTAGAAGCTAGTGCTATGGAGTCTAGTGTCGTCCTTAGTGGGTCATGCTCTGGTAGATGTAACATCGGGAGGGAATGTTTGACTATGTTTTAATTTAGTTGTTGATTCAACTTTACATGTAATGTAGTACATGATTTGAATGTCGATGTTTTGTACCCGCTGCGAGTTATGCAAAAGAGTCTTATTTTGATTTAATAAATGAGCATGACAGGATGTTTTGATAAATGTTGTGAAATGATTGTGTGACACCCTTCGGGGCATAATTACTCTGATTGATATGTTATTATTTTAATTAAATATTTTGGGGTATTTAGAAGGGTGTTACACAAGATGGTGCCGAGTTGTTTATGTTGTTGGCAACTTTGGATATTCGTGAGAAGAGGACGATTGAAAAATTGCCAATAGTTTGTGAGTTTGCGGAGGTATTTTCTGAAGATATAAGTGATTTACCGCCGGAACGTGAGGTTGAGTTTTCGATTGATTTAGTTCCTGGAACTAGTCCTGTATCGATGGCTTCCTATAGAATGTCTGCTTCTGAGTTGAAAGAGTTGAAGAGTCAACTTGAAGACTTGCTTGAGAAGAGGTTTATTCGTCCTAGTGTGTCGTTGTGGGGTGCACCTGTTCTGTTGGTCAAGAAGAAAGAAGGTTCTATAAGATTATGTGTTGATTATAGACAACTGAACAAAGTGACGATTAAGAACAAGTATCCACTTCCGAGGATTGACGATCTGATGGATCAGCTGGTTGGAGCTTGTGTGTTTAGCAAGATTGATTTGAGGTCTGGGTATCATCAGATTCGTGTAAAGGCTGAGGATATTCAAAAGACTGCTTTTCGGACAAGGTATGGTCACTACGAGTACTCCGTGATGCCTTTTGGTGTGACTAATGCACCTGGTATATTTATGGAGTATATGAATAGAATTTTTCATGATTATCTGGATAAGTTTGTTGTTGTGTTCATCGATGATATATTGATTTATTCTAAGAGTGAAGAGGATCATGCCGAGCATTTGAAGGTTGTGTTATCGGTGTTGAAAGAGAAGAAATTGTTTGCTAAACTCTCTAAATGTGAGTTTTGGTTGAGTGAAGTAAGTTTTCTTGGGCATGTGATTTCGAGTGGTGGTATTTCTGTGGATCCTACGAAGATTGAAGTTGTATCTCAATGGGAAGCTCCTAAGTCTGTTGCTGAGATTAGAAGTTTCCTTGGTTTGGTTGGTTATTATAGGAAGTTCATTGAAGGATTTTCTAAGTTGTCGTTACCGTTGACGCAGTTTACTAGGAAAGGTCAAGCTTTCATTTGGACTTCGCAGTGTGAATCGAATTTTCAAGAGCTTAAGAGAAGATTGACTACGGCTCCTATTTTGATTTTACCGGATCCGTTAGAACCTTTCGTTGTGTATTGTGATGCTTCTTTGTTGGGTTTGGGAGGTGTTTTGATGCAAAAAGGGAAAGTGGTAGCTTATGCTTCAAGGCAACTTAAAGTTCATGAGAGGAATTATCCAACACATGATTTAGAGTTGGCCACCGTTGTGTTTGTGTTGAAGCTTTGGAGACATTATTTGTTTGGATCGAGATTTGATGTGTTTAGTGATCACAAGAGTTTGAAGTACTTGTTCGATCAGAAAGAATTGAATATGAGGCAAAGAAGATGGTTGGAATTCTTGAAAGATTATGATTTTGGTTTGAATTACCATCCGGGAAAGGCGAATGTTGTAGCCGATGCATTGAGTAGGAAGTCATTGCACATGTCTATGTTGATGATTCGAGAGTTTGAATTGTTGGAGCAATTTAGAGATTTGAGTTTGGTTTGTGAAGCGACGTCTTCGTGTGTTAAGCTTGGTATGTTGAAGCTTACGTGTGGCATTCTTGACGATATTAGAGAAGGTCAGAAGTCAGATTTGAAATTAGTCGATGTTATGACATTGATTAATCAAGGCAAAGGTGGTGACTTTCGGATTGATGAGAATGGTATCATGAGGTGTCGTGATCGAGTTTGTGTTCCGGATGTTGCGGATTTGAGAAAGAGGATTCTTGAGGAAGGACATAGAAGTGGTCTGATTATTCATCCTGGTGCTACTAAAATGTATCAAGACTTGAGGAAGATGTTTTGGTGGCAAGGTATGAAGAAGGATGTAGCGGAATTTGTGTATTCATGTTTGACTTGTCAAAAGTCAAAGATTGAACATCAAAAGTCGTCTGGTTTGATGCAATCGTTATCTATTCCCGAGTGGAAGTGGGATAGTATCTCTATGGATTTTGTTTCGGGTTTGTTGAGAACATCGAGTAATTGTGAGGCGATTTGGGTTGTTGTGGACAGGTTGACGAAATGTGCTCATTTTATTCCGATGAGGATGGATTATTCGATGGAGAGACTTGCTAAGTTGTACATCGAGAGGATTGTGTGTTTGCATGGTATTCCGTCGAGCATTGTTTCGGATAGAGATCTGAGGCTCACTTCGAGATTTTGGGAAGGTTTGCAAAGTGCTTTGGGTACGAAGTTGCGTTTAAGTTCGGCATATCATCCGCAAACTGATGGTCAAACGGAGAGGACTATTCAGTCACTTGAAGATCTTTTGAGGTCTTGTGTTTTGGAACAAGGAGGAAATTGGGATAGTTTCTTGCCTTTGATCGAGTTTACGTATAACAACAGTTTCCATTCGAGTATTGGAATGGCACCTTTTGAGGCTCTTTATGGTAGAAGGTGTAGAACTCCTTTGTGTTGGTACGAATCGGGAGAGAGTGTTGTGGTTGGACCCGAGTTGATTCAAAAGACTACGGATAAGATTAAGATGATTCAAGAGAAGATGAAGGCTTCTCAGAGTCGTCAAAAGAGTTATCATGATAAGAGGAGGAAGGCTCTTGAGTTTGAGAAAGATGAGCATGTGTTTCTTCGAGTTACGCCAATAACGGGTGTTGGTAGAGCTTTGAAGTCGCGTAAGTTGACGCCGCGTTTCATTGGTCCTTATCAGATTTCCGAGAGGGTAGGTGAAGTGGCATATCGGATTGCATTGCCACCGTCTCTTTCTAATCTTCATGATGTGTTCCATGTGTCTCAATTGAGGAGGTATGTAACAACCCAATTTTAGTAATTATTTCTTATATTATTATTACTAAATTTTATTTTATTTATTTGGAGTGGTAATTAATTAATTGGTTGTTAGGTAGTATAATAATCGATTATATTAATTAATTTGGTGTGTTAATTAATTATTTAGTTGATATGAGATATAATGAATAATTGAATTAATTAACTTGGTGTGCATATTGAGTTGGTTTAATTGATTTGAATTAAATAGAGATATTATAATACTAGGTCTTATTGGGCCTAATAATTAAATTAGAGGTATCATTCTCTAATCCCAAATATAATACTAGTATATAAGAGGTGAGGAGAGTGAGAAGTGGGATTCATTTGATCATTTGACGGCAATAGAGAAAGAGAAGAGGAAAAGTAAGGAGAAGAGGGGAAGAACAAGAGAGAAGCTAGGGTTTCCAGAAAATTGAAGAGGTAAGGGGGAGAATCCTTATTATTATGGGTTAGTATGATTGGGTCAATGGGTAGAAATATGTTTAGGTTGAAATCCCTAATTTTTATGATTTTTGGAATTGTTAGGTTTTGATGTATATTCTTGATTGTGGTGATTTAATTGTGTTAAAACTGAAAATTAACGTTATATACTTAGGGTATTGTATGAGTTATAATTTTCTGAACGTTTGGCTTTTTACGGAATCGAAATCGGAGGTCCAAAACTCCTCCAACGATGAAAAACGCAGAAAATTCTGCATTCTGTTTTATGCTAACCGGTTACCCACCGAGCGTTAACCAGTTACTTGCTTGAAAATCTGCGCAGGAAACTGATTCTGTTTTATGTTAACCGGTTACCCACTGAGCATTACCCGGTTACTTGCTTGAAAATTTACGCAGGAAATTGATTCTGTTTTATGTTAACCGGTTACTCACCGAGCGTTAATCGGTTACTTGCTGTGAAAAATGAAAATTTTAGATTTTAAAAGTTGTAATCATCTTGGAATGAAATCTAATTGTGCGTACTTGATAATTAGTTTATATATGGTGATATGTGGAATGTTAAGATAGTAGAGATGATCTTAATTGCATATTTGTGAATGATATATTGTTATGAATGTGTATATGTATCATTGGTGGATAATTCATAGAGTTGAATTATGGTGATATGTGGAATGTTAAGATGGTAGAGATGATCTTAATTGAATATGTGTTGGTATTTGTACATTCATTCATGGCATGGTCGGCTTCATGGTGGAAGCGGTGAAACTGTGGGTTCACATGGTATTAGACGTTGATCCTTGAATGGAAATAGGCGTAGCAGACGTTGATCCTTAATTGGAAATAGACGTAGTGGCTTGGATTCTAGATATTGAATCGGAAAGCGGTGGAATGTTGGGTCCATATAGACGTTGATCCTTAATTGGAAATAGGCGTAGTGGCTTTGATCTTGTCCGGATCGGAAGCGTGGCTTGGATTCTAGATATTGAATCGGAAAGCGGTGAAACTGTGGGTTCACATTGCGGTACCACATGCATAGAGTCACATGTCTTGCATTGAGTCACATTAGAGTTATGTGATAATGGAGTGTATGCATTGTTGTAATTGTGATGTGTGTATGAGATATGGTAATTGAATTTGATGATGTTTGGATACATAACTTGGTAAAATATGTGATTATGTGATGATTGTAGTTATGTGTATTTTTGAGAATATAGTATTGGATTTTAATATTGTACTCCTTGAGTTTTGATGGATGTTGGAAACATGTGAAATAAATGTTGGTTAGTATTATTTACATGGTTATACGAAGTGTGATGAATTCCTTTAATTGTTGATTTAATCATTGTGCCTTATTATACTTCTTCATAATGATTTGAATTCTCACCCTTCTGTTGGAATGATGCTTTACATGGGCATCATGGAGATACTCAGGAGTAGTATTGCTGAAGTAAGTGGAAGGTAGCTCATTCGAGATTTAGCCGGAGAGCTTTCGTATTTTAGTTTGGAGACTAAGTAGTGAGTCAATCCTCTGGTCATGTAACACGGTGTAGATTAGTAGTATTGAACTCATATCTGATTTGGATACGTATTATGTTATGACTTGGGAACATGTTTATTTGAAATTCGTTGTTTGAGAGGCCACAGTGCCAAATATCCTGGATATGGTTTTAGTTTATCTTGAAGAGATTATTGAGAGATGATCATGGTATGGGACATGAATCATTTTATGAAATGCATGAGTATTCATTATTTTCCGCTGTGAACGCATATTCTTGAATATTCATGATAATTGAAATGTGTTATTTTAAATGACCTGGTGTATTGTATATTGATGATGAATGATGTTTGGTTTTTGAAAGCTTTTAGTTTTTGAAAACGTTGATGTGACGCCCTTTTGTTTATATGCGTGCTTATTTACTCTGCTTATATGTTAAGTATTTTGGGGTAGAGAAAGGGGTGTTACAAGGTACATTGCGGATCCATCGCATGTTGTTCCATTAGATGATGTTCAAGTGAGGGATAATTTGACGGTTGATACATCACCTATGCGAATTGAAGATCGAGAAGTGAAGAAGCTTCGTGGTAAGGAGATTGCTTTGGTGAAAGTGATATGGGGCGGAGCCGCCAATGGAAATATCACTTGGGAACTCGATGATAAGATGAAGGAATCGTATCCGGAGTTGTTCGTTTGAGGTAATTTTCGAGGCCGAAAATCTTTTAAGTGGGGGAGAGTTGTAACAACCCAATTTTAGTATTTATTTCTTATATTATTATACTATTTTATTTTATTTATTTGGGGTGTTAATTAATTAATTGATTGTTAGGTAGTATAATAATTGATTATATTAATTAACTTGGTGTGTTAATCAATTATTTAGTTGATATGAGATATAATGAATAATTGAATTAATTGACTTGGTGTGTATATTGTGTTGGTTAATTTATTTGAACTAAATAGAGATATTATAATACTATGTCTTATTGGGCCTAATAATTAAATTAGAGGTATCATTTCTTAAGCCCAAATATAATACTAGGATAGTAAGAGGTGAGGAGAGTGAGAAGTAGCACTCACTTGGTCACTTCACGGCAACAAAGAAAGAAAAGAGGAAAAAATAAGGAAAAAAGGGGAAGAAAAAGGGAGAAGCTAGGGTTTCCAGAAAATTGAAGAGTTAAGGGGGAGAATCCTTATTATTATGGGTTAGTATAATTGGGTCAATGGGTAGAAATATGTTTAGGTTGAAATCCCTAATTTTTATGCGTTTTGAAATTGTTAGGTTTTGATGAGTAATCTTTGATTTGTGATGATTAATTGTGTTTGGAATTGATATATGGGTGAAATTGAGGGATAGATTGAGAATCCAATTTGATATTTTTTTTATATTGTAGCGTCACTACTTGTTTTTCTTTTCTCACTATATACTATATAGCACCACTTCTCCATGCCACTTAGTTTATTAAAGTTTATTAATTAGTTGTTTTCCTTTTGAGAAACAGAACAATATAATACTTTTGGTGAGTGGTCATAAGTGTTGTTTGGTTAAAGTCATATTTTCTATAAAATGTCTCACGAGTTGTTCCATTTAATTTCATAGTATCCCTTCTTATACTACTATTTTTATTACTTAATTGTTTTAATTGGTAGAAACAGACAGTATAGCTATATTATATTTTCTGGTGCACTGTAGCTAAATAATAAAGGTATTGCTATAGTTTAGACAATGGGAAGATAATGTAATTCAAAACAGTCCCGTTTGACCGAATTAGCTGAATTAAACGGTATAATTAGTTGTTCGGAATTTGATGAAAATTTACGTGTTAGCTAAGTTTAATTAGTAGATTAATGTGGTGGTGTTATTTTGTTGAAATTGTGATATTTTACGAATCGACCGAAATTGTGTTTGATTTTAATATTCTTTATAAATAAATGTTGATTTTGTGATGGAAATTGACACACATTTTTGGAATAGAATATAAGTGAATTAAATTAATATAGTTTGATGTTAATTTGTTAATTAAATTAGTAGTTGAATTAATTTCAATAATTCTAATTGATTGGAAAATACTTGGACTTGGATAAATTATTTGGTGTGTCGGTAAATTACGGTATCTCGAGAATTTGACTGTAATTGTATTTTTGCATGAAATATAGTGATTAATTGTTTGATTGTGAAAGTGTGTATTCATATATATTTGGCAGATTGTGAATTAACATGAGATAGTATAGTTACTAGTGTTGATTGGAAATTATGTGCGTATTTGATAATTAGCCTATATATGTGAATAGTATATTTGTTATGAATGTGTATACGTACAATTGGTGGATAATTCATATAGATGAATTATGATGATATGTGGAATGTTGCATATATTATTGGTATTTGTATATTCATTCATGGCATGTTCGGCTTTATGGTGGAAGCGGTGAAACTGTGGGTTCACATGGTAATAGACGTTGATCCTTGAATGGAAATAGGCGTAGAAGACGTTGATCCTTAATTAGAAATAGGCGTAGTGGCTTTGATCTTGTCCGGATCGGAAGTGTGGCTTGGATTCTAGATATTGAATCGGAAAGCGGTGAAACATTGGGTTCACATTACGATACCACATGCATAGAGTCACATGTCTTGCATTGAGTCACATTAGAGTTATGTGATAATTGAATATATGCATTGATGTGATTGTTATGTGTGTATGAGATATGGTAATTGAATTTGGTGATGTTTGGATGCATAACTTGGTAAAATATGTGATTATGTGATAATTATAGTTATGTGTATATTTGGGAATATAACATTGGATTTTAATATTATACTCCTTGAGTTTTGATGTATGCTTGAAACATGTGAAATAAATATTGGTTAGTATTATTTACATGGTTATACAAGGTGTGATGAATTCCTTTAATTGTTGATTTAATCATTGTGCTTTATTATACTTTCTTCATAATGATTTGAATTCTCACCCTTTTGTTTTAATGTTGCCCTCGTTTGCGACATGCAGGTTCTGACGCTTAGTAGTTCACTCGAGATTTAGCCGGAGAGCTTCCGTGTTTTGTTTGGAGACTAGGTAGTGAGTCAATGCTCTGGTCATGTAACACTGGATAGATTAGTAGTACTGAACTCATGTCTTATTTGGATATGTATTATGTTATTACTTGTGAACATGTTTATTTGCAATTTGCTGTTTGAGAGGCCATAGTGCCAAATATTCTGGATATGGTTTTATTTTATCTTGAGGAGATTATTGAGAGATGATCATGGTATGGGACATGAATCATTTTATGAAATACCCGAGTATTCGTTATTTTCCGCTGCGAACGCATATTCTTGATGATTCATGATATTTGAAATGTCTTATTTTAAATGACCAGGTGTATTGTATATTGATGATGAATGATGTTGGTTTTTGAAAGCTTTTAGTTTTTGAAAACGTCGATGTGACGCCGTTTTGTTTATATGCGTGCTTATTCACTCTGATTATATGTTAAGTATTTTGGGGTATAAAAAGGGGTGTTACATGGTCGATTTGAGATAAGTTGAGCAGCATTCTCGGCAGGAGTCTCAATGACAGCATTGTTGGTGTAAGCCCTAGAGGCCAATACTTTTGGTACTTGTATCAAGTTATTTATTAATAATAAAAGGCATTTTCTTTATTATGGTTGATTAATAAAGTCCCTGGAATAGATAGTCCGTTTAATGTATTAAGTATGACTTAATCATGAGAGCACATTAAATATAAGGACACTATTCTTAAAGTATCCGTAGTCGAGCTTTATTGTGAAGTGGGATAATATTAAAGCATTAAGACTATTATGTTTGTAGACTGATGATCACATCTCATGGATCATGGATAAAGAGTTATCAAGTCTTAAACATAGGTATGAATATTAGGAGTAATATTTATACCGGATTGACCCGCTATGAGAATACTATATAGAAAGTTATTCAAAGTGTCATAAGTTATTCTCATGGTGATAATAGTGTATACCACTCTTCGACCTGAAACCACTATGGATCCTAGATGTAGAGTCGAGTGCTTTATTGCTGATCCAACGTTGTCCGTAACTGGATAACCATAAAGACAGTTGATGGGTACTCCACAAAGCATGCTGAGGGACATGAGTGTCCTAGATGGAATTTGCCCATCCTGCGTAACAGGATAAATGTCTATGGGCCCAATATTGAACTGGACAAGGATGACACGGTCTATACCTTATGTTCAATATTGACATAAGGGCAAAGGGGTAATTATACACATAATTATTATCACATGAGGTTTTGTCAGATCACATGACATTTTCGTGACTTGGGTAGCAGTGATGTGTTGCTAGATACCGCTCAATGTTTATTATGTTAAATGCGTGATTTAATATAATTGCCAACGCCATGAAAACCTATAGGGTCACACACAAAGGACGGATTGATGAGAGATAGAGTAACTAAGGAACATTGTAAGGTACGGTGTGCTTAAGTAGAATACGAAATATGGTAAGGTACCAAATACTTAAGTGATTTTGGCATATTATGAGATATGGGCCAAAATACACTTAAGTGGGCTTTTTGGCTTGAAGCCCACACAAGTGGTTTTATAAATAGAACTCTTGTGCAGAAGCATTGTATGGGAATACAACACAACTGAAGAGTTGGAATTTCGTATCTCTCTTTCTCTCACTCAAAGCCTTCATTCATAACAGCTAGCACTGCGATTGAAGGAATCCGTTTGTGTGGACTGAGTAGAGACGTTGTCATCGTTCAACGTTCGTGATTGCCCCATGGATTTGTATCCAAGGTTTTGATCGTTACAAGAGATTTGCACCAAAGGTTTGAATCGCCACAAGAGGTAACGATTCTATCACTGATCATGCCCATTCGTAAGGATCACTAAATGGAGAAATTTTTAAATTCCGATGCGCCTTGGATGGCAATTCTCCTTCAAGCATAAGTGGTAGCCTCTTTTTGGGTACGAAGGTACTCCATGATGGCGTTCATGTTTCCTTGAAATTGGTCCATTTCCCCTGGAGTTGGGCCAAAGTCTCTTTGTAAGTAGCATTCTCTTGTTCAAGATCAACCATGAATTTTCGTTTGTTAGATCTTGTGAAGTATTTGTGGTGAGTCATCGTCTTTTGTACAAGGAGGAACATGGTATAAGAATTTTGTGTTTGGATAAAAAAATGCACGAATACATGAATGAATGAGTGTATACAAATAGATTTTTTATTTTAACTTTCTTTTTCTTTCTCTTTTTTCTTCTTTTTTTCTTTTTAAAGAATTTTTTTCCAAAGGAATCCTTGAATTTTAGTTCATTGTCACGAGTAATCATAAATCATAGAAGTAAAGGCAGAAGATAAAGCCATTAACAAAGAATACTCATTTTATTCATATCGAGAAAAAGGAGTACAATTCATTACAAATCAAAGATTTTCCCGATGGGTTACAATAAGCTCAGCCTTAAGCCTCTCAAATACCACCCTACAAACATATATCAAGTGAAAAACAACCCAAGGAACATTGTGCAGAAACATGACAACAAAAGCTTCCTTCAATAAACCCGGGAGATCTCCCATAGTATGGTCAAGACATTTGGTCAGGCGTGCATGCATTTCCCTCCAATATCGCATATCCTTGATAAGGTTGTGTAATAGGGTATGATTAGACCCATTTAGGAGATCTTACAGAAAGGCTTCCTTCTGATCCAAGAGGACTTAAAGATGACGGTTGTGTCTTTCCCAATGAATGATCTCTTGCTTGAGTTGATTGACATGTTGTAGGATTTTGCGCGCTTGACTATTAAGGTCTAGGATTTCTTCAAACCTCTTGTCGAGTTCACACTGACGTTGAGAGAGAGAAAAACTTCCATCTGTTTAGCACGACCATGTTCTTCCTCTAACTCCTTCTTGAAACCTTCCCAATGGTCTTGAAGTCTTATAAGCTGGGATTTACATTTTATCTCCATCTTGTTGGATTAATATTAAGCCTCGACGAGCTATTTCTTCTTGGAATAGAGGCTATCATAGGTTCCTTTCAGAGCTTCATCCATTTTCCTTCTCTTATTTTGTTTGTCCTGAGCAACTTCAACCATTTTGAGCATGTGCTCCCTTTTCTAATTGAGGTTAAACTTCAAGATTTCCTTCTCTAGCGTGTGTTTACCAATGTCAGATCGAAGATCAAAATTATCATTTTTCAACACTTTGATAACTTCCTTAAGTTTACCAACTTCATAGGTAGGGACAAAAACAAGTTCAGAAGGCTTGAGGCTCATTGAAGGTTCAGGTGGAAATGGCAACAAAACTTCCTTTACTATTTCTTTGACCCAATGTGTGTGGGCTTCTTTTACTATATAATTCCTTTTCCCTAATTCATCCATTTCTTGACGACAAATCTATCCCCAAGCTCTATTAATCTTGTTCAGCAACTCTGGATTGTCAAACCCTTTATTTAAGACAAATTCTTCCAATTGCTCGGAGTCTGGTTTGTCAAGCATCGGGTAGCCCAACTGACACAATGCCAGACTCGAATTGTAGTTAATTCCTCATTTTGTACTGTAGCGGTGCATTCGTGACCATCGAGCTATGGATAAACCCGACGTCAATTGAAAAAATCAGAGTCGCCACCGCGCCTTATTTGTTTTCAAAGGAAAAGGGAAAAGTACGAACAAAACCCAAAGATAAGAATTTTTCAAATTAAAACTAATAAAATGTTAGAGATTACAGGTAAGGGGTTGGTTACACAGAGGGAAGGTATTAGCATCCAAAGTGTCCTAGGTACTCCTAGGGAGCCCTTTTTTGTGTGGAAGTGTTTTAGTTGATAAGATGTTTGATAAAAATAGAATGGGGAGATGAGAAAAAAATTCATTAATTATATTTTTGTGTTTTACAAGACCTTCGGTCTTATGCCTATGTACCAACATAAAAATGAGGGATCAAAACCCCGTAGTTCGTGGTAAAATTTTCAAAGAAGTTAGTGAATTGATTTTAACAAAAGTTCTAATAGAAAGGGCACAAAATGTCCAAAATACTTGAATGAAGTTGTTAGTTCTTTTTGTATTTTTGAAATTAAAGTCAATATGATTAAGTTCATTCACAAGTTTGATTTAAGAAAAGTTTAAAAAAATCCAATGGCATAAGGCCAAAGTTTCTAATTATTAAAACATGAATGAGTTTGAAATCACAAGCAAAAAAGATTTTTGAAAAGAGGGAGAGATTTTGAAATTAAAGAAGTGGGAGGAGATGAAGAGGCTACTCTAGACAAAAATTAAAAGTTAAGAGTTGAAAAGATCTGACCAATGGGATGCAATCCACAAGACAAGAATGTCAGATAGAAACTCATTTCCTTTGGACTTTTGAGTAGACAACAAGCATAAGCAATATCCAAGCAATTATATGAAGGCACATGCATCAAATAAAGATATACATAATATCCAAGCAAACACTCCAATAGCAAGCAGTCTTCAATGTCTTCAAATGTATCAGATGAAATATTTCCTTGGTAAACTCACAGAAATAATCATCAGACATAATCACTAATAATAAGAAAATAATCAAGCATAGAGACAAAGTTACAGATGAACCAATGGTACTCAAGGCTTGCATCAGATGAAAGCTACTGTCAAAGATGGTTCAGTCTTAAAATGAATGCATTGGCCAAGTCCTTTAGAGCATAAGGATGTTGCCTACTTCTAAGTCTCAGAGTTCAGATCAAGTCCAACAGTCCACCAAGATATTTTTTAGATTTTTTATTGTTATTAAGTATTTTAGGGTCCTAAGACCACAAACAGAAGCAAAATCAAAAGCACACAATAAATACAATTACAAATGATATGGCTCAAATGAGCAAAGTAAAAATGTAAATGGCAATAAATGATAAAAGTACTTAAATTTAAATTGCATTAAGTAAATGACTTGAAAGTAAAGCAAGGTTAATAAGAGGTTAACGAAGTGTTAGCTAGAGAGTTTTAATTGTTTAAGTCATTCTTTGGAGAACACTCAACCATTCATTCACAAGTATGAATACATGAACCAATACATCATCCATGAGAAGGGCTCCAACTTGGATAAATTAACAAGTATGCCACTAGCTCTAATGAATGGAAAAAAGGTCAAGTCTTCCTACAATGCCATGAAGAATGGGAGACTTACAATCTCACTTACTAGAATGTTATGCCTTACGGGACAAATTTAGCTCTATGTTAAGTAATCGTAATTGGACTTATGTAGAAGTCACAACTATCTGAGGCCAGGAAATAAAGATATTGGTGTTAATTCATATTAGAGGCTGGTACAAAGAACCAATATCCTAAAACATACCACACACTATAATAAAGATGGGATGGACATATCTCAATCCAGCTCATGTTGATTCATCTGACACAAGGTCATTGATGAATAAACTAGCATTTGGACATTAGAGAAATCATTGATCAATGATGGATTGGGAAAGAATAGGAATGAAGATGAAGAGGAGAGGGGAAATAGAAACCCAAATTGATCACAGGAGGAAGTTCATCTGATCAATACTATCCATTCATCTTGAGGGATGAAATGTACATTTCATCAACCCCCTAAATTCAATAGTATTGACCAAATAAAAGTTCAAATCAACCATGATCAAGGCCAAACAGAAAGTCAAACATCACAAGGTCAATCAAATGGCTCAACAATATTTTTAAACAATTAAACAAATAAAAACTCAATTTTATAATGAATTAAATGCATTTTTAAATGGACAAAACCTCAAATCCCTTCAAATCACCAAATAAATGGTCGAGGGATTTATCCTAGATTAAATAAGGTCAAAGGTCCTTAGACAATTTTTTAAAGAATTTTTGGAAAGTCATAAGTATTTAAAAATATTTAAAAACAAGTCCAAAATCAATTAATTCACAAAAAATATCAAAATTAATCCAAAAAATGATTTTAATTCAAAATATGAAAGAGGAAAATATTTAAAGATTTTTGGTAAAAGTCTCATATTTTTGTTGTTGAATACTTTTCCATTTGGAGTTTGGATCATGATGAATTTTGAGGTGGAAGTTGGAGGAATCAAACGTAGTTGAATATTTTCTAAGTTAAAAGTCAAATGACCACTTTTTCCATATTGAATAACTTTTCCTATGAGCTTCAAATGAAAATGGTTCCTTCTTCAAAGTTGTATATCTTTCATTACTCTTCAATTTGGTCACAAATTTGGCACCATTTGGATCTTTCATAAGGGAGTTATGGATTTTAGAAGTTGAGGAAAATTTCTTGTTCAATGATGATGACCCAAAATGACCTATAACGTTTCCTCTTGGTACATGCCCTTGCAGGTTGAATTTGACATTTCTCAAAGAATAAAAATTGGAGAATACATCATGGATTTGATCATGAAACTTAGATTGTCTTCATATGATCAAAAGTGAGCAAGTTATGGTCTTCAGAAGTTGACCTCCTAACTAGGGCACAGACAAAATGACTTATAATCTTTCACCATGAAAAATGACTTTCCAAGCAAAACTAGCTCTTGATGTCAACGTGAAAGTTGTTTGTAATGTCATAAAGAGTAACTTTTCTCTTATAATAATTTTCACATGACAAAAATTGTAGGAGATAGGGTCTAGGGTACCCTAGATTTGACTAGTTGACTTTCTCTGGTCAACCTCTTTGAACCAACTTGCAAACTTGAAGTTCTTCTGATCTTTGGGGCTCATGGAGGATCATATATGCATAAGATGATGTATCATTAAGTATACCTTGAAATATTTGACCGATTTGAAGAAACTTGTTGAGGAAGTCACACAAGATACCCAAATGAATAAGGGTTTCCAATACAAACAAGCTTTAAACTCTTGATGAAATCTTGATCAAAATAACAAATAATGAACATGGGGATCCATATATGATGCTTGGAAATATTATGAACCTTTCTGTGTATGATCTCTTCCACCGAGGGTCTCAAACCCTCGATATGAACTTGGTAGGGGCACAGATGGACACACACACACCTACCAAAGAGACAAAGCTATATATAGACATATTTTTGGTATTTTGGTTAGTAAATAAAAGAAAATAAAGTATGATACAATCAAATGTGCTTGGTGATCTCTCTCAATGCAAACCCAATGAATGAGGGGTGAAGAAAATACCAAGATGTGATCCCAAAGCCAATGCAAATGATGAGATAGCATGAGAGATCTTAGGGTCAAAATGAAGGTCTTACATGTACCTATGAATGGTACATTAGAGAAATTACAACAGTTACGAATGATCTTGACATCGTCGTAGCTTGAAGAGTATCACACGATATCTTCAGCAATAAGAGACATGATCCTCTGGGACCATTTAAGATTGCCTTTATTCTCAACGAAAGGACTCTTGTTGGGTAGATGAGACATGAACCATCTGTATAATAAAGGAACACAGACACAATAGTTACCTTCTTCTTCTGATTCTGCACATGAATAGAATAATAGGTATCAGCCAGCAGAGTAAGAATATGATTCTTGTTCATGAAGATATGAATAAAGGCAAAATCCACAAAATCTTCCATGTTAGGAAACAACACAATCACATATATAAGTAAAGCAAGAATAGTGTTGAAAGCATTCCAGCTTCCATCATCAGCAAAATTAGTGGCTTTGTCTACCAGAAACTTTAGGGTAAAGCCAAGAATTCCACCCTTGAGTTTGAGTTAAGCTTCACTTCCTTCTTCTCTAAATGGATTGCTTCTGCTATTTGATGAAATTTGGGAAGCTCCTTTGTGTTGACAAAGAGAACCTGATCCTTAATTCTAACCCCTAAGATATGTGAATATTCTTCTAGAGTTGGAGCCAACTGATATCCTTAGAAATTAAAGTGTCTCATTGGAGGATCATAGAATTTCACACGTGTATGGATAGTCATTGTGTTAACTTCAGTGTTGAGGATACCCAGGAGATTACCATAACTCTTCTTGAAATTTTCCTTGTTATCAAGAACCAAACGGGTCCCTAATCCTCTCAAAGTTTTCAACTGAGGCTCCACAAACTTGTAACTGCAAATGCCTCTTCTACCATAATTCATTCTTTCCTTGAATACCCAACAATAAACTAAGCTCTTGGATTTCATGGAAACGCATATGCAAAAACAATTTTAATATCATGTGATGATATGCAACACCATAAATTCAAAGGTTCAACACATTCTGGATAATATGTATATTCAGCTTGATGTAGGTTCAAAAGTTCGACTTATACATGAGAAATAAGGTATGTAGAGTCTTGGTTTCCTGCAAAAACCCAATATCCCCTCACAGGTAGGAACTAGTCTCCAAAGGTGGTCCCTAAAAGGTCTCCTATAGTCATCAATCCAAATGAAAATACCTTGCTGTAGCGAATTCTTGAAGGACAAAAGTACTTCCAAGTGAATCTAGTCTGGGTGTGGATCTCGTGCCAACCCAACATGTGAAACACGGGTTGACATGACTATCCACAAGTCTATCATGTGTGTATACTCAAGCTCGGGTATAAAGCTTCTCTCATGTAACATCATCCCAACCAAACAATAGAGAATATATAATAGATATTCCGAGTGTACATAATATGAACATTTAAAGAAATAAATAATGTGATAAATAAACTAAAGGTAAATCAAGTAAAGCATAAAGATAAACATCCAAATAAACAAAGAAACAAACAAAACTAGGCTTAAATAGCTTATGGACTCCCCAGCAGAGTTGCCACTTGTCGTGCCATGAAAAATATATGAGCACATCGCACACTCGAAGATATAACAGAGTCACCATCGAACTTTATTTATTCCCGAAAGAAAGGGAAAATATCAATAAAACCCAGGGGGAAGAGAAAAAGGGTAAGGAAATCGGTTATGCAAGGGGAATGTATTAGCGCCCCTCACATCTGTTGTACTCAATGGGAACCGTTTTGATTGTTCTTTGCTTGAATGAGTATTATTATCTAAGGGTTACTTGAAAAAAAAGGGAAAAAGGGTAAAAAAGGTATAATAATTAGGGTGATCGCCAAGGATTCGAACCCTCGTGCCTACGTATTCTCATAGTGCAATGAGAAAATCAGAGCCCCGTAGTTCGTGGAACTAAGGATGATAAAAAAAGGTGGTTGAAAAATGAAAGATTTGGTGAAATGGTGTTTAAACCAAATAAAAGATAAGGGTAATGTAACTGAAAGCAATGGTGTTTAAACCAGGCAGGAGATAGAGGTGTGGTGTTTTTAACATAAAATAAAATAGAAGTAATTGAAGTGATGTTTAAAACAGGAACAAGAATGAAAGGTTAAAATGGTGTTTAAACCGAAGAAATAAAGTAGTTGAATTGAAAGAGTGTTTAAACCGACAAAAAAGATAAAGGTGGTGTTTAAACCAAAGAAAGAGATAAAAATGGTATTTAAACCAAAGAGTGATAGGAAATTGATTGAAGTGGTGTTTAAACTGAATAATGGTGTTTAAACCAAAGCAGAAAAGAAAGTGGTGTTTCAATCGTAGAAGGATAAAAGTGGTGTTTAAACCAACAAGAACAAAAAAGTAACAGAAAGTAGTGTTTAAACCAAGAACAATAATACAAGTGGTGTTTAAACCGGATAAGAGGTAACAAATTGATGTTTTGACCAAAGGAGTAAAGAAAGTGGTGTTTAAACCAAGAGAGAAATGAAAGTGTAAAGTGATAGAAAATTGATTGAAGTGATGTTTAAACCGGATAATGGTGCTTAAACTGAAACTGAAAAGAAAGTGGTGTTTAAACCAAGGAGTAATAGGAAGGTGGTGTTTAAGCCAAATGAAAATAAGAGTGGTGTTTAAACCTAAAAGTGGTGTTTAAACCAAAGAAAAATAAAGTGGTGTTTAAACCAAGAAAAGGAAAATGGTGTTTAAACTGGAGAAGTGGTGTTTAAACCAAAGGGGTGTAACCATGGTGTTTAAACTAAGAGAAAGAAGTGTGGTTTATAAGTGATTAATGGATTTGTGATTATAGTGTTGGGGCGTTGAAGAAGAAGACTTGTCAATTAGTTGATTTGAATTGCATTAAAGTCTATGAGTAGAGGCGAATACTATGAGCAACTGGGTCATTCATCCCGTACCCAAAGATATTCAGAATGAGGATAGGAATTATCCCTCTCATCCATTCTCTACTACTTAAGGCTCGTGGTGTGTAATCCTTATCATAACTGATATGTTGTTGAAGAAAATTCTTTTTGTTGCTCCTCATGATGAAATGCTTCTTGTGAAGAAGGAGACTTGACAATCATTTGATTCGAATTTCACTAAAGTCTATGAGTAGAGGTTAATACTCTGAGCAGCTGGGTCATTTGTCCCGTACCCAAAGATATTCAAAATAAGGATAGGAATTCTCCCTCTCATTCCTTCTCTACTACTTAAGCATAGTGGCGTACGATCCTCATCATAATTGACAAATGTTGAAGATGAACCTTTTTTGTGCTTGAAAAGTAGTCTGATGCAATGTTCTGTCTGTCTTGTATTGACTTGAATGTGAAGGTCTTGAATTGAGGTGAGATCTAATGCAACTCCAACACAGGGGACTAGTCTTATCAAGTGATCAAAAGGCTTTTGATCACTTGACTAGACTGTGGGAATAAGCACATGTAAAAGGATTTATTTGATCAAAGAAGACTTTGATCAACTTAATTACACATGGTAAAAATCTAATTGTAATCTGACATAAGGATATTTTAATCACAAGAAAACCCTAAGGAAAATCAGAGTAACACCAAGCTTCTAATTCTAAGATAGCCTAGGATCTGGGGGAGCATGGTTAATACATTGATTAAAAATTAGCTAAAAAGTTAAACCTAAAAATTAGATTAAATTTCTAACTAAATCACTAATTTGATTATTTTCTCAAAAACATGTTAGTAAAGGAGATTAAACAACAAAAGCCAAAAAATCACATTATTTATTTTCCTAATTCATGACAAAATAAATCAAAAGCATGAATTAAAAATCACATCAAAATTAATAATAAGGAAAAGAAAAATGAAGAAAAGATAATAATAATAATAATAATAATAATAATAATAATAATAATAATAATAATAATAATAAGGCATGGGGGTGCATGGTGAACAAAGGGAGTATACTAAGCAAAACGTTGGGCCTATGATGCATATGGCCTAACATTACTGAACTACCCATTGTTGAGTCCAATAGGGGGTGTGGAGAGTGTTTGAGGTGTGATCAAGTAAAGGCCATGGGCCTGAGGCCCAACACCTCAAATGTAAGAAACCCAAATGAGAGGGGTTCAACAAAAACCATCGCTTACCATGTTCAACTTATTCGTTCTTCAATACTCTGGCCTGAGTTCCTGACTCCGCCGCTCTGGAAATCGCCTTTGGTGGAGGTGGAGGTTCAAACCACACACATTATACACCAATATCTCCGTCTCACTCTCCTCTTCTAATATTCAACCATGATTTTTGCTAATTCCAACATTAACCCCCAAATCGAGTCCAAAACAACTAGAACCCTAACTTTCTATTTCCAAAATTAAACGAGAAAAAAGAGGAACCATAGCCCAATGAGTGAGGGTGTTTCTTCATCATGCATCTTACTACATGATGGCAATTGAATTTGAGCAAAAATATAAGACAAAATAGGATTTCTTACCTACAAGGAGGATCTGTTCCTTGGTAAGTGTTGAATTCAAAGGTGAAGACGAAGGAGGGGCGCAAATCCTCAGGTACACACTTTGAATTCCACCTTCCGTTGCTCAATTCCTTTCTTTGTACTTCTTCTACAATTTCTTGTAGTCTTGTGGGAAGTGTTTCTTGCTGCGTTATTGTATTTCTTGTTCATGCATGAGTGCATAGAGATTGTGAGTATTGATGCAGTGTTGTGGAAAGATTGAGAGGTTTAGCTCAACTATTAGAGCTTCTAATGTTAAAGCTCTACAACTATGGTGATGAGCGTATAGTGAGGGTGAGGAAGATGAGAGTGATGATTTAGAGAGTGTAGTGAGGGAGATGAAGATGATTGAGCAATGGTGCTGTGGAATTGGTGAAAAAATGCCATTGATCCCCTTTGGTGCAAATTCGGTGACAAGTCATCAAGGTGTTAAATCTCAGTTAGAGTTGGTTTAGAAATATGTTGAATTATGTTAGGATGTTAGTTGTTAGTATTTGAGTTTGAATTTTTGTTAGTGAATTTTTGTTAAAACCAGTTAGAAATTGCTGAACCAATTAGTTTCTGTTAGCTGTGAATCAGTTGGTTAGAAAGTGTTAATTGCAAATTGAGTAGTTAGTTGAATTTAAGTTAGTTCAGTTGAAATGATGTTAGCGAGTTGAACTCAAAGTTAGTCCGTTCACCCTTTGTATTTGGTTATTTTATCTTATTTCAATTATTTTCTGTGGAGTTGTTTTTTATCAATATGTTAAATTGCTTAATATGTTAGCTTGGATTTGTTAGTTGAATTATTACATGTGTGGCGTTAGTGTAGTTAGACTGACCGTTGGTTTAAATTATGAGAAAGTGGCTGCTAAAAATGAGGTGTTAGCATAATTAGTGTATCAAACTTAAAATAGTTAGTTGTCTGTTATAAGTATTTAATGACTGTTATGATTGCAATTAGAATGAATGTAATGCTTGGATTGGTGAATGTTAGTATTGTTAGCAATGAGTAGTTAATTAATGCATGTTAATTGATATGTTATTGACTGTGGAATATTTATGGACTTTGTTGAATATTGAACTGTTATGTTAGTATGTTAGGACTATTAGTGGTTAAAGTTTTGGAATCAACTAAAATCTGATTGTTAGAGATGTTAGCTTAAAAATGATTTTACAAACTTATTAGTGCATTGCATTAGTAATTGAATTTCCAAAAGAAACACTAGCTAAGTTAGGATTGATCAGTTGAAGCAAAAAGGAAAACTGGTGCTAATTTTAGGAGTTAGCATTTGGAGTTTTAATTGAATGGTTAGGTCACTTTAAAGTTAACTTGTTATGTTAACTGCACTTCCAGTTAAATTGAACTTGAAAAGCAATTAGGAAAAGGTGTTAGAATTAGGGGAACTCAAGTGGTTGAGTCATGATAGTGAGTATGTTAGTTAATGTTATTGTTGTTATGCTAATCAATTTGGATTTAAAGTTAGGGACTGCTTGATTAATACTTGTGTAGAGAGTACTTGGAATGCTAGTGCATGTGTGTGTATGTATTGAATGAGTGCATTATATTGAATCAAAGTGAATTGACTTCATCATGTAACTATGTCTTATGCACAAGTTGAAATTCGAATGTGTCTTGTGTATAATGTCTCCTTCCTATTGGTGCAGATTTATTGTTAATGTGATAGAAATGAACTTGACTTGGCTTGAAATCAATATTGTCATGGCATCATGGTTTATGAAGGTTCGATCAAGGCATGAACCAAGGTTCCTTCATGAAGAAATTTTGGGCACAATAATGGAATATTTGTGGGAATGAATACCAAAGTAGACTTAGGAATCAATTTGACTTTGGTCAAATGTAGGTTTTTGTTATATAATTTTGATTTTGGCTCTCTTTGTAATGAAATGGATATTTGTAATGATAATGGCCTTTGGAAAACGAATTGTGAATTTTGTGAAGGAGAATAGCGATTCAAAATGCAGCGGAAATTAAAATTTTCTCCTTTAGTGATCCTTACGAATTGGCATGATCAGTGATAGAATCGTTACCTCTTATGGCGATTGAAATCTTTGATGCAGATCTAAGGAGTGATCACGAACGTTGAATGGTGACAACGCCTCTACTCAGTCCACACGAACGAATTCTTTCAATCTCAGTGCTAGCTGATACGAATGAAGGCTTTGAGAGAGAGAGAGAGAGAGAGAGAAACGAAATTTTTCAACTGAACAAATGTTTCTGCACAAGGGTTCTGTTTATAGAACCACTTGTGTGGGTTGCAAGCTAAAAAGCCCACTTAAGTGTATATGGCCCATATCTTATGATATGCCAAAATCAATTAAGCGTGTGGCACCTTACCATATTTCGTATTCTATTTAAGTACACTGTACCTTACGATGTTCTACAATTCACTTAAGTGCGTCATACCTTACAGTGTTCCTTATTTACTCTATCTCTCATCAATTCGTCCTTTTGTGTGTGACCATGTAGGTTTTCGCGACATTAACAATTATATTAAATCACGTATTTAACATAATAAACAGTGAGTGGTATTTAGCAACACATCACTGCTACCCAAGACATGAAAAGTGTCATGTGATCTGACAAATTCTTTTGTGATAATACTTATGTATATAATTACCCTTTTACCCCTATGTCTATATTGAACACAAGGAATAGACCGTGTCATCTTTGTCCAGTTCAATATTGGGCCCGTAGATATTTATCCTATTACGCAGGATGAGAAAATTCTATCTAGGTCACTCATGTCCCTTAGCATGCTTTGTGGAGTACCCATCAACTGTCTTTATGGTCATCCAGTTACGGACAATGTTTGATCAACAATAAAGCTCTCGACTCTATATCTAGGGTCCATAGTGGTTTCAGGTCGAAGGGTGGTATACACCACTATCACCATGATAATAACTTATGACACTTTGCATAACATTCTAAATGGTATTCTCATAGCGGGTCAATCCAGTATAAATATTACTCATAATATTCATACTTATGTTTAAGACTTGATAACTCCTTATCCATGATCCATGAGATGTGATCATCAGTCTATATACATAATAGTCTTAATGCTTTAAGGTTATCCCATTTTACAACAAAGCTCGACTACGAATACTTTAAGAATAATGTCGTTATGTTTAATGGGATCTCTTGATTAAGCCACACTTGATACATTAAACAGACTATCTATTCTAGGGACGTTATTAAACAAACATAATAAAGAAAAAGTCTTTAATTATTAATAAATAATTCTATACAAGTACCAAAAGTATTGGCCTATAGGGCTTACACAAAGAATCTCCCACTAGCACTAGAGCCAATCAGGCATACCCCTAATGCCCATAGATCTAGTATGACCATCATGCTTTTGTTGTGCAAGAAGCTTTATCAGTGGGTTAACAATATTGTCAAGGGTAGGTACTCTGCATATTTTCACATCTCCTCTATCTATTATCTCTCGAATGAGGTGATAACGCCTAAGTATGTGTTTGGATCGTTGGTGAGATCTAGGCTCCTCAGCTTGTGCGATAACACCATTGTTATCACAATAGAAACCAATGGGATCCACAATGCTAGGAACTATGCCAAGTTCACTAATGAACTTTTTGATCCAAACAACTTCCTTTGTTGCACTTGAGGCAGGAATATACTCGGCATCAGTTGTAGAATCAACAACTGAATCTTGCTTTGAACTTTTCCAGCTCACAGCGCCACCGTTTAATCAAAACACATAACCAGATTACGATCTAACGTCATCCTTATCTGTCTGGAAGTTAGCATCGGTGTATCCAATTACAACAAGCTCTTCTTGACCTCCATATATCAAGAATGAGTCCTTAGTCCTTCTCAAATACTTAAGGATATTCTTGACAGCTACCCAATGAGCATCACCGGGATCAAATTGGTACCTACTCGTTGCACTTAAAACATACGAGACATCTGGTCGAGTACATAACATGACATACATGATATATCCTATTGCAAATGCATATAAAATCTTATTCATGTGATCCATTTCTTCCTTAGTTGAAGGGAATTGTGTTTTTGATAGACACGGGTCATGTTGTATAGGTTTGAATCCTTTCTTGGAATCATGCATATTAAAACGTCTCAAACACTTTGCCTATGTATGTACTCTGACTTAGGCCAAGCTGTTTTTGTGATCTATCTCTATAGATCATGATTCCTAATATATAGGCTGCTTCACCTAGGTCCTTCATAGAAAAGTATTTCCCCAACCAAGACTTTACTTGTTGCAGGGTAGGGACACCGTTTCCAATCAGTAATATGTCATCTACATATAATATCAGGAAGACGATCATGCTCCCACTAACCTTCTTGTAGACACAAGGCTCATCTTCATTCTTGATGAATCCATATTGTTTTATTGTTTCATCAAAATGAAGATTCCAACTTCTGGAAGCTTGCTTCAATCCATAGATTGATCTTTGTAACTTACATATCTTTTGGGCTTTTTCCAGTATGTCAAATCCTTCAGGCCATGTCATGTACACATCCTCAAGAAGATTCCCATTAAGGAAAGCAATTTTGACATCCATCTGCCATATTTCATAATCATGATATGCAACGATATCAAGTAAAATCCGAACAGATTTAAGCATTGCTACTGGTGAAAAGGTTTCATCATAGTCAACCCCATGAATTTATTTATATCCTTTTGCAATTAGTCTTGCCTTATAGGTATGTACCTTACCATCCATGACAGTCTTCTTTTTAAAGACCCACTTGCATTGCAATCAGTCTTGCCTTATAGGTATGTACCTTACCATCCATGACAGTCTTCTTTTTAAAGACCCACTTGCATCCTATAGGGTTAACTCCTACAGGAGGCTCTACCAAGGTCCAAACCTGGTTTGTGTACATGGAATCCATTTCAAATTTCATGGCTTCTAGCCACTTCTCAGACTCGGGACCAGTTATGGCCTCTTGGTAGGTCACAAACTCATCTTGATCCATGAGTAATACGTCACCTTGATCAGTTATGAGATATCCATATCTCTCAGGTAGGTGACGTATCCTGCTTGACCTACGCTGGTCTTGTTCTACTTGAGCAGGTTGCTCTTCCACAACTACTTGTGCTTCCTACGTTAATTCCTCCATATGTGTATCAATGCTTTGTGATTCTTGAATTTCTTTAAGCTCTACTTTCCTCCCACTGATTCCTTTGGAAATAAAATCCCTTTCTAGGAAAACTCCAGTTCGAGCGACAAACATTTTTCCCTCAGAAGGATTGTAGAAGTAATACCCTCTTATTTCTTTAGGATACCCCACCAATAAGCATTTGTCAGATTTGGGCTCAAGCTTAGTTGAAATTTGTCGTTTCACATAAACTTCGCAACCCCAAATCTTCATGTAAGACATATGTGGTTTCTTACCACTCCATATCTCATATGGTGTCTTCTCAACCTTTTTGGGTGAAACACGGTTAAGTGTGTAAGCTGTTATCAATAGTGCATGTCCCCAAAAGGAGTTTGGAAGATCGGCGTGACTCATCATGGATCGGACCATGTCTAACAAGGTTCAATTTCTTCTCTCAAATACACCGTTCCATTGGGGTGTTCCAGGAGGAGCAAGTTGGGATAGAATCCCACACTCTTTCAGATGGTCATCAAACTCTAGGCTTAAATACTCACCACCTCGATCTGATCGAAGAGTTTTAATATTCTTACCTATTTGGTTGTGTACTTCATTCTTGAATTCCTTAAACTTTTCAAAGGACTCTGATTTGTGTTTCATTAAATACACATAACCATATCTAGTGAAATCATCAGTAAATATGATGAAATACTGAAAACCTCCTCTGGTTGGTATGTTCAATGGTCCACATACATTAGTATGTATGAGGGCCAAAAGATCATTAGCTCTTTCACATTTTCCTGTGAATGGAGACTTTGTCATCGTTCCAATTAAACAAGACCTGCATGTCTCATATGATTCATAATCAAAAGAGTCCAATAGTCCATCTTTATGGAGTTTGGAAATGCATTTCTCATTTATGTGGCCTAATCGACAATGCCAAAGGTAAGTTGGATTTAACTCATTAGGTTTCATCATTTTAGTATTAATTTTATAAATAGGCATTTTAAGATCAAGGACATATAGTCCATTGTGAAGGAGAATTGCGACCCAAAGCGCAGCGGAAATTAAAAAATTTCTCCTTTAGAGATCCTTACGAATGGTCATGATCAGTGATATAATATTTACCTCTTGTGACGGTTGAAACCTTTGGTGCAGATCTCTTGTGACGATCAAAACCTTTGATGCAAATCCACGAAGCGATCACGAACGTTGAACGATGACAACGTCTCTACTCAGTCCACACGAACGGGTTCCTTCAATCTCAGTGCTAGCTGGTACGAATGAAGGCTTTGAGTGAGAGAGGGAGAGAGTGATAGAAAACGAAAATAATGCAACCGCCAACCTTTTGCTTCTGCACAAGGGTTCTATTTATAGAACCACTTGTGTGGGCTTCAAGCTAAAAAGCCCACTTAAGTGTATTTTGGCCCATATCTTATAATATGCCCAAAATCACTTAAGCCCATGGTACCTTACCATATTTCGTATTCTACTCAAGTACACCGTACCTTACGATGTTCTATAATTCACTTAAGGGTACCGTACCTTACGATATTCCTTAGTTACTCTATCTCTCATCAATCCGTCCTTTGTGTGTGACCCTGTAGGTTTTCGCGGCGTTGGCAATTATATTAAATCATGTATTTAACATAATAAACAGTGAGCGGTATCTAGCAACACATCACTGCTACCCAAGACACGAAAATGTCATGTGATCTGACAAAACCATCTGTGATAATAATTATGTGTATAATTACCCTTTTGCCCTTATGTCTATATTGAACACAAGGCATAGACCGTGTCATCCTTGTCCAGTTCAATATTGGGCCCATAGACATTTATCCTGTTATGCAGGATGGGCAAATTCCATCTAGGTCACTCATGTCCCTCAGCATGCTTCGTGGAGTACCCATCAACTGTCTTTATGGTTATCCAGTTACGGACAACGTTGGATCAACAATAAAGCACTCGACTCTACATCTAGGATCCATAGTGGTTTCAGGTCGAAGAGTGGAATACACTATTATCACCATGAGAATAACTTATGACACCTTGCATAACTTTCTATATAGTATTCTCATAGCGGGTCAATCCGGTATAAATATTACTCCTAATATTCATACCTATGTTTAAGACTTGATAACTCTTTATCCATGATCCATGAGATGTGATCATCAGTCTACAAACATAATAGTCTTAATGCTTTAATGTTATCCCACTTCACACTAAAGCTCGACTACGGATACTTTAGGAATATTGTCCTTATGTTTAATGTGTTCTCATGATTAAGTCACACTTAATACATTAAACGGACTATCTATTCCAGGGACTTTATTAATCAACCATAATAAAGAGAATGCCTTTTATTATTCGATACAAGTACCAAAATGTATTGGCCTCTAGGGCTTACACCAACAATCTCCCACTAGCACTAGAGCCAATCAGGCATACCCCGTATGCCCATTGATCTAGTATGGCCATCATGCTTCTGCTGCGCAAGAGGCTTTGTCAGTGGGTCAACTATATTGTCAAGTGTAGGTACTTTACATATTTTCACATCTCCTCTATCTATTATCTCTCGAATGAGCTGATAACGCCTAAGTATGTGTTTGGATCGTTGGTGAGATCTAGGCTCCTTGGCTTGTGCGATAGCACCATTGTTATCATAATAGAGACCAATGGGATCCACAATGCTAGGGACTATGCCAAGTTCACTAATGAACTTTTTGATCCAAACAACTCCCTTTTCTGCATTTGAGGCAGCAATATACTCGGCCTCGGTTGTAGAATCAGCAATTGTATCTTGCTTTGAACTTTTCAAGCTCACAGCGCCACCATTTCAGCAAAACACATAACCATTAGAATCATTCATATTAAAGCGTCTCAGCACCTTGTCTATGTACTCTGACTTAGGCCAAGCATTTTATGATCTATCTCTATAGATTCTGATTCCTAATATATAGGCTGCTTCACCTAGGTCCTTCATAGATAAGCATTTCCCCACCCAAGACTTTGCTTGTTGCAGGGTAGGGATATCGTTTCCAATAAGTAATATGTCATCTACATATAATACCAGGAATACGATCATGCTCCCACTAACCTTCTTGTAGACACAAGGCTCATCTTCGTTCTTGATGAATCCATACAGTTTTACTGTTTCATCAAGGCGAAGATTCCATGAGTAGGTCACAGGCTCATCTTGATCCATGAGTAATACATCACCTTGATCAGATATCCATATATCTCAGGTAGGTGACGTATCCTGCCTGACCTACGCTGGTCTTGTTCTACTTGAGCAGGTTGCTCTTACACAACCACTTGTGTTTCCTGCTCTAATTCCTCCATAGGTGTATCGATAATTTGTGATTCTTGAATTTCTTCAAGTTCTACTTTCCTCCCACTGATTCCTTTGGAAATAAAATCCTTTTCTAGGAAAACTCCAGTTCGAGCGACAAACACTTTGCCCTCAGAAGGATTGTAGAAGTAATACCCTTCTTTTTCTTTAGGATACTCCACAAATAAGCATTTGTCAGATTTGGGCTCAAACTTAGTTGAAACTTGTCATTTCACATAAACTTCGCAACCCCAAATCTTCATGTAAGACATATGTGGTTTCTTACCACTCCATATCTCATATGGTGTCTTCTCAACCTTTTTGGATGGAACACGGTTAAGTGTGTAAGCTGCTGTCAATAGTGCATGTCCCCAAATGGAGTTTGGAAGATCGGCGTGACTCATCATGGATCGGACCATGTCTAACAGGGTTCGATTTCTTCTCTCAGATACACCATTCCATTGTGGTGTTCCAGGAGGAGTAAGTTGGGATAGGATCCCACACTCTTTCAGATGGTCATCAAACTTTAGGCTTGAATACTCACCGCCTCGATCTGATCGAAGAGTTTTAATATTCTTACCTAGTTGGTTTTGTACTTCATTCTTGAATTCCTTGAACTTTTCAAAGGACTTTGATTTGTGTTTCATTAAATACACACAACTGTATCTACTGAAATCATCGATAAATGAAGTACTGAAAACCTCCTTTGGCTGGAATGTTCAGTGGTCCACATACATCAGTATGTATGAGGGCCAAAAGATCATTAGCTCTTTCACCTTTTCCTGTGAATGGAGATTTTGTCATCTTCCAAGTACTTTGGGCAGTTTCTCTTCCAGTGTCCGGTCTTACCGCAATGGAAGCAGGTGCCTGCCTTTGTTATGCCTCCACTAGGCCTCAAAACAGTAACAGTGGGTCTGGGTTTGGCAACTTCCTTGCCCTTCCCTTTATCACCCTGCTTGGTGGGCCTTTTGTTCTGTCTCTTTCCATTTCCGATCATCAGAATGGACTTCCCTTTTGACTTCATATTCTGCTCGGCAGTTCTTAACATGGCGAGCAGCTCAGGAAGAGATTTGTCCATATCAATCATATTGAAATTTAGGACAAATTGACTGAAACTATCTGGCAACGATTGCAAGATCAAATCAGTCGCAAGTTCCTTTTCGAGGGGAAAACTCAACCTTTCAAGCTTTTCCATATACCCAATCATCTTGAGCACATGGGGACTTATAGGGGCTCCCTCAGCTAACTTGCCTTAAAAAGAGGGTTTTTGAAACTTCAAACCTCTCATGCCTTGCTTGCTCTTGATAGAGCATCTTCATGTGTTCGATCATATCGAACGCTGTCATGTTCTCATGTTGCTTTTGCAAATCTGAGTTCATGACATCCAGCATGAGACAAGCAGTTTCATTGGCATCATCGACATGCTTCTTATCTCTTTCTGCCTTAGATGCAGAACTAGGAGGTTCCTCTTCAGGAACAGGTGTCTCCAAGACATACAGCTTTCTATTATGTTTGAGGACAATCCTCAGGTTTCGGTGTCAATCCAGAAAATTTGTCCCAGACAATTTTTCCTTATCAAGGATTGATCGTAAAATATTGTTTAGAGGTGTTTGCTGTCATGGTAGTCTACATAAGGATTAATGAAAATATAAGTATCATTGACATATTTAATTAGGCCTTTAATCAAATATGCTCCCACTATTTTACTCAAAACAAATGACCCTCATCATTTGATTCGGAAAACCCCGTTGGAAGATTTTCTAGTGGGTCGAGATCCATATTTCACTTCGTTCTAAGTCCGCGTAGGCGGATTACACAAAACTAAGTTATTTAGGTAGGAACTCCTTCCAATTGTATCTCATACAACTCTCGAAAAATTTCAGTTGGGTGAATAACTCCTTATTCCAATCCATCATATGGATCATTCCCAACTCTTGCTTCTAAACATATATATAATCTTATTATAATTTGTTTAGTTAAGTTTGACCCATTGTTTTAACAGTTGGATATTACAATTATCCCATCGCACCTTACTAATATATAGATCATGCACCTCGCGTAGGCGAAACCTACATTATCCATTACTAGTCTTGATGAGTGTTAAAACTTGGAAAGCATAAACTTAATATTTTAGTTTGAGGGAATTGCAATTGTTATGATCTCACCGGCTTGTTTATCATATAAATCGTCTCTCACATGCATCAACATACATTCACATGCATCAACATACATACAAACAAAATGAAACAGTTATGGCCCCTAGCGCAATTGTTCTCCCAAGCCAATGAGAGAACCTAAGCTAACCTACAACGATCTAAGCTTCTCCAAGCAAGATCTTCAAGGTTGCCCTCCTTTGATCTTCAAGGTTGTCCTCCTTTGATCTTCAAGGTTGTCCTCCTTTGATATTGAAATCTTCTCTTTCTTCATAACATTGTCTTCTTCTCTTTCTTCATAACATTACATTCCAGAAAACTCGTTTTACATACGAGGGTTTGAGATGAGAAAAGAAGTTACATTAAGAGATCAAAAGGAGAGGCACGACACGCAGGTCGTATTTAAAAACCCAAAACAAAATAAAGGACAACTAAGGCCATAACTGATCACCATAAGGCAATAATAATAAACACATTGTTATTATTAAATTTTAATTCCTTTAATTAATTAAAACCAAATTAAATTTCGGCGACCGATCACACTACGCAGAGTTAGCCGGGGGTTCCGCTGCCCGGTCAAACATTTTTCCCTCAGAAGGATTGTAGAAGTAATACCCTCTTATTTCTTTAGGATACCCCACCAATAAGCATTTGTCAGATTTGGGCTCAAGCTTAGTTGAAATTTGTCGTTTCACATAAACTTCGCAACCCCAAATCTTCATGTAAGACATATGTGGTTTCTTACCACTCCATATCTCATATGGTGTCTTCTCAACCTTTTTGGGTGAAACACGGTTAAGTGTGTAAGCTGTTATCAATAGTGCATGTCCCCAAAAGGAGTTTGGAAGATCGGCGTGACTCATCATGGATCGGACCATGTCTAACAAGGTTCAATTTCTTCTCTCAAATACACCGTTCCATTGGGGTGTTCCAGGAGGAGCAAGTTGGGATAGAATCCCACACTCTTTCAGATGGTCATCAAACTCTAGGCTTAAATACTCACCACCTCGATCTGATCGAAGAGTTTTAATATTCTTACCTATTTGGTTGTGTACTTCATTCTTGAATTCCTTAAACTTTTCAAAGGACTCTGATTTGTGTTTCATTAAATACACATAACCATATCTAGTGAAATCATCAGTAAATATGATGAAATACTGAAAACCTCCTCTGGTTGGTATGTTCAATGGTCCACATACATTAGTATGTATGAGGGCCAAAAGATCATTAGCTCTTTCACATTTTCCTGTGAATGGAGACTTTGTCATCGTTCCAATTAAACAAGACCTGCATGTCTCATATGATTCATAATCAAAAGAGTCCAATAGTCCATCTTTATGGAGTTTGGAAATGCATTTCTCATTTATGTGGCCTAATCGACAATGCCAAAGGTAAGTTGGATTTAACTCATTAGGTTTCATCATTTTAGTATTAATTTTATAAATAGGCATTTTAAGATCAAGGACATATAGTCCATTGTGAAGGAGAATTGCGACCCAAAGCGCAGCGGAAATTAAAAAATTTCTCCTTTAGAGATCCTTACGAATGGTCATGATCAGTGATAGAATATTTACCTCTTGTGACGGTTGAAACCTTTGGTGCAGATCTCTTGTGACGATCAAAACCTTTGATGCAAATCCACGAAGCGATCACGAACGTTGAACGATGACAACGTCTCTACTCAGTCCACACGAACGGGTTCCTTCAATCTCAGTGCTAGCTGGTACGAATGAAGGCTTTGAGTGAGAGAGGGAGAGAGTGATAGAAAACGAAAATAATGCAACCGCCAACCTTTTGCTTCTGCACAAGGGTTCTATTTATAGAACCACTTGTGTGGGCTTCAAGCTAAAAAGCCCACTTAAGTGTATTTTGGCCCATATCTTATAATATGCCCAAAATCACTTAAGCCCATGGTACCTTACCATATTTCGTATTCTACTCAAGTACACCGTACCTTACGATGTTCTATAATTCACTTAAGGGTACCGTACCTTACGATATTCCTTAGTTACTCTATCTCTCATCAATCCGTCCTTTGTGTGTGACCCTGTAGGTTTTCGCGGCGTTGGCAATTATATTAAATCATGTATTTAACATAATAAACAGTGAGCGGTATCTAGCAACACATCACTGCTACCCAAGACACGAAAATGTCATGTGATCTGACAAAACCATCTGTGATAATAATTATGTGTATAATTACCCTTTTGCCCTTATGTCTATATTGAACACAAGGCATAGACCGTGTCATCCTTGTCCAGTTCAATATTGGGCCCATAGACATTTATCCTGTTATGCAGGATGGGCAAATTCCATCTAGGTCACTCATGTCCCTCAGCATGCTTCGTGGAGTACCCATCAACTGTCTTTATGGTTATCCAGTTACGGACAACGTTGGATCAACAATAAAGCACTCGACTCTACATCTAGGATCCATAGTGGTTTCAGGTCGAAGAGTGGAATACACTATTATCACCATGAGAATAACTTATGACACCTTGCATAACTTTCTATATAGTATTCTCATAGCGGGTCAATCCGGTATAAATATTACTCCTAATATTCATACCTATGTTTAAGACTTGATAACTCTTTATCCATGATCCATGAGATGTGATCATCAGTCTACAAACATAATAGTCTTAATGCTTTAATGTTATCCCACTTCACACTAAAGCTCGACTACGGATACTTTAGGAATATTGTCCTTATGTTTAATGTGTTCTCATGATTAAGTCACACTTAATACATTAAACGGACTATCTATTCCAGGGACTTTATTAATCAACCATAATAAAGAGAATGCCTTTTATTATTCGATACAAGTACCAAAATGTATTGGCCTCTAGGGCTTACACCAACACATTGTTCATTTGTGCAATAACATAGAATATATCATTCAAATAAATGGAGCAACAATTGTTCTTTATTATAAATGAAAAAACAAACTTGTCCAAACAAGAAACGGAAATAACATTCCTGCTAATTGTAGGTACATAATAATAATTCTCTAACTGAATTATTAAACCATTAGGTAAAGTCAATACATAAGTTCCTACGGCTAAAGCAACAACCTTTGCTCCATTGCCAACTCGTAGGTCAACTTCACTTTTTGCCAAATCTCTACTCCTTTTTAGCCCCTGCACATTGGTACAAATGTGAGAACCGCATCCAGTATCTAATACCCATGATGCAGAAGTAGATAAATTAATTTCAATAACAAAAATATCTTAAGTTGAAGTCTCTACTCCATTCTTCTTATCTTCCAGGTACTTTGGGCAGTTTCTCTTCCAGTGTTCGGTCTTACCGCAATTGAAGCAGGTGCATTCCTTTGTTATGCCTCCACTAGGCTTCAAAGCAGGAGCAGTGGGTTTGGGTTTGGCAACTTCCTTGCCTTTCCCTTTATCACCCTGCTTGGTGGGTCTTTTGTTCTATCTCTTTCCATTTCCGATCATCAGAATGGACTTCCCTTTTGACTTCAGATTCTGCTCAGTAGTTCTTAACATGGGTAGTGTAACACCTCAAAATTTGCCCTCTCCTCTCTTGGGACTAGCATTAATATATTGCATTACATTTTTAGGTCATTAGGCATTGCATATTGCATATCATGTGGTTACATTGTGCAAGCCATTCTCCCAAGTCTTGATCAGAAGATGAGGAAGTCAAGGTGCAAGCCTAGGGTTTATTGACTGATCATTGGCCATCTGAGGATTGGGCAGTGAATTAGGGTTTCATGATTCTCCAAGGATATTGGATTTCATCTTGATTGCAATGATACATCATCATCATCATGGTTTGATATCATCAGAAGATTGAAGCAGATTCCTTGAGATTAGGGTTTTGACCACTGGTCAATCCTAATCAGTTGCATTGGGCCAATCAGGGCATAATCAGGAGATGAGGTTTATGATGGTTATGGGGTTCATTCTATGATTATATTGTGCTTATTGAGGCTAGGGTTTCACCCTTGAGCCATTTCAGTTGGAGATTGGAGCTCAGATTGATCTATGCATTGCCTGATTTATCTGTCAGATGAAAAGTCAACTGTGGTCAACTGTACATGGTCTGATGGATTTGGAGGTGGAAATGAGTTGGATACACTTCATTCATGTTGGAACAAGTGTTAAATGACATCTCAGAGCTTAAGAATGAAGAAAATCAAGTCAGGACAAAAACTGCCAAAAATAGAAAGTGACTTGTAATTGAAGTTTCCAAAAATGGAAAGTTTTTGACCTCAAGACCACGTGTCCAAGGAAGCTTCAAATGAAAATTTGTTCAACATGAAAGTTGTAGATCTTGTTCTCACCTTTCCAAAAAGTCCAAGAACTTGAAAATCCCATGTATGGTTGGAAAGTTATGGCTCAGTGAAATTCAAAAATGACCCATAATCAAGAGGCCATAATTTCCACATGGTTTGTCCAAATTGCAAGTTCTTTATATGCACAAACTCCATTTGACATGTACTTTCATGGTGCATAATTGGATTTTTCCAAAAGTGGTCAATGCAAAAAGTCAATTTTCAACTGGACAGTTAAAATGGACCAGGGGCAAAATTGTCCAACTTGCAAAATAATTGGAATTTTTGAGTGGGGATTTTTGCTACACCTCATGAATGGCATTTGAAATGTGTTGGAATCATCATTTCATGGCTAGGCTTCATAATTTGAGAATTGGCTTGAAAGATGGAAGTTGTAAAATGGACAAAATGCAAATACATGGTGAAATTGAGAATGGCTTATCCAATGAGCATGAGACAAATGGAGACAGCTCACACATGGCATTTGGAAGGTGTGTGAGCTGTCAAACAGGTGGCATTGAGCTGTCCTATGAAATTCCACTTTTGCCCTCACTTTGAAAGTTAACCATTTCACTTAACAATTGCATTTTGGTTAATGACATGATTAAGCTTGGTTTAAACACACATATATATTCTTAATCACTCCCTAAGCATAACAGAAAATCACTTTTACCAAGATTGGATCTCAAACTTTCCAAATTCTCAAGTTTTCTCTCAAGAACATTGAACTTCAAATCCACAATTCTTCATCAAATCTCAACCAATTTTCGAGATTCTTTTTGCATTCATCTCCTCTCATCATCATCTCCAGCTGTTTGTGAAGATTGGACTGCAAGGAGTGTGGATTCTCGACTGTTCCAAGAAGCATCATCCATGGTGAATCGGAGCTTTGAGCATTAGGAGCAACATTGACCGGATCCAAGCATTCTACTCACCTTCCACAAGCCTCTAGTGCAACTGTTCGAGATCAAAGCACGCGAATATCATCCATAACAGTTCTGCATATCAGGTACACCAAAAATTCGACCATCACGACTTGATTTATTGTTATGTGCGTTTGGTAGTTCATGTCACGTAGAGTATGGTGATGGCTTTGGATTTGCAAATGGTAGACCGTAGGCTGCGCAATCTGGATTCGAATTTTTGTGACAAAACCCTAACCTCTTCGATTCGCATGATATAGGAATTGTTAGGTTACAATAGGTTGATATTCGTATTCCACGTGTTAGGACGGTTCTAACGGTTATCTATTCGCTCGTTTTGGTGATGATTTGAGAAATCCGTGTTCTTGCGTGTTCATGAGTTTGCTGGGTTGAAGATGATGAAGAACGATGTTTGATCTGAATTTCGTTTTGAATTTTTAAAAATAGTGTTTACCGCCCGCGCCATCTGTAATTACAAGAATGCCACTGAATATTCTATTTAATTTAAATAATTCATAAAAATTCATTAACACCTTAAAAAATTTACCAAAAATCATAGAAAAATCAGAAAAATATGGAAATTGTTGTGTTGACTTTGTTGTTGAGTGTAGAATTTGTTTGACCTATTGGTCAAAGTTGTGCATGGCAAAAATATTGTTTGACCTAGGCTTGTTTCACATGTGTCCATTTTTGATACCTTGCACCATTTGGTTCATGAAATACTCATAGTGTTAAATAAATTCTTGAAAATTTTTGTGATGATTCTTGACTGATTAATGCTCATTTCCATGTAAATTTCATGAGTTTTTGATACCTGGCCATGGAGTTATGAATTTTGGAACTTAGGTGTGACAATTTGTGTCACACCTCATTGTGTCAATTTGCTGGATTTAATTGAGTGGTCTATACTTGTTAGAATGAAATGAAATTTTGCATGGTGAATCATTAACATGTTGAGATGTTGTATGAATTTTTGTGGAATTTTACATTGCATTTTCAAATTGATTGTGATTTTTCATCTCTGTTGGTCAAATATGCAAGTCCATGTGGTACATGTTTGTAATTTTGATGTGAAATGCTCATATGGTATTGGATAATCATGAAATTTGGCATGCTTGTAATAGACACATTGTGTGACATCCCTGTTTTGGTCTCATCCATTTCTTTTTTGTTTTCATTGAGTTATGAATTTTTGAAGTGGATGTATGTGTTGATGTTGTGATTTGGAGCATATAATTGTGTCTGTTTTTGTTGATTTTCATTGACATGGTTCCATTTGCCCAATTAAGCTGAAATTTGGTGTGCCATACCTGGATTAGGTCCTGTTTAGGTGTAATTTATTTGAGAATTTTTGGATTTGTTTTGATGTGGATTTGAATGCAATAGTTCTGTTTGCATGTTTGGTGCTTCATTTGAACTAGTTTGGATTGTTTTGTGCATGAAATGAGTATAATGAATGATATGGACATGGGATTAATTGTGTTGGCTTTTGTTTGACATTAATTTGACTTTGGTTGGTGAATACCTTGCTGTTTAGGAATTTTTCTTGCCTTTGGACCCTAGGCTTAGCCTAGTGGTCTTGTTGCTAATATTTGCTTGATTTTTCAGGATCAAAAGCATAATGCACATGGAGAATGAATCAAGTTAAATGCAATTGATGTTGTTTGATGTTTGTACACTAACATAACATTGTTTTGTAGGTTGTGAAGTTTGGGATTGAACTTTGAACTTGCTTTGTTGTGCATTGATCTGTATAGATTAACTGATTAAACTTTTGCTGTTTAGTTTTGTCTGTCTGAATACTAACTGTGTTTGACTGTTTCCAGGTACTTTTAGGTTCTCAGTTCCTTGTGAACTTTTGCTTTGCTTTGCTTAAGCAACTTGCATTGAGGTAGGTCCTCTTAACTTCATGTAGTCTGGAGACCCGGCTGTTACCGGGCCGGGCAAATAAATGTCTGAAGTCCTCCTTAAGAGGCGATGATTGTGATTGTTTAATTTTGTGCCTAAACAGGTAAAGTCCTTAATCAAGGCAATTGGTGGAAGGTAGGGATAAGCAATCTATCCCCCACTATTCTATGAGTCTTCTCCTTGCTCCCATTACATGGTTGTAGCATTGAGATTACAAGCCCAAGATCCTGTGCAGTGCACATGGTGTCAGAGTCTCTGAGTATAGAAGGGTTCCCCTATTCTGGACCCATGCTCATTTGTCAGAAGCTCTCCCTGGTTAGGGATAAGAGCTGTGAGGTCTGATCCTCACTTCACCTTTCATCTGCTTCACCTTAGCCTCGTAATGGCAAGGTTAAGAGCAAACACAGCCTGTACAGATGACTTGCTTAGGCAGTCAAACCTATTGATTGAGCCCCTTGTTTGGTTATAGTGTGTGCTCTGTGGATATCTGATTGACATGCTTGTTTGAGATGCTTGTTCTCATTTGATGTATGCTTGTATGCTTGCTTCTTTCCTGGATAGGAGTAGTTTGCTTATGCAAGTAGGATAGAAAACCGAACTTAGGGTAAACGATGCATGACAACACTAGGCTCGAGTCCAGCTCCCTAGTAGTGTGTCTTTCCCCGGTTTCTGGTTAGCAATTCAGTCCCTTTCAGGGGAACTACATCGCCCTCATCCTCGTTCCAGACGAGGTATGTAGGCAGGGGGTCGTGCGAGACCTCTCCGGGCAACCTTTTTCTTTTTTGGGTGTGTTTGTTTGTTACCTGACTGTGCGTTTTGGTTCGGATGCCGACGTAAGCCCAGTGATTGGCAGTCGGGCTCCCCGTTTGCCCTTTTGAGTGTGTTTTGGTTCGGATGCCGACGTAATTCCATCCAGTGGTTGTCGGGCTCCATGTTTGCCACCCTTGCTTGTTTGTATGTTTTGTGTTGTTTGGCGTGCGTAAGCCGAACTACAGTGGCTCTGATTCTTGTTCCAGACAAGATATGTAGGCATAAGGTGCGATACCTTATCGAGCTCGTTCCTCTTAACCCCACCTGCGTTCCCTGTGTGTGTGTGATGTTTTAGCAACCTATTCTTTATTCTAGGACGTGGATCCCGTCGAGTACGACGGACGTGAGGGGTGCTAATACCTTCCCCTCGCGTAACCGACTCCCTTACCCTGTCTCTTTGGTCGCAAGGCCATTTCCTTTCCAGGTTTCTCTGAGCGTTTCCTTTCCCTATCTTGGGATAAATAACGCGCAGTGGCGGCTCTGGGTGTGTTTTTATTTGAGTCTCGCCGGTTGATTTTTCGCAGGATGCGACAGCTGGCGACTCTGCTGGGGATTATCGGATGTAGACCTGTGCTGGTCCATCTTCCCTAAGCAAGTCTCTCCTAGCGTTCTAGGATTAGTTTAGGTTGCTTGTTGTGTGATTTATTGCATTTATTATTCTAACCAGTGTGTATCTATATTTGCATTAATGTCTGCATGCATCATACTATCATGTTGCCGTCCTCTGTACAGGTGGTTCCACTGTTTGGGGTGGGGGTTACTCGAGGTAAAAGGCCCAATACCCAGGCTATGAGTGAAATCTAGGAAACCTAGGAATAGAGTGATTCATGGGAAGCGGGTGGTATGCGCCACTTAGCGGAACATTGACATCACGAGCAGTTCAGACCCTGGTAGGATATTATCGTTACATACTTCGGGTGTGTATATGATGGTATTCTGCGAAAGGTTATTTATGCTGCGTTTCTCTCGACCTTACCCTGGCCTAGATGACACCCGTGAGTGGGGAGGGAATGATCTTTATTTCAGGTACAGATGGTGACTCAGGTGGTGACTAATGGTTCCGTTGATCAGAGTCCTATTTATAAGTCGGATTTATGGTCATTTATTACGGTGACGCCGGAGTGCTGTCCGTGATATTTATCAGTGGGGATCCGTTTATTTCGGGATTCCCCGGGCCGAGATATTTATCAGTGGGGATCCGTTTATTTCAGGATTCCCCGGGCCGATTCAGAGGGTTGATAATGTCTGTTCAGAGATGGTTTGGTGATGATGGTTATGATGATGATGTATCTGTCTTCCGTTTATTTCGGAACCCTTGAGATGGATTGGTGGTTACAGATTCCTCAGATGGTTGTGATCAGTTCAGAGATCAGGGCTGTGATTCAGAGCAACAAATGATCAGATGACTTGGAGGATGGCCCAGTGCATTGCATACATCTGCATCATTCTCATTTTGCATTCATCTGCATCAAACTCACGTCTAGCCATATGGGGAGTATTATTGATTGAGAATCTGGTTGAGAGACATCTTGAATTTCAGAATGTGGATGTCAAAATATTAGCTGTCTCGATGAAACCAGAATCAAAGGACAGAATCTTCCTCATATGGACAGACGTTGCATTCATGCATATTAACACATTTGCTGTTTTGTAGGTGTCAACCGGTGCGCATAGCTTGTTTGCTCAGATATCCTGCTAGGGGCAACAAATCCAAACTGATGGATCCTCTCAACGCCGACATCCTCGAACTGAAAGAGATGGTGAGGGATTTGGTCAGTGTTGTGCAAGGGCTTGCCTTGGGGCAGAAAGCTATGGCCGAGAGATTAGAAAGGATTGAGGGCTGGATGATTAAGGAAAAAGTTCAGGGAAAGGCTCCGTCATCCGAAGTAACAAATCCCTCTGACTCTGTAGTGAAGAAATCCCTTGACAGTGGTCAGCCCAAGAAGAAGGTTGAATCAGGTGGTGCACAGACTAAAAGAGAATGCGGTAAGGATCGTTACCACCCTTATGCTGCCACCGTAACCATTCCTGTTGGTGATTCATCTGCACAACAGCGGCAACCACCACCTCAACAGAGGACACAAAGAGCAGTGGGCCAAGTGAGAAGGAGAACGACAGATCGTCATTTCAATAAGCCGCCCGTGACTTACGCCTCTCTGTTTAAGAGGTTGAGGGATCTTGGATTGGTGCAGCCGAGGATGTTGACTCTGTTAAAACCTGATCAGAAGCCTGCCGGTTACAATGAGAATGTCAGGTGCGAGTTCCATGCTGGGGCACCCGGACATCATGTTGAGGATTGCAAAGCTTTTAAGCATGTGGTCCAGGACTTGGTGGATTCTAAGGCAATCAGCTTTGCACCGATGACAAATGATAGTGCTAACCCCGTGACAAGGCATGGTCCTGTAAAAGTGAAAATGATGTCGAAGGACAAGAAGGGGATAGAGGTGACTGAGAGGGATCAGTTAAAAGTGCCAATGTCTGTGGTCCCAAAACGTCCAACAAAAAGTGGAGCTTTTCCTCATGTTGATGATTGTTGTGCCGCTATCGCTACAAAAGAGTGTGTAGTAATTGGGGAAGCGGTCCAAAGAATGATGAAAGCAGAAATGGACGATGCAAGGTGTAAAGCACTCAGTCTGGCAGCTGAAACCGTCAAGGTGGAAAATGCCATTGGTGTTGAGAAAGAGAAAAAGCCATTCATTTCTTCTTACAAGCAGGCATTGGAAGTGGTGAGAAATGGAGGGATCCCAGGCTGGGGACAGATCATAGGCATTGTGGTAAAGGCGGATATGTTTGGGATTGGTTATCATCCAGGTCAAGACTCGTCTGAGCAGAACAGAGGACGTCGTCCGTCGTTCACCTTTGTAAGTGCCGGAATGCTAGATTCAGATCACGCCTGTGCAGTGGGTAAAGAAACTGACAGTGACTGGGAGATTGATCAATGGATAAAATCGTGCGTACCAGGAAGCTGGAAGGCTTAAAAAGATCAGCACTGTCACTCGTCCGGAAGAGTAATGATTTCTGTTTTCAGTTTATCTGCATGAAAGCCTTACGTGTTGCCCGACACGTAATGGTCCATTGTAAGGGCCACCTCATGTTTAAATTTGCATTTTCTGCATCATGAATAAAAGGATGTTTTTCAGTCAAAAGCGGTGTTCCCTGTTTTTCATTTATTTTTGCAATTTAAGAAACAAATAAAAATGGCAATGTTTATTTTCATTTTTTTCTTTTTTTGATTTGTCTCGTCCCGAATTCAAAAATAGTTCTCCGGATCTCATTGATAACAATTTGGTTACACCTCATATGACTTCGACAAACCGAGCAATCATGCCGAAGAAGGAGGCGAAGAAGATTGTGATCTGCTGGAATTAGCCAGGTTGTTTAAACAAGAGGAGAAGGTGATTCAGCCGCACGTGAAGCGGGTTGAGATTGTTGTACCAAGCACCGCCGAGGTCAGGAAGGAAATAGGAAAATGAGGCCGCTTCAGAGGCGAATCGAGAGTATAATGGTAGCCCTGTTGAAGGGACATGTGAGATACTTTCGCCTGGTCATGTCAGAATATGCCAGGGTTGAACACCGATGTCGTTGTACACAAGCTACCATGGAGAGAAGACTGTCCTCTAAAGAAGCAGAACGCCAGTGCCTGTATCAGAAAGCTATGGTGACTTTGTTTCATGAGATGATTCATCGTGGAATCGAATGCTATGCTATGACATGATAGCAAAGTCCCAGACAGAAGAGGGGCATCTGGTGGCTCTGGCCAAGTTGGTTAACTGGTTGAGACAATTCAAACTGAGGTTGAATTCAGACGCGTGCACTATCAGAGTGCGGTCCGGTAAGCTGTGGGGTTCGTTGTAAGGGAGGAATCGAGGTTCATCCTGTTAAAAAAAAAAAAAAAAAAGAAAGAAAAAGAAAAACGCCTGAACCGAGAAAGAAAAAAAAAGAGGTTCGTGGTTTCTTAGAAAGATTTAACTACCTGTCATGGTTCACCTCTTATCTAACAGCCACGTGTGAACCCATATTCAAGATCTTGAAAAAAAATCAAACGGTCAGGTGAAATAATGATTGCCAAGGGGCATTGAAAAAATAAAAGAATAAGTTGTAGGAACCTCTGATTCTGATACTTTCTGTGGAAGGAGTGTTTGTCAAATCTGTACTTGACGGCCTTCGAGGGGTCTACGAGGTGTATTGGGTCAGCATGACGCGTCTTGTCGAAAAGAGCATGCAATTTACCTTAGCAAAAAGTTTACCGACTGTGAAACAATACATTCACTGTTCGAGAAAACTTGCTGTACTTTGGCATAGGCTGCTCGCCGACTGAGACAGTTTATGCTGGTTCATACCACTTTGTGGATTTCGAGATGGATCTGATCAAGTACATATCTGAAGAGCCAGCAATGACCGGACGAGTTGCGAAAGGGCCAATGATTTTGATTGAATACGATATTCGATATATCTCTCAGAAAGCAATCAAGGGGTGTATTGTCTGATTACATCGCTCCGCAACCCATTGAGGATTATCAATCGATGAAGTTTGAGTTCCCTGATGAGGACGTCTCGAGGTACTCAAATCGAAAGATGGAGAGTGACCGATCCCGGAGGAGGGGCCTGACCCCAAATCCGAACGGATTCTGATGTCTGATGGGGAGGTTAAGGAGAATAAGATTTTGTTGCCCGGATAACGTTTGAATACACCAACGACGGTGTGATTGAGTAGGAAACTGGTATCCTGGGTATTAATCTTCGGTGTGTCTACTGGGGCAACTCCTTTCTCATTGGTATATGGGATGGAAGCCGTGTTACCTGTTGAGGTTCAGATTCCCTCTTTGAGAGTCCTGATGGACGCGAAATTGCAAGAGGCTGAATGGGTAAGGACCCGGTATGAAGAGTTGAGCCTGATTGAAGAAAAGAGGCTAGCAGCCATCTGTCATGGGCAGTTATACCAGCAAAGGATGAAGCGTGCTTTTGACAAGAAGGTGCGACCTCGGGTGTATCACGTGGGTGATATGGTGCTGAAAAGGATCCTTCCTCCTCAAAACGATCGTAGGGGCAAATGGACACCGAATTATGAAGGTCCATTCGTGGTCAAGAAGGTTTTCTCTGGTGGAGCCTTGTTGCTAACGACCATGGATGGCGAGGATTTTCCATCCCCTGTGAATGCGGACGTAGTTAAAAAATACTTCGTATAAGAGACCCGCTGGACGAAAAGAATAAAATAGTCCAGGCAAAAATGGGCATCCTGGCGAACCAAAAACAGAAGAAAGGTTCGGGCAGAAATTAGGGATATAAAATGAAAAAATGTACACCCGGCAAGTCGAAAACCTGAGAAGGCGACTTGGGCAAAAAAGGGTATCCCGGTGGACTGAAAACCCGAAAGGGCGGTCCAGGCAAGAGAGGGATTGAAACGAACAACTGCGTCCAGCATGATCGTTAGCGCTTCAGTTAAAGCATCATGGATAATACCCGGTGGGGATCAGTCGGAATCGTCTTGTTCAGAAGGCAGAAAGCATGGAGAGTCTGAGGACATATGGGGTGTAACCGAGTTGGAACTCGATGAGGTCGCGGGTTTCACATTGCCATTAGGATAGATTTTTCCTTTTGAGGGCAATTACCTCTTTTCAGGAATTGCTTCCTTTTGTATTGCTCATTTGAGCCACACTTTTTCAGTCAATAAATGCATGTTCAGTCAAATAATTTTGTTTTTGTTTTTCATAACCGCTTTGATTGCAAAAACATCCAGATATTTTTGATAAAGAATTTTGCATTTTAAGACATACAGGTCCCTTCCAATGCATGTTTATAAGATTGAAAACTTGAAGTCTTATTTGGAAGGTCGAGTGACCCAAGTGTTGAAATCTTGACACGCCTGGGGCACGGTTTTATCTGATGATCTGTTTTGCAGGAAATGTTAGATATTTTCACTCACTTGCAGGTTGTGGTGTGGAAGCCTTGACAAGAGAAATCCCCAGAAAGTTCGCTCAGGAACGAATGTATGAATGAAAGAATGACGGAGAGACGACGAGACGTCCGACGACCTTTGGAATTAACCAAGAAGACTCTTCAAAGTCGAAAGGTTGAAATTTCTGTATAAATCCCAGGAGTACGTTTCTCGTTGAGCACGAAGCGATTGGGAGTACAAGATGATGGAGCAGAAAAGCTCCAGACGAGTCTGGGAATTCTCAAAAGTGGAAAGCTGATACGAGATTGGGAGGTGGATACCATGGTTCGACGAGTCGACAGGTGTTCTGTACCAACTTTTCTCATTTCCCGGCTAGGTTCCCCAAGCAGAACCGTAGGACTAGCTCCCCAGCAGATACAAGGTCTGTGGACTTCTCCAGCCGAGTCAGGATGGTTATCCCGGACAGGTTACGATGGTGTTTCCTCAGCGGCCAGGCCTGAGGGTTGTTATTCCCCGAGTGGAGCGGGTTCAAAGAAATATATCTCCAGCAGTTCCCCGAGTGGAGCGGGTTCAAAGAAATATATCTCCAGCAGTTCCCCGAGTGGAGCGGGTTTCAATGAAATATATCTCCAGCAGTGTTCATCCTACCGGTGGATTGGACGAGTTTCCGTAGCGGACGGATATTTGCATCCCCAGCTGAGTTGATTCTACCTATGGCTTGCATGGGTTGTCCCCAGCGGAGTGGTATTCGCTTCCCTAGCAAGGTCAGGATGGTTATCCCCAGCAGGTGATAGATTGATGCTTCCCCAGTCGACAGGCCTGGAGATTGCTATTTCCCCAGTGGAGTATCTGTGAGCATTTCCCCAGTGAAGTCGTCAGGCATCGGTGAGGGTTACCAAAGCAGATTCGGGATTGATACCCCTAGCAAGCCAAAGACTGTTGTATACCCACAGAGTGTTGGTGGTGCTTATCCCCAGCAGTTTCCCGAGCGGATTGGGTGCAAAGGAGGTTCTTCCCCAGCAAGGGTTACCTTTTCCCAGCAGCAGTGGTATTCCCCAGCAGGGTGGAGGTCGGAGTATTGCCGAGTTCCTCAGCAGAGTGTCTCGTGCTCCTCAGCAGAGTCCCTTGAGGGGGATGCCTTTTTATACATTCATCATGAAAAATAGCATAGCATCTTGCATAGAAAAATAATAAATCGCGTAGCATTTCCATAATTATGGAGCATTACGCAGAAAAAGATCATGCATCATATTGCAAGCATAAGCTAGTCTCAAGTCGTGGTTACCGTTTGAGAGGTGATTGTGCCAGAAAGAGAAGATGTTACTCTGTGGAGTTTAGCATCATGACGTCAGATCAGCAATGTTCCCCAATAGTGCGATATTGGAGGAAAGGTTTCCGTCGGACAGAGATAGAAATAAAATCAAAGGACGATACGCGATCAGTGCGATTCGAGCCGTGGTTACCGCTTGAGGATTGGTTTTGCCGGACAATGAAGACGATACTCCGAGGAGTTCAGCATTGTGAGTTTGGAACAACAGTATTTCCCAGTCATCAGTAAGTGTCTGGTCGAGCTTTCTTTGGTGTCAGTAAACATCATCATTCGATGTCCAGTAAACGTCGAGTTATTTCCCAGTCATTGTTTAATGTCTGGTCGATCATTGTTTGATGTCCTGTCAACATCATTGTTTGATGCCTGTAAACATCATTGTTTGATGCCTGTAAACATCATTGTTTGATGCCTGTAAACATCATTGTTCGATGTCCTGTCAACATCATTGTTCGATGTCCTGTCAACATCATTGTCTGATGCCTGTAAACATCATTGTTCGATGTCCTGTCAACATCATTGTTCAATGTCCTGTCAACATCATTGTTTGATGCCTGTAAACATCATTGTTTGATGCCTGTCCACATCATTGTTCGATGTCCTGTCAACATCCTTGTGTGATGCCTGTCAATATCATTGTTAGATGTCCTGTAAACATCATTGTTAGATGTCCTGTCAACATCATTGTTAGATGTCCTGTAAACATCATTGTTAGATGTCCTGTCAACATCATTGTTTGATGCCTGTCCACATCATTGTTTGATGCCTGTCAACATCATTGTTTGATGCCTGTAAACATCATTGTCCGATGCCTGTAAACATCGAGTTGTCTCCCAGTCATTGTTTAATGTTTGGTCGAGTTTTCTTTGGTGTCCTGTAAAACATCATCGTTCGATGTCCAGTAAACATCGAGTTTCTTCCCGGTCATCTGTCAGTGTCTGGTTGAAGATGCACCCTCTGATATGTCGCCATCAGAGTGGTGATTGGTGTTATTTCCGACGATTGCCAGCGGAGTTATCACAAGGAAAGAAGATTTCGGGGTTCAAATGCAGTGATCTGGGATCATTTGCGCGAAAGCAGAAATTTCGGGGTTCAAGAAAATAAGAAAAAGAAGCAGAGAAACGTTCGGGGTTCAAGAAAATGAAAAAGAGATAAGAAAATTTTCGGGGTCCAAGAAAAAGAGCAAAGAAAGAAGATGTTGGGGTTCAAATGCAGAGGTCTGAGGATCGTTTGCACAAGCAGAAATTTCGAGGTTCAAGAAAAGCATGAAAAAAGAAAGGAATGATAATCCCGAGTGGATGTGTGGTAATCAGGCCATGGTTATCCCTGCGCTACCATTTATTTTGGTATCCAGGTCGACGTTTTGAGTTTGTTTCTTTGCCGATTCTGACAGGCGTTAATTATTATCCCATCAGAGTGCAAATTGTTCGTCTGTTTCTTGGTATTCAATCACTCTTCATCCTGATCATCCGAAAGCCGAGGCTATTCGTATCGACAGGTTCACAGTGGATTGAATAGGGGCAGCTGTAACACCTCAAAATTTGCCCTCTCCTCTCTTGGGACTAGCATTAATATATTGCATTACATTTTTAGGTCATTAGGCATTGCATATTGCATATCATGTGGTTACATTGTGCAAGCCATTCTCCCAAGTCTTGATCAGAAGATGAGGAAGTCAAGGTGCAAGCCTAGGGTTTATTGACTGATCATTGGCCATCTGAGGATTGGGCAGTGAATTAGGGTTTCATGATTCTCCAAGGATATTGGATTTCATCTTGATTGCAATGATACATCATCATCATCATGGTTTGATATCATCAGAAGATTGAAGCAGATTCCTTGAGATTAGGGTTTTGACCACTGGTCAACCCTAATCAATTGCATTGGGCCAATCAGGGCATAATCAGGAGATGAGGTTTATGATGGTTATGGGGTTCATTCTATGATTATATTGTGCTTATTGAGGCTAGGGTTTCACCCTTGAGCCATTTCAGTTGGAGATTGGAGCTCAGATTGATCTATGCATTGCCTGATTTATCTGTCAGATGAAAAGTCAACTGTGGTCAACTGTACATGGTCTGATGGATTTGGAGGTGGAAATGAGTTGGATACACTTCATTCATGTTGGAACAAGTGTTAAATGACATCTCAGAGCTTAAGAATGAAGAAAATCAAGTCAGGACAAAAACTGCCAAAAATAGAAAGTGACTTGTAATTGAAGTTTCCAAAAATGGAAAGTTTTTGACCTCAAGACCACGTGTCCAAGGAAGCTTCAAATGAAAATTTGTTCAACATGAAAGTTGTAGATCTTGTTCTCACCTTTCCAAAAAGTCCAAGAACTTGAAAATCCCATGTATGGTTGGAAAGTTATGGCTCAGTGAAATTCAAAAATGACCCATAATCAGGAGGCCATAATTTCCACATGGTTTGTCCAAATTGCAAGTTCTTTATATGCACAAACTCCATTTGACATGTACTTTCATGGTGCATAATTGGATTTTTCCAAAAGTGGTCAATGCAAAAAGTCAATTTTCAACTGGATAGTTAAAATGGACCAGGGGCAAAATTGTCCAACTTGCAAAATAATTGGAATTTTTGAGTGGGGATTTTTGCTACACCTCATGAATGGCATTTGAAATGTGTTGGAATCATCATTTCATTGCTAGGCTTCATAATTTGAGAATTGGCTTGAAAGATGGAAGTTGTAAAATGGACAAAATGCAAATACATGGTGAAATTGAGAATGGCTTATCCAATGAGCATGAGACAAATGGAGACAGCTCACACATGGCATTTGGAAGGTGTGTGAGCTGTCAAACAGGTGGCATTGAGCTGTCCTATGAAATTCCACTTTTGCCCTCACTTTGAAAGTTAACCATTTCACTTAACAATTGCATTTTGGTTAATGACATGATTAAGCTTGGTTTAAACACACATATATATTCTTAATCACTCCCTAAGCATAACAGAAAATCACTTTTACCAAGATTGGATCTCAAACTTTCCAAATTCTCAAGTTTTCTCTCAAGAACATTGAACTTCAAATCCACAATTCTTCATCAAATCTCAACCAATTTTCGAGATTCTTTTTGCATTCATCTCCTCTCATCATCATCTCCAGCTGTTTGTGAAGATTGGACTGCAAGGAGTGTGGATTCTCGACTGTTCCAAGAAGCATCATCCATGGTGAATCGGAGCTTTGAGCATTAGGAGCAACATTGACCGGATCCAAGCATTCTACTCACCTTCCACAAGCCTCTAGTGCAACTGTTCGAGATCAAAGCACGCGAATATCATCCATAACAGTTCTGCATATCAGGTACACCAAAAATTCGACCATCACGACTTGATTTATTGTTATGTGCGTTTGGTAGTTCATGTCACGTAGAGTATGGTGATGGCTTTGGATTTGCAAATGGTAGACCGTAGGCTGCGCAATCTGGATTCGAATTTTTGTGACAAAACCCTAACCTCTTCGATTCGCATGATATAGGAATTGTTAGGTTACAATAGGTTGATATTCGTATTCCACGTGTTAGGACGGTTCTAACGGTTATCTATTCGCTCGTTTTGGTGATGATTTGAGAAATCCGTGTTCTTGCGTGTTCATGAGTTTGTTGGGTTGAAGATGATGAAGAACGATGTTTGATCTGAATTTCGTTTTGAATTTTTAAAAATAGTGTTTACCGCCCGCGCCATCTGTAATTACAAGAATGCCACTGAATATTCTATTTAATTTAAATAATTCATAAAAATTCATTAACACCTTAAAAAATTTACCAAAAATCATAGAAAAATCAGAAAAATATGGAAATTGTTGTGTTGACTTTGTTGTTGAGTGTAGAATTTGTTTGACCTATTGGTCAAAGTTGTGCATGGCAAAAATATTGTTTGACCTAGGCTTGTTTCACATGTGTCCATTTTTGATACCTTGCACCATTTGGTTCATGAAATACTCATAGTGTTAAATAAATTCTTGAAAATTTTTGTGATGATTCTTGACTGATTGATGCTCATTTCCATGTAAATTTCATGAGTTTTTGATACCTGGCCATGGAGTTATGAATTTTGGAACTTAGGTGTGACAATTTGTGTCACACCTCATTGTGTCAATTTGCTGGATTTAATTGAGTGGTATATACTTGTTAGAATGAAATGAAATTTTGCATGGTGAATCATTAACATGTTGAGATGTTGTATGAATTTTTGTGGAATTTTACATTGCATTTTCAAATTGATTGTGATTTTTCATCTCTGTTGGTCAAATATGCAAGTCCATGTGGTACATGTTTGTAATTTTGATGTGAAATGCTCATATGGTATTGGATAATCATGAAATTTGGCATGCTTGTAATAGACACATTGTGTGACATCCCTGTTTTGGTCTCATCCATTTCTTTTTTGTTTTCATTGAGTTATGAATTTTTGAAGTGGATGTATGTGTTGATGTTGTGATTTGGAGCATATAATTGTGTCTGTTTTTGTTGATTTTCATTGACATGGTTCCATTTGCCCAATTAAGCTGAAATTTGGTGTGCCATACCTGGATTAGGTCCTGTTTAGGTGTAATTTATTTGAGAATTTTTGGATTTGTTTTGATGTGGATTTGAATGCAATAGTTCTGTTTGCATGTTTGGTGCTTCATTTGAACTAGTTTGGATTGTTTTGTGCATGAAATGAGTATAATGAATGATATGGACATGGGATTAATTGTGTTGGCTTTTGTTTGACATTAATTTGACTTTGGTTGGTGAATACCTTGCTGTTTAGGAATTTTTCTTGCCTTTGGACCCTAGGCTTAGCCTAGTGGTCTTGTTGCTAATATTTGCTTGATTTTTCAGGATCAAAAGCATAATGCACATGGAGAATGAATCAAGTTAAATGCAATTGATGTTGTTTGATGTTTGTACACTAACATAACATTGTTTTGTAGGTTGTGAAGTTTGGGATTGAACTTTGAACTTGCTTTGTTGTGCATTGATCTGTATAGATTAACTGATTAAACTTTTGCTGTTTAGTTTTGTCTGTCTGAATACTAACTGTGTTTGACTGTTTCCAGGTACTTTTAGTTGCTCAGTTCCTTGTGAACTTTTGCTTTGCTTTGCTTAAGCAACTTGCATTGAGGTAGGTCCTCTTAACTTCATGTAGTCTGGAGACCCGGCTGTTACCGGGCCGGGCAAATAAATGTCTGAAGTCCTCCTTAAGAGGCGATGATTGTGATTGTTTAATTTTGTGCCTAAGCAGGTAAAGTCCTTAATCAAGGCAATTGGTGGAAGGTAGGGATAAGCAATCTATCCCCCACTATTCTGTGAGTCTTCTCCTTGCTCCCATTACATGGTTGTAGCATTGAGATTACAAGCCCAAGATCCTGTGCAGTGCACATGGTGTCAGAGTCTCTGAGTATAGAAGGGTTCCCTTATTCTGGACCCATGCTCATTTGTCAGAAGCTCTCCCTGGTTAGGGATAAGAGCTGTGAGGTCTGATCCTCACTTCACCTTTCATCTGCTTCACCTTAGCCTCGTAATGGCAAGGTTAAGAGCAAACACAGCCTGTACAGATGACTTGCTTAGGCAGTCAAACCTATTGATTGAGCCCCTTGTTTGGTTATAGTGTGTGCTCTGTGGATATCTGATTGACATGCTTGTTTGAGATGCTTGTTCTCATTTGATGTATGCTTGTATGCTTGCTTCTTTCCTGGATAGGAGTAGTTTGCTTATGCAAGTAGGATAGAAAACCGAACTTAGGGTAAACGATGCATGACAACACTAGGCTCGAGTCCAGCTCCCTAGTAGTGTGTCTTTCCCCGGTTTCTGGTTAGCAATTCAGTCCCTTTCAGGGGAACTACATCGCCCTGATCCTCGTTCCAGACGAGGTATGTAGGCAGGGGGTCGTGCGAGACCTCTCCGGGCAACCTTTTTCTTTTTTGCGTGTGTTTGTTTGTTACCTGACTGTGCGTTTTGGTTCGGATGCCGACGTAAGCCCAGTGATTGGCAGTCGGGCTCCCCGTTTGCCCTTTTGAGTGTGTTTTGGTTCGGATGCCGATGTAATTCCATCCAGTGGTTGTCGGGCTCCATGTTTGCCACCCTTGCTTGTTTGTATGTTTTGTGTTGTTTGGCGTGCGTAAGCCGAACTACAGTGGCTCTGATTCTTGTTCCAGACAAGATATGTAGGCATAAGGTGCGATACCTTATCGAGCTCGTTCCTCTTAACCCCACCTGCGTTCCCTGTGTGTGTGTGATGTTTTAGCAACCTATTCTTTATTCTAGGACGTGGATCCCGTCGAGTACGACGGACGTGAGGGGTGCTAATACCTTCCCCTCGCGTAACCGACTCCCTTACCCTGTCTCTTTGGTCGCGAGGCCATTTCCTTTCCAGGTTTCTCTGAGCGTTTCCTTTCCCTATCTTGGGATAAATAACGCGCAGTGGCGGCTCTGTGTGTGTTTTTATTTGAGTCTCGCCGGTTGATTTTTCGCAGGATGCGACAGGTAGCAGTTCAGAAAGAGATTTGTCCATATCATTCATATTGAATTAAGGACAAATTGACTGAATCCATCTGGCAACGATTGCAAGATCAAATCAGTCGTAAGTTCCTTTCCGAGGGGAAAACCCAACCTCTAAAGGTTCTCCACATACCCAATCATCTTGAGCACATGGGGACCTACAGGGGCTCCCTCAGCAAACTTGCCTTGAAAAATGGATTTTGAAACTTCAAACCTTTCATGCTTTGCCTGCTCTTGATAGAGCATCTTCAGTTGTTCGATCATATCGAATGTTGCCATGTTCTCATGTTGCTTTTGCAACTCTGAGTTCATGGAAGCTAGCATGAGGCAAGCTGTTTCATTGGCATCATCGACATGCTTCTTATAAGTATCTCTTTCTGCCTTAGGTGCAGAACTAGGAGGTTTCTCTTCAGGAACAGGTTTCTCCAAGACATAGAGCTTTCTATCATGTTTGAGGACAATCCTTAGATTTCGGTGTCAATCCAGAAAATTTGTCCCATACAATTTTTCCTTATCAAGGATTGATCGCAAAATGTTGTTAGAGGTGTTTGTTGTCATGGTAATCTACATGAAAATAATGAAAATATAAGTATCAATAACATATTTAATTAGGCCTTTAATTAAATATGCTCCCATTATTTTACTCAAAACAAATGACCCTCACCATTTGATTCGGAAAATCCTGTTGGAAGCTTTTCCAGTGGGTCGAGATCCACATTTCACTTTGTTTTAAGTCCGCGTAGACGGATTACACAAAACTAGGTTATTTAGGTAGGAACTCCTTCCAATTGTATCTAATACAACTCTCGAATATTTTAGTTGGGTGAATAACTCCTTATTCCAATCCATCACATGGATCATTTCCAACTCTTACTTCTAAACATATATAATCTTATTATAATTTGTTTAGTTAAGTTTGATCCATTGTTTTAGCAATTGGATATTACAATTATCCCATCGCACCTTACTAATATAGAATATGCACCTCGCGTAGACGAAACCTACATTATTCGATACTAGTCTTGATGAGTGCTAAAACTTGGAAAGCATAAACTTAATATTTAATTTGAGGGAATTTGCAATTATCCTAATCTCGCCGGCTTATTTATCATATAAATCGTCTCTCACATGCATCAACATACATTCACATACATCAACATACATACAAAATGTAGTTGGCCCATAGCGCAATTGTTCTCCCAAGCCAATGAGAGAACCTAAGCTAACCTAATAACGATGTAAGCTTCTCCAAGAAAGATCTTCAAGGTTGTCCTCCTTTGATATTGCATTCTTATCTTTCTTTATAACATTACATTACATAAAACAAACTCGTTTTACATACGAGGGAGTGAGATGAGAAAAGAAGTTACGTTAAGAGATTAAAAGAGAGGCACGACACGCAGATCGTATTTTAAAATCCTAAAATAAATAAAGGAAAACTAAGGCCATAACCGATCACCACAAGACAATAATAATAAACACATTATTATTATTAATTTAAATGTTGTTAATTGAATAAACCAAATTAAATTTCAGCGACCGATCACACTACGCAGAGTTAGCCGGGGGTTTCGCTGCCCAGTCAGCGGACGGGGGTCAAAGGGGAAGCGCCCTGACGCAAAATTCTAATGAATAATTCATTTGAAATCGACGTCGATTTTTGCATCAACACTTGATACTTTAAAGCACAACTCTTGCGCAATCACAACCCTAATCACATAACTCTTTAACAGCATAACCCTTGTACCGTCATGAACCCTAATGCAGCAATTTCATACCGTCAAACATACCTCGATTGTTAATTCAGTATGATTGATCAACACGTCATTGCCTCACCATACTAATGTCGGATCAAGAAGCAAATGACCATTGGTCGCTCAAAGGAAAACAACCATTAAGTGTTTGAATGAACGAAACAGAAACAATATATCATATATACCATATTTTGCATCAGAATTACTTATATCATATATATAACTTGATCGATCTCAATTATGTAACCTATAGACGATCGATGTATCGTTGCTTCACCATACTAACATCGGATTTCGAAGCATAGTCAACATCAATCATCCAAATCATACACACATGATGCCAAATTTAATTACTCGTTTATTCTTTGATTCATTTTGTCCTTTAATCGTATTAATACAGAAAATAAACAGCTATCAGATGCATGGTTTCATAAGTGGCTCTGATACCACTGTAGGAGAATAGCGATCCAAAACACAGTGGAAATTAAATATTTCTCCTTTAGTGATCCTTACAAATGGGCATGATCAGTGATATAATCGTTACCTCTTGTGGCGATTTAAACCTTTGATGTAGATCTAAGGAGTGATCACGAACGTTGAATGGTGACAATGCCTCTAGACAGTCCACACGAATAAATTCCTTCAATCTCAGTGCTAGCTACTACAAATGAAGGCTTTGAGTGTGTGTGTGTGTGTGTGTGTGTGTGTGAGAGAGAGAGAGAGAGAGAGAGAGAGAAACGAAATTTCAACTGAACAAATGCTTCTGCATAAGGGTTCTATTTATAGAACCATTTGTGTGGGCTGCAAGCTAAAAAACCCACTTAAGTTTATGTGGCCCATATCTTTTGATATGCCAAAATCACTTAAGCGCGTGGTACCTTACCATATTTCGTATTCTACTTAAGTACACCGTACCTTACGATGTTCTACAATTCACTTAAGTGAACCGTACCTTACTGTGTTCCTTATTTACTCTATCTCTCATCAATCTGTCCTTTTGTGTGTGACCTTGTAGGTTTTCGCGACATTGACAATTATATTAAATCACGTATTTAACATAATAAACAGTGAACGGTATCTAGCAACACATCACTGCTACCCAAGACACGAAAATGTCATGTGATATGACAAATCCTTTTGTGATAATACTTATGTGTATAATTACCCTTTTCCCCTTATGTCTATATTGAATACAAGGCCTATACCGTGTCATCCTTGTCCAGTTCAATATTGGATCCTTAGACATTTATCCTGTTACGCAGGATGGACAAATTCCATCTAGGTTACTCATGTCCCTCAGCATGCTTCGTGGAGTACCCATCAACTGTCTTTATGGTCATCCAGTTACGGACAATGTTTGATCAGCAATAAGGCACTCGACTCTACATCTAGGGTCAATAGTGGTTTCAGGTCGAAGGGTGGTATACACCACTATCACCATGAGAATAACTTATGACACTTTGCATAACATTCTATATAGTATTCTCATAGCGAGTCAATCCAGTATAAATATTACTCTTAACATTCATACCTATGTTTAAGACTTGATAACTCCTTATCCATGATCCACGAGATGTGATCATCAGTCTATATACATAATAGTCTTAAGGCTTTAATGTTATCCCACTTTACAACAAATCTCGACTACGGATACTTTAAGAATAGTTTCCTAATGTTTAATGGGATCTCATGATTAAGTCACACTTGATACATTAACTGGACTAGCTATTCTAGGGACTTTATTAAACAAACATAATAAAGAAAAAACCTTTTTATTATTAATAAATAATTCGATACAAGTACCAAAAGTATTGGCCTCTAGGACTTACACCAACAAGGACATGGCAAAGAGTATTTGGCACAAAATTCATGCAAAATGCACGAGCCAATTTCATTTGGCCCTAGTTCAAATTTTGGAAATTGTCATGATGCACAAACCAAACTAAGCTAGCCAGAACTTGCATTTTTGAGAACCAAGTCATTTAATCACTTCAATATGATTCCATTTAACCTCTAACATATTTCATACGGTAGTGTGGTATGCTTGGAAGTCAACTTTTGTATGGAAAGATCATAAATCAGAAAACTTGTGCCATGTGCAAAGCTCAAAATTTCCCAAAATGGATAGGAGACAAAATTGTATCAACTTGTGTTGGGGCCACCTTGGTCTCACCAAAAGAAGGCCAACTGCATAACAAAGGCAAAAGGAATGGAATTGCATACCAAATGTGAACAACTCTTAGCAAGCAAGTTTTATTTTTTGTCTTATTTCGAGCCTCGCCATTTTCTGGAAAAATCACCTTAGTTCACTTCCGAAATCGATTACAATCAGGTAGCTACACTCCCCCCTTCATTCAAATAAGTTACCATTCAAGTCGAAATCATCCACTAAAGCTTAACCCTATGGTTTGAGTGTTGATTGTTTAGTGTTGTTCATTTAATTTTTGTTTAAGGTTAAGTTGTTCTTCTGAAACTTTGCAAAATACTCCACACTCATAACCAATCAATGACTCATGAGTGTGGAGGTTAGATCGTTGATGTGTATATAAGTTGTTTCCATGTTCAAATCCAATGAAAAATATGTGTTTTGAGGTTTTAATTTTGGGGTGGTTGAAGGTTGAAGACGACACATGCACGCATTTTTTAATTTGAAAAACATGGTTGTCTCATTCTGATTGGTCAGATTACGCGCGTGTTTCATTTTGGCATTTGTTTTATTATTTATTCATTGGAAGCGCTTCTAAGTCACCAAGAGCTCTTGACTCAGTTGGTGAGGGGGTTGACCCCATGACCCCAAGGTCAGGGGTTCAACCCCAAGCGCTCCCACTTTGTTTTATTTTGTTTCTTTTTCCTTTCTTTTATTTATTTTCCACCCATTTATTTCCTTTTTCATTTTATTTTCTTTATCACTTATTTTTATTCTACTAAAAATATTTCCAACACAAACCCTTATTATTATTTTCTCTTATATTTTATTATGCTTTGTTTCATTTTATTTGAGCATTTTTTGATTGACTTATGATACCTTGAACATTGATAGCTAATGAAGTTTATTAGGTCATGATTAAGGTTGATTGAACCTTCTATATCTCAATCTATTAATGAATGACCAATGGATCATTCATGATACTTTGAGACATAAATAGGTTGCCTCTATATCAACCAAACTTGGATGATTTGACATATAGATGAAGCTTTGCTTGTATATATCCTAACTCGTGATTCCATTTGACCTATTGTGTTTCCTTTATTTATACTAACCATCTAAACATCTTTCTCCCTTGTTCATATTATACATTAGTCATTGTATAACTTGTCTAGCTTAACCTTTGAATCAACTCATTAATCTTTAACCCTTGAGTGATAAAATCTTCCTTTTGTCAAGCTATTGATAAATGGACTTAGGGTTTACATAACGTTCATTGTTATAAATCTATTGTAAGTTGATCATTGATCATCTTCAATACTTTGCATCAGTGATAAGTTATCCCTTGATGCACCATATTTTAAATTTTTTGACTTAACGATAGATAATCCTCAAGAGTTTAACTTGTACATATTAGTAACCATTAACATTACCTCACTAACTTTGATTACCATTAACCATTGATTATTGGGACTTTACCATTATTGCCTTGTTATTTACTTTTATGTTATTACTTTGTAATTTACATTCAAGTATCCATTATCATCATCATCATCATAATCATTGTATAAACTCATCATGCATGTTTATTTATTGTTCTTTACTTTATTGTCATCATATAACTAAAAACAACAAAAACATGATAAAATCATAAAACCAAAAAGATTCATTCCACTAGTAATCAACTTGGACTTAGAGGATATCACTTATGACTTTTTCTTGGGGGAGCTTTCCTTATCTTGTGATACTTTCCTTTGACTTTAGATTTCATCTGTAACTTACATACATGTTGTAAGAATGGAATCATGGCACTATCTTAGGGAGACATGATTGTAAGAGCATTATGCTTCGTTAGCTTATGTCACTTTTGCACACACAAGGCTTTTTCTTGGGATACCTTACTATGATACCCTTTAATTTCTTGCTTGGTTACATTGTATATTATTTATTCTTCACCAATTTCAAAATCAAATAAACAAACCTTTGATTCAACGTCAAGTGACATTTTCATAATCAAACCCAATAAACCATAAAATTATGATTAGTATTATGCGCCACGAGCCTTAAGTGGCATACAATGAGTAAGAATGGATATTTCCTACCCATACTCTGATTATTTTGGACATAAGACACTTGGCTTGTTTGTCTAGAATATTCACCTCCGCCCCTAGACTTTAGTACAATCTAATCACAAACACTTTTTCATAAACCCTTCTTCAAGGTAAAATCAACATAACCCGTCAAACTCATTTTTGGGCCTTAGGGAACCACACCAAAAACCCTTTTCTCAAAGGTAAAATTAACCAATACACGAACATTTTCTACTCCGAACTACAGAGCTCTGATTCTTCATCATCCAATGAATGATACATAGACACAAAGGCCATAATCCTTGGCAGGCATAATAATAAAAACCCCAAAAATCTCAGTCTTTCACATTCTTTAGAAAATAAACACAATAAGCAGATAAATACCCACATACGCCGACAACTTAGGTGTTTGCCATGGAGTACCATGGACATGAGGGGTGTTAATATCTTCCCCTTGCGTAACTGACTTCCAAACCCAAGTCTCGATTGCAAAAATGATTCTTTATCCGTAATTTTGCGCTTCCCGTGCGCATATTTCTTTTCTCTTGAGGGTTTTATCGACTATTTTCCCTCTCCTCTCCAATAGAGAAAATTAAATAAAATTTGGTGGCGACTCTGTGTGTTTGCCTTTTCTCTGTAAGAGACACACATTCAGTCCCTAGTTTTTCGTTATCGTTAAAACCCAGTAGCGACAATAGTTTAGGCCCATTAATCGTTTTGTGTTTTTTCTCTCTCTTTTGTTCACCTCCCATTGTAAATAACTTTGTGAATATGTAATATGCGTGGTTGTTTCTATTTGGTTACTCTTGCTTGCGTTGCTTGATCAGATTTTGACCCGCAGATTCAACATTTTTATGTCGTTATGCCGCTAAAATTTCTATACATTATTTGGTATTTGCGTCGCGTTTCAGTCCTTACGTACGACACTTTGATTCCGTTGTCTCTATATACAAGTCGGCATTGAGCACATTGTGGATAGTTCGATTCATTATCTATATCCTCATTCAACAAAATGTATCCCCATTTCCATAACGTGTACTAATTTTATCGCATTATTCTTGATTGCTTTTTATTTATGTAGTTTCTAACACAAGAATAAAATCAACCCCTTTAAAAAAAACTCGATCCAACGTCAAGTACTTTTTCTTAAAGACCAAAAATCATTCACAATTTCAAACCTTCTTTTCAATCCATTTCCTCTATCTCATTTTCTCAACTTTTCACCACCATTTTCAAACTCTCATGACGTGTACTAATTTTATCGCATTATTCTTGATTGCTTTTTATTTATGTAGTTTCTAACACAAGAATAAAATCAACCCCTTTAAAAAAAAAGAAAAAAACTCGATCCAATGTCAAGTACTTTTTCTTAAAGACCAAATCATTCACCATTTCAAACCTTCTTTTCAATCCATTTCCTCTATCCCATTTTCTCAACTTTTCACGTTCAACCATTTTCAAACTCCCTTGAACCATTTTGTCAAATTTCTTTCATAAATGATAATATAAAGCTTGATCCAACGTCAAGCCATTTTCCTAATAAAAAAACACTTAACCACTATTTAACATTTTGCAATAAAATGGATTAAAGGAACGAGGTGTAGTCCATTAGCTTCTGAGAGTTAGGATCTGAGATGTATTTCTCGTCAATCCAAACTCTCATCATCCTCAAATCAATTCCATAACGCTTAATAAACCCCAACTAGCTCCGAGTGCGCTTTCTTACGCCAAACTTCAAAACATCTAAAAATATCAAAACTCTTTCACAAATAATATGAAAAAGGAATGGGGTGTAGTCCACGAGCTCCCTAGAGTTAGGAATCGAGATGTAGTTCTCGCCCTTCCAAACTCTCTCATCATCCAAAAATACTTCAAACTAATCAAACTCTTTTTTCACCGCCGTGCGATTGATCCCTAAACCCTTTTTGTAAATAAAAGGTACTTTATCTCAAGACGATGCAAAAACAATGTTTCGTCCACTTGAACGTGTGAGTAAGCTTGCGATGTTTCCTATGAATGTTGATTTGTAAATCCATTCGGCCATGATGCAAACGTTCCTTTCTCCACTTGTTTTTGGTAGCCAACAATGTTTTCATCGATTGACATAAAGTAGATTTTGCTAAAATCGATCAAGAAACAAATATTTTATACCCAAAACTACGTACGTCTTGAGTTCTCTATTGCATCTAGAGATACGTAGGAGCATGGTTTGTAAATCTTGTCAGACACATTAATAAAATATCCAAAAAAAAATTCTCTTTCCTTTTGGTTCTATTCTTCTTTCTCTCTTAATAACTCGAGAAGCCTAACATTTATAAGCTAACACTAACATACACAACTAACCAAATGGTTCCCATGGAGTACAATGAATGTGAGTGGTGTTAATACCTTCATCTTGCGTAATCGACTCCTGAATCCTGATTTGGTTGCGATAACCAATATCAATGTCGTTCTTTCTTGGGTTTTATCATTATTTCCCCTTTCCTTTTTAGGAATAAATAAATTTCAGTGGCGACTCTGTTCAGTCCATCCCACGAGCATGCGATTACGCTTCGCTAAGTCGTGTTCTCATTTTTTGAGGTACGATAATATGCTGAGGTGGCAACAACTTCTCCCCACAAGATGTCAGGTAGCTTTTTCTCCTTCATCGTGCTCCTTGTCATATCAATCAAGGTTCGATTTCTTCTTGCAGTAAGACCATTATGTTGAGAAGTGTATGAAGCAGTCACCTCATGCTCAATTCCATTCTCTTCACAGAACTTTCTGAACTCTGTAGAGTTATACTCACCTCTACCATCAGTTATGATAATTTTCAGCTTTTGACCACTCTGATTCTTAGTCTTGATTCTGAATTTCTTAAATTCAGCAAACACCATGTGTTTGAACTTTATAAGGGATACCCACGCCATCCTTGTGAACTCATCAAAAAATTACACAAGGTATTTATTCCCTCCAAGTGAAGGTATTGGAAATGGTCCACACACATCAGAATGCACAACACCTAGAGCATATTTTGCTCTTGGGGGCATTTCATATGCAAATGACGGTCTTGGTTGCTTCCCTCTCAAGCATACATTACATGACTTCTCTGGCTTCTTAATTGTAGGAATTCTATGTACCAACTTCTTTGAATTCAAATGCCCTAAGCTTTTGAAGTTGAGATGACCAAATCTTTTGTGCCACGATTCACTTTCCTTCACAAAACTTATTGCACTAAGGCATTCAGAGTTTGCAGTTTTAACATTCAATTTGAATGTTCTATTCCTCCCTTGTTTTGACTTCATAGTTAGATTCTGATTACAGTCACACAACTTCAAAAGATTGTCCTTCATGGTAACTAAAAATCATTTCTCAATTAATTGACCCACACTCATCATATTGCTTTTCATGCTAGGAACATACCACACATTTTGAATCAATGTTGTTTTACCATTATTCAAAACTACTATGACATTTACCATACCTTCAACATTAAGGTATTTATCATCAACACATTTGATCTTTTTCCTCTTTCTAGAGTCAAAATCAACCATCCATTTCTTATTTCCAGTAAGATGATTTGAGAAGCCAGTGTCCATATACCATAAATCTGCCAAATATGCATCATCAGATTCAGAAGCCACCAATAGCATATATTCATCATCAGAATCTCCTCTGGCTACATTTACTTCTTCTTACTTCCTTTCCTTGTTTGACCAACAATCAGCAGTGAAATGGCCAAACTTCTTACAACAGTAAAACTGAACTTTCCTCTTGTCATACTTCTCCTTCCCCTTCTGAGCACTTTTCTGCCTTTCAGAAGTTGAGTTTTCTGACTTTTGAGCACCATCACATCTCTTCCTGACTTATTACCAAGACTGTTTATGATATTTCTTACCAGAAGTTGCTTTCAGAGCCTACTGATCTACCTCAATTTCAGAGTTTCTCTCAGTCAGACCAACTCGTGTGCCTCTAGACTTCTTTGCAACTTTTCAATTCTCATGGTTCTAAGATCCTTAGAATGTTCAATTGTTACCACAATGTAATTAAACTGAGGAGTAATAGATCTAAGTAACTTCTTAATGATCCTTTCATCAGAGAGAGTTTCTCCACAGACTTTATCTCATTTATGATTAGAATCACTCTAGAGATGTAGTAAGGTACCTTCTTATTGTTCTTCATGCGAAGATTCTCATACTTCTTACGTAAATACTGAAGGTTTACCTTCTTCGCTGATGCATCATCTCCCTAGTACCATACCAGTGTGTCCCATGCAACCTTCGTCGTCGTCGAATCAATAATTTTCTCAAACACATTCACATCCACACACTGATGGATGTAGAACAACGCTTTATGATCCTTCTTCCTCAGTTCATGTTGAGCATTTCTCTGCGCATCCGTTGCATTTTTTGAAAGTTCAACTGGAACATAATTTTTGTTGATGAGATCAAGAACATCTTGAGTGACAAACAACACATGCATCTAAATCATCCATTGATTCTAGTTTTTACCATCGAACACTAGAAGCTTAGTACTCAGATTAATGTTTTTATTTATCTTCAACCTTGTGCAAATCACTCAGATCTCACCAAACACTAGTGTTTCCCAATCCCGCAGAATCAATAAATGTGATTTTGTTACGATTTCGATAAAAAATTCAACATGAATTCAAGAAACGAAATCAATCACACAACACGTCACTCTTCACTTGTGTTTCCCTATGGATCTGAATCTAAGCTCTAGATATCAATTATTGGTGCACAAGGTGAATAAAATGAAGATGAAGGAAGAGATATATATATATATATATATATATATATATATATATATATATATATATATATATATATATATATATATATATATATATATATATATATATATATATATATATATAGAGAGAGAGAGAGAGAGAGAGAGAGAGAGAATAACAAACTCTAACAAACTTCCACTACTATTCCACTAACGGTTATACAGAGAATGGTTACTCCACTACTTTTACGTACATCATGTTACATTACTTAATGGTTAAGCACACTACTCACTTATATACACAAACAATAATGTCACGTAGACGAAATACTAAAATACTTAATTACCCTTCAATAATATCTCACATTTAGGCAATCAACTGCAATACTACCATGATAAACATATTTTGTGAAACAAAAACCACATCAATGAAAAATCACAAATAATTGAAAGCCTGTAGTTAACAACTTTGTGCAACCTATGCTTAGTCGCTCTATCAAACAAAGTAATGCAACAAAACACTCAATGTGAAATCAAATGGAGTTTTCAAATATAAAGTTAAACATGACAACTAAATTACCTTTTTCTTTTGAAGGTCATGAAGCTCATATTGATATTCTTTAAACTTCTTTAAGGACATGTCAGACTCATGTAGGTACATCATTATGGGCACCCAATAATCTCAAGGATCTGTGATTATATATCAAAGAATTCATTTTATCAAGCTAAAAAAATAAAAGATTTGCAATGTAAAATGAATATGTTACTTTATAATTTGATGGCATGAAACTTCAACTAACTTTCTAGGCACATACAAAATTTTATCCACAATATTTTTGAAAATCTGAATATGAAAATCAAATATAAAATCATCAGAACTTGAAGATATGATACTTTAGATCTCTTATTGTATCCACAATCATTGTCAAATATGAATAAGAAAATGAAAAGATTTGTTTTTTAAACCTCTTATCCACATCCACAATTTTTTCTAAATCTGAATAATAAAATAGAAAACAAATACATGAGCTACAATCTATGAATCATCAATTCATTTATTTTATTATTATATTAAAAATTAATTTACAATATTATAATATTTTTTATTAATAAAAATAATAATAATAAAAAATATAAAAATGATATCGAACCAATTCATTAATGTCACCTATGTGTCATATCATTAATGAAAATGACACTTCATTAACGGGTGAAGGAAAAACAATTATGACTTGATTAATGGCAGATTATAAAAGTAAAAGCACTAAAACTTTATTTTCTTACCGCGAAACTATATCTACCATATAAGAAAGTAATATGTTATGGAAAGTACATTCCTGCCCTTTGCTCAGATTGGCCAAATTCAAGTTTTTGATGGTTAAAATTGTCAACATAAATATACCACCAAATTTATATGTATGAAGTACTAACTCATATGCTCTTTTACACGATACTTTTATGTTCTCCTTTTCAACTTTTTGTTTGTTTCAAAATTTCTTTTCCTCAATGTCTAATCAGATCACATTCAATTCAAATTTCTTTTCTCTTTTCTCTCAATTCTCGCATCTCACTTTTAACTTCCCTCTTCTCTCCCTTCCAGAATCATGTTTCTCTTTCTTTTCCTCTTCTTCTTTGTTTTCTCTATTTTGGTTCCTCTTCTTCTTTCTTTTCTCTATTTTGGTTTTGAGACGATTCTTCTTAAACTTTTTTCCATTTGCTTCTCAAGGTTAGTTCTTCGACAATCTTCTTCACACGCAATATGGGAGACGACGACTATGGCATTTTCGGATGTATTATGACTGTGTGCGGTTTTGTAGTAGATATGTGGTGGTGGTAACGCGTTTCCAGAAGCGAGTGTAATGGTGGTCGCATTTGAAATGGTTGTTGTGTTTTATGGACGAACCAACGACTCATTAGGTTTAACAGTTCAAACCATGGTGTTTCCTTTCTTATATGTTACTCATTGATATTCTTTTTAGTGTTGTGTGAGAAATTTATTGGAATTGATTTGTGGAATAAATTGTGTGTTTGGCTTTGTTTCTCTCTATCAACTCTATTATTGTTGTCGTAGGATTATTTATTTTTTGTTGCTTTGCTATTTTTGTTGAGAATGTATCAAGTGTGGGTAGTGTGAATAATAGTCACGTATTGGTTGGAAATGTTGAGACTTGAGTATTTATAAGTGAGAGAACCCACCCACCTATTACCTTAATGTTTTGGGTGAATATGTGATGTGTTTCTCACAAAGGTGTTGCTTCAAAAGAAAAAAGTCTCACAATGTTCAATGCTCCCTAGTGAAAAAACTCCTCCAACAAATGGTATCTTGAGCCTTTGGTTTCAGAAAGGGATCGACTTACTTGTATCGAAAGTCAACGCGCCAGTGTGGTGAATAAGAAATGTTCCGTTGAAGAGTGTCAACGACGTCAGTGTGATGAATAAGAAACGTTCTGTGCGGTACAAGAGTTTGTGGAAGTAAGAAGAGCTTTCAGTTGAGGGGGCATTGTGGACTCACACTTGAGTGAGAATGTTGAGAATGTATCAAGTGTGAGGAATGTGGATAATAGTCTCATATTGGTTAGAATTGTAGAGACTTAAACGTTTACAAGTGAGACAACACATTCACCTACTACCTTAAGGTTTTTTGTGAATATGTAGTGTGTCTCACAAAAATGTTGTTCCAAAAAAAAAAAGTCTCACAATGTTCAATGCTACCTAATGAAAAAACTCCCGTAACAATTTTAATTATTGTTCTTCTTCTTATTATTGTTTGAAAAATAGTTTACAAAAATCATTTCTTCCAAAAGTTCTTGCAAACTTGTCTTCCTAAGAAGAACAAATATTTTATTGCGGGATGGTTAACGGTTTGTTTGACTAATTAATTTCTTGATTGATTTTTCATCCGACAAGTTTGTTGTGGAGGTAAGTGTTCATGGATTGTTTTCCGTTTACTTTAGTGGTACTAAGTTAATGGATTGTTTTCTTCCTTTTTTTATTTGGATTAAATCAGTTCAGTGTGGTGTGATTGATGGATTTTCTAGGTTGTGTTTTCGGAGAAATGAAAGTGAATATACTGAAGAATGTTGTTGATTTTCTGAAGATAACTTTGAATTTCTTGGTTCTTGGTGTGAGTATGTTCGAATGAATTTGGGTTTGTGACGAACATTGAATGAATTTCTTAATTTTCTTTTTTTGGTAAAGGGGAGAGACATTTGGACGAGAGAATAGTAAGGGAGAGAATTTGAGATTGTTTAACAAAGAGATAAGATTGCTGATAAAGAAATCTTTGAACGACTCAATGAAAGAGCAACAGTTGTAGCGCAATTTACTAGAGATCACATGAAGAAGAGAGATATAGCGTGATACCATATCTGAACTTCACACTTCCAAATAATTGAATAATTTATCATTATTATTCTAATAGAAAATTACATAGGTACAGTTTCCACTATATATAATGACAATGTAATGGTAACGATAATAAATCAATTTCTCTATAAAGTGAAAATTAATTACAATGAATAATAGTTAAAGTAATTAATAATTGTTGATTAATAGTATAACTCATATATAATTATGATTTGTTTATTTTAAAAAATATTAATTAATATCCTTTATTTTCTTAAACTTTATCCAATCTCTATTATGCATTTTATTATAAATCATATTAAAATGAACAAGAGATAGGTAAATTTAAAGTATAATTTAGAGAATAAAAACATGTTATTGATTTTTTTTTATGTTAGTCACATTATAATATGACTAGAGAGAAGTATCTTAATCACTTGATAGATATTTTTCCAACTTTTCTTCAAATACAACTAGCTAAGTTCACACAATAAAAATTTACTTTATTCTTTTGGTGTTTGCGATCACTTGTAATGAGATTTATTGTTATGTATTAATTTGTTTTTTAAATTTAAGTTTTTTTTTTATTTAGGAAAATTTATATTTGAATTTAATGAAGATTTGATTTTGTTAATTAAAAACAATTATTTTTATTGTATAAATATTTTGATCTAGGTCCAACTATCTCATATATAAATATGACATCATAAAGGGTGATTTTCCCTTTATTGTTTTTGTGATTACCATGTTTAAAGAGAGATTTTGGAGAGTTTTTTTACTAAAATATCCCTGATTTTTAAAAAATCCTAAAATAATCCTGATTTAAAAAAAAATTAATCTACCCCACTTTTAAGAGGAGACGTCAATTGGATTGGCACCTCGGTGTGTTTTGTATTTTTTTTCAAAAAAAATCTACATGATACATAAAGTCGAAATCAGATCAATTCATATTAATATTAAATTCTCGATTACACAAAAAAAGACTAATGTTGATGACCGGGATCACCTAACCGACCTCCGGTCTCACATCCCCTAACTACCCGAATCCGTGACCCTAATCCACATTGATGATTCATCTCAGGTGTTTGAGCATCTGAGGGCCCATGAACATCACTATCAACTGCAGGAGATTGTCTATTGAGATAGTCAGACAAATCAACGTAGTCTTGTGTATGCATCGAAGGTGTATCGCCATAGCTGAGTTCATGATCCATGTCAGAGTAGTTAGGTTGTGTTTGAGTTGTTGGAGGGCGACCAGGACGATTGAAGGGAGACATTGGTGTGAATGATGCGTCGAGGAAAGGTTGAAAGATTGTTGTGGTGTTATGGTTGTTGAAGGTTTCAGTTTTGAGATGTTTGGGCTTCTTGGCTATGGTAGGAGGAGGGACGGTTGATGTTAAATGATCGTTGAGTGTTTTGGCTAAGGCGGCTTTGAGAGGGTGATGTGTTGGGTGCGAAGCGATGTTGGGTGCGAAGCGATGTTGGGTCTCTGGTTGATGATCTAGTTGTTGGTGGTGGTACGGGGTATGCTCTTGGTATTGTTGTTGGGTGTATGACATGTTAGGGTTGTATGTTTGTGTGTTTGTGGAACGGAAAGTTTGACAGATAGGGGGTTGTGAGTAGTCGGTCTGACAATGTTGTTAGGGGTTAGATGTTGAGCCTTCTGGTGCGTAAGTTGCTTGACGTGGGTCGTATAGGTACATATCCTCGGTGATGAACTCAAAACCAACCGATCTGTACCAAGCCATATAATTACGACTTGGTTTTTCTTCAGTTGGCATCACATCGTCAGTTAAGACATGGTCATGGCGGTGCTTCCACTTGCGACACTCAGATCTAGCGAAGCTTTGCCATGGGTTAAAGTTCCATTGGTCATTAACTTTGCGTAGATGCTATTCTCCTAGGTTTGCTGGGGGATATGAGATATATTGAAGCATACCGAACTGCAATTTAACACGACCACTATTGTGCATCTCCACAGTAGTGAATCTTATTATCGATGTGCATGTAGTCCAAACGGCCGCGTCTTCTTCGTTGATTTCATGGTCATGATCCAAATTTAGGTATGGACGCCAAATGAACTGAAATATGAACATATGTTAGATTAAAAATTTGGTAGAAGAAATTAATAAAGTATTACAAAATAATTAGGTTAGCATCCATACATCTGTCGGTCGGAGGTGATCCAAGATATTGCGATACTGGGTAATACAATGTCTAGGACATCTGTTATGACTCATACCACGTGCCGACCATCTGCATCATACAGGTAAAAATATTATTTAGAGATAATAATCGGTAAAGTAAGTAAATATAGTCCATTTTTAAGAACTTACTTTTGTGCATACGGGAATGTGAAAGGGTTGTTGTTGACGGGCGCTAGGGACGATAGTCTAGACCAACCTCATGCTTGGAGCAAAACAACACATCCAAAAAAGGTAGATGTGTCTTTGTGTGAATTTTTACATAAAGAGCTATAAAGATAAGCCAGACAAGCGGATCCCTAACTGTAACTTCCTATTTTATCTACATGTCTTAGTAAAGGTAAATACATAAGATGCATACTAGAACCACTACATTCGGGAAATAAAAAAGAACCAATTAAAAGAATAATGTAACACCTAGTTTTTATTATTCGAGTCTCTTCGGTAGAATGTTTATCTAACTGTAAGTTGTTATAGTATGCCTTAAGGCGTGAAAGGAGTATACTTTGACCTCTCGAGTTATCATCTAACAAATCTGCATCCAAGAGGTCCATGCAAATTGAATTCGCATAGTTGGTTTTACCATTTACTGCTTTACCTTCGATAGACAGTCCCAATAACTTGTAGACGTCTTCTAACGTCACGATACACTCACCGGTTGGAAACCAGAATGTGTGAGTCTCGGGACGCCACCTTTCACATAACGCAAGAATGAATTTATTATCCACCAACCAATACATTATTTTGCTTATATGTCCAAAATCGACGAGTTCGACATACGGTTGAATCATCGGGTCCATGTGTACATATTCGTGGACCCGAGTTCGAAACCTTGAAACATCCTATAAAAGAAACAACAAAACACGTTACTTTATAAAAGATAAACAACAAATTAAGTATCTTTATTAAAAGGTATTCTAGACAAATAACAGAATAATTAAACGCTTACATAAGTTGTTATGTTTGCAACTGTTCCTCTGTGCGATTCACCCATTTTGAGGAGAGACATCTTGTCAGATATGAAAGAGGTTGGTGCAGATGAAAGAGGTTGTTGCAGATGAAAGACTTGATGTTGTTGAGGAAGAAGTGAGTGTTGGTGTGGGAAAAATGTGAGAGTTTGTTGCCTATTTATAAGGTGTGACATGCAAAAGTATGGATGCATGGAAAATTGTGATTGCATGTGCTAGCCAAATGGTTTGGCGCCCATGTGAATTTGCCACATGCTAGCGCCAATCAAATTGGCGCCTCCCCTAGGCTCATGCATGCAACATCTTGACCTAGCCTGGCGCATGCATGCCTCTGCATGCTTGGTTACGAGGTCTGCATGCAAGACATGGTGTCGCCAATTGGACTGGCGCCCATGTGCAAGCATTACAAGCTAGCGCCAATTGGATTGGCGCTAGGGCTTGCATGTGTGACACTTGGCTTCCCTATGGCTTGCATGCTTGACACATCACTTTCGTCTTGCTTGCATGTTTGATACATCACTTCTGACTTGCTTGCATGTTAGACATATCACTTCCGTCTAGCTTTGCATCTTTGACATATCACTTACCTATTTAAGTTTCTTACTATCTACATCCAACAATCAACACAAATTCATCTGCAGCAGGAAATTAATTTTCATTTGCACAAGAAATATTACAATGTCATCTTCACCAAAATATAATATCAATGTTCACTGTAATGGTGAGACATATGAGTCTGAGTTATATGGGTTTTTTTTTCGAAACACCGATACCATCTGACTTACGATCAAGAGAAATTCCAATTTCTTGCATTTGAAAAAACGAATTGAATCCTGCATAGGATCTGGTATTGTGTCAAAGATCACGTATCAAAATCCATTTTTTTTAGAACAGTCAAGTTTTCCCGCTGAAGGTACGAGATGATGAAGATGTTGAATATGTGTTTGTTAGTCACGAACATTCTGGTTGCAACTGTATTGAGTTGTATATTACTCTTCAACCAAGTATACCATCTCAGCAATATCAAATAACTAATCAAGTTGAATATGATGAATTTGATTCAAAAAATTCAAATGACGCCGACCCATAAGCAGAAGCAGAAGTCAACGTCGTTGATGATGAAGAAGAAGAGACTGAGACACAGGTCGATCATATGTTAAACAACAACATTAAAGATGATGATCAACCAACGCCATTACCTCCAAGTCATGTATACAATCTGCCTCAACATATGAAAAACATGGATCTACATGATGATGAAACATCCAACAGTGTTTTTTATAACCCGTATCCACGATCAGAAGGAAAGTTAAAAGTGGGAGACATGTTACGCACTAAAGAAGAATGTGTGCGAGCTATCAAAAAAATTCACATGAATAACTCTGCTGATTTCACAGTGAAACGCACTGATTCGAGAAGGTATGTCATCAAATGTCGTAACATCCTTTGTAAGTTTTAATTGGTTGCGTCTCACAAAAAGAAAAGCGACTCTTGGGAGATAGCTTCAATAGACCCACCTCACAGTTGCATTGCAACTAATGTTGAACAAGATCACCATAAATTAAACGTTGCATTGATATGTCAAGACATTTTTCTGCTTGTTAACAAAGACCCATCAGTGAAGGTGAGTATAATAATATCTCATATCAGAACAAGATATAATTATACTCCATCTTACAAGAAAGCATGGATTGCAAGGACAAAGGTTGTTGAACAGGTTATCGGCAACTGGGAGGATTCATACAAAGAATTGTCATAGTTTTTATGGCCCCTAAAAACATACGTACCAGGAACTGTTGCAATTATGGAGACATTGCCAACATTTACGCCAGACGGAACCTGTGTTGCTGGAAATAGAATCTTTCACCGCCTCTTTTGTGCGTTTGATCCATGCATCAAAGGTTTTGCATTCTGCAAGCCTATTATTCAAATTCATGGAACATGGTTATACGGCAAATACAAGGGTACTTTGCTTATGGAGGTTGCACAAGAAGGAAACAACAATGTCTTTCCCATTGCCTTTGCTCTGGTTGAAGGTGAAACCGTTGGTGGTTAGGATTTCTTTCTTCGACATCTCAGAATGCATGTGGCTCCACAAGTCAATCTCTGTTTGATTTCTGATAGACATGCTGCCATTGGGGGTGCTTACAATAACCATGACAACGGATGACATGATCCTCCTTCTACCCATGCTTATTTCATTAGACATATCGCACAAAACTTCATGCGTGCAATCAAAGATAAGAACCTTCGTAAAAAATTGGTGAATGCTGGATATGCTCTAACTCAACCGTCATTTCAATATTACCGTGATGAAATTAGACTGTCTAATGCAGATGCAGGAAGATGGGTGGATAACATACCAGTAGAGCAGTGGACAATGGCATTTGACGGAGGCTGTCGATGGGGCCACATGACAACAAACCTTGTGGAATGCATGAACGGTGTATTCAAAGGTGTAGCACCTCAAATTTTCACCCCCCATTTGTACATTCATTTCATTTTTAGGTCACTAACATTGCATTCACATTGCGTAGTCCATTGTATATCATCAGTCAAGACTGATCAGAATAATCCATCTGTGCAAGAGAGCAAGGGTCTTTCCATGAGATGAAGGCCCTATGGTTGTTCTAGAGAGCTTACATGAATCAAGGTTCACTTTGAAGCAACTTGACCAAAGGCTAGAGGCTCAAAAGTCATCAGTACATGTCCAAGTCATCAGAGGCCCATAAAAGTCAACTGCAAGTCAACTGAGGGCTAGGAGATGGAGAAATGATTTGAGACACTTCATTCATGTCCCAAAGAGGTTTATTCAACTTGTCAAACATCTACCTTGAAGATTTTGAAGCCAGATCAAAGGTTTCCAAAAATGGAAAGTGACCTGTAATTTTCAAGTTTCCAAAAATGGCAAGTTTTTGGATCAACTTCAACTCAACTTTCCAACATCAAAGAAGTTTCAAATGAATTTTTGTCCAACATGAAAGTTGAAGATCTTTCTCTCCCATTTCCAAAAAGTCCAAGATCATGAATTTATGATGAATGGTTAAGGAGTTATGATCAAATCATGGCAAAGTGTGCTTGAAAATTCAAATGACCATATCTTTTGAACCAAGACTCCAAGTTCGGTGGTTCTTTTTGCATTGTTCTTCTCATGTCACGAGGTTTCCAAATCAACCATCATATTGCATGAATTTACAACACATGAGCATTTGCACATCCAAGTCAATTTTGGAGGGAAAAGTGGAAATTTAAAAAGGGTGCATTATATGGACTTTCTACTAACGCCATTGTGTTTAAAATGTAATTTTGAGTGAATTTGGGCCAGCATGGTGTACTGTTCACGCATGCATTTCATGCATGAGGTGAAAATGCAAATTTGTGCATGCACCTTATTTCTTTCTAATCCCAATTAAACATGGCTTAGTGTTAATTTCAGAATGATTAGCAAGGGGTATAAAAGCTTAATCACAACTGCATTGCTCATAACACACATTTTCAGATCTAGATCTTGAAATTTTTCAGAATTTTCTCTCACAAAGAACTTCCAAATTCTTCACACAAACACTCATTTCCTTGCATAATTCATGATCATGGAGTGGTTTTGAGTAAGATTCAACGTGCACTTTGAAGAATTCGTGCTAGATTCAACCATGCTTGAAGCTTGAAAGCATCAATGGAGTTTTCAAAATCAGTTGGATTCACACGTGTTTAAGCTTCCAATTCTTCATCAATTATCTCCACAAGACTTCTGGAATTGATCTGGACCATTACAAGCCTTGGAACGTGCAAAACAAGATTCTGCTCTTCAAGAGGTGAGTTTTTCGAGCTTCATAATTTCACAATCCATGTAGATATTCTTGTAGATCTTGCTTTGCTGATCGTTTTGATATAAATTTTGTGCGATTTGGATAAAAATTGAGTGAGTTATGCTTGATTGAAGTTTGACATGTGAAACTTTATTTGCTTCGATTTGCATGATTAATGATGAATTAGCATGAAATGATGTTTGATATATAATCTACATTGCATGAGGATTTGAATGATATAAAAAAATTTGAATTCTGAAGAATTCTGGAAAATCCAGAAAAATATTGATGAACTTCATCTTGTTCATCAACATCTTCATGAAGAAGATGAAGATCTTCAAGGCGCTGGGGTTCTTGTCCAAGAACGCGCCCAGAACAACCTTTGATCCATGTTTCTCACTTCGATCCTAGCCTAGCGCGTTTCTGCTTTATTTTTTTCATTTTTATACTATTAGCAAAACTACGTCGGTTTGATGGCGCCTGGAACATGCTTCGAATCCTGGCTGGTGCAATTCCATTTTATTAATTCATTTCCATTATTTCCTTGTTAGCTCAATTTTTATTTCACTTTTTCCATGATCATTAAAAATTCATATCTCATTGAATATTAATCCAAATGATCCCCAATTTTTTGTCAAATGATCCTTGTGACGTCTAGTTTTTTTTGGTGTGATCTCCTGAAATTGTGCATGGCTGGATTTTAAATTGTGCTAGGGTGATTGAACATGTGTACATTTATGACATTGCCTTGCCTTTTCTATCATGAAATGCTTGTTTTTAATCCAATGGACTTGAAATTTTACATGCTGATTTTAGACACATTGCTGGATGTTTTAGGCTTGGTTTGTTATTTTTCTCATGTACCATTTCTGTTTTATGCTTGTGTTAACATGGTATGACAATTTGTGTCACACATTTGGTTGTTCTTACTTGTGCAATTTGATTTCCATGCCAAATGACCTCTAATGCTTCTGATTTTTTGTGTGATAATCATGTTATATGTGTTGAATGTTCATGAATATTTCCAGAATTATTTGAATCATTTCTGTTTTGATTGGGAATTTTCATTCTTAATGTTCAAATGTGTGCCTTGAATTGGTCATTAACTTCTCTTGCCTACCAAATGAACTTGCCTATTGCTTTTGGTTTGGTCCTTTTTAGGACTTGTTCTTGATTGGTTAAATATGATTCATGTTGAGTTTGAAGTTCTGTTTTGGCTTTTTGATCCCCTTTTGACCCTAGGCTTTGACCTAGTGGTTTGTTACTTACATTTGAGTTGTGAGTTTCAGGTTCAAGTGTGCATCTCCATGATTGATGTTGCTCCTTCATTTGAGCTTGATCATTTGTTGTTATTGGCTAACATTTGCTGTTTTGTAGGCTTTGAAAACCATTCACTTGTGCTTGTGGCTCATGTGTTGCCTATTGGGTTGTCTGTCTGATATTGACTGTTGTTGACTATTTTCTGAGTATTATACTGATTGGTTTAGCTGTTTCCACAGGTACCTAAGTTGCTTTAAGTTCATTTGAACTTTGCTTTGCTTGCTTGTGGTTGGCATACCACTGAGGTATAATTCCTTGATCTTCATGTAGTCTGGAAGACCTACTGTTATTGGTAGGCACCTGTCTGAAGCCCTCCTTAAGAGGCAATGCTTGTGTTTGTTTAATTTTGTGCCAAGCAGGTAAAGTCCTCTTAAGAGGCAATTGGCAGATAAAAGGGATGTGCAATCCATCCCCTGCTATTCAGTTGTGTCACTCACTTTACTCACACCATGTGTTGATGCATTGTGAGTAAGAACCCAAAATCTTGTCCATAGAGTCAGTCATTTGTGGAGAAGAGTTCCTTCATTTTGAACTCCCACACTTTCTATTTGATTCAAGCTCTCCCAGGCCAGGGATAAGAGCTGTGAGGTCTTACCCTCACTTCCCATTTCATCTGCTTCACCCTAACTCTCAATGTTAAGGTTAAGAGCTAATAACACCCCATTCCAGTTGGCTTATTTCTACAGTCTAGCCTTGTATGAGCCAATTGTTTGCATATAGTGTGTGTGCTTGCTTTATTGTGCTTGTATTTGTTTGATTGTGTTGTTTAGGCTAGCTTGCTTCCTGTGCAAGTTAGGATAAAGACCTCAACATAGGGATCATATGCATGACAACTTCTAGGCTCGAGTCGTAGTCTCCCTAGTAGCTTGTTATCTCCCTTTGTCTCTGGTTAGGATAGAAGTTCTTTCCTTGTTTAGGGGAACTACGTCGCCCTGATCCTCATACCAGATGAGGTACGTAGGCAGGAGATGAGCTGACTCTCCGGGCGCCCTTTTTCTTTTTTAACCCTTTGTGTTATGTTGGAGTCCGACATAAGTCCAGCGATTGGCAGTTGGTTTCCTGTGTTTCCTTCTTTGTTTGGAGTCTGACGTAAGCCCAGCGATTGGCAGTTGGTTTCCTGTGTGTGTTTGTTGGTTCGGAGTCTGATGTAAGTCCAGCGATTGGCATTCGGTTTCCATGTTTGCCTGTTTGTTTGGAGTCTGACGTAAGTCCATCAATTGGCAGTCGGTTTCCTGTTTGAGTTTTGTTTGGCGTGCGTTAGCCGAGCTACGAGTGCTCGGATTCTTTCTCTGGTTATAGAAGATACGTATGCATAGGATGTAACATCCTAGCGAGCACGTTTCCCTTGTCCCGAACTACGTCGACTCTGATGTCTGTGTCTGACAGACTACGTAGGCCCAGGATGTGATATCCTGCCGAGTTCCGTTTCTTTTGTCTTTCTGTGTTTCCTTCCAGCCTTGTGCAGTGTTTGAGCAGTTTTTGGCAACCTTTCTTCTATTCTTTCTGAGCGTGGATCCCGTCGAGTACGACGGATGCGTAGGGGTGCTAATACCTTCCCTTCGCATAACCGACTCCCGATCCCATAAATCTCTGGTCGCGAGACCATGTCTTTTCCAGGTTTACTTCGAGCGTTTCCTTTCCTTCTTTGGGATAAATAACGCACGGTGGCGACTCTGTGGTTTCGTTTTCCCGCCGGTTTTTCGCGTAATGCGACAGCTGGCGACTCTGCTGGGGAGATCAAAAAAGTTGACCTCTTGCTGGTCCATCTTCCCTAAGCGAGTCAATCCTAGCGCTCTGTAGGATAGGGTTTGGTTGCTTTTACTACTTTATGATTATGATGTGATTGTTTATGTTTACATTTATGTTTGCATGCATCATACTTTCATTGTGCTGGCTGTGTGTTTGTCTCTCTGTGGGGTGGGAGTTACAAAAGGTAAAAGGCCCAATACCCAGGTTATGAGTGAACTCTAGGACACCTAGGAATAAAGTGATTCATGGGAAGCGGGTGGTATTGCGCCACTTAGCGGAACATGATATCACGAGCACTTCAGACTCTGATGGGGTATTATCGGTACATACATCTGGTGTGTACAGGATGATATTCTTGAAAGGGTTGTTTATCCTGCGTTTCTCTTGACCTTACCCTGGCCTAGATTACACCCGTGAGTGGGGAGGGAATGAATCATTATAGGTACAGTTGGTGACTTGATCTATTGGTGACTCTTGATCTGTTGGTGACTCTTGGGTCTTGTTGGTGACCTGGTTCTGAAGTATGGGTTCCAGATGACTATGGGTTCCAGATGACCTCGGGTTCCAGATGACTTTGATTTGTGCTCTCCGGTTCCGAATTCATGCCGAAGCTCTGAACCTGTGCCTTGAGATGCACAACCAACCAGTCATATGCATCATTTGCATCATAGCATGTTTATTTTCAAAAAATAATGCATAAAAAAAAAGAAAAGTTAACCCGCATGTGCATATCCTTTCTCAGGAGCATTCATGATAAAATATAGTACCCATATCATGCATATCATGCACATATCATTCTTGCATTACAGACATGCTTGGGAGAGACTTCTCACTCTGGTTCCTGTCCTAGGCAGGATTGCTGATCAACGTCCGCACCGCTACGCTACCCGACTGAATCAACAGAGAAGTATGGATCAAGTTCAGGCTGAGTTGGCTGAGATGAGGGCTAACATGGCCCAGTTTATGAATATGATGCAGGGTGTTGTGCAAGGGCAAGAGGAGTTGCGTGCCTTAGCCCAAAGACAGGAAGCTGTGATTCTACCGGTCAACCGTGTTTCACCAGAGGGAGTCCCTGTTAATGACAATACTGCTGCTGCTACTATTCCCGTCAATGATTATGCTGTGGGTGGTGAGCCGAGGGGTATCAGGATTAATGGACAACCTCTTGCTCAAGAGACTGCTAATGTTAGAGCAACCCGTGCTCCGGTTCGCCATCCTGCTCCGTTGGTAGACAGACAGGAAGACATGTTCACCGTTCTCAGTGAGGATGATGAGGTTGTAAGAACCGAAGAGAGAGACAGAAAAGTTGACGCCCTAGCTGAGAAGATCAGAGCCATGGAGTGTCAGAACTCTTTGGGGTTTGATGTAACCGATATGGGTTTGGTTGATGGATTGAAGATGCCTTACAAGTTCAAGGCGCCGTCCTTTGACAAATACAATGGTACTTCTTGTCCTCGTACTCATGTGCAGGCTTACTACAGAAAAATCTCAGCATATACTAACGACGAGAAGATGTGGATATACTTCTTCCAGGACAGCTTGTCCGGAGCGTCCTTGGACTGGTACATGGACCTGAAAAGGGAGTCTGTTAGAAGCTGGAGAGATTTGGGGGAAGCCTTCTTGAGGCAATATAAGCACAATATGGATATGGCGCCAAGCCGAACCCAACTGCAAAGCTTGTGTCAGAAATCTGGTGAGAGCTTCAAAGAGTATGCTCAGAGGTGGCGTGAACTAGCCGCAAGAGTGCAACCTCCGATGTTGGAGAGAGAGCTGACCGACATGTTTATTGGAACGTTACAGGGCGTGTTTATGGACCGCATGGGAAGTTGCCCATTTGGTAGCTTTTCAGATGTTGTAATTTGTGGGGAAAGAACCGAGAGCCTCATTAAAGCAGGAAAGATACAAGATCCTGGCTCTTCTAATTCTTCGAGTTCTAAAAAGCCATCCTCTGGGGCACCCAGAAGGGGAGAGGGTGAAACCAATGTTGTGCACCGTCGGAGGAATGTGAATATAGGACAATATCGTCAGGCTGCTGCTGTGACTATTCCAGCAACTCAACAACAGCAAAGAAGACCAACTCAGCAATATCAACATCAACAGCATCATCCTCAACAGCAGACTAACCAGCCTCATAATGGTAATCAAGCTAGTACGAGTATTGAGAGGAAGAAGATCACTTTTGATCCGATCCCTATGTCATACGCAGAACTGTATCCCTCTTTGATAAAGCGGAACTTGATTACTCCCAGAGACCCGCCGGCTATACCCGTCAACCCTCGATGGTGGTATAAGCGTGATCAGCATTGTGTGTATCATTCGGGTGCTCCTGGTCATGATGTGGACAGTTGCTTTCAGCTGAAGAATAAGGTGCAGGACCTTATGAGATAAGGTATTCTGAGCTTTGAGGACTTCGGTCTCAATGTTAATCGAGCTTGAAGACAACAAGTCCCGGGCTGGCATTGGCTTTTCTTCTGGGATCTTCAACAAAAAGGTTGTTCAAGAGCGGAGGTTTTATCCACGTCAATCAGAGTGGGGAAGCTGCTGATGCAGAAGATACTGACATTTGTCATCCTTGGAGGGATCTATCACAATTGGGTCGCTGTGGGTGTTCCTACAGTCGTTCATAAGTCAGAGTAATAATCACTTTGTTTAAAAACCCTTCTCCCATGCCAAAAGGAGAAGTGATGACATTGTTGGCAACATTTGTGCAATGATATTTTCATTCAAATAAATTCGTGTTAAAACATTTGTTTTTCCATTTGTTTTCCCTTTTCGCTTTTTGCATGAAATTGGTGATCACAAAAAACCCTAAAAACAAGAATAAAAGCAATCTTTTCATCTGCATAACGATTGTCTTGTTTGATTTCCAAAAAGCTTTTATATTCAAAATCATTATGCAGGTTGATTCTTAAACCCATTGAACATAATGATCCAACGCCATCTCCCAATTTTGAATTCCCTGTATTCGAAGTAGAGGAAGATGATGTTGAAAGGATTCCTGACGAGATTTCCCGACTTCTTGAGCAAGAAAAGAAGATCACTCAGCTGCATCTCGAGAATCAGCAAAACAGTCCAACTGGGGCATTACAAATGTAATAAAAAAAAGAAAAGAAAGAGGAGGGTGAAAAATAAAAAAAAACCAAAATCAAAAATCAAAAGAAAGAAACAAAAGAGAAATAGCACCCTCAAAGTCCCAAGTTGACTGATGCTGAATGGATTCAGAGTCGTTACGACCAAGTGAATCTGATCGAAAAAAGAGATTAACTGCCATGTGCCATGGTCAGTTATATCAGCAGAGAATGAAGAAAGCATTCGATAAGAAGGTCAAGCCTCGTGTGTTCCGAGAAGGTGACCTCGTGCTCAAGAAAGTCTTGTCTTTCGCGCCCGATTCCCGGGGCAAGTGGACTCCAAACTATGAAGGTCCATATGTTGTCAAGAGAGCCTTTTCAGGCGGTGCTTTGACACTTACAACAATGGATGGGGAGGATTTCACTCGTCCTGTGAATTCAGATGCAGTCAAGAAATACTTCTCCTAAAACAAAAAGCAGAATAGCTCGCTAAGTTGAACACCCGAAAGGGCGACTTAGGCAAAAAGGACTGTCTCGGTGGATTGAAAACCCGAAAGGGCGATCCAGGCAAAAGTTAGAGACATTGAAAAAAGAATTTGCATCCCGCTAGATTGAGCACCTCACACTAGGGCAATCTAGGCAAAAACTAGGGATTTGGCAAGTAACTGCATCCTGACAAGACTGTGTTCTACATCTGTCATCCGCCAGGAATTCTTGATTCGTTGTCAACTGAAGCTTCGAATATATCGAAATTCGGAATTGGTAGAGAAAAGGTCATTATTTTCAATGTAGCCCTCTCCAATATATATCACCGGTTTCAAACTTGTACAGATCTATGGAGTCTTGCCATTTGCAGACTACCATTCCATCAAATCAATTTGAGCTTTTATCCAATTATTTGCACTCTTATTTGTTTCAATTCAACAAATGTTTTGCATGTTTTAATTGATAAGGTATCATTGTTTTCAAAATAAATAAATTTTTCACAAATTGTTCTTAAACAAAGTGAACATTCACGATGATGGAAGGATACTTAGGAGATTCTCAGTGCTCTCCCAAGGGTGGTATGATTTCCAACAGGGTAAGACTTTTGTTCATATCTCTGACATAACTGCATCTTTTCCTGTAGAACCTCTTATGGTTTCTCCTTAGCAAGGTTGCTCAGTGCAGTGTTGGTTGAAGTTGTTTGTTTTCATGTCCGCGGCAGTGCATCATTCTTCCTCCAAGTCCCTGTTAGCCCTATTGTGGTGCATCCCCAGTAGAGTGCTGTTTGAGCCCTATTGTGGGGCATCCCAAGCAAGTTTGCTGTTGGAACACTTTTGGGGGCCAGTTCCCAAGCAGAGTGTTTATTGAAGACTTCAACTTTCGTCTCTCCAGCAGAGCAGTCTTCTCCTCTCCCCGGCATGGGTGCTTGTCTTTGGAAGATTCGGTATTTGGTGGATTGACATTCCAGTACTCCATCATTTCCTCGGATAGATCCCCATGCGGAGTTGTTGGCATGATGACCTTTATCAATGCCTATCTATCCCCACCAGAGATGATCTGGTTGCTTCTTGGCATCTGTGACCCCTAGCATGAGTTACTGTTGTGGCAGTGTCTGCCGGTGCTATGAACTCTTTTCTCCGGTTGTGACTGACGATCCCTCCGGAAGCCTCTTGTGGCCTTCTTCCCCTGCAGGATGATGTTGTTCCCTGATACCCAGTCTCCAGCAGGTTTTCTTTGCTCTCTGGTGATTTTGGCCTTCCCTCTGGAAGAGTAGCACCGAATGGTTGATTCCTGGACCTATGTGTGTTAAACATGTCTGTTTGTCAGCATTCATCATACATTCCCCATGCATAATGCATACATGCATAATCATAACATTCAGATACTCATGTTGCATCTTTTGCCATGTATCTGTTGATGGTTGTCTCCTGCTAATTGGTGATACAAATCTCCCCAGTAGATCCTCCCCTAGCAGATGTGGGTATGTCTGATCTCTCCATATAGAGTCGACCCCTTAAGCAGAAAGTGTCTGTCATTTCCTTCTGCGCTCCCCACTGAGTTATATCCTCGTGGATGACGGTTGTTTCCGTTCCCTCCCTACACACATAGCGGGATGGGTTTTCCCTATTGAGTTCTTTCCTCATTAGGATGAGTCTTGATTCAGTTCGCCTTTTTGGATCTATCCTAAATTGGCTTCCTTTTGGCCGTCTCTTGTGCCTCCCTATGGTATAAATGAACAGTTGCTCACTAACCGACACTCATTCATCTTATCCTCAGCGGAATTTGTGGCTTCTACCTACTAACCGGTAGTTGTAAGTCCTATCTTTGTGGTTTTCTACCTACTAACCGGTAGTTATAAATCCCACTTTCATCCCCTAGCAGAGGTAACCTTTGTGGTTCATTCTGGTTGTTGGCGGATTTTGCGGTCTTCTACCTACTACCCGGTAGTTGTAAATCCTTTTTTCTCACTCTGTCCCTCAGCAGATTGTTTGTTGGCTTCTACCTACGAACCGGTAGTTGTAAGTCCTATCTTTGTGGTCTTCTACTTATCTAACCGGTAGATGTGAACCCTCTTTTCTCCCCTTTGTGGAGTCATCCCTTGTGCTCATCCTAGTCGATGACGGTTACTGTTCCGTGGTTTTCTACCTACTAACCGGTAGATGTAATCCCCTCTTTGCGGTTATCATTATCCAGTTTTCGGTATTGATAGTCCTTTTCCCTTTTGGATATTTGCTTTGATTAAGCAATCTTATCCCCAGCGGGTCTTCCCCTTCCTTTTGGATAATTGCTCTGAGTAAGCAATTTTATCCTCAGTGGGTCCTCTTTCATTCACCGTTTGCCGGTAATGTTTGTGGTTTCCCCTTTTGATTGGTCATCTTTACATACCTAGTCTGGTATCCTGATGCCTTTCTTTTCGGTTGATTTATCCTTTGACAACCTACAACCCGGTTATGGATAATCTTCCATGCGAGAGTATTATCTATGTTTTGACGGCTATAGATAATACATCTCATGCACTCTTCGGTCGAAGCCCTTCGTGTTTCCTCCAGTCGAGTAAGATTCGTTGTCCCTTTGCGGAATCGAATATTCATTCTACCCCTGTTGTTTGGATAATTGCCTTGTTCGCGCAATTTATCCCCAGTGAGTCATCTCTCGTCTACCCTGTTGTTGTTGGTAACGATTGTTTCTCTTTTTGGTCGATTTATCCTTTGACAACCTACAACCCGGTTATGGATAATCTTCCATGCGAGTGTATTATCTATGTTTTGACGGCTATAGATAATACATCTCATGCACTCTTTGGTCGAAGTTTTGTCCTTCCCAGTTGAGTAAGATTCGTATTCCTTGTGGAATCGAATGTCCATCCTTTAATAAGTTTGCCTTCGCTCTTTTCAGGATGTTGAGTGTTTTGGAACACACACCAATTCACAATTTCGGTCGATTTATCCTTTGACAACCTACAACCCGGTTATGGATAACCTTCCATGCGAGTGTATTATCTACGTTTTGACGGCTATAGATAATATATCTCATGCGCTCTTTGGTTGAACCCTTTGTTTGTTTCCCCAACTGAGTAAGATTCGTATTCCTTGTGGAATCGAATGTCCATCCTTTAACAAGATTGCTTTCGCTCTCTTCAGGATGATGAGTGTTTTGGAACACAAACCAATTCACGCTTTGGTCGGTCACCTGTTTCATGCCTACAACCCGGTATCCTTGGTGTTCCTTCCTTCCTGCTCCCTTTTGCGACTTTGGTCCCCTGTGGAGTCAGATTTTCCTGAGTCGAAATATGCCTCTTCAGGTTTTCCTCAGATGTTTTTGGTTGATTGATATAGCTCACTTGTGCACCGGTCTTAGATATTCCTTCTTCCCGAGCTTGTTACCTACTAACCGGTAACACCTCACCCCTGTCTCTTTCTCCCAGTCGTCCGTTGATGTCTGTTCACCTCTCCGTTGGTGTCGATAAACGTCGAGCTTCTCCCGTTCGTCTGTTGACGTCTGGTCGAGTCTTCCCAGTCATCCGTTGATGTCTGTTCACCTCTCCGTTGGTATTGGTAAACGTCGAGTTTTTCCCATTCGTCCGTTGACGTTTGGTTGTATCCCTTTTTCCCAGTCATCCGTTGATGTATGGTCACCTCTCCGTTGGTATTGGTAAACGTTGAGTTTTTCCCATTCGTCCGTTGACGTCTGGTTGTATCCTTTCCCAGTCATCCGTTGATGTTTGTTCACCTCTCCGTTGGTATTGGTAAACTTCGAATTCCTCCCATTCGTCCGTTGACGTCTGGTCGAGTCTTCCCATTCATCCGTTGATGTCTAGTCACCTCTCCGTTGGTGTCGATAAACGTCGAGCTTCTCCCGTTCGCCCGTTGACGTCTGGTCGAGCCTTTTTCCAGTCATCCGTTGATGTCTGGTCACCTCTCCGTTGGTGTCGATAAACGTCGAGCTTCTCCCGTTCGTCCGTTGACGTCTGGTCGAGTCTTCCCAGTCATCCATTGATGTCTGGTCACCTCCTCGTTGGTGTCGGTAAACGTTGAGTTTTTCCCATTCGTTCGTTGACGTCTGGTTGTACCTTTTTCCATTCATCCGTTGATGTCTGGTCACCTCTCCGTTGGTGTCGGTAAACGTCGAGCTTTTCCCATTCGTCCGTTGACGACTGGTTGTATCTTTTCCCATTCATCCGTTGATGTCTGGTCACCTCTCCGTTGGTGTCGATAAACGTCGAGTTTTTCCCATTCGTCCGTTGACGTATGTGAAGGAGAATTGCGACCCAAAGCGCAGCGGAAATTAAAAATTTATCCTTTAGAGATCCTTACGAATGGTCATGATCAGTGATAGAATATTTACCTCTTGTGACGGTTGAAACCTTTGGTGCAGATCTCTTGTAACGATCAAAACCCTTTGATGCAGATCCACGAAACGATCACGAACGTTGAACGATGACAACGTATCTACTCAGTCCACACGAACAGATTCCTTCAATCTCAGTGCTAGCTGGTACGAATGAAGGCTTTGAGTGAGTGAGAGAGAGAGAGAGAGAGAGAAAACGAAAATAATGCAACCGCAAATTTTTGCTTCTGCACAAGGGTTCTATTTATAGAACCACTTGTGTGGGCTTCAAGCTAAAAGCCCACTTAAGTGTATTTTGGCCCATATCTTATAATATGCCCAAAGTCACTTAAGCCCATGGTACCGTACCATATTTCGTATTCTACTCAAGTACACCATACCTTACGATGTTCCATAACTCACTTAAGGGCACCGTACCTTACGGTATTCCTTAGTTACTCTATCTCTCATCAATCCGTCCTTTGTGTGTGACCCTGTAGGTTTTCGCGGCGTTGGCAATTATATTAAATCATGTATTTAACATAATAAACAGTGAGCGGTATCTAGCAACACATCACTGCTACCCAAGACACGAAAATGTCATGTGATCTGACAATTCCTTCTGTGATAATACTTATGTGTATAATTACCCTTTTGCCCTTATGTCTATATTGAACACAAGGCATAGACCGTGTCATCCTTGTCCAGTTCAATATTGGGCCCATAGACATTTATCCTGTTATGCAGGATGGGCAAATTCCATCTAGGTCACTCATGTCCCTCAGCATGCTTCGTGGAGTACCCATCGACTGTCTTTATGGTTATCCAGTTACGGACAATGTTGGATCAGCAATAAAGCACTCGACTCCACATCTAGGATCCATAGTGGTTTCAGGTCGAAGAGTGGAATACACTATTATCACCATGAGAATAACTTATGACACTTTGCATAACTTTCTATATAGTGTTCTCACAGCGGGTCAATCCGGTATAAATATTACTCCTAATATTCATACCTATGTTTAAGACTTGATAACTCTTTATCCATGATCCATGAGATGTGATCATCAGTCTACAAACATAATAGTCTTAATGCTTTAATGTTATCCCACTTCACACTAAAGCTCGACTACGGATACTTTAAGAATAGTGTCCTTATGTTTAATGTGATCTCATGATTAAGTTATACTTGATACATTAAACAGACTAACTATTCTAGGGACTTTATTAAACAAACGTAATAAAGAAAAAGCCTTTTATTATTAATAAATAATTCGATACAAGTACCAAAAGTATTGGCCTCTAGGGCTTACACCAACAGTATGGTCGAGTCCTTCCCATTCGTCGTTGGCGTCTGGTGGTTCCTTTCTCCGAAAAATCAATCAAAATCCCCAGTAGAGTCGTTGGTAAACGTCTTGTCTGGTTCCTGTTGTAAATATCTTGTTCATCCACCGCAGAGTGCAAATTCTAGGTTCTTTTGGTATTCAATCCCTAATTACCTTAAAAGTATGACAACCGTTGCTCTCATCCGTTCAGGTTCCCAGTTGATTGAATAGGGGCAGCTGTAGCACCTCAAATTTGCACCCCCCATTTGTACATTCATTTCATTTTTAGGTCACTAACATTGCATTCACATAGCATAGTCCATTGCATATCATCAGTCAAGACTGATCAGAAGAATCCATCTGTGCAAGAGAGCAAGGGTCTTTCCATGAGATGAAGGCCCTATGGTTGTTCTAGAGAGCTTACATGAATCAAGGTTCACTTTGAAGCAACTTGACCAAAGGCTAGAGGCTCAAAAGTCATCAGTACATGTCCAAGTCATCAGAGGCCCATAAAAGTCAACTGCAAGTCAACTAAGGGCTAGGAGATGGAGAAATGATTTGAGACACTTCATTCATTTCCCAAAGAGGTTTATTCAACATGTCAAACATCTACCTTGAAGATTTTGAAGCCAGATCAAAGGTTTCCAAAAATGGAAAGTGACCTGTAATTTTCAAGTTTCCAAAAATGGCAAGTTTTTGGATCAACTTCAACTCAACTTTCCAACATCAAAGAAGCTTCAAATGAATTTTTGTCCAACATGAAAGTTGAAGATCTTTCTCTCCCATTTCCAAAAAGTCCAAGATCATGAATTTATGATGAATGGTTAAGGAGTTATGATCAAATCATGGCAAAGTGTGCTTGAAAATTCAAATGACCATATCTTTTGAACCAAGACTCCAAGTTTGGTGGTTCTTTTTGCATTGTTCTTCTCATGTCATGAGGTTTCCAAATCAACCATCATATTGCATGAATTTCCAACACATGAGCATTTGCACATCCAAGTCAATTTTGGAGGGAAAAGTGGAAATTTAAAAAGGGTGCATTGTATGGACTTTCTACTAATGCCATTGTGTTTAAAATATAATTTTGAGTGAATTTGGGCCAGCATGGTGTACTGTTCACGCATGCATTTCATGCATGAGGTGAAAATGCAAATTTGTGCATGCACCTTATTTCTTTCTAATCCCAATTAAACATGGCTTAGTGTTAATTTCAGAATGATTAGCAAGGGGTATAAAAGCTTAATCACAACTGCATTGCTCATAACACACATTTTCAGATCTAGATCTTGAAATTTTTCAGAATTTTCTCTCACAAAGAACTTCCAAATTCTTCACACAAACACTCATTTCCTTGCATAATTCATGATCATGGAGTGGTTTTGAGTAAGATTCAACGTGCACTTTGAAGAATTCGTGCTAGATTCAACCATGCTTGAAGCTTGAAAGCATCAATGGAGTTTTCAAAATCAGTTGGATTCACACGTGTTTAAGCTTCCAATTCCTCATCAATCATCTCCACAAGACTTCTGGAATTGATCTGGACCATTACAAGCCTTGGAACGTGCAAAACAAGATTCTGCTCTTCAAGAGGTGAGTTTTTCGAGCTTCATAATTTCACAATCCATGTAGATATTCTTATAGATCTTGCTTTGCTGATCGTTTTGATATAAATTTCGTGCGATTTGAATAAAAATTGAGTGAGTTATGCTTGATTGAAGTTTGACATGTGAAACTTTATTTGCTTCGATTTGCATGATTAATGATGAATTAGCATGAAATGATGTTTGATATATAATCTACATTGCATGAGGATTTGAATGATATAAAAAAATTTGAATTCTGAAGAATTCTGGAAAATCCAGAAAAATATTGATGAACTTCATCTTGTTCATCATCATCTTCTTGAAGAAGATGAAGATCTTCAAGGCGCTGGGGTTCTTGTCCAAGAACGCGCCCAGAACAACCTTTGATCCATGTTTCTCACTTCGATCCTAGCCTAGTGCGTTTCTGTTTTATTTTTTTCATTTTTATACTATTAGCAAAACTACGTCGTTTTGATGGCGCCTGGAACATGCTTCGAATCCTGGCTGGTGCAATTCCATTTTATTAATTCATTTCCATTATTTCCTTGTTAGCTCAATTTTTATTTCACTTTTTCCATGATCTTTAAAAAATCATATCTCATTGAATATTAATCCAAATAATCCCCAATTTTTTGCCAAATGATCCTTGTGATGTCTAGTTTTTTTAGGTGTGATCTCCTGAAATTGTGCATGGCTGGATTTTAAATTGTGCTAGGGTGATTGAACATGTGTACATTTATGACATTGCCTTGCCTTTTCTATCATGAAATGCTTGTTTTTAATCCAATGGACTTGAAATTTTACATGCTGATTCTAGACACCTTGCTGGATGTTTTAGGCTTGGTTTGGTATTTTTCTCATGTACCATTTATGTTTTATGCTTGTGTTAACATAGTGTGACAATTTGTGTCACACATTTGGTTGTTCTTACTTGTGCAATTTGATTTCCATGCCAAATGACCTCTAATGCTTCTGATTTTTTGTGTGATAATCATGTTATATGTGTTGAACGTTCATGAATATTTCCAGAATTATTTGAATCATTTCTGTTTTGATTGGGAATTTTCATTCTTAATGTTCAAATGTGTGCCTTGAATTGGTCATTAACTTCTCTTGCCTACCAAATGAACTTGCCTATTGCTTTTGGTTTGGTCCTTTTTAGGACTTGTTCTTGATTGGTTAAATATGATTCATGTTGAGTTTGAAGTTATGTTTTGGCTTTTTGATCCCCTTTTGACCCTAGGCTTTGACCTAGTGGTTTGTTACTTACATTTGAGTTGTGAGTTTCAGATTCAAGTGTGCATCTCCATGATTGATGTTGCTCCTTCATTTGAGCTTGATCATTTGTTGTTATTGGCTAACATTTGCTGTTTTGTAGGCTTTGAAAACCATTCACTTGTGCTTGTGGCTCATGTGTTGCCTATTGGATTGTCTGTCTGATATTGACTGTTGTTGACTATTTTCTGAGTATTGTACTGATTGGTTTAGCTGTTTCCACAGGTACCTAAGTTGCTTTAAGTTCATTTGAACTTTGCTTTGCTTGCTTGTGGTTGGCATACCACTGAGGTATAATTCCTTGATCTTCATGTAGTCTGGAAGACCTACTGTTATTGGTATGCACCTGTCTGAAGCCCTCCTTAAGAGGCAATGCTTGTGTTTGTTTAATTTTGTGCCAAGCAGGTAAAGTCCTCTTAAGAGGCAATTGGTAGATAAAAGGGATGTGCAATCCATCCCCTGCTATTCAGTTGTGTCACTCACTTTGCTCACACCATGTGTTGATGCATTGTGAGTAAGAACCCAAAATCTTGTCCATAGAGTCAGTCATTTGTGGAGAAGAGTTCCTTCATTTTGAACTCCCACACTTTCTATTTGATTCAAGCTCTCCCAGGCCAGGGATAAGAGCTGTGAGGTCTTACCCTCACTTCCCATTTCATCTACTTCACCCTAACTCTCAATGTTAGGGTTAAGAGCTAAAAAAACCCCATTCCAGTTGGCTTGTTTCTACAGCCTAGCCTTGTATGAGCCAATTGTTTGCATATAGTGTATGTGCTTGCTTTATTGTGCTTGTATTTGTTTGATTGTGCTGTTTAGGCTAGCTTGCTTCCTGTGCAAGTTAGGATAGAGACCTCAACATAGGGATCGTATGCATGACAACTTCTAGGCTCGAGTCGTAGTCTCCCTAGTAGCTTGTTATCTCCCTTTGTCTCTGGTTAGGATAGAAGTTCTTTCCCTGTTTAGGGGAACTACGTCGCCCTGATCCTCATACCAGATGAGGTACGTAGGCAGGAGATGAGCTGATCTCTCCGGGCGCCCTTTTTCTTTTTTAACCCTTTGTGTTGTGTTGGAGTCCGACATAAGTCCAGCGATTGGCAGTTGGTTTCCTGTGTTTCCTTCTTTGTTTGGAGTCTGACGTAAGCCCAGCGATTGACAGTTGGTTTCCTGTGTGTGTTTTGTTGGTTTGGAGTCTGATGTAAGTCCAGCGATTGGCATTCGGTTTCCATGTTTGCCTGTTTGTTTGGAGTCTGACATAAGTCCAGCGATTGGCAGTCGGTTTCCTGTTTGAGTTTTGTTTGGCATGCGTTAGCCAAGCTACGAGTACTCTGATTCTTTCTCTGGTTAGAGAAGATACGTATGCATAGGATGCGACGTCCTAGCGAGCACGTTTCCCTTGTCCCGAACTACGTCGACTCTGATGTCTGTGTCTGACAAACTACGTAGGCCCAGGATGCGATATCCTGCCGAGTTCCGTTTCTTTTGTCTTTCTGTGTTTCCTTCCAGCCTTGTGCAGTGTTTGAGCAGGTTTTGGCAACCTTTCTTCTATTCTTTCTGAGCGTGGATCCCGTCGAGTACGACGGATGCGTAGGGGTGCTAATACCTTCCCTTCGCATAACCGACTCCCGATCCCATCAATCTCTGGTCGCGAGACCATGTCTTTTCCAGGTTTACTTCGAGCGTTTCCTTTCCCTCTTTGGGATAAATAACGCACGGTGGCGGCTCTGTTGTTTCGTTTTCCCGCCGGTTTTTCGCGTAATGCGACAAAAGGCATTAGAAATCTCCCAATAACCGCTTTGGTCAGATCAACCTATTATAGGTTGGCTTCTACCTTCACAACCAGAGATGAAAGATGGAGTGCAGTGTTAATGTCTGGGCAAATATTCAGTGAATGTTATATGAAAGTGATGAAAGAGGAGAGCATCAAAGCTAACACACACGCAGTAACAATCTTTGACCGTCATAGGAAAAATTTCAGCGTACAGGAAGCAATGGACCACAATGAGGGGAGACCAAATTTATCCTATGATGTCAAACTAAATAGAAGTTGGTGCGAATGTGGAAAGTTCCAGGCCTTCCGTATTCCTTATTCCCATGTCATTGCGGCATGCGCACATACTCGCCAGGACGCTTACAACCATCTATCTGATGTTTACAAGGCCATTACCGTAATGAATGTGTATAACAAAAGCTTCTCAGTGCCACCAATGGAGGAATACTGGCCTCCATATGAAGGTGACATAGTTTGACACAACGACGAGATGTGAAGAAAGAAAAAATGACGGCCAAACAGCACGCATATTAGAACAGAAATGGATACGACTAATAAAATGATAAGACTATGTAATATATGTCGTCAACCAAGACACAATAAGAACAATTGTCCCAATCGAGGAGCAACATCTATATCATAAGATAGTATCTCCTTTTAATTTTTGTAACCTTGGATTTTTATATATCATTAACTTTTTGTTACAATAAGGTTAACAACAAACATCACTACAACGTAAGCAAACTTAAAACATAACATTTATAACTGATAACAACAATCAAACTGATGTCCTCTCGTCAAAACATCATTTCCCTAGCATCCTTATCAGTTTTGAATCGCACCCAATCAAATATACCGTCGAGTCTCTCAATACTTCTAATTTTTCCCCTTCTGGTATTTTTCCATCTAACCAACGAACCAGCTCCCTCTTCAGTTGATCGAAACCAGTGATGTTCCAAAAGAGCATCAACATCGGAGGTTTGTCTCTCGAGTAAACCAACTTTACATAGCGGCGACGAACACCAAATATTTTTGCAAAATGATGAAATGAGATGTGGAAAAATGATTCACACAACACCTATATTTATAACAAAAAAATTGCACTTTACACTGAGGCGTTAGACCAATTGGCGCCTCCTCTACAAAGTAACACATGAGCGTCAATTGGATTGGCAGCACCATGTGCTGTAGCCAATCCAATTGGCGTCTCCTCTCTAACTTTAGGAGCTGACGCCAATTGGTCTGACGTCTCCTCTTAAAAGTGGGGTAGATTGAATTTTTTTTTGAAATCAAAATTATTTTGAATTTTTTTTTAAAATTTGGGATATTTGGATAGAAAATTCGCTTTTGAATATGCATAATAATAAAGACATAAAATTAATTTTTATGAGACTGATTAAATATCCTGTATTTGTTTTGATCATTTAGTAATTTTGGATATGTATATGTGTGATACTTATTTTTGCTTTATATTTTTATTTATTTTATTATTGTTTACTAATTTATTTACTTAGTTTTGGTTATTTGATGCACAGTAGAATATTCATCAGTCAAGTCTATTGAAATGAGAAATTTGTTGCAGTATAATCGAAAACCTAATTGTAGTTTAGCAGTCATATATTGATGATCTAAGAATAGAAAAGTAATAAGTAGCTGCGATACATCTACGAGTAGAAGTCATATCATTTTCTGCTAGCATTAAATACAAGATGTGACTAATACTCCATCTTTCAATATTCTACGAAATCTGGCCATTGAGAAAAATATGATTAGACAACAAAAACAACTGTTAATTGTGTTATATAAATAAATATATTCCAGATTTTATAATAATATTATAATTTCTGAGGTCTACCAAAATTGTTTTTAAAAAGTTTATCGCTTAAAGTAACATAAAATTGGTATTAGCTTTCATGAGTTGTCTAAAGTAACATAAAATTGCCCCTTTCCTGAAATTTTTTTCCAATATGTCCAGTTTGAAAATATTTTTTCAATCTACCCCTTTTTCATAGTGAACTCGTCACTTCAATGGACGAGGGCCTGAAGGCCCAATTCGTACAGTTAGGGCTCGGCCAATGAATGGTCAAGGGCATGAAGAAGCAATTTTTTTTAATTTTTTAATATTTTAAATACTTTATTAAATATTAATAATAATTAATATAATTGATTTTTAATTATTAATTCAATATTTAATTAATATAATTGATTTATTTAAAAATAATAATAATTTTTTTATAAAAAAATATTTAAAATAAAATTTAAATAATAATAGTTTTTCATGATAATAAAGAAATTGTGATATTATTATTTTTAAAATATTAATAATAAAAATGATTAATTTTTAGAATATTAATAATAGAAATAATTTGTGTCTTATATATTAATTATAAAATTGATATGTTTCCCTCCAAAATGTCAATAATTTTTTGGGAATGATATCTTTCCCGCCAAAAAGTTTTTGTGTTTGTATTGTCTCGGCCAATGATTGACTGAGTATTCAACTATTAATTTTTGCATAAATAGCAGAACTTGTAGAAATGTAACTCAGATCACCAAATCCTTTCTTTAGGTCAGAATGTCTGTTTGTGGTCTTGTATTTTATGGACACGGTGAAAAAAATGAGTGTTTGCCTTGAACCGCACTTAGTTGTTAACATGGGTTATGCGTTAACAGAGACAACGTTTAACTACTATCGGGGGAAAATCCGAAGAACAAACAACGATGCTTTATCATGGATAGACAACATCCCTTGCAAGAAGTGGGCTAGGGCATTTGACGGAGGGCAACGCTGGGGTCACATGACAACTAACCTAGCAGAAGCAATGAACTCGGTGCTAAAAGAAACCCGAAACCTTCCGATCACTGCATTGGTCAAATCTACGTACTATCGTTTAGGATCACTATTTGGTAGAAGAGGTCATCAGTGGACAAAAATGTTAGCCTCTGGGCAGGTTTTCACTGATAACTGCAACAAGGGGATGGCTGAGGAAGTCATCAAAGCTAACACGCACAACGTCATGCAGTTCGATCGAGAGAGATTTTATTTCATGGTCCAAGAGAAGATTAATCATAACGATGGTCGACCAACCGGAACGTTCAACGTTGATCTGAGGAAACAACACTGTGACTGTGGGAAATTTCAGGCATTTCACTTACCTTGCTCCCATGTAATCGAAGCATGTTCGAGCATACGCCAGGACTATTCCATTCACATTCCAGACGTCTTCAGAATTCTTAACGTCTTTAAGGTCTATCAGGAGAGTTTCCTAGGACTTTCCCATGAGGAGAATTTGCCACAATATGAAGGATTTACTCTTTGCCACGACGACTCTATGAGAAGGAGGAAGAAAGGGCGCCCAAACAGCACCAGGATTAGAACTGAGATGGACGACGTTGAGAAGGAAAAGAGAAGGTGTGGAATTTGCCGTGAAATAGGACACATGCGTAGGAAATGTCCTAATGTTGCAGGACCATCCCAACGACCTTCTAGATGATTATGTTGTTGTTTTAAATATCCGTTCAGATGATTATGTTTTTTTATTTATTTATTAACTACTATGCACGTAATATATATAAACCATTGTGTATTTCTAATGTCTTTTGGGAACAAACATTTATGAAATACATTTGTTAATCAAAGGGTTATGGTTACAAAGTACGACCACATTAACTAAACAACAACAACAACCAACACAACTGGTAATTAAAAAACTAATCAACAACAACAACCAACACAAGTGGACCTTCAACTCCTCTATTAACTTCACCACCATGTGCCGAAAACATACACTGGACATCTTCATCATTTTCTATACGATCCAGGTAATACATGTACGTACCATCGGGACTTGCATCAGTCAACGTTATGTATGGACAACGATACTCTACTTTCCTCACCTTCATACGACGCCCGCCCAACTGTCGGAAGCCAGTGTGGATGTTCTGAAATCAGTGTTCTGAAATTCCATTGCGGATCAAGGCAAACACTCATTTTTTCACCGTGTCCATAAAATACAAGACCACAAACAGACATTCTGACCTAAAGAAAGGATTTGGTGATCTGAGTTACATTTCTACAAGTTCTGCTATTTATACAAAAATTAATAGTTGAATACTCGGCCAATCATTGGCCGAGACAGTACAAACACAAAAACTTTTTGGCGAGAAAGATATCATTCCCAAAAAATTATTGACATTTTGGAGGAAAATATATCAATTTTATTATTAATATATAAGACACAAATTATTTCTATTATTAATATTCTAAAAATTAATCATTTTTATTATTAATATTTTAAAAATAATAATATCACAAATTTTTTATTATCATGAAAAACTATTATTATTTACATTTTATTTTAAATATTTTTTTATAAAAAAATTATTATTATTTTTAAATAAATCAATTATATTAATTAAATATATAATTAATAATTAAAAATCAATTATATTAATTATTATTACTATTTAATAAAGTATTTAAAATATTAAAAAAAAAAAATGCCTTCTTCATACCCTCAACCATTCATTGGCCGAGCCCTAACTACACGAATTGGGCCTTCAGACCCTCGTCCATTGAAGTGACGAGTTTACTAAGAAAAAGAGGATATATTAGAATTTTTTTTTCAGATTGAAAAAAAGATTTCAGAAAAGGGACATTTGCAGCAAAAGAACTAAAATTGACAACAAAATCTATTCATGTATAAATTCAAGGTTGTGCTGTAGAAAAAACAAATTGGAAGTACCTAGACCTGCTGAATTGTGAGCATTTTCATGCAAACTTCTCAAGTCAAATCATTTTCTTATATGTTAAATGAAATGCATATATTTATGGTATTACCAACTCATAACAATAATATAATCAAAGTAGTTAAATTATCATCCATCAGTATCATAAATATAATGTTTCTTACATGTTTTATGAGTGAGTTAAGCTCGTACTGTATTAACAAGTTAAACAATTTTATTATTCCGATTTTTCATCTTTATTATATTTTAAAAATAAATCGGTCTAATATTAATATTCATGCACGGATATCCATTATAATTAAAATAAAATAAAAAATATTTAAAATAATATATAAATTCAAACACGAATAAAATATATTTATTTATACGATTAAAATAATATTTACAAGTTGATATTTATACAATTAAATGATTGCATAATATTTTTATAAATAATATCAAAATAAAATTAATATTTAAATATATGATTGATCCAAATATTTGTATATGTGGAAAAACCATATTTATTTTTTAAATAAAAACATTTTATTTTTGAAAATAATAAAATTTTTTGCTTAAATAATTTTGTCTTTCTATTTTTTATTATTACATTTTAAAAACAAATACGTTTAACAACAATATAAGTATGAAAAAATATATTATTTATTCAAATATAAAGTATATATGAAAAAACTATATTTATGTTTTAAATATAAATAAAAGTATATATTTTTTTGTAAATAATAATTTTTTGGATTAAATAATTTTGTCTTTTTATTTATTCATTCTTGGTACATTTTAGAAATAATGTGTCATCCTATTAGTTTAAATAATATGAGTAATACAGTAACACATTAGATTTTTTTAAATAATCATGTATTTTAAAAAAAATCGAAAATAATCAATAATTCAAAAAAATTACCAAAATAATCAGGTTTTGAATATGATGCGTCAGATGAATTGGCGCACCCCTAATGCGTTAAGAGGAGGCGCCAATAGCATTGGCGCATGCATTGAGCTCCTCATGAGGAGGCGCCAATGCTATTGGCGCATGCATTGACCCTCATGAGGAGACGCCAATGCTCTTGGCGCCTAGGTGCAATGGTTGGTGTATGCGCCAATTCATCTGGTGCATACACCCCTTGTAATTTTTTTAATTTTTTTAAATTTTAATTTTGTTTATTTAATAAATAAAAAATAGTAATGGAAAATAAATAAATTTATTGATGATGTAATAATTGGTTACATTGGACTGACAATAAACTAATGACTGACCCGATTATAACGTCCCCCTGTTCCACATCCAAGTGCGTTAGTTTGTCTCCGAGGTCTCCCACGATTTTCTTGAGGTGTTTAAGGTCTTTGTGTGCTGACCTGATCGAGCGATGACTGGTGGGAAGGTCCGGCGGAAGTTCCAACGGTATTTGACAGATGTGTCATCATTTATTCTCAATATCCGGAGGGGCTCTGGCCAACGGCGCTTCCGTAATGGAGTTCGGTGCCCATGTCATTGTAGTTAGGTCGTTGGGGTTGGGTGAATTGGGGACGATATAGTTGCCCAAATTGGGCCATTGAGTCGTTTTGGAAACGAAGCAGTGGTTCCTGGGGCGTAATATAGTTAAACAATGGTTGGTGTTATGTTGATGGGATGTTTGGGTGGTCATTGGTGGGAGGCTACGATGAAGTGACCCATATGAATCATCTGGGCTATAGACGATTGTGGTTGCGGGGTTTGATTCTTGGTATTGTGTTTAGGTGGATGGTATGAATGGATTGCGGCGTTGGATGGTTGGTTGTTGGGTGGATGGCATGAACAGATTGCGAGGTTGGGTGTTTGGTTGTTGTGTGTATGTGGTAGGTTGATGTTGTGTGGTTGGTTGTTGGGTTTGGGTGAGTTCACATTGGTGTTGGATGGGGAATTATTGTGGGGCGTACGATGACGGACAAGTTGGCGTGGATCCATCAAATACCGTGGCTCAGATACAAATTGTTGAGTTGTTACCGACCTAAACCATGCCATATATTATTGAGTCGGTCTTGCACCATGGATGACTGGTTCGTTTAAGATGTGTTGTCGTCGATTCCTCCATTGACGACAATCTCTTTTGCAAAGTCTCTCCAGTCAGAATAATCTCATTGTGTATCAACCCTTTTTTGATGCCAATTCCCCAAACACGTGGGAGATTCTGGAATCTGTTGTAGCATGCCGAACTGCAATTTAACCCGGTCACTCTGGTGCATTTCCACCGTAGTGAATCGGATAATCAGTGTCTTCGTTGTCCAAACTGCAACATCGTCATGGTTTACATCATGATCCAAACCCAGATATGGCCTCCAGATAAACTGTAAAACAATACGAAACGATTAGATGGAAAATAATTTGATAAGTATTTTTAAATTAAATTATAGTTATGTAGGATTATTACATCGTCATGTCCAATGTGGTCCAATAGATTGCGATAAACTACAATAGCGTGTTTCAGACACCTATTGTAGTTCATCCCCCTTACTGACCACCTTAGATAAAAAAAAGTGAAAAATATTATTTACTGTTAATTATAATATAAAATATAATGAACTAAATGGTAAATGGTAAATGTTAGACTTACTTGGTTGCAAACGGGAACACGAATGGACGCTCATTTATCGGGGCGAGCGACGACATTCTTGACCAACCCCAAGCTTGAAGCAAATACGCACATGAAAAAAAAGTACATGTATTCTTTTTTGCAGTTTTACACATTGGACTATATAGATGGGCCAACACAACTGAACCCCAACTATAAGTGTTTACCTTATAAATGTTGCGTAATAAAGATAAATACATTATATTTATAGAATTACCTGTACTTTCTGGAAACAAAAAATTACCAAATAAAATCATAATATAACATCGAGCTTTTATTATTTTCTCGTACTCGGTTGAATCTTCGGACAATACTATACTAGCATAATACTGTTTAAGGTATTTTAAATTTATACCTTTCCCCCTTGCTTGACCGAATGTCTCTCCCTCAGTTTCGTCGTCTAAGAAAGGGGCACCCAATAATTCATTGCAGATATTATTGTCTTGGTTAACTCTACCATTCACGGCATTTCCATTTATACGAAGACCTAACAACATGTACACGTCCTCAAGTGTGACAATACACTCACCAATCAGAAGGTGAAATGTGTGGGTCTCGGGTCTCCACCTCTCCAACAAAGCAAGAATGAACTTGTAGTCCACCGAGTACGAAACAATTTTGAGTAGATTTCCAAATCCATATCCTTTAATATATGGTTCTATTAAAGGATCGCGGGGTACATATTCATGTACACGACATCTAAAATGCTTCGGATCCTAATAACAAAAAAGTAAGAAATGCAATAAGAAGAAGAAATACATAATCAACAAAGACAACTCTATAAGAAGTAAGAAAAACATAGATAACAAATATATAAGACTAAAAATGGAATAAGTAAAAAGAGAGAGATAACATACAAATGTCGAGATATTCTCGAGTGTGTCTCTGTGTTCATCGCCCATAGTCAACAAAGCCATGATTTGATGTTGTAGAGCCTGAGTGTGGTAGAGAAATAGTGTAACAAAGAAGAATGTAGATGAGTATTGATGAAGATGATTTGGTATTGTTGATATGAAAGACTATTTATAGATGAATGAGTGAGTAGGTTTGTAACCTAAGAAGAGTGAGATTGGTTGCATGCAATGGCAAAAGAAGACAATGGAATGACAAAATGCAGAAACTACATGTGAAGAATCCTTTGTCCTAGGCGCATGTGAAGAATCCACATGCAAAGGAAGAGGCACCCTTCCTCTTGGCGCCTGCATGTGATTCTTCACATGCAAGGAAGAGGCGTCCTTCCTCTTGGCGCCTTAGTGTAGGGCAATGGGAAGGGGCGTCCTTCCTAGTGGCACCTATGTTCATTTGATGTGAAGAAGCGCCCTTCCTCTTGGCGCCCAAGTTACTTTATGGCGCCTAGGGAATGGGCGTCTGTTAGGGAATCTTAGGGCTCAGGGATTCCTTCCAGGGAATCCTTACTTCAGAGATTCCTGGATTCCCTGCACGCATGTGTGTTCTTGTCACTCTTGTCACTGCATGTTGATTCTTTTTACTGCATGCATGGTCAAGTCTGTACAGACAAACCAAGTGATCAATGCAACACTATTTATGCTGTGATGATGAACAACTTAGAAATGCATTCAATTCCAGTAAAGAAACTTACATTTTTAATATTTGAACAAAATGTCTTCCACATAACATTACATGATCAATGCCCATGTCGAAGGTGAAATATTTGATCATCAGTTGTTTGGTTTTTGTTTTCGAAACACAAAGGTAACTCGGTTTATAATAAATCGATGATCAAATTTTTCACATCTGAAACAAAGAATAGAAAAGAAATTGGAGTGCATTAATGTGGGCCAAATCATCTATAAAAATCTAGGTTGGTTTGCAGAAAACCAAGTAAAATTTTATCAGAAGAAGATTCGAGATGATGACGATGTTCAACATATATTTGTCAGTCACGAACAATCCGATTACAATGATATAGAGTTGTATATATTACCACATGAACAACATGTGTCTCATTTCATTGATCAGTCACAAGTGTTTTGTGAGACTGATGATGAACAAGCTGAGGTGAATGTTCCAGATGATGAAGAAGAAGAAACCGAGATCATGGTTGATTCAATGGTGAACGCTGATGAGGAAAAGGAGCCAATACCAGCAAGTCATGTATACTGCCCACCCCAACACATGACAAGGTTGAATTTGGGTTCAGATGAACCTTCAGCAGATGTATGGTACAATCCCTACGTGCAGATGCAAGGATCTTTGAAACAAGGAGACACATTTCGCACAAAAGAGGAATGTGTAAAAGCAATTAAGAAATTCCACATGCAACTATCAGCTGATTTCAGAGTTGACAGAACTGACACATCGAGGTATAAAGTTTATTGTCCGAATGAGCACTTCCTTTTTAGGTTATCAGCTTCGTACCGGAAAAGGAGGGAGTCTTGGGATATTGGATCAATGGGTCCAGATCACACATGCATGCTGACAAACCCAATGCAGGATCATCATAAATTAAGCTCTCAGCTAATATGCGATGAAATACAATAACACAAATCATTATAACAAATACAATATAAGAACTATGTGATTACAACCATCAATTTTTTTTTGAACATATAATGCATCATCCTACGAGCGTCTTGGTCGGTCTTAATATCCACCCATTCGCGCACTTCTCCGTTTTGGTTGAACGTGGAAACAAGCCATTGTATTCTTTTAATCCTTTCACCCTCTCCAATTTCTCCCTCTAACCAACTGTACAACTTCCGATTAAGATGTTCAAACGTATCTGTGTTCCAAAGTCGAATCTGTATCGGAGCCGCAACGGCAGAAAATATTACATCAGCATTTCGTTTCTGAATGTATGCAGACATTGTTGAAACAGAGAAAATTAAAGGTGATGGTGGTTGAACTAGACAAATTATGGTATTAGGAGATGAGTTTGAGTGAAAAATATTGCATCCAAGGCGTGGTACTTAAAGAGACGGAACATTAATTATACATAACATGCAGGCGCCTGAGGGATTGGCGCCCACATGAAAGAACATGCAGGCGCCAGATGAAATGACGCCCACACCACAAAAAGCACCTAGGTGCCAGGAGCATTGGCGCCTCCTCACGAGGGTCAATGCATGCGCCAATAGCATTGGCACCTCCTCTTAATGCATTAGGGGTGCGTCAATTCATCTGGCGCATCCTCTTCAAAACCTGGTTATTTAGGTATTTTTTTGAATTATTGGTTATTTTCAATTTTTTTTGAAATACATAGTTATTTTAAAAAAAATTCAACACATTAACCATATCATTATGGAAAAGTCAATTTTCTCATCGTAAATGCCACCAAACTTGACATCAATAGAAGGAGTAATGTTGATTCACATTAGAGTAAAAATTAGAGTAAAGGAGAAAGAGAAGAGCACAATTCAAACAATTATATGATAACTTTTTGTGTGGTTTAGTGTTGATAATTTCAGCGTCAATTTGGGCGAGACAATGTGATGGAACGTTTTGGATTTACTCGTGAAACAGATTAAGCGATGAATACATGTGTTGTTGTCCCCCATTTGTATGTCTTTCTCAAAAAGGAAAATCACAATCTCATATGAATTATGAACCACCCTTCAGAAATATTTTGTCTCCCCAAACTAGAAAGTGGTTTTTGTCCTCAAATATTATGGGTGGAGGTGGTGTAATCAGCACCACCATGCAAACTTCCATATTTTCTAAAAGGGGGTTAGGATCTTAATTAGGTGCATTTGATGCAAATTTTGTTTATGTAAAATTTTTTTAATTAATAAAAAAGTGACATTCATTCATAGTGTTTGAATATACTATTTCGTCACTATTATAAATTATATAATTGTTCAATTAAGGAACTAGATGTTGGTTCTAAGTGTTGGCAGCAATTTTGGTAAAACAAAGAGTGTTCACAAGATGTCGTGTGTGATGTCTTAATATAAGATATCCTATGTACCTGTTGGAGTTCAAGAACATAATTATGCAGGATTATTTAAGAATGTCATACACAATGTCATGGCATCTGATAATGTGTACATGCTGGAGTTTAAATGGAAAATATAATTATGCAGGATTGTTTCAGGATGTCATACACGATGTCATGACATCTGATATTATGTACCTGCTGAAAATTATAAAAGTAATTATGGAATTATGCAGGATTGTTCCAGGATGTCAGACCCGATGTCATGACATCCTGTACACAGAACATTCAGTGTGAATGTCTGGTGTTATGTGATTGCGCAATTAATGGCAATCTATGTATGATTGAAGATCTGATTTGTAGGCGCATTCAATCATTGATTACAACCTGATTTACTTATTTTCCAAGGAGATCTAACCAACTGTTATGAAAAGATTTAATTGGAAAATAGTTTTAGGGTTTTCAAGATGTCTTAGCCCAGCTGAAAGCTTCTATAAAAAGGGACTTGGAAAACCTGTTTTAACACACAACCAATACTGAACAAAATACTGAGAGAGAGCTAGGGTTTGTGTCTTGTTTAGTCGTGAGACTTGTAAGCCATTCAAGTCATCCTTAGATGATTGAATTGGTCAGATTTGTGGTTGTAATTTGTCACTCAAAGCTTGTAAGCAAGAGTGCGTGTCTACTTGATCAAAGCTGTGAAGCAAGATCAAGTGTGTGTCAACTTGATCAAACCTATTAAGCAAGATCAAGTGTGTGTCTACTTGATTGAAACTGTGAAGCAAAATCAAGTGTGTGTTATTGAAAAGAGTTTTCTTTTCTCAAGGAATTGTTGTTTAAAATCACAGGGGTGATTGAAGGGAAGTGAGTGGGTTCTCATATCTAAGAGTGCTTAGGTAGAAATTGCACGGGTAGAGATTAGGTGAGAAAGACTGTAACTTGTTGAAGTGTACGGAGAGTCTTTGAACTGATTCTATTTAGTGGATTTCCTTCCTGGCTTGGTAGCCCCCAGACGTAGGTGAGTTGCACCAAACTGGGTTAACAATTGCTTGTGTCTTTTGCTTTACCATTCTGTATCTTTATTCTGTTTGTGTTAATCAGATATTAGTGTCGTGACATTACCTTCGACATCTCATATCTGATACCAGAATTTCAATTGGTATCAGAGCAGGCATCCTGCTCTAGTTCTGGGTGAGATCTAGGGATAATACTTTCTGGTACAATGGAGAGAGATGGAGGATTTGTTCATAGGCCACCAATTTTGGACGGTTCTAACTATGATTATTGGAAACCTCGAATGGTAGCCTTTCTAAAATATCTTGATAACAAGGCTTGGAAGGCTGTGTTAACAGGCTGGGTACATCCTGTAATTACTAAAGAAGGAGAAGCCACAACTGATAAGAAACCTGAAGAACAATGGTCCAAGGAGGAGGATGATCTAGCCCTTGGAAATTCTAAAGCATTGAATGCAATATTCAATGAAGTAGACAAGAATATTTTCAGGTTGGTAAATAACTGTGAAGTGGCTAAAGATGCTTGGGACATTCTCAAGACCACTCATGAAGGCACCTCTAGAGTAAAGATGTCTAGACTACAGCTGCTCACCTCCAAGTTTGAAAATTTAAGGATGAAAGAAGATGAAAATATTCATGAATTTCATATGAGCATCCTTGAAATTGCTAATGCCTCAGGAGTCCTGGGAGAGAAGATGTCAGATGAAAAACTGGTAAGAAAAATACTCAGGTCACTCCCTAAGAGATTTGCTATGAAGGTGACTGCCATAGAAGAGTCTCAAGACATCTCCAACATGAGGGTTGATGAGCTAATTGGTTCCCTCCAAACATTTGAGATGGGACTGAATGATGGTTCTGAAAAGAAAACCAAAAGCATGACATTCATGTCAAACACAGAAGAGGAAAATAGTCAGGATGGTGATGAAGATTTGGCCAATGAAGTAGCAATGCTAGGAAGATAGTTCAATAGACTGTTGAAAAAGATGGATGTAAGATCCAAGGCTAATGTCAAGAAGATCTCATATGACATCAGTAAATCCAACAATGCTGGAAGAAAAGCAAGGTAAGATGATAAGCCCAAAGAAGGAAAAGAAGTACAGTGCTATGAATGTGATGGGTATGGACACATTAGAACTGAATTTGGAACCTACCTCAAGAAGTAGAAGATGAGTCTTGCTGCCACTTGGTCTGATGAAAGTGAAACAGAGGAAGCTGCAAATCTTGTGACTGCATTGACAGGAAGATGAGGTTCTGATGAAGACTCAAGTGATGATGAAGTAACCTTTGAAGAGTTGGCCTCTACCTACAGAAAGCTGTGTCACAAAAGTGTAGAGTTGTGTAAACAGGTTGAAAGCCAGAAGAAGGAGATAACTCAACTTGAGAATGAGAAGGTGGAACACTTGGAAACCATCTCCAAACTAAAAACAGAAGCAGTGGTTATGAATGCCAAGCTAGATGAAAGTCAATAAGTTGAAAGCCAGAAGATAGTACAGCTGGAGAATGAGAAGGCAAACCATGTGGAAACCATTTCCAAGTTAAAAACTGAAGCTATGTTCTTAAATTCTAAACTAGAAGAGATGACCAAGTATGTAAGGATGTTAAACAATGGATCTGACTCCTTAGACAAGATTCTCCAAACTGGACAAATAACAGGAGACAAATCTGACATTGGGTATAATGAATCTAAGCCTGAGAGCAGTTACACTGGTTGCAAACCTCAAGCCAAACCTAAGTGCAGCCATAGTAAAAGCAAACCTGTGATGTCACATCATATGTCACAACATCAGAGGAGAAGACAACAGAAAGGGAAACACCAAAGATGGAGATGCCATTACTCTGGGAAATTTGGTCACCTGAAGCCCTTCTGCTATAAGCTGTATGGTTATCCTAGCCCTGTTCATCATCAGACTCACTATCAACCCAGACCCAAATGGCACAGGCCTATCAACAAGAAGCAATGGGTCCCTAAGACTAATGTTACAAGTCTAATAGCTCACATTCCCCTCAGAGTCTTAGCCAAATAAGAGTGGTATTTTGACAGTGGATGTTCCAGACACATGACTGGAAACAAAGACCTGATAACTGGTCTTCATCCTCATGCCATAAGCTATGTAACCTTTGGTGATGGAGCAAAGGGTGAAATCAAGGGGATAGGCAAGCTTGATTGTCCTGGAGTTCCTAAACTTGACAATATCCTACTGGTCAAGGGCTTGACTGTAAATCTAATAAGCATCAGTCAACTATGTGATCAAGGTCTGAATGTTAACTTCACTAAAACTGAATGTCTAATTACTAACAAAGACAGTGAAGTGATTATGAAAGGAATCAGGACCAAAGACAACTGTTACATGTGCAGCTCTCAAATTAATTATTCCTCAAAGTGTACCTATGTCAAAGAAAAAGGGATGAAGATGAGTATATCTGCTATAGGAACTCTCAAGAATGATGAAACACAAGTCTGTGGGAAATGTCAGACAAGGATGTCACATCAGAAGCTCAGACTTAACATCACTTCCAAAGGAGAAAAGCTCACGATGGATCAAATAGATAGGAGGTTGGATAAGATAGGTGGACATGTTGGAAAGAGCTTTGTTGGACTTGGGCTACAAGTCAAGAAGATAGAAGGAACTATGTGTCTATCTCAAAGCAAAAGTGTCAAGAACAAGGTTGAGAAGATTGGGATGAAGAGTGAAAGGACACCTGCTCCCACACATTTGAAAGATGAAAATGGTGTTTATGCTGAATATATAGCAGATGGAAGCAGCTGTTCTCAACTGGGTTGGTTTAAACTTTTGATAATTGCATACAATGTCACACACGATGTCATGACATTGTATTATGACAACCTGAATGCTGCAACTATGTCCAAAAATCCTATTCAGCACAGTTGGACCAAGCACATTATTTGCTGTCATCACTCCATTAGAAAATTTGTGGAAGACAAATTCATAGCTCTAAAGCATGAAATACAATTAGTTGACAAATTTGCAAGGGATTTGGATGATAATCAGTTTGAATATGTAAGAGGGAAATTGGGGATTTGGATTCTTGTGAAATTATGGCAATTAAAGTGGAATGGAAAAGGAAATAAAAATAGTGTCTGCCCACTTAAAAGAAAGAGCCACATTAATGATGAATCATTACCTAGTATTGGAACTAGTATCTATGCCATTTCCACACGCTACCTAAACACAACTCTTTCCATCTTCATCCAACTACTCAGAAAACTTATGCTAGGGCAAAGAGATTTTTTTCAAAAGTTCAATAACATGTCTCAACATCCCTCCTCCTCAGGATCAAAACCCACTCATCATGCAAGGACTCCCTCCATGGAGTTTCTAGATGAAGACGTGCTGGATGTTACTCCTCTTTGTGTGATACCAGGTGACTCCGCAGGCCCCTCTTCCATGGCTGGAAGTAATCAAGGTAACATTCCTAAAAAATATCCTAATAAAGATGACATGCACTTTACTGATCGTACCATAAGGAACCTAGTTACTAGGATTATGAATGAAGAGCATGCAGTCAAGGGTGTTTCTACCCCTCTGTCCAGAAGGGACCCCTCTCCTGAGGTGGAACCCCAAGCTGAGAAAGATGATGACTCATCTAGATCAGAAAAGGAAGTGGCTGCTGAGGGATTATGTTCTCTAGGTAAAACCTTACCTAGCAAGAAACCAGGAAATGTGTCTCATGAAATTGCTGAGAATATTATTGATCTGGAGGAAGAAAGTTCTGAGGAAGAGGATGACACTTTGGTCCATCTTGTGAAATCAAGTGTAGCTAAGAAACTAAGGATCAGAAAAGGGAAGACTGTGGCTGAAATGAGGATAGCAAGAAGAGAGAAAAAGGTTGATGGTGTAGGACCCTCCAAATCTTGGAGTAAAGTTGAGGTTAGGAAGAGGAAAGAAAGAGAGAGTTCTGACTCTGAAGAGGATGTCGAAGACGATGTCCCAGAATCTCCCCTGCTAAAAAGCAGGCTGTTAAGAAGTCTCCAGGAAAAGTGGCAGCTGTGCACTTAAACAATATCTCCTTTCATTTAGAAGATGGTGCTGCAAAGTGGAAGTTTGTCATTCAGAGGAAGGTAGCTGTTGAAAGAGAGCTGGGAAAAGAGGATGTTCAGGTGAAGGAAGTCATGGAATTGATTAAGGCTGCTGGACCGATGAAGACTGTTGTTGGTTTACCCCAATGTTATGAGGGGTTAGTAAAAGAGTTTATTGTGAATATCCCTGAGGATATTTATGAAAAGAACAGCAGGGAATTCTGCAAGGTTTTTGTAAGGGGTAGATGTGTGAGATTCTCACCAACCATTATCAACAAGTTCCTAGGGAGAGGAAATGATGGAGGAGTGGATTTAGAGACTACAGACAATGAGGTCTGTAGGACTATTACAGCTGGCCAAGTTAAGGAATGGCCTAGTAGGAATCACCTATCAGCTGGCGAGCTAACTGTCAAATATGCCATCTTGCGCAAGATTGGTTCAGCCAACTGGGTGCCTACTAATCATATCTCAACCATCTCCATTGGTCTTGGAAGAATCATTCATGCAATTGGAACTAGGATAAACTTTGACTTTGGAAGGTTTATGTTTGATCAAATTGTCAGACATGCCTCCACAAATGCAGTGAAGCTGCCCATTGCCTTCCCATCCATCATTTGTGGTATTATCTTGAGCCAACAACCAGGCATTCTTAATACAAGTGACATTCCAAGCAGAAGAAAGCCCCCACTATCCATTCATTACAAGCTGTTTGAGGGAAGTCATGTCAATGATGTTGTCATGACATCTGCCAGAAAGGAGCCTGCCTCTCAAGGGAGCTTAATTGATCAATTAAAGGAAACCTACAAGGAACTGGATAATGGTATTAGGGTTACCAAGGCAAGAAAAGAGGCTTTGGAGGTTCTTATTAGTGGCCTAGAGAAGGAAGAGATGGAGAAGGCTGAGGAGACCAAAGATTCAGATGCCAATACCTCAAGTGAGAGGTCAAATGCTCAATCTAGTGGCAACTCTGATTCTGAAGGTGAAGATGATACTTCTTCCTCTGATTAATGGTCCCCTCTGATATTGAAGACTGTGTGAGGTGTGCTGTGATGAAGACTATTTTGATGTGGCTGTAGTGTGTGCTGTTATGGAAGCTGATCCCCCTGATATTTTGATGTTGAAGAATTGGTTTCTTTTTGTTTAAATGTGTAATTTGTGGCAATCCTTATTGATGCCTTTATGTAATATTTTGGGCTCTTAATGAGTTCCATGGATTTGTCATTATCTCAACTGTCACAGCTGTGTATAATGTTGGTTTGTATCTCCTAACAATTATGTTTTAACATGTTATATGTTATGACATATATGGTGACATTCTCTGCTAGGCTAATTGACATTTATTTCGTCTAATTGATCACCTTTGGTCAAAATTTTGACTAAAAAGGGGGAGAAGTGATGTTGGAGATGTGGAGCTGTGAGGAGATGTATGTGCTGGTGTAGCTGAACAAATGAACTACAACTATTATTGAAGGAGATGTAAGACAGAATGCTGTTCTGTTTACAGATGTCAAAGGGGATGTTTGATGTGGTGCACATGTGATGATATGTGGTGCACAGGTGATGTTAAAGCAGATGTCAGAATGATATTCTGACTGTTACAGGTGCTGTGGTTACAGGTGCTGTTATTATCAAAGGAGATGTTTGTATTGCACAGATTTAGGGGGAGAAGGAGTACCCTTGTGCATTTGTGTGTCTAACTAGTTGCCTCTATAACTAGTAATTATGTATGTGTTGCACAAATTTAGGGGGAGAAGAAGTACCCTTGTGCATGTGTGTATTACTAGTATCTATAACTAGTAATTATGTTTGCTTCTGCTGCTGTTTAAAATGTTGTTTAACTGCTGATAGTTTTCTTGTGAACAAAAAGGACAATATATGTTTTAGCCAAAATTTGCCAAAGGGGGAGTTTGTTGGTTCTAAGTGTTGGCAGCAATTTTGGTAAAACAAAGAGTGTTCACAAGATGTTATGTGTGATGTCTTAACATAAGATATCCCATGTACCTGGTGGAGTTCAAGAACATAATTATGCAGGATTGTTTCAGAATGTCATACACAATGTCATGGAATCTGATAATGTGTACCTGCTGGAGATTAAATGGAAAACATAATTATGCAGGATTGTTTCAGGATGTCATACACGATGTCATGACATCTGATATTATGTACTTGCTGGAAGTTATAAAAGGAATTATGGAATTATGTAGGATTGTTCCAGGATGTCAGACCCTATGTCATGACATCTTGTACACAGAATATTCAGTGTGAATGTCTGGTGTTATGTGATTGCATAATTAATGGCAATCTATGTATGATTGAAGATCTGATTTGCAGGCGCATTCAATCATTGATTACAACCTGATTTACTTATTTTCCAAGGAGATCTAACCAGCTATTATGAAAAGATTGAATTGGAAAATAGTTTTAGGGTTTTCAAGATGTCTAAGCCCAGCTGAAAGCTTCTATAAAAAGGGACTTAGAAAACCTGTTTTAACACACAACCAATACTGAGCGAAATACTGAGAGAGAGCTAGGGTTTGTGTCTTGTTTAGTCGTGAGACTTATAAGCCATTCAAGTCATCCTTAGATGATTGAATTGGTCTGATTTGTGGTTGTAATTTGTCACTCAAAGCTTGTAAGCAAGAGTGTGTGTCTACTTGATCAAAGCTGTGAAGCAAGATCAAATGTGTGTCTACTTGATCAAAGCTGTTAAGCAAGATCAAATGTGTGTCTACTTGATTTAAATGTGAAGTAAAATCAAGTGTGTGTTATTGAAAAGTGTTTTCTTTTCTCAAGGAATTGTTGTTTATAATCACAGGGGTGATTGAAGGGAAGTGAGTGGGTTCTCATATCTAAGAGTGCTTAGGTAGAAATTGCACAGGTAGAGATTAGGTGAGAAAGACTGTAACTTGTTGAAGTGTAGGGAGAGTCTTTGAACTGATTCTATTTAGTGGATTTCCTTCCTGGCTTGGTAGCCCCCAGACGTAGGTGAGTTGCACCAAACTGGGTTAACAATTGCTTGTGTCTTTTGCTTTACCATCCTGTATCTTTATTTTGTTTGTGTTACTCAGATATTAGTGTCGTGACATTACCTTCGACATCTCATATCTGATACCAGAATTTCACTAGAAATATGTGGTAAAGTGAAAGAGTATAGTTTCAGTGCACTGGAGTAAGTTTCTGGTACGATAAAAAGGGGTGGACCTGCAATGTTAGCACTTCAACATTCAAGTTAGTGAATAAGTGAAAAGTAATTTGAAAGTGAATGAATTGAATACTTGAAATGACGTGACCTGACCTTTATATAGCATTGGCGGTTAAAACTGTACGCGGGTGATTCATCGTCTTGTGCGAGTTGTCGTTTGATTATATCCAATGATGAGAGATGTGATGGAGGGCGTGATCATATGTATTCGGAAAGAATAATGGCATGTTTGTTTTTTGTGTCTTCCTCTTTAACACTTGTTATTGAGCCTCATTCACGAGCCTTGTGTACAGTCCAAAGCAGTTTCCCTTGAAGTCCTTGTTTCTACGTCGTAGAATGTGAGCTTTACCAGATTCTTTATACTCTAGTCTATGGTATAAGAAAATAAAGATTCTTAATGGGACGTCTAAAGTATTTCAGAAGATGTGTATTAAATGTCTTCCTCGTGATCAACAATACTTCAAAGGTAAACCTCAACATGTATCCCTATGTCTGATGGTAATGTATCCTTCTAGTACTAGAGCATTCAAGTGTACTAGGGAATTAGTGTTCTTGAACAGTGTGTGGTGAGATCTCAACCATTGGTGGCACGTTTAATGGTTCCCAACGTCAAACATCACATGGTTTATCTTCCCTGTGAATTTTATATGGAGTTGTGTTGTTACCATGTTTCCCTTTTCGCTATTGTGAATCGTTGATAGCTCTTATCCTGCTTCTATAACCTCATATAGCTTCACCAATTTTCTCCTACCAGCCATTAGTTATGATGTACTTGCGCTATCTCTTCTACTATAGTATATGTTGTGTGTGTGTGCGTTTCATTGAATTTGTCCTTTCAAGGTAATTCACGAGCCTGAATTTCTATTATTTTCACACTTGCTTACTTTATTATGGTTTCTGAATAGGAAAGCAATGTGTTTTAGTCCTTTTTGTTTCGTACTTTGGTGAAGCCTTTTGATATTGGTGACTTTGGTGGCATGTTTGTTTTTGTGTTGACATTGTGCTTTTCTTATGGCCATTTCTTTCATGTGATGACAACTTCGTTTGATATGGATTTCCCTTCAACGAATTTGAAGTAAGTGTTCTAAAGCATCTAGTAATTACTTCTTCATAACTCCATCCGGTGAGTTGGGCTTATATCAAAGTCTTCCAGTACTAGTGTGGGTACAAGAAATGCGTGTCATCTATGAAATTATTCTTCCACCTTTTCAAATTCCAACGGAGTTTTGCTTATTCAGCTCGGGGTCAATGTCAGATCTCCTTAGGTAGAGTATTAAATGTTTGAGGTTTATTCAGAGAGTGTGAATAACTTCAAGGACCAGTACTACCTGATTAGTCCCTTTACTTCGGTGGCTCATGCTAACTTCTTCAACATAGATTTTTGAGTCACCTTAATGTTTGGACAATTTCTCCTAGTTCTAGCATCAAATCCATTTCTTGGCGGATGTTAGGTCTTGTGTCTAAAGATTGGATGACTTATCCCAAGAAGAAAATTATATGAAGGGGAAATCGGTAGTCATATTTGAAGATTTGGGCTATGTTGATAAAATGTTCACATGCGGGTGGCGCCAATGAAACAAAATAAGTGGTTTGCAGAGGCGCACTTGTTAGTGGATGTTTTTGTTGGAACAAGTTTTGTTCTGCAACTATCCTTGAGTTTTGATGATAACAAAGCATAATATGTATAAAGAATAATTTTTTACTCTAATTATTTTGTTAAGTGCGTAGATCAAAGAAAAGCAATTCTGACTCTGAAGAAGTCAACTCTGAACGAACAAGACTTTGAACTGTAGACGCACTCTGAACCAAAGGCGTGTTTAAATCAAAGTCAATCATATGGATTACTAAGTCAACATTTATAAAAGAATCTATCCAGAATGATTATGATAGAGAATCTGATAATTCAAGCCTCTGAAGTCTAAGGACTTTGAAATCTATAGACTTAGAAGTCTCATTTTCACCAGATTCTAAAGATAGGCTCTGAACTCTATTCAAACTTCATCAACTTAAATACGAATCCCTTGAGTAAAAGTTAATGACTGAAAGAAGAATATGTGGCAATCGTATAATTAGTACAAAATCAAATATCCTTTCCGCTACCCTGAAGATCACTAAAAAGGACTATACTATTGCACCAATGTGGTTCCTTTTATCCCATCCTCTCACCCACTCTATGGTGCAAGCGCCACTATTATATTGAGGATATTCCAATTCCATCCTCTAACGAATCTATTCATTATCTATATAAAGAGGTCTTGGAAGTTTAGAAAACTACTGAAGATAAAAAGAGAAAGAAGTGTTTCACACTAAGAAACATATCATGTTCATACTCTTAGTACATTTTCTTTAATATCTCTCTTAAGAGTAATCTCCATTTTAACTTGTGTATCTGCTTATTTTAGAAGCAACTTTGTAAACACAATATGTATTATTAACCTTTGGTTAAATACCTTGAGAGACTAGGTTATAGTCAGGATTCTCAAGAAGTCTTAGACATGATGTCTTTGAGTTTGTAATCAAGTATTTGATTAATGGATTAATTCCTTATTGAGAAGGCAAAATCACTCGGCGGGTGGAGTGAACATAGCTTAGTTAACAACGAACTAGGATAAAAATATTTGTGTCTTTTATCTTTGTTGTTTGTATTCATGGGTAGTGAAAAAGTACTAACCTAGAAACCTAATTCAAACCCCATTTCTTGTGTTTCTTGAACCTTCAAGTGGCACTAGAGCTCTGGTTCTGGTGTTGATTATTTTATATCAAACACTTAACCGTGTTAGTGAAAGATTCAATTTTTGAAACACACTATGCCATCTATCAATAATGAAAAAGATCATTACTCTTCTATGGAGACAAGTTTTGTTATTGGAAGGATAGAATCGAAAGCTTCTTCCTTGGTTATGATGCATACTTGTGGTATAGGGTCATAAATGGCTACACACATCCCCTGGATACAAATGGTGCTAAGTTGGAAAGAAGCAAGATGAGTGAACAACAAAAGAAAGACAACAAAAATCATCACAAGTCAAGAACCATCATGTTGAATTCTATCTCATACACTGAGTATAAAAAGATAACAAATAGAAACTCTGCGAAGTCTATATTTCATAATGAATCATGAAGGAAACAAACAAGTAAAAGAAACTAAGGCTCTGACCTTTATTCAAAAATATGAAGCCTTCAAAATAGAAGATGATGAAACTTTTAAGGACATGTTCTCAAGGTTTCAAATGCTTGTAGTTGGCTTAAAGGTTCTAAAAAAAGGCTAAACTACTTCAGATCACGTGAAGAAGATCATCAGAAGCTTACCAAAGAAGTGGAGGCCTATGTTGATTGCTCTTAAGGTGTCAAAAAATGTGAACAGTACGACTCTGGAAGAACTTGTAAGTTCTTTAAGAAGTCATGAGATAGAGCTAGAAAAGGATGAGCCTCAAAGAAAAGGAAAATATGTGGCATTTAAATCTAAAGGCAAGACAGAAAAGGCGAAGGCATCTCAAGTTGAAGAACAAGAAGAATTTGAAGAAGATTCTGATGAAGAAGATGAGTTTTCTCTTCTTTCTAGAAGGGACAGTCAACTCATGAGGAAGAGACAAAAGAAGACCAAAGGAAATAGAATAACTGGTGGACTCTTTGAGTCAACATTTGGACAAAAGAAGTCTGGTGCTGACAAAGATGTCATTTGTTTTAAGTGCAAGGATTCAGACCACTATAAGAATGAATATATCAAGCTAAAGAAAGAAAAGCATAAGAAAAAGTTCTTCAAAGATAAGAAGAAGATTTTGATGGCTATCAGATGATTCTGAAGACGAGTAAGCCAACATAGTGCTGATGGCAAGCACAAAATCATTTGACTCTGGATCAAAATCTGAATCTGAATCAGAATTAGAATCAGACTATGATGAGGTACTCTCTAACTTAACTCAGTCTGAAGTAAAGTTACGTCTAACTGAGATTCTTGAAAAGTATCAGAGGCTTCAGTAAAGGCATAAGGATTTAAAACAAATTCATGTAGCTGACTCAGAAGCCCATAATGAGCTAAAGAAAGAAAAACCCACTATGAAAGAAAAGATACACAATCTTGAAAAAGATAACTCTAACCTCAAAAGAAAAAGTAAAGAACTTGAAAATAAATTCTTTCAAAAGCTCATATGGACTTTGAATCTATCATTAAGAAATATAACGTATCTTTTAAAAAATTTCTTGCACGAAACATAGACAAAAAAGTAGCTTCTATGGTAAATGGAGTAAATGAAAAAGGAAAGAGAGGTATTGGTTATGTGCCACCTAAGAATCATAGGGTCAAACCTAATTCAAAATAAAAGGCAATTAAATTAAAAGCTCTGTACTCCCATTTCACTTATGGACACACACATGATGATTATTCTGCATAGTAACCCTGGGTTAACAAAACCTATGGGAGAACTAACAAAAAACAAACCAAAAAGATATGGGTACCTAAAGACAAAATAGTCTATGTTGCAGACAACATTAGCAGCCACGTTGAGACACAAATCTTGGTACCTGGACTTTGGATGCTGACGTCACATGATGGGAAGAAGGCATATGTTCAAAGATCTGGAACTTAAGCTTAGAGGAACTGTTGGTTTAAGAGGAAATCAGAAGGGTAATATAACTGGCTTTGGAACTTTTGGAAATGACTCTCTCTATTCTATTCATAATGTTTTATTAGTTAAAGGATTAATGCATAACCTTTTGTCCATAAGTCAATTTAGTGACAATGGTTATGATATTATCTTTAATCAAAAGTCATGCAAGGTTGTTATTCAAAAGGATGGCTCTATACTATTCAATTCCAAGAGGAAAAACAACATTTACAAAATTAGACTTTCAATTTTATAAACTCAAAATGTTAAATACCTCATTTTGTGAACAAAGAGCAATGGATGTGGCATACATAGTTAGACCATGTTAGAATGAGAATAATCTCAAAGCTAAAAAAGTTGAACTTAGTCAAAGGCCTTTCAAATCTGAAGTTTTCTTCAGACCCTCTTTGTGAGGCATGCAAGAAAGACAAGTTTTTAAAAACTTCTTTCAGAGCTAAAATGTTATTTCAACCTCTAGGCCTTGGGAGATTTTTCATGTTGATTTATTTGGGCCAGTGAAAACAACCTTTGTTAATGGAAAAAATTATGGATTAATCATCGTTGGTGACTACATCAGATGAACCTGGGTAAAGTTCATAAATCACAAGGATGAGTCACATTTTGCGTTTTCTACTTACTGCTCCCAAGTGCAAAATGAAAAAGATTTTAAAATTGTTAAAAGTCATAATTGATCATGGTGGGGAATTTGAAAACAAAAACATTGAATAAAATTTTGATGAAAATGGAATTTCCCATGATTTCCCTTTCCCTAGAACTCCTCAACAGAATGGAGATGTAAATGAAGGAGAATTTCCATCCAAGGCGCAGCGAAATTTAAAAATTTCTCCATTTAGTGATCCTTACGAATGGGCATGATCAGTGATAGAATCGTTACCTGTTGTGGCGATCACGAACGTTGAACGATGACAACGTCTCTACTCAGTCCACACGAACGGATTCCTTCAATCTCAGTGCTAGCTGCTACGAATGAAGGCTTTGAGTGAGAGAGAGAGAAATGAAATGCAAGAAAGAGTTACAATGCTTCTACCCAAGGGTTATATTTATAGAACCACTTGTGTGGGCTTCAAGCTAAAAAGCCCACTTAAGTGTATATGGCCCATATCTTATAATATGCCAAAACCACTTAAGTATTTGGTACCTTATCATATTTCGTATTCTACTTAAGTACACCGTACCCTACAATGTTCTATAATTCACTTATGGAAACCGTACATTACAGTATTCCTTAATTACTCTATCTCTCATCAATCCGTCCTTTGTGTGTGACCCTATAGGTTTTCGCGGCGTTGACAATTATATTAAATCACATATTTAACATAATAAACAGTGAGTGGTATCTAGCAACACATCACTGCTACCCAAGACACGAAAATGTCATGTGATTTGACAAGTCCTTCTGTGATAATAATTATGTGTATAATTACCCTTTTGCCCTTATGTCTATATTGAACACAAGGCATAGACCGTGTCATCCTTGTACAGTTCAATATTGGGCCCATAGACATTTATCCTGTTACGCAGGATGGGCAAATTCCATCTAGGTCACTCATGTCCCTTAACATTCTTTGTGGAGTACCCATCAACTGTCTTTATGGTTATCCAGTTACGGACAATGTTGGATCAGCAATAAAGCGCTCGACTCTACATCTAGGGTCCATAGTGGTTTCAGGTCGAAGAGTGGTGTAGCACCTCAAATTTGCACCTCCCTTTTGTACATTCATTTTCATATTAGGTCATTAACATAACATAGTCCACTGCATAACATTGCATTGTCCTTTACCCAAGTGCAAGTGCAAGATTAGGTCAACTAGTTAGGAGGATCAGTCAAACAAGCAAGCAAATGCATTTCTCAAGGAAGCAAAGCTCTAGGGTTGGTTCAACTTGTTCACATGACACATGGGTCCTTTTGAGGTTATTTGGTCAAGGATTGGGTGCTCAGAAGTCATCAGTCATTGTTCAATCCCCCAGAAACCCTAGAAAGTCAACCAAAGTCAACTGTGCCTGAAATCAAGGATTTGAAGGTGGGAGATGGTTTGTAAGGCTTCATTCATGTCCATACAAGTCTCATTTGACATTTCAAAGATCAAGATTGAAGAATTTGAGGTCAGATGAAAAGTTTCCAAAAATAGTAAGTGACCTGTAATTGGAAATTGCCAAAAATGGAAAGTTCTTCTCCTCAAATTTACATCATCATACAAGCTTCAAATGAAATTTTGTCCAACATGAAATTTGAAGATCTTTTTCGCCCATTTCCAAAAAGTCCAAGAACACTCATTTCTCATTTGTGGTTGGCAAGTTATGATCAAATCATTGTCAAGAATTTTTGAACTTCAAAGTGGCATAACTCTTGAACCATTTGGCCAAATCGAGTGAGGTTTTTTGCTACAAGTCACATTTGACATGTTCTATCCAAATCCTTCATCACATTTCATCAAAAATCAGCCAATCAAAATGGCATTTTTCAAGTGACTTGAATTTAAAAAGGGATGGTTAAAAAAGTGACTTTCAAAATAAACATTTTCTACACTTTCTACCAATTGCATTTGACTGAAAATCATATTTGGAATATGTTTAGGCCCATTTTCGTGCACTGTAGCATGCACCCCATGCATAATGAGGTGATTTAGCAATTTGGCCATAACACTCATTTTCATTAACCATTTGCATTTTGCTTAACCATAATTAACAAAGTTCATTAACAGTTGGTATATATGGTTAATTCTAACAGAAAACACAATGAACATTCACTCTTACTCAGATCTAGATCTAAAAAGTGAAAACTCTCTCAACTTTTCCTCTTGATTTTTCTGCAAAAATTTCCTTAGAACAACACGAATTCTTCATTGATTCACATCCACAAGCACATTGGAAGTGAATTGGAGCAAAGATTCATCACTGTTTCAGCTGAATCGTGACTGTTACATCCAAGCACCTCTCATGGCAGCTGGTGATTTGAACATACTTAAGCAAGGTTGAGCCACGATTTCCCTTCCATTCATCAACCTAAACATCAAAGTGCTTCTGTTTCAACTTATCCAGGCCAAGAAATCACGAAATCAACACTGTCATCACTTGGAGGTTGGATTTCGAACCTTGTATTTGTTAAAATGTTGATATGCTTATCATAGATCTTGCCATGCTGGTTGTAATGAACTTTAAATCGTGAAATATCATTGAGTATTAAGAGAGATATGTTGAAATGAAGTTTGATGGTGGAATGTTATTCTGTTCGATTCGTCCACGTTAGCATGATTTAGGATTAATGGATGTCATATTGTTCATATGCGTGAAGAGAGGATTCTATTGATATGTCATTTGTCAATTTCTGTGAGAAAAATTCTGGACGATGAAGAACACATTGAATGTTGCATAAACCCTAAATATATTGCCCAGAATTCGTGTTAGATCTTCAATCCCGTGTTTTTGCATGTTTCCCGTGTTTTTCCCCATGAAACCAATCACTGTCTGCCACGCCCTTAAGTGAAACGCGGCGTTTCACTTAAGTGGCTTCGTAATTACGGAATTGCCACTGCAGTCTTTTAAATCCTTTATTTCATTTTCATTTTCAATTTTTATTTCATTTTTGCATGTTGATCTTCCAAAAATCATAAGTCAACGAATATTTGTCCAAATGAGATGGGATATTTTTCACCTTGTTCCTCATGATCTCTAGTTTTTTATGGCGATTTTTCCAGAATTTATGCACGTATGGATTTTTAAATTGTCTAGGGTTTGTTCATGTGTGTCCAATTTGTGTATGCCTTGCCTTTTTGCTTGTGAAATGATGATGTTTAATCCAATGAGGTTGAAATTTTTTGTCCTTAAACTAAACATGTTCATGGTCATTTTGGTATAGAGTTTGTGATTTTATCATTGCTGATTGATGAGATATGATTTTTTGAATAGAGGTGTGACAATTTGTGTCACACCATTCATGTCCAATTTGTTGATTTTTGTTACCATGCTATATGAACTCCAAATGACTTGAATTTTTGCACGTTGATACTTATGAATGTTGAGAATTCTTGTGAATGTTTATGGAATTTTTGAATGCATTTCCAATTTGATTGAGATTTTCTCCCCTGTTTGACCAATGGTTGACTTCTTGTGATACATGATTTTATATGATTTGTGAAATCCTCATGCATTACTGGATGGATTTGAAATTTGGCATGTGTATTGTAGACATCTTAAAGTTTGCCATGTTTTTAGTCCCATTCATTTATCATGTTTTATCTCTGCTTTATGGTTGATTGAAGTGGATGCATGTTTTGATGCCATGTATGAGCTTGCTTGAATTTGTGTTGACATTATGAATTTCATTGACTTGCTTCCCTTGGTCCAAATGAGCTGAAATTTGGTATGATTGACATGTTATGAATGCTGTTTGATCATGAATTGTTTGAGGATTTTTTGAAATGTTTTGGTATTGATTTGATTGTGATAATTCTGTTTGGTCCTTTGAGGTTCTAGATTGCATGTTTTGTGCCTTTTCCTTCATGAAATGATAATGATGAATGATATGAATGTGAAACCACTTGGGTTGGATTCTTAATTGTTTGATCTTGATTTTGGATAATTTTCACTTGCTGTTTTGAATTTTTTACCTCCTTTTGACCCTAGGCTTGTCCTAGTGGTCTTGTTTCTCATGTTTGAGTTTGCTTTTCAGGTTAGGAAGCAAATGCTTTAAGGAGATTAATGCAAGTTGATTGAGTTTGGTTGATTGTTATGCACTAACTTTGTTTGTTTTGTAGGATGCTTAGCTCACTTGCTTTGGGCTTGTGCTTTGCACATGTGATTGATTGTGTTGACTGTTGGTTCATATTGTGTTTGTTTTGACTTTGTGGTTGGCATACTGACTGTATTTGATTGATTGCAGGTACATTAGTTGCTAATAGTTCTCTTGAGAACTTGCTTTGCTTTGCTTGATAGAATTTGCGCTGAGGTATAATGATCTCTTCTCCATGTAGTCTGGAAGACCTGGCCTGTTACTTGGCCAAGCTACTGTCTGAAGTCCTCCTTAAGAGGCGATGTTTGTGTTTGTTTACTTTTGTCCTTGTACATATCCAAAGACCTCCTAAGTGAAGAGGCATTGGCAGACACAAGAGGTGTATAATCCACCTCCTGCTATTCTGTTGAGTCGTCCCTTGGCTCACATCACATGTTGATGCCTTGTGGACATTAACCCAAGATCACTTGAGTCAGTGTCACAAGTGTAGAAGGGTTCCCACTTTCTGGACCCACACTTCATTGTCTTAAGCTCTCCCAGGCTAGGGATAAGAGCTGTGAAGTCTCATCTTCACTCACCTTTCATCTGCTTCACCTTGACTCTCAATGTCAAGGTTAAGAGCCAACTTCACCTGATTACAGTGTCTGTTTGTTGAGGTTGATATGACCCCTCAACTAAGACCTAGCCCTTGTTTGAGCCCCACTTTGTGTGTATATAGTGTGTGTGCTTGCTTTGTGCTTTGGATTGATTGCTTGTGCTTTCTAGTTCAGATTAGTGTGGCTTGCTTCCTGTGCAAGTCATGTTTAGGATAGCTTGCTTCCTGTGCAAGTTATCTAGAAACCTTGACTTAGGGATGATTTTGCATGATAACATCTAGGCTCGAGTCGTAGTCTCCCTAGTTGTGTCTCCATCTGTTATCTGGTTAGGCTAGTCCTGTGTCCCTTCGTTGGGGAACTACGTCGCCCTGATCCTCATACCAGATGAGGTACGTAGGCAGGAGATGAGCAGATCTCTCCGGGCGCCCTTTTTGTTTTGTCTTTGTGTGTGTCAGGAGATGGATGTAAGCCCAGCAATTGGCATTCCGTATCCTCTTGTTGTGTGCTTGGAGTCCGGTATAAGTCCATCAAGTGGCATCTGGTTTCCAGTGTGGGTGTGTTTGGTTCGGAAGCCGATGTAAGTCCAGCGATTGGCATTCGGGTTCCATGTTTGCCCATTTTTGTGTGGAGTTCGACGTAAGCCCAGCGATTGGCAGTCGATTTCCTGTGTCTGTTTTGTTTGTGTGCGTGAGCCGAGCTACGGATGCTCTGATTCTTCTTAGTCCGAGAAGATACGTATGCATAGGATGCGACATCCTAGCGAGCATGTTTTCCCCCAGTCCGAACTACTTAGACTCTGATGTCTATGCTTGATAGACTAAGTAGGCCCAGGATGCGATATCCTGCCGAGTCAGTCTTGTTTGTTTTCTTGTGTCTCTTTCAGCCAGTTTGTGTTTGTTTATGAGCAGTGTTTTAGCAACCATTTTCCTTCCTATTGTGCGTGGATCCCGTCGAGTACGACGGATGCGTAGGGGTGCTAATACCTTCCCTTCGCATAACTGACTCCCGATCCCATTCTCTTTGGTTGCGAGACCATGCTTTTTCCAGGTTTACTCTGAGCGTTTCCTTTCCCTCTTTTGGGATAAATAACGCACGGTGGCGGCTCTGTTGTTCTTGTTTCCCGCCGGTTTTTCGCGTAATGCGACAGCTGGCGACTCTGCTGGGGACATAGAGAAGTTGACCTTCTGCTGGTCCATCTTCCCTAAGCGAGTCTCTCCTAGCGCTCTCTAGGTTAGGGTTTTGGTTGCTGTTTGCTGTTATTTATTGCATTCATTATTTATTGCTTGCATTTATTGTTTGCATTTATGTTTGCATTTATGTTTGCATTCATTCATATTCATTGTTCATCTGGCTGGCTGGTTGTTTGTTTCTCTCTGTTGGGGTGGGAGCTACTTGAGGTAAAAGGCCCAATACCCAGGCCATGAGTGGAATCTAGGATACTTAAGAATAGAGTGATTCATGGGAAGCGGGTGGTATTGCGCCACTTAGCGGAACATTGATATCACGAGCAGTTCAGACCCTGGTGGGATATTACCGTTGCATACTTCGGGTGTGTATATGATGGTATTCGGCGAAAGGTTATTTATGCTGCGTTTCTCTCGACCTTACCCTGGCCTAGACGACACCCGTGAGTGGGGAGGGTTTGATCATTATTACAGGTACCGTTGGTGACTTGTGGTCCTGTTGGTGACTTTGGATTCAGATGACAGTTTCTCAGTTGACTTTGGGTTTCAGATGGATTTGGGGTTCTGAGTTTAAACCGAAGCTTCGATCCTACGTTCTGAGATGCGCAGCCAGCCAGTCGTATCTGCATCATTTGCATCATAGCATGTTTATTTTCAAAAAAAAAATACGCAAAAAAAAAAAGAATTGAAAAAAATTGAAAAAAAAAAGAGAAAAAGAAAAGCTAATCTCTGCATGCATATCATTTCTCAGGTACATTCCAGAGTCTGTTCACTGATAGAGATGGCAACCGTCCCAGAGTTGAAGCGGAAGACTTGTTCCTACAGCTTTCACCGTGAGCCTTTGACGCCTCTGATTGAGTTGAGTAGCCTTATGACCAGTGGTAACCAGAAGGGGTTTGTTGACCAGTATGGAGATATTCTGACGCTGTTGAAGATGATAGTCGATCCGGTACTATTGCAGACTCTTCTTTAGTTCTACGACCCAGAGCTTCATTGTTTCACCTTTCAAGATTATCAGTTGGCGCCTACTCTCGAGGAGTATTCTATTCTGCTGAGTGTCCCGATTCAGCATCAAGTTCCTTTCTTGGACGTGCCCAAGGAGGTCGATTTCAGGGTTATTGCTAGAGCTCCTCATTTGAGTGTCAAAGAAGTCTGTGGTAGTTGGAAGCCCAGTGGGGATGTTGTAGGATTGCCTTTGAAGTTTCTGTTGAGGGTAGCTAGAGAAGAAGCAGAGAAGGGGAATTGGGAAGCTTTCCATGCCCAGCTAGCTGTTATGATCTATGGGATCGTCTTGTTCCCGAGTATGCCCAATTTCGTTGACTATGCTGCAATCATCATCTTCATTGGAGGAAACCCTGTTCCTACTCTGTTAGCTGACACTTACTATGCTATCCACAGTAGGCATGGTAAGGGTGGAGCTATCAGATGTTGTCTCCCGCTTTTGCTTAGATGGTTCATGTCTCTCCTGCCAGTCAGTGGACCTTTTGTGGATGCTCAGAGCACTCACAAGTGGACTCAGAGGGTTATGTCTCTTACCTCCTATGATATCAGATTGGCAGTCATACCGGATGGATGTGCGGAATGTTATTATGAGCTGTGGAGAGTTCCGGAATGCGCCACTGGTAGGAACTAAGGGTTGCATCAATTACAACCCGGTTCTTTCTCTTCGCCAATTAGGGTTTGTAATGAAAGGAAAACCACTTGAGGCTGAGGTGGCTGAAAGTGTATATTTTGAGAAGCAGAGTGACCCGGCTAGATTGGAGCAGATAGGAAGAGCTTGGAAGTCTGTTGGTGTGAAGGATGGATCTGTCTTAGGGAAGAAGTTTGCCATTGATATGCCTGATTACACTGATTGGGTCAAGAAGAGAGTGGAAACCTTGTTGTTACCCTACGATAGGATGGAGCCGTTGTAGGAGCAACCACCTTTGGTCCTTGCTGAGAGTGTGCCTGCTGAGCACTACAAGCAAGCCCTGATGGAGAATCGCCGGTTGAGAGAGAAGGAGCAAGATACCCAGATGGAGCTGTACAAAGCCAAAGCTGATAGGTTAAACTTGGCTCATCAACTCAGAGGAGTGCAGGGAGAAGATGCTAGTAGACTGAGAAGCAAGAAGAGATCCTACGAGGAGATGGAATCCATGTTAGATGCAGAACACCGGGAGTGCTTGAAGCTGCAGAGAGCTGAAGCCAGTTACCAAAAGAAGATCAGAGACCTGGAGAAGCAACTCAGAGACAAAGACATCCAGTTGAAGAAGGAGGTTGACTCGAGACAGGCATTAGAGAACCATCTTGGAGGAGAAGTGGTAGAGCTCAGAAGACAACTGAAGGAGAAGATCACCCCTCTACCAGAATGTTCAGAATGCGCTCTGTTGATAGACCAGTGCCAGTACCTGAAGACTCTCATTCCGGGAGACCGTTTGTCTTAGCTTGTATCTTTGATATGTATATTGAGAATCACCTCCAGGCTTGTTGGATGGGATTCATTGTTGTACTACCGTTTATTTTGGATCTTTGTTGACTTTGTTGTACGAGCCTGTTGCTCTTATCTATAGATAATGTTGTTGGTGTTCCATTTTGATCTCATTTATCTTGTATGTTGTTCTCTTGTCGCTGCAGGTTGCCATCTTTTGAGGATGAGTCAGGCTCTTTGAATGCCTGAGAGATGAACATATCATGTGCATCATACGCATCATTAACATCATACTCATAACATTTTGCATAGCAGGTGTTCTTGTTCGTGACTTCTCACTTTGATTCCTGTGTTCAGGCAGGATAGCTGATCAGAGACCGCACCGCTACTCAACGAGACTGAATCATCAAAGGAACATGGATCAGATGCAAGCTGAGTTAGCTGAGATGAGGGCTAACATGGCCCAGTTCATGCATATGATGCAAGGGGTTGCGCAAGGACAAGAAGAACTTCGAGCTCTGGTTCAGAGACAAGAAGCTGTAATTCCACCGGCCAACCAAGATCTGCCAGAGGGAGGCCCGATCAATGACAACGCTACTGCTGCTGTTCCCATCAACAACTATGCTGTAGGGGATGAGTTGAGGGGTATTAGAGTCAACGGTCAACCGGTTGCTCCAGAGACTGTTAATGCCAGAGTAGTCCGTGCTCCGGCCCGTAATCAGGCTCCGATTGTTGACAGACAAGAGGATATGTTCACTCTGCTCAGTGAAGACGAGGACGTTCTGGGAAGGGTTGATGAGAGAGATCGTAAAGTTGATGCCTTCGCTGAGAAGATCTGGGCTATGGAATGTCAGAACTCTCTCGGTTTTGATGTGACAAATATGGGGTTAGTGGAAGGCTTGAGAATCCCTTATAAATTCAAGGCGCCATCTTTTGACAAATACAACGGCACTTCTTGCCCTCGCACCCACGTGCAGGCCTACTATCGGAAAATCTCTGCCTACACGGATGATGAAAAGATGTGGATGTACTTTTTCCAAGATAGTCTATCTGGGGCTTCTTTGGACTGGTACATGGAGTTGAAGAGAGATTCTATCCGCTGTTGGAGGGATCTGGGGGAGGCCTTCTTGAGGTAATATAAACATAACATGGATATGGCACCGAGCCGGACTCAGCTGCAGAGTCTATGTCAAAAATCCAATGAAAGCTTCAAGGAGTACGCCCAGAGGTGGCGTGAACTGGCTGCAAGAGTACAACCCCCTATGCTGGAGAGGGAGTTAACCGACATGTTCATTGGTACTCTTCAAGGTGTATTTATGGACCGGATGGGGAGTTGCCCATTCGGTAGTTTCTCAGACGTGGTCATCTGTGGTGAGAGAACCGAAAGTTTGATCAAGGCCGGCAAAATTCAAGATGTGGGTTCTTCCTCGTCTTCCAAGAAACCTTTCTCTGGGGCACCTCGCCGTAGAGAAGGTGAAACTAATGCTGTACAACACCGAGGGAATGTGTACAGAGGAAGTCAGAACAGAAATCAATACCGTCAGGTTGCTGTAGTGACCATTCCGGCACCTCAGCCTCGTCAACAACAACAAAGAGTTCAACAACCGCAACAACAACAACAACAACAACAACAACAACAACAACAACGTCCGTATTAGCCCAGGCAAAGGATGCCTGATCGCCGCTTTGATCCGTTACCAATGTCGTACGCCGAACTGTTACCCGAACTACTCAGGTTGGGATTTGTAGAATTGCGTACAATGGCTCCGCCTACAGTATTGCCTCCTGGGTACGACGCCAACGTCCGTTGTGATTTTCATTCTGGGGCACCAGGCCACCATACTGAGAAATACCGGGCTTTCCAGCACAAGGTCCAAGATTTGATCGATGCCAAGGCGATCAACTTCTCTCCGGTACCTAACGTCGTGAATAATCCTATGCCTTAGCATGGTGGGCATAGAGTGAACAATATCGAAGGGGAAGAAGCTGAAAATCTTGTTGTCAGTGTTGACGAGATTCAGACTTCTCTGCTTGTGGTAAAGGGCCGTCTGTTGAAGAGTGGTGTTCACCCGGGCTGTGATGAGGGTTGTATTGCTTGTGCAGAATCTGATAATGGTTGCTCACAGTTGAGGGCTGGTATTCAGAAGCTAGTAGACGAGGGTTGTGTTCAGTTTGGCCGGGCCGATAATAGAGGTCGTGGGGCGGTGTCAACTGTCACGATCTATTTCAAGCCGTCAGAAGGATGTGGGACGAGGGCTGTCAATGCGCCTACTACGAGTGGTACTCCGGTTACCATTTCTGCACCCGTTTCCGCCAATTCTCCTACTACAATCGTTGCCCCAGTCAGAAGGGTTGATAGTCGGGCTGTTCCTTGGAGTTATAATAATGCCTACCGCAGCAACAGAAGGGCTGATAATCAGACAAGGCCAGCAAATCAAGCGCCTGTGACGATCAGTGTACATGTTAAAACTCCTGTGGTTGTGAGTCCCGTTGTGGACAACGTTGGTGGACCAGGAGGTTTTACCCGTAGTGGCCGGCTGTTTGCGCCTCAACCGTTGAGGGATGCCAATGCTGAGGCATCTGCTAGATCAAAGGGCAAACAGGCCGTGGTTGAAGAGGAACCAGCTCAGAAGGAGGCTGAGGGTTCATTTGAAAAGGACGCGGAGGAGTTTATGAAGATCATAAAGAAGAGTGACTACAAGATCGTAGATCAGCTCAACCAGACTCCGTCCAAGATTTCAATACTCTCTTTGTTGCTATGCTCTGAGGCGCATCGTAATGCCTTATTGAAGATGATGAACATCGCTTACGTACCTCAAGAGATTTCCGTCAACCAACTGGAGGGGGTGATGGCCAATGTGAGCACCAGGCACGGTGTAGGATTCACTGACCTAGACTTAACGCCTGAGGGTCGCAATCATAACAAGGCCTTGCACATCACCATGGAGTGCAAGGGGGCAGTTTTGTCTCACGTATTGGTAGACACCGGGTCGTCGCTGAATGTGCTGCCTAAGCAGATTCTGAAGAAGATTGATGTTGAAGGGGTTGTGCTCACTCCTAGTGACCTTATTGTGCGCGCATTTGACGGATCCAAATGTTCTGTGTTTGGTGAAGTTACCTTGCCGGTGAAGATAGGTCCGGAGGTTTTTGATATAATCTTCTATGTTATGGACATTCAGCCCGCCTATAGTTGTTTGTTGGGGCGTCCGTGGATTCACGCAGCAGGGGCAGTCTCGTCGACTCTCCACCAAAAGCTCAAGTATGTCTGGAACGGTCAGATTGTGACCGTGTGTGGCGAAGAAGAGATTCTGGGTGAGTCACCTATCCTCGTTCAAGTATGTCGAGGTGGATGGCGAGATCCACGAAACCTTGTGCCAGGCATTTGAGACTGTGGCTCTTGAGAAAGTGGCGTACGCTGATCAGAGGAAGCCAGGTGCTTCGATTGCTTCGTACAAGCAAGCCAAGGAGGTTGTGGATTCCGGCAAAGCTGAGGGTTGGGGCAAGATGGTGGACTTGCCTGTCAAAGAAGACAAATTTGGCATTGGTTATGAGCCTCTCCAAGCAGAGCAGAGTGTGCAAGCGGGTCCAAGTACCTTTACCAGCGCTGGGCTGATGAATCATGGCGACGTCTTTGCAACCGGTAGTGAAGACTGTGGCAGCGACTGTGATTTAGACAATTGGGTTCGCCCGTGTGCACCAGGGGAGTCTATCAACAACTTGACGACTGAAGAAGTGGTCCAAGTTACTCTTTAGACAGAGTAATTTTCCTTTGTTTTTTCATTTTGCATGAAAACCCTACGTCCTGCCCAAGGCGTAGTGGTTCATTGTAGGGCCTCATCATGTTTTAATGATTATCATTAATAAAGGACGTTTTGCAATCAAATTTTGTGATCCCTGTCTTTCTATTTTTGTTTTCATTTTTTCAAAATAATAAAAATGGCAATGTTTTTGTTTTTTGTGGCTTTCTTGAACTCTTTTTCTAAAATAAGGCATTAACATGCAGAAGTGATCTCACGGAATCCACTATGAACAATTCTGGTATAGCTCAATATGATTTTGATATTCCCATCTACCAAGCTGAAGAGGAGAGTGAGGAAGACGGTGAACTCCCCGCAGAATTGGTCAGATTGCTGAAGCAAGAGGAAAGGGTCATCCAACCTCATCAGGAGGAATTGGAGATTGTTAATCTGGGTACCGAGGACGCCAGAAGAGAGATCAAGATTGGGGCTGCTTTAGAGGACTCTGTCAAGAGGAGTCTGATTGAGATGCTGAGAGAATATGTGGAGATATTCGCCTGGTCATATCAAGATATGCCTGGGTTGGATACAAACATTGTGATGCATCGATTACCCCTCAGAGAAGAGTGTCCGTCAGTCAAGCAGAAGCTTCGGAGAACGAGTCCTGATATGGCTGTCAAGATCAAGGAAGAGGTTCAGAAGCAGTGGGATGCAGGTTTTCTGGCTGTTACCAGTTATCCCCCGTGGGTGGCCAACATCGTTCCTGTGCCGAAGAAGGATGGCAAAGTCAGAATGTGTGTCGATTACCGGGATTTGAACAGAGCGAGTCCAAAAGATGATTTCCCATTACCTCACATCGATGTATTGGTTGATAATACGGCTCAATCCTCGATATTCTCTTTCATGGACGGTTTCTCAGGCTATAATTAGATCAAGATGGCGCCAGAGGACATGGAAAAGACGACATTCATTACACCTTGGGGCACGTTCTTCTATAAGGTGATGCCATTTGGGTTGAAGAATGCCGGTGCTACCTATCAGAGGGCTATGACGACTCTCTTTCATGACATGATGCACAAAGAAATTGAAGTGTACGTGGATGATATGATTGCGAAGTCGCAGACAGAAGAGGAGCACTTGGTTAATTTGCAGAAGTTGTTTGACAGACTGGTAAAGTTCAAACTGAGGCTGAATTCGAACAAGTGTACGTTTGGGGTGAGATTCGGTAAGCTATTAGGCTTTATTGTCAGTGAGAAAGGGATTGAGGTTGATCCAGCGAAAGTCAAAGCTATTCAAGAGATGCCTGAACCGAAAACGGAAAAGCAAGTCCGTGGGTTTTTAGGGAGGTTGAACTACATTGCAAGGTTCATATCTCACCTAACCGCCACATGTGAACCAATTTTCAAATTGCTAAGAAAGAATCAAGCAATCAGGTGGAATGATGATTGTCAGAAAGCTTTTGACAAGATAAAAGAGTATTTACAGAAACCTCCAATCCTGATCCCTCCAGTTCCCGGGAGACCATTGATAATGTACCTATCAGTAACCGAGAACTCGATGGGGTGTGTATTGGGACAGCATGACGAGTCTGGTCGAAAAGAGCATGCCATATACTACCTTAGCAAAAAGTTTACTGACTGTGAAACAAGATATTCACTGCTCGAGAAAACTTGCTGTGCTTTGGCCTGGGCTGCTCGCCGACTGAGGCAGTATATGTTGAACCATACTACCTTATTGATTTCTAAGATGGATCCAGTAAAGTACATCTTTGAGAAGCCGGCTCTCACCGGACGTGTTGCCCGCTGGCAGATGATCTTAACAGAATATGACATCCAGTACACGTCTCAGAAGGCTATCAAAGGCAATGTTTTGTCAGACTACCTTGCCGAGCAACCGATCGACGATTATCAGCCTATGATGTTTGAATTCCCTGATGAAGACATCATGTATCTTAAGATGAAAGATTGCGAAGAGCCTCTTGTCGAGGAAGGACTAGATCCTGATGACAAGTGGACACTGATGTTTGATGGGGCTGTGAATATGAACGGTAACGGTGTTGGGGCAGTGCTCATTAATCCCAAAGGTGCACATATACCTTTCTCTGCCAGATTGACTTTTGACGTCACCAACAACGAAGCTGAGTATGAGGCTTGTATCATGGGGATAGAAGAAGCCATTGATTTGAGAATCAAAACGCTCGACATATTTGGAGATTCCGCTCTAGTGATCAATCAGGTCAATGGAGATTGGAATACGAATCATCCACATTTGATTCCCTATAGAGATTACACCAGAAGAATACTGACGTTCTTCAAGAAGGTGAAGTTGTACCATGTCCCCCGGGATGAGAATCAAATGGCTGATGCCTTGGCTATGTTGTCCTCTATGATCAAAGTTCATTGGTGGAATCATGTGCCACATGTTGCGGTGAATCGACTCGAGAGGCCTGCGTATGTGTTTGCAGTCGAGTCTGTGGTGATCGAGGAGAAACCGTGGTATTATGACATCAAGAACTTCCTCAAGACTCAGGAGTATCCTGAAGGTGCGTCAAAGAATGATAAGAAAACCCTGAGAAGGCTAGCTGGAAGCTTTTATTTGAATCAGGATGATGTGTTGTATAAGAGAAACTTCGACATGGTCTTGCTCAGATGCGTGGATAGACACGAAGCAGACATGTTGATGCAAGAAGTGCATGAAGGTTCGTTTGGTACCCATGCTGGTGGTCGTGCAATGTCCAAGAAACTGTTGAGAGCCGGTTACTACTGGATGACTATGGAATCCGATTGTTTCAAGTACGCTCGGAAGTGCCATAAGTGTCAAATTTATGCTGATAAGGTGCATGTACCACCAAGCCCTCTGAATGTCATGAACTCGCCTTGGCCGTTTGCCATGTGGGGCATTGATATGATTGGGAAGATTGAGCCTACTGCTTCAAATGGACATCGCTTCATCTTGGTTGCGATTGATTACTTCACCAAGTGGGTGGAAGCAGCTTCCTATGCTAATGTTACCAAACAAGTGGTTGCCCGGTTCATCAAGAAAGAAATCATCTGTCGTTATGGAGTCCCTGAGAGAATCATTACTGACAATGGTTCGAATCTCAATAATAAGATGATGAAAGAGCTGTGTAAAGATTTCAAGATTGAACATCACAATTCTTCTCCTTACAGACCAAAGATGAATGGTGCTGTAGAGGCGGCAAACAAGAATATCAAGAAGATTGTGCAGAAGATGGTCGTTACGTACAAGGATTGGCATGAAATGCTGCCTTTCGCTTTGCATGGGTACCGTACCTCAGTACGTACGTCAACCGGGGCAACCCCGTACTCCCTTGTGTATGGTATGGAAGCAGTCCTACCTGTTGAGGTGGAGATCCCTTCTCTGAGAGTGTTGTTAGATGTCAAGCTGGACGAAGCCGAGTGGATTCGAACGAGGTTTAATGAGTTGAGCCTTATCGAAGAGAGACGGTTAGCAGCTGTATGCCATGGGCAGTTATATCAGAGAAGGATGAAGCGAGCCTTTGATCAGAAAGTGCGTCCTCGGAGCTATCAAACTGGTGATCTAGTTTTGAAGAGGATCCTTCCTCCCGGTACAGATAACAGGGGCAAGTGGACTCCTAATTACGAAGGTCCATATGTTGTGAAGAAGGTCTTCTCCGGTGGAGCCTTGATGCTTACAACTATGGATGGTGAAGATTTTCCGTCCCCTGTTAACTCAGATGTAGTCAAAAAATACTTCGCATAAATTGACCCGCTGGACAAAAAGAATAAAAGAGTCCAGGCAAAAAAGGGCATCCCGGCGAACCAAAAAACAGAAAGAAAAGGTTCGGGCAAAAATTAGGGATAAAAATGAAAAGAACTTGTACACCCGGTAAGTCGAAAACCCGCAAGGGCGGCTTAGGCAAAAATGGGTATCCCGGTGGATTGAAAACCCGAAAGGGAGATCAAGGCAAAAGAGGGATTAGAGCGAAGACTACAGTCTGAGTTATCTGTACTTCATCGCGCTTTGTCGCCTGCCATCTCGAAAGATGTGATCGGTCCAGTCATTCTTCTCAGAAAGCAAGGAGTTGGGAAAAAACTGATGATCTGTGAGTTATAACAGAATTGGGAAATAGTGGATGTCGTGTTCACATTGCCATTAGGATAGTTTATTTTCCTTTTGTGCGCAATTACCTCTTTCTAGGAATTGCTTCCCAATGTATTTGCCTTTTCAGGCACATTTTCAATCAATAAAAGTCGTTATTCAGAAAAATAGCTCTTTTGTTTTTATTTTTACTGTTTTGTTTGCAAAAACGTCCGAATTTTTGATAAGCATTGCATATAAGAACATGAAGGCTAAACAATAACGTGCAAAAAGATAAAACATTTGAAAATCATTTTGAATGTCGAGGACACTTGAGCGTATCTTGTCCATGTATCCCCTGGGAGCATTTTGTTGTGTTGTTTTGCAGATTGGCATCTGTAAGGACGTTACCCCAGCAGATATTTCCCTAAGCAAGTATGGAAGCTATCAGAACTATATTCCCCTATGGAGACGTCTGTGGATAGGCTATTCTATTCCCCAGCAGGTCTGAGGATTGCCTATACCCAGCGGAGGTGTCGGTAGTTTATTCCCCACCAGAATTGTGCTCTTCCTCAGCAGAGTGGTGTGTTATCCCCAACAGGGTTGCTTTCCCTGGCACTTGAGCAGAGATTGGTATTGATGATTTTCCTCAGCGAGTCCCCGAGTGGAGCAGGTTCAATGAAGTTTATCTCCAACAGTTATCCTATCCGTGGACTGGATGGGTCGTCCCCAGCGGAGTGGCATTTATTTCCCAAAGCACAGTTTTTCCTACTTGTGGACTGGTTGGCTCTCCCCAGTGAAGTCACCAGGTTGTCCCTAGCAAATCGCCTTATTACTCCCCAGCGAGTTGTTTTGTTTACTCCTCAGCGCAGTCGCCTTGGTTCGTCCCCAACGAGTTGTATTGGTTGTTCCCCCAAGCGGAGTCCCCGAGTGGATTGGGTCCCGAAGGATGTCCCCAGCAGGGTTTATCCTTTCCCCAGCAGCAGTGTTTTTCTCCAGCATGAGTGAGAAGTCGGTGCTCTCCCCGCAGAGTACTCCTCAGCAGAGTCTCCCCGCAGAGTTGGAGTATCTGATCATCTTTGGACTCCCCAGCGGAGTTTTCATCATTTGCATCTTGCATGTAGTGATCATTGCATCCTCAAAACTGCGTAGCATTTCCATTCAATATGGAGCATTACGCCATAGAAAAATTCAAACATGTGCATTCATGTGTTAACATAACCAGACCGTATCCCCAGCAGAGGCGGATCTTTTGTTCAATGTCTGTACAGCATGTTTGCTACAGTTGCTCCTGACAGCATTCAGGATTGATATTCCCCAGAGAGGTTTATTTCCTCACCCGTCCGAGAATGGAAAGCTTGATTCTCCCCAGTGAGATCCCCAGCAAGTGGTCAACCTTGCCTTGACGTATTTAAGACGTCATTCTTGTGATACCGGTAAGTGTCATATCAGCACCCGCGTGTGTCCTTTCTTTGGTGTCGGTAAACACCATTGCTTCGGTGTCGGTAAACATCAGGTCCTACCTCAGTCATCGATAAATGTCTGGTCGCCTTTGTTTGATGTCAGTAAACATCATCTTTCGATGTCGGTAAACGTCGAGTTTTTCCCCAGTCATCGGTAAATGTCTGGCAGTTCCCCAGCTAGAGATCCCCAGTAGAGTCGTCGGTAAACGTCCTATCTGGTTTCCAGTTGCAAGTATTTGTTTTTCCTTCCCCAGTGAAGTGTTCACCTCTCCGTTGGTATTGATAAACGTCAAGCCTCTCCCCGTCGTCCGTTGACGTCTGGTCGAGTGTTTCCCCAGTCATCGGTAAATGTCTGGTCGTTTTTTGGATGTCGGTAAACATCATCTTTCGATGTCAGTAAACATCGAGTCTCATCCCAGTCATCGGTAATGTCTGATCGTGTGTATTTCTTGTTGATAAAATAAAAAAATCCCCAAGAGTCGTCGGTAAACATCTTGTCTGATTCCATCTGCAAATATCTTTTTCCTCCCCGGTTGCAGCAGCCATCGGTAAATGGTCTTGCTGAAGTTGATATCAGTAAATATCGAATGCCCGGTTTAGCCGCCATCGGTAAATGGCCCCGCTTTCTTCGATATCGGTAAATATCGAATCCTCAAGTTGATATCGGTAAATATTAAGTTGCTTTGAAGCCACCATCGGTAAATGGTCTTGCTTCCTTTTAATATCAAGGTGTTTCCCAGCAGCCATCAGTAAATGGTCTCGCTGAAGTTGATATCGGTAAATATCAAGTTTCCGGTATTTAGCCATCGGTAAATGGTTTCGCTTTCCTGAAGTTGTCGTGCAGCTGTCATCGGTAAATGACTTGGCTTTTGTTGTATCATATCCAACAGAGTGCAAATTTCTACGGTTCTTCGGTATTCAATCCCTGTTTACCTTGAAAGTCTGACAGCCGTTGCTCTCATCCGTTCAGGTTCCCAGTTGATTGAATAGGGGCAGATGTAGCACCTCAAATTTGCACCTCCCTTTTGTACATTCATTTTCATATTAGGTCATTAACATAACATAGTCCACTGCATAACATTGCATTGTCCTTTACCCAAGTGCAAGTGCAAGATTAGGTCAACTGGTTAGGAGGATCAGTCAAACAAGCAAGCAAATGCATTTCTCAAGGAAGCAAAGCTCTAGGGTTGGTTCAACTTGTTCACATGACACATGGGTCCTTTTGAGGTTATTTGGTCAAGGATTGGGTGCTCAGAAGTCATCAGTCATTGTTCAATCCCCCAGAAACCCTAGAAAGTCAACCAAAGTCAACTGTGCCTGAAATCAAGGATTTGAAGGTGGGAGATGGTTTGTAAGGCTTCATTCATGTCCATACAAGTCTCATTTGACATTTCAAAGATCAAGATTGAAGAATTTGAGGTCAGATGAAAAGTTTCCAAAAATAGTAAGTGACCTGTAATTGGAAATTGCCAAAAATGGAAAGTTCTTCTCCTCAAATTTACATCATCATACAAGCTTCAAATGAAATTTTGTCCAACATGAAAGTTGAATATCTTGTTCTCCCATTTCCAAAAAGTCCAAGAACACTCATTTCTCATTTGTGGTTGGCAAGTTATGATCAAATCATTGTCAAGAATTTTTGAACTTCAAAGTGGCATAACTCTTGAACCATTTGGCCAAATTGAGTGAGGTTTTTTGCTACAAGTCACATTTGACATGTTCTATCCAAATCCTTCATCACATTTCATCAAAAATCATCCAATCAAAATGGCATTTTTCAAGTGACTTGAATTTAAAAAGGGATGGTTAAAAAAGTGACTTTCAAAATAAACATTTTCTACACTTTCTACCAATTGCATTTGACTGAAAATCATATTTGGAATATGTTTAGGCCCATTTTCGTGCACTGTAGCATGCACCCCATGCATAATGAGGTGATTTAGCAATTTGGCCATAACACTCATTTTCATTAACCATTTGCATTTTGCTTAACCATAATTAACAAAGTTCATTAACAGTTGGTATATATGGTTAATTCTAACAGAAAACACAATGAACATTCACTCTTACTCAGATCTAGATCTAAAAAGTGAAAACTCTCTCAACTTTTCCTCTTGATTTTTCTGCAAAAATTTCCTTAGAACAGCACGAATTCTTCATTGATTCACATCCACAAGCACATTGGAAGTGAATTGGAGCAAAGATTCATCACTGTTTCAGCTGAATCGTGACTGTTACATCCAAGCACCTCTCATGGCAGCTGGTGATTTGAACATACTTAAGCAAGGTTGAGCCACGATTTCCCTTCCATTCATCAACCTAAACATCAAAGTGCTTCTGTTTCAACTTATCCAGGCCAAGAAATCACGAAATCAACACTGTCATCACTTGGAGGTTGGATTTCGAACCTTGTATTTGTTAAAATGTTGATATGCTTATCATAGATCTTGCCATGCTGGTTGTAATGAACTTTAAATCGTGAAATATCATTGAGTATTAAGAGAGATATGTTGAAATGAAGTTTGATGGTGGAATGTTATTCTGTTCGATTCGTCCATGTTAGCATGATTTAGGATTAATGGATGTCATATTGTTCATATGCGTGAAGAGAGGATTCTATTGATATGTCATTTGTCAATTTCTGTGAGAAAAATTCTGGACGATGAAGAACACATTGAATGTTGCATAAACCCTAAATATATTGCCCAGAATTCGTGTTAGATCTTCGATCCCGTGTTTTTGCATGTTTCCCGTGTTTTTCCCCATGAAACCAATCACTGTCTGCCACGCCCTTAAGTGAAACGCGGCGTTTCACTTAAGTGGCTTCGTAATTACGGAATTGCCACTGCAGTCTTTTAAATCCTTTATTTCATTTTCATTTTCAATTTTTATTTCATTTTTGCATGTTGATCTTCCAAAAATCATAAGTCAACGAATATTTGTCCAAATGAGATGGGATTTTTTTCACCTTGTTCCTCATGATCTCTAGTTTTTTATGGCGATTTTTCCAGAATTTATGCACGTATGGATTTTTAAATTGTCTAGGGTTTGTTCATGTGTGTCCAATTTGTGTATGCCTTGCCTTTTTGCTTGTGAAATGATGATGTTTAATCCAATGAGGTTGAAATTTTTTGTCCTTAAACTAGACATGTTCATGGTCATTTTGGTATAGAGTTTGTGATTTTATCATTGCTGATTGATGAGATATGATTTTTTGAATAGAGGTGTGACAATTTGTGTCACACCATTCATGTCCAACTTGTTGATTTTTGTTACCATGCTATATGAACTCCAAATGACTTGAATTTTTGCATGTTGATACTTATGAATGTTGAGAATTCTTGTGAATTTTTATGGAATTTTTGAATGCATTTCCAATTTGATTGAGATTTTCTCCCCTGTTTGACCAATGGTTGACTTCTTGTGATACATGATTTTATATGATTTGTGAAATCCTCATGCATTACTGGATGGATTTGAAATTTGGCATGTGTATTGTAGGCATCTTAAAGTTTGCCATGTTTTTAGTCCCATTCATTTATCATGTTTTATCTCTGCTTTATGGTTGATTGAAGTGGATGCATGTTTTGATGCCATGTATGAGCTTGCTTGAATTTGTGTTGACATTATGAATTTCATTGACTTGCTTCCCTTGGTCCAAATGAGCTGAAATTTGATATGATTGACATGTTATGAATGCTGTTTGATCATGAATTGTTTGAGGATTTTTTGAAATGTTTTGGTATTGATTTGATTGTGATAATTCTGTTTGGTCCTTTGAGGTTCTAGATTGCATGTTTTGTGCCTTTTCCTTCATGAAATGATAATGATGAATGATATGAATGTGAAACCACTTGGGTTGGATTCTTAATTGTTTGATCTTGATTTTGGATAATTTTCACTTGCTGTTTTGAATTTTTTACCTCCTTTTGACCCTAGGCTTGTCCTAGTGGTCTTGTTTCTCATGTTTGAGTTTGCTTTTCAGGTTAGGAAGCAAATGCTTTAAGGAGATTAATGCAAGTTGATTGAGTTTGGTTGATTGTTATGCACTAACTTTGTTTGTTTTGTAGGATGCTTAGCTCACTTGCTTTGGGCTTGTGCTTTGCACATGTAATTGATTGTGTTGACTGTTGGTTCATATTGTGTTTGTTTTGACTTTGTGGTTGGCATACTGACTGTATTTGATTGATTGCAGGTACATTAGTTGCTAATAGTTCTCTTGAGAACTTGCTTTGCTTTGCTTGATAGAATTTGCATTGAGGTATAATGATCTCTTCTCCATGTAGTCTGGAAGACCTGGCCTGTTACTTGGCCAAGCACCTGTCTGAAGTCCTCCTTAAGAGGCGATGTTTGTGTTTGTTTACTTTTGTCCTTGTACATATCCAAAGACCTCCTAAGTGAAGAGGCATTGGAAGACACAAGAGGTGTATAATCCACCTCCTGCTATTCTGTTGAGTCGTCCCTTGGCTCACATCACATGTTGATGCCTTGTGGACATTAACCCAAGATCACTTGAGTCAGTGTCACAAGTGTAGAAGGGTTCCCACTTTCTGGACCCACACTTCATTGTCTTAAGCTCTCCCAGGCCAGGGATAAGAGCTGTGAAGTCTCATCTTCACTCACCTTTCATCTGCTTCACCTTGACTCTCAATGTCAAGGTTAAGAGCAAACTTCACCTGATTACAGTGTCTGTTTGTTGAGGTTGATATGACCCCTCAACTAAGACCTAGCCCTTATTTGAGCCCCACTTTATGTGTATATAGTGTGTGTGCTTGCTTTGTGCTTTGGATTGATTGCTTGTGCTTTCTAGTTCAGATTAGTGTGGCTTGCTTCCTGTGCAAGTCATGTTTAGGATAGCTTGCTTCCTGTGCAAGTTAGCTAGAAACCTTGACTTAGGGATGATTTTGCATGATAACATCTAGGCTCGAGTCGTAGTCTCCCTAGTTGTGTCTCCCTCTGTTATCTGGTTAGGCTAGTTCTGTGTCCCTTCGTAGGGGAACTACGTCGCCCTGATCCTCATACCAGATGAGGTACGTAGGCAGGAGATGAGCAGATCTCTCCGGGCGCCCTTTTTGTTTTGTCTTTGTGTGTGTCAGGAGATGGATGTAAGCCCAGCGATTGGCATTCCGTATCCTCTTGTTGTGTGCTTGGAGTCCGGTATAAGTCCATCAAGTGGCATCTGGTTTCCAGTGTGGGTGTGTTTGGTTCGGAAGCTGATGTAAGTCCAGCGATTGGCATTCGGGTTCCATGTTTGCCTATTTTTGTGTGGAGTTTGACGTAAGCCCAACGATTGGCAGTCGATTTCCTGTGTCTGTTTTGTTTGTGTGCGTGAGCCGAGCTACGGATGCTCTGATTCTTCTTAGTCCGAGAAGATACGTATGCATAGGATGCGACATCCTAGCGAGCATGTTTTCCCCCAGTCCGAACTACTTAGACTCTGATGTCTATGCTTGATAGACTAAGTAGACCCAGGATGCGATATCCTGCCGAGTCAGTCTTGTTTGTTTTCTTGTGTCTCTTTCAGCCAGTTTGTGTTTGTTTATGAGCAGTGTTTTAGCAACCATTTTCCTTCCTATTGTGCGTGGATCCCGTCGAGTACGACGGATGCGTAGGGGTGCTAATACCTTCCCTTCGCATAACCGACTCCCGATCCCATTCTCTTTGGTTGCGAGACCATGCTTTTTCCAGGTTTACTCTGAGCGTTTCCTTTCCCTCTTTTGGGATAAATAACGCACGGTGGCGACTCTGTTGTTCTTGTTTCCCGCCGGTTTTTCGCGTAATGCGACAAGTGGTATACACTATTGTCACCATGAGAATAACTTATGACACTTTGCATAACATTCTATATAGTATTCTCATAGCGGGTCAATCCAGTATAAATATTACTCTTAATATTCATACCTATGTTTAAGACTTGATAACTCTTTATCCATGATCCATGAGATGTGATCATCAGTCTACAAACATAATAGTCTTAATGCTTTAATGTTATCCCACTTCACAATAAAGCTCGACTACGGATACTTTAAGAATAGTGTCCTTATGTTTAATGTGATCTCATGATTAAGTCATACTTGATACATTAAACGGACTAGCTATTCTAGGGACTTTATTAAACAACCATAATAAAGAAAAAGCCTTTTATTATTAATAAATAATTCGATACAAGTACCAAAAGTATTGGCCTCTAGGGCTTACACCAACAATCTCCCACTAGCACTAGAGCCAATCAGGCATACCCCTAATGCCCATTGATCTAGTATGGTCATCATGCTTCTGCTGCGCAAGAGGCTTTGTCAGTGGGTCAACAATATTGTCAAGTGTTGGTACTCTACATATTTCCACATCTCCTCTATCTATTATCTCTCGTATGAGGTGATAATGCCTAAGTATCTGTTTGGATCGTTGGTGAGATCTAGGCTCCTTAGCTTGTGCGATAGCACCATTGTTATCATAATAGAGACCAATGGGATCCACAATGCCAGGAACTATGCCAAGTTCACTAAGGAACTTTTGATCCAAACAACTTTCTTTGCTGCACTTGAGGCATCAATATACTCGACCTCAATTGTAGAATCAGCAACTGTATCTTGCTTTGAACTTTTCTAGCTCACAGTGCCACCATTTAAGCAAAACACATAACCATTAGAATCATTCATATTAAAGCGTCTCAGCACTTTGTCTATGTACTCTGACTTAGGCCAAGCAATTTTGTGATCGATCTCTATAGATTCTGATTCCTAATATATAGGCTGCTTCACCTAGGTCCTTCATAGAAAAGCATTTCCCCAACCAAGACTTTACTTGTGGCAGGGTAGGGATATCGTTCCCAATGAGTAATATGTCATCTACATATAATACCAGGAAAACGATCATGCTCCCATTAACCTTCTTGTAGACACAAGGCTCATCTTCGTTCTTGATGAATCCATGAGTAATACATCACCTTGATCAGTTATGAGATATCAATATCTCTTAGGTAGGTGACGTATCCTGCCTGACCTACGCTGGTCTTGTTTTACTTGAGCAGGTTGCTCTTTACACAACTATTTGTGTTTCCTGCTCTAATTCCTCCATAGGTGTATCAATGCCTTGTGATTCTTGAATTTATTCAAGCTCTACTTTCCTCCCACTGATTCCTTTGGAAATAAAATCCTTTTCTAGGAAAACTCCAGTTCGAGCGACAAACACTTTGCCCTCAGAAGGATTGTAGAAGTGAATCCCTCTTGTTTCTTTAGGATACCTCACAAATAAGCATTTGTCAGATTTGGGCTCAAGCTTAGTTGAAATTTGTCGTTTCACATAAACTTCACAACCCCAAATATTCATGTAAGACATATGTGGTTTCTTACCACTCCATATCTCATATGGTGTCTTCTCAACCTTTTTGGATGGAACACGGTTAAGTGTGTAAGCTGCTGTCAATAGTGCATGTCCCCAAAAGGAGTTTGGAAGATCGACGTGACTCATCATGGATCGGACCATGTCTAATAGGGTTCAATTTCTTCTCTCAGATACACCATTCCATTGGGGTGTTCCAGGAGGAGTGAGTTGGGATAGGATCCCACACTCTTTCAGATGGTCATCAAACTCTAGGCTTAAATACTCACCACCTCGATCTGATCAAAGAGTTTTAATATTCTTACCTAGTTGGTTTTGTACTTCATTCTTGAATTCCTTGAACTTTTCAAAGGACTCTGATTTGTGTTTCATTAAATACACATAACCATATCTACTGAAATCATCGGTGAATGTGATGAAGTACTGAAAACCTCCTCTGGTTGGTATTTTCAGTGGTCCACATACATCAGTATGTATGAGGGCCAAAAGATCATTAGCTCTTTCACCTTTTCCTATGAATGGAGACTTTGTCATCTTTCCAATTAAACAAGATCTGCATGTCTCATATGATTCATAATCAAAAGAGTCCAAGAGTCCATCTTTATGGAGTTTGGAAATGTGCTTCTCATTTATGTGGCCTAATCGACAATGCCAAAGGTAAGTTGGATTTAACTCATTAGGTTTCATCCTTTTAGTATTAATGTTATAAATAGGCATTTCAAGACCAAGGACATATAATCCATTGTTCATTTGTGCAGTAGCATAGAATATATCATTCAAATAAATTGAACAACAATTGTTCTTCATTATGAATGAAAAACCAAACTTGTCCAAACAAGAAAAGAAAATAATATTCCTGCTAATTGCAGGTACATAATAACAGTTCTCTAATTGAATTATTAAACCACTAGGTAAAGTCAATACATAAGTTCCTACGGCTAAAGCAACAACCTTTGCTCCATTGCCAACTCGTAGGTCGACTTCACCTTTTGCCAAATCTCTACTCCTTTTTAGTCACTGCACATTTGTACAAATGTGAGAACTGAAGGTGAGAAAAACAAGAAAGGGGGGGTTTGAATTGTTTGGAAAAATAAGCGCTTTTTCAAAATGAAAACCACACAATGATTTTATACTGGTTCGCTTATAACACAAAGCTACTCCAGTCCACCCGGCCAAGGTGATTTCGCCTTCAACAAGGACTTAATCCACTAATCTTGAAAGATTACAAACAACGTCTAAGAGAAAGATCTCTTAGTCCTCTCAAGTATACAGACTTCACAGAGTCACTTGAGGAAATAAACAAACAATAGATAAAAGATTTATGTAATCTAGAGTGCTTCTAAGAAAGCAAATATTACAGTATTAAGAACAAGAGTTTTTCACGTTATAAGCAAAAGCTTCGTGAAGATCTTTAGAGAGCAAGAGTGTTTTTCTTGAGCGTTGATGTTTCAGTATAATTTTGGCTTGTTGGCTTGCTGATAGTTCAAAGTTGATTGCAGCCCATTTTATATATCAGTTCAAGTAGTAGTTGAAACTGGTGGATATTAAAATGAATTTACGCCATCACTTAAATAGCTTCTGCAGGATAACTTTCTCCTTGAAATGACTACTTACCACAAGTAGTATCTTCTTTATTGAAATTGGAGATTAACGTCTCTTTCTTAATTAGGAAAACCATTTGCAAATCTTTACTTGACTTTAACGTTACTCTTTCATGATTAGCAATTCCATGCTCAGAGTATTTGTGTTTCTGGAGAATCTTGGAATCTTGCTTCTGATGTTAATCTCTTGTGAGTTCAGATAGTTTCTTCAGATAGCGCTGATAACTTCTGGAAGTTAGAGATAGCGTTGTTCAGAGTCAGAACATCTAGAGCTTACTTCTTGTTCAGATGCTTCTGATACTTTGCTGTTTTGCTCAGAGTTAGACTTTCTTGAACGTGTTTCCACTTTAGATGCTTCTGATCATATGATAATATGCTTCTGATCTGGTTCTGTATCTGATGACATCATCAGATTTCATCCTTCTTTCTTTAGAACCCTGCACACTTAGAAACTTTTCGTTAGGGTGCCATTTTTGGTTTCATCCTTTGTTATCATCAAAATCAAGGAATCTGTTGTAGAACAATTTTTGTTCTTACAAGAACCGCATCCAGTATCTAATACCCATGATGCAGAAGTAGATAAATTAATTTTAATAACACAAATACCTGAAGTTGAAGTCTCTACTCCATTCTTCTTATCTTCCAGGTACTTTGGGCAGTTTCTCTTCCAGTTTCCGGTCTTACCGCAATGGAAGCAAGTGTCTTCTTTTGCTATGCCTCCACTAGGCTTTAAAGCAGCAACGATGGGTTTGGGTTTGGCAACTTCCTTGCCTTTCCCTTTATCACCCTGCTTGGTGGGCCTTTTGTTCTGTCTCTTTCCATTTCCGATCATCAGAATGGACTTCCCTTTCGACTTCAAATTCTGCTAAGCAGTTCTTAACATGGCTAGCAGTTCAGGAAGAGATTTGTCCATATCATTCATATTGAAATTTAGGACAAATTGACTGAATCCATCTGGCAACGATTGCAAGATTAAATCAGTCGCAAGTTCCTTTCCGAGGGGAAAACCCAATCTCTCAAGGTTTTCCACATACCCGATCATCTTGAGCACATGGGGACCTACAGGGGCTCCCTCAGCTAACTTGCCTTAAAAAAGGGCTTTTGAAACTTCAAACCTCTCATGCCTTGCTTGCTCTTGATAGAGCATCTTCAGGTGTTCGATCATATCGAACGCTGCCATGTTCTCATGTTGCTTTTGCAATTCTGAGTTCATGGTAGCTAGCATGAGACAATCAGTTTCATTGGCATCATCAACATGCTTCTTATAAGAATCTCTTTCTGCCTTAGGTGCAGAACTAGGAGGTTCCTCTTCAGGAACAGGTTTCTCCAAGACATACAACTTTTTATCATGTTTGAGGACAATCCTCAGGTTTTGGTGCCAATCCAGAAAATTTGTCCCAGACAATTTCTCCTTGTCAAAGATTGATCGCAAGATGTTGTTAGAGGTGTTTGTTGTCATGATAATCTACATAAGGATTAATGAAAATATAAGTATCATTGACATATTTAATTAGGCCTTTAATTAAATATGCTTCCACTATTTTACTCAAAACAAATGACCCTCATCATTTGATTCGGAAAATCCCGTTGGAAGATTTTCTAGTGGGTCGAGATCCATATTTCACTTCGTTCAAAGTCCGCGTAGGCGGATTACACAAAACTAGGTTATTTAGGTAGGAACTCCTTCCAGTTGTATCTCATACAACTCTCGAAAATTTCAGTTGGGTGAATAACTCCTTATTCCAATCCATCATATAGATCATTCCCAACTCTTGCTTCTAAACATATATAATATTATTATAATTAAGTTTGACCCATCGTTTTAGCAGTTGGATATTACAATTATCCCATCGCACCTTACCAATATAGAAAATGCACCTCGCGTAGGCGAAACCTACATTAGCCGATACTAGTCTTGATGAGTGCTAAAACTTGGAAAGCAAACATATATAATATTATTATAATTTGTTTAGTTAAGTTTGACCCACTGTTTTAACAGTTGGATATTACAATTATCCCATCGCACCTTACTAATATAGAACATGCACCTCGTGTAGGCGAAACCTACATTATCCGATACTAGTCTTGATGAGTGTTAAAACTTGGAAAGCATAAACTTAATATTTAATTTGAGGGAATTACAATTTTTCTGATCTCACCGGCTTATTTATCATATAAATCGTCTCTCACATGCATCAACATACATTCACATGCATCAACATACATACATACATAATGAAACAGTTATGGCCCCTAGCGCAGTTGTTCTCCCAAGTCAATGAGAGAACCTAAGCTAACCTAATAACGATCTAAGCTTCCCCAAGCAAGATCTTCAAGGTTGTCCTCCTTTGGCATTGACTTCTTTTCTTTCTTCATAACATTACATTTCATAAAAGAAACTCGTTTTACATACGAGGGAGTGAGATGAGAAAAGAAGTTACATTGAGAGATTAAAAGAGAGGCACGACACGCATGTCGTATTTTAAAACCCAAAACAAAATAAAGGAAAACTAAGGCCATAACCGATCACCACAAAATAATAATAAACACATTATTATTATTATTATTATCAATTTTAATTCTTTTAAAACCAATTAAAACCAAATTAAATCTCGACGACCGATCACATTACGCAGAGTTAGCCGAACGGGTGAATTTTGCCTTGTGTTAATCGGTTAACCAAATGCGTTAACCGGTTAACATTGTTGAAAAACTGTTAGAAAATTTTCTTTCTGTCTTGCCTTAACCGGTTAACCAAATGCATTAACCGGTTAACACTGTTTGAAAATCTGTTCAAAATTTGTTTTCTGTCTTGCGTTAACCGGTTAACCAAATGCGTTAACCGGTTAACACTGTTTGAAAAACCTAGAAAGTTGTATTTCGTCTTGCGTTAACCGGTTAACCATATGTGTTAACCGGTTAACACTGTTCGAAAAAGTGTTTAGAAAGCACAACTCTTGTGCAGTCACAACCCCAATCGCATAACTATTTGACAACACAACCCTTGTGCCGTCACTAACCCTAATGCACCAATTTCAGACCGTCAAACGCATCTCGATTGTTGATTCAGTATGATTGATCAACACGTCATTGCTTCACCATACTAAAGTCGGATCAAGAAGCAAACGACCATTGATCGCTCAAAGGAAAACAACCATTGAGTGTTTGAATGAACGAAATGAGAACACTATATCATATATAATGTATTTTGCATCAGGATTACTTATATCATATATATAACTTGATCGATCTCAATTTAATCTTTGATTCATTCTGTCTTTAATCGTATTAATACAGAAAATAAACAGTTATCAGATTCATGGTTTCGTAAGTGGCTCTGATACCACTGAAGGAGAATTGCCATCTAAGGCGCAGCGGAATTTAAATTTTTCTCTATTTAGTGATCCTTACGAATGGGCATGATCAGTGATAGAATCGTTACCTCTTGTGGCGATCACGAACGTTGAACGATGACAACGTCTCTACTCAGTCCACATGAACGGATTCCTTCAATCTCAGTGCTAGCTGCTACGAATGAAGGCTTTGAGTGAGAGAGAGAGAGAAACGAAATGCAAGCAAGAGTTACAATGCTTCTACCCAAGGGTTCCATTTATAGAACCACTTGTGTGGGCTTCAAGCTAAAAAGCCCACTTAAGTGTATATGGCCCATATCTTATAATATGCCAAAACCACTTAAGTATTTGGTACCTTATCATATTTCGTATTCTACTTAAGTACATCGTACCCTACGATGTTCTATAATTCACTTATGGAAACCGTACATTACAATATTCCTTAATTACTCTATCTCTCATCAATCCGTCCTTTGTGTGTGACCCTATATGTTTTCGCGGTGTTGGCAATTATATTAAATCACGTATTTAACATAATAAACAGTGAGCGGTATCTAGTAACACATCACTGCTACCCAAGACACGAAAATGTCATGTGATATGACAAATCCTTTTGTGATAATAATTATGTGTATAATTACCCTTTTGCCCTTTTGCCTATATTGAACACAAGGCATAGACCGTGTCATCCTTGTCCAGTTCAATATTGGGCCCATAGACATTTATCCTGTTACGCAGGATGGGAAAATTCCATCTAGGTCACTCATGTCCCTTAGCATGCTTTGTGGAGTACCCATCAACTGTCTTTATGGTTATCTAGTTACGGACAACGTTGGATCAGCAATAAAGCACTCGACTCTATATCTAGGGTCCATAGTGGTTTCAGGTCGAAGAGTGGTATACACTATTATCACCATGAGAATAACTTATGACACTTTGCATAACATTCTATATAGTATTCTCATAGCGGGTCAACCAGTATAAATATTACTCTTAATATTCATACCTATGTTTAAGACTTGATAACTCTTTATCCATGATCCATGAGATGTGATCATCAGTCTACAAACATAATAGTCTTAATGCTTTAATATTATCCCACTTCACAATAAAGCTCGACTACGGATACTTTAAGAATAGTGTCCTTATGTTTAATGTGATCTCATGATTGAGTCATACTTGATACATTAAACAGACTAGCTATTCTAGGGACTTTATTAAACAACCATAATAAAGAAAAAGCCTTTTATTATTAATAAATAATTCGATACAAGTACCAAAAGTATTGGCCTCTAGGGCTTACACCAACAGTAAAGAGGAAAAACCACACGTTGCAAGAAATAGCCAGAACCATGTGTAATACCCCAAAATTTACCCTTCATTTTTCCTGGAAAAAAAAAGTTAAAAATAATTAAATAAATAAAATTAATTAAATAAATAAATAAAATATAACAAATTTTTTTGGACTTGGGTCTCCCTCATTTGAGCCCACTACCCATGAAAATCAGTCTATAAATACTGAAGTTTCAGTAGAGGAAAACACACTTGGAGTTACACTGGGAGATTCACTGGAGAGAAAAAGGAAGAGAAGAAAAATACTCTGGGGTTTCCTTGAAACAAAACCCTGGACAAAACCTGGAGAGAAACCTGACAGAGAACTCAGAGCAGCCTCCAAACCCTGAAGGGAACTCAACTGAGAAGTTCACTCCGCCTCACACAAACCCTAGTATTACTTTGCAGATCCGGCCGTACCATTCAATCTTAATCAATCTCTCTCATCAGGTATGCCTTTGTTCCTATTACTTTATGCCTTGAATTTGAATGCTATGAATGTATGAGGTAACATCAGGTTTTGCCCACAGGTTTATATTTGTGTATGAATATGTGAATAATGCCTTGAATGCTTAATCGTTTAATTTCTGAAGTGTATGCCACAGGGTTTGAGGTTCCTGAAACCATACTGTTATCCATGAAAAAAATGCTTATCGTGTTTCACTAACCCTTTTGTTGAGTTTTTGTGAGGGCTCACATGACTTTTGCAGGGATAACTTGCGTGGTTTTCCACTTTATTTGTGGGATACCCCTTGGAGGTTTCATTCCGATTACCTGTACTGACTCACTTTCTTTGATGGTGTTTAGCTTGGAAGGATCCCTGGGTTTCCCATTCCTTTAATTGATGTAACTTCGGATCTTTATCCGTGTGGTAATTTTTTCCTTTTCTCTTACTTTATCGCTTTCTTAGCTGGAAGACCTCGATAGGAGGCAATGTTTGAGCCCCTTGGTGGCATTTTACTTTGAGATACATGTTTTGTGTTTTGTATTCATATCCCCATATGTAGCGCGGTTCCTTCGTCAAGGACTGACTGTTTTCCCTCGAGCATCCCAAACCCTAAAACCCAAAGCAACACGTTTACTCCTTCTACTACAGGCGAGTAAGTCTCCAAAGGTCGAGCATCCGGTAGATTGCGTAGTGACGTCGTTCGTCCAAAACCCAATCCATAACCCCGTAGTTAGCCGAAGTACGGCTTGCTCTGATTCTCATTCTAGATGAGATACGTAGGCATAAGACGCGATGTCTTAGCGAGCACACATCCCCCAACCCATAGGTCAGCCGAGCTACGAAGACTCTGATTCTCATATTCAGATGAGATACATATGCAGTGGATGCGACATCCGCGCGAGTCATTTCTCTTAACCTTTTTAGTAAATAAACACATTAGGTAAACCCACACCCTTTAGACAAAAACCACAAAAATGGATCCCGTAGAGTACTATGGATGCGTAGGGGTGCTAATACCTTCCCTCCGCATAACCGACTCCCGAACCCAAGATTTGGTTGCGAGACCCCGTCTTGTCCTTTCCTTTTTCAGGTTTACTTCGAGCGTTTCCTTTCCCTCCTTTGGGATGAATAACGCACGGTGGCGACTCTTCTGCCTTTTTCTTTCGCCGGTTGTTTTTTTCGCGCACTGTATTTTTCAGGTTGCGACAGCTGGCGACTCTGCTGGGGACTAAGAAGTTGACCTCTTGCTGGTCCATCTTCCCTAAGCGAGTCCCTCCTAGCTTGTGTGATTTTCTTGTTCATTGGGTGTTCATGTTTTTGTACATTTATTTACTTACTTGCTTGCATTCATCTGCTGTATCTGTTGGAGCTGTTGTTTATTTGTTGGGATGGGATGTTCTACGAGAGATAAGCCCATTACCCAGGCTTGAGTATACACACAGGTTTTAGAGTGGATGATCATGAGGCTTGTGTGGCATGTTGCTACGTTAAGTCGTTCGTGAAGAACCACACCCAGACGATGTTTCTCTTGGATATATTATGTCCTACGGATGTTCCGTAACGACATGATGTTCCTTTAGAAATCGTCGACTCTGGTGACCATTTCCCGAGAACTCAGTCGAGGCCTCTCCTCCGAGACGTGATTATGTTAGCTCTGGTGGGCGCATTCTCGCTGATCAATCCGAGGACCCCAAGACTGGGAACTTGCTTTAGGATGTCCTGTTGAGGGGAGTCAGTGGAGGTCTTTTATCCCGTAATAATGCCAAACCTTCAGTGGTAAACGTATTATTCGCGACTGAAGGGCTGAAGTTGACGAACTTCTGTTCTTAGAACCTACCAGTGAGGGGCGGGCTAAATTCAGGAAACCTTAACCTCCAACCAACCCGGTTTTCTGGAGCAGAGCTTTGATCTTGTATTATATTCCTTAGTGGTTTTCTCTTCAGACAGTGTAACCCGACAGATGTTCAAGCAGATACAGCAATCCTGATTGACATACCACTGCATTGCATTCACATCATCACATCATTTGCATTCATATCATTTAACACATGTTTATCCATTTCAAGGGGGTTTACATCTTCTTCTTGATTCCAGTCGGAGTTTTTCTGGTTCTCTTAAGATGGATATTGGCAGAAGGAGACTTGTCGCCTACAAGTTTCCGATGGTCTGTCTGGAGCCCATCCAACAGTTGATGCAGTTAATGGATCCTGATTCTCTAGAAGGATTCCGAGAGGATTACGGTCTGATTCTAAGTTTCGTCACGGTTCTTTCCAAAGATCAACATGACGCCCTATTCACACTGCTACAGTTCTATGACCCTCCATTGAGGTGTTTCACATTCCCGGATTATATCTTTGTCCCTACTCTGGAGGAGATTGCCAGTTTTCTCAGAGTTCCTATCAGGTCACAGTTATTGTTCTACAGTTTTGAGTTTCTGCCCGATCTCAGCATGGTTGCTTCAGCCACATATTTGGAGGAATCAGTCTGGAAGGCTAATATGTGTCAGAAGGGAGAAGTTAGTGGTTTTCATCTGAGTTTCTTACTGGGAGAAGCAAAGAAGAAGCTGGAAGACGGTAACCAGAGGGGTTTCAATGCTGTGTTGGCTCTTTGTGTGTATGGGATTGTCTTGTTCCCTAATGTCGCCAAATTTGTGGACATGGACGCAATACGCCTCTTCGTGTTGAGAAATCCAGTACCGACCTTGCTAGGAGATTTCTTTCATTCAGTGCACCACAGAAATAAGAATAGAAAAGGGGGATTGTTGAATTGTTGTGTGCCTTTGTTTTATAGGTGGTTCAGTTCTCACCTACCCAAATCAGGAGTGTTCGTTAATGTCAAGGACTCGTTGAGTTGGTCGAAGAGATTGATGGGGTTGAGAGCTGAAGATATTTCTTGGTGGTCCGACCGGAGCTTGCTTCGGGCAGATATTATTCATAGTTGTGGGAACTTCCCAAATGTTCCGTTGTAGGAAGAAGAGGAGGAATCAACTATAATCCTTCTCTAGCAGTTAGACAGTTTGGATATGCTTTAAGAACTCCGCCTTTGGAAAAGGATGTGGAAGAATCTCTGTTTTTCCATTCTTCGCCTGATTTGACGGTATCCCGTAAGGCAGCTGAGGCTTGGCTCAAGGTGATCAAGAGAGGAAGAACCGTCCTTGGAAAAGGAGATTGTAGAACTTACCCTCGGTATGAAGAGTGGCTTCAAGGAAGAGTCGAAGAGTTTGGTCTGCCGTTCCCTATTGAAGAACCTTTGTATCCACCTACTCCTGAGCAGTCAACAATGGTGAGCCGAGAGGAGTACGACAAGTTGAAGAGTGCCATGGAGGGACTTCAAACCAAGAACTCAGAGTTAAGTGAGAAGTTGCAAGACTGTATGCGTCAATTCCAGGAGGCAGAATATCAGAAGGGGGAAGCCGTCAGAGTGCAAAAGGAAGCAGAGAGGAGATTTGCTGTGGAGGCGGACTTCTTCAGGAAGACAGACGAAGCCTTGAGATCATCCAGTTCTGAGTTGAGGCGAGTCAAGCAGCAGTTAGTAGATGCTCATGGTAAATTAGCTAGGTGGCAGGAGCAATGGGATGCATTTTCAACTTCTCGGAAGGCAAAGGAGGAGGAGACAGTAGCCGAACTGACTGGTCAGATAGAGAAACTGATGACTTTGCTGAAGGGGAAAAACAATGAGCTTCTGTGCGCCCGTTCTACTAATGGCTACATCGTAGATACACTCAATGAGGCTCGAGGACAGATTGAAGAACTCAAGGTGTTGGCAGGTTTGAAGAAATCCAGACTTGAAGAGGTATTCGGAGAAGATGATGGGAATTACTACAGAGAGCACATCAACAAACTGGATGGGATCATTCACAAGAGGAATCTGCTTATCTGGCATTTGACAGAATCTCCAGATCATCCCGACACGGTGGCATTACTGGATGAAGTGAGGAGCAGTCCTTATGGGTTGTATACAGGAGGCTGATCCCTGGTTTATGTTCCTCCGTTTACTTTTTGTTTTGTTGCTGTTGTAGCACCTCAAATTTGCACCTATCATTGTACATACATTCTCATATTAGGTCATAGCATTAACATGGTCCACTGCATAGCATTGCATTGTCCCTTTTGCCTCAAGTGCAAGATCATCAGAAGAATTAGGTCAAACTGATCAGGAGATCAGTCAATCAATCAAGCAAGTATAATCTCCATTGAGCCAAGGCCCTAGGGTTGGTCCAACATGTTCACATGACCTAGGGGTCCTTTTGAAGTGTTTTGGTCAAAGTTTGATTGCTCAGAAGTCATCAGTCATTGCACAGTCCATCAGAAACCCTAAAAAGTCAACTGTGGTCAACTGGGTTTGATTTTATGGTTTTGATGGTGGGATTTGGTTTGAGAGGGTTCATTCATGTCCATATAGGCCTCATATAACATGTCAAACACCATCATGGAAGAATTTGAAGCCAGACAAGAAATTTCCAAAAATAGAAAGTTGACCTGTAATTGGAATTTGCCAAAAATGGAAAGTTTTGATCCTCAAACTTACATCATGATACAAACTTCAAATGATTTTTTTCCCAACATGAAAGTTGAAGATCTTGTTCTCCCATTTCCAAAAGGTCCAAGAACACTCAATTCCCATGTATGGTTGGCAAGATATGATCAAATCATTTTCAGAAATTTTTGAACTTCAAAAGGCCATATCTCTCAAACCATTTGGCCAAATTGGGTGGGGTTTTTTGCTACAAGTCACATTTGATCCCCTCTTTCCAAATATGCAACCATCATTCAACAAAACATCATAGATCAAAATGGCATTTTTGAACTTACTTGAATTAATTTTAAGTGAAGTGAAAATTTGATTTTTTGAAAGATTCATTTTTAATCATTTTGGCCAATTGGGAATGTTCTGAAATTGCATTTGAGACATGTTACCAAGCCCAATTCGTGCTGCAGCCCCTTGCACCTCACCCTTTGAGCAAAAATGACCAATTAGCAAAACTTATCATTTCACAAATTTGGATTACCATACCACTTAACCATGCTTAGCAATCATAAACAGAAGTATATATTGTCATTTTCTGCTCATTTGAAGCCCTAGCAGCCACATTACAAACAGAATTTTCTCACTCTCTCTCAATTTGACATTTTTGCATTTTGAGCTTTTCCTTGAAAACTTGTGAAGGACACGACCTGGCCTTGCTTGCTTCATCATTCCTCTTCATTTTGAGCATCTTTCCATTATCTTTTCCCAGCTGTAACCAAAGGGCACGACTGTTGCATTCAAGAACCTCATCAATGGCAGATCTCGAGCTGGACCATTTCAAGCTTGTTTGAGCTAAATTTTCTTCACCATACATCTTGTGGAAGCTATTGGAGTACCTGTTTCGAGCTTTCATCACCAAACCAACACTGTTTCATCATTTGCTTCAAAATCAAGTAAGAACTCGAATCTCATTATTTGCTAAACCATGGCATGATTCTTATAGATCTTTGTTTGCTGGTCACAATGAACTTTGAATGGTTGAAAATGATTGCATATTGGCTGAGAAATCTAGCTTTTAAATTTGTTGTTGAAATTTTTTTGGTTTGATTCGTGTTGTTTAAGTTGATTCAATGAAAATGAAGTCCAGATTAGGCATGCTTGTTGTTTGCTGATTACATTGATGTACCCAATTCCATTTTCTGGGCACAAAATTTTTTGAGTTAGATGATGAAGATGAACGCATGACACTGTTATAGCCAAACCCTAATTTCCCAGATTTTTCTTCTTCTTCACGTGCTGCATGGGCCTTGTTACTGTTCTATTGATATGAACCAATCACAACATTTCCTTGTCCTGAGCTAAACGCCGCGTTTGGATAAGTGGCTCCAACAATTACAAAAATGCCATCGCCCGTGCCATTGTCTCATTAAATCCATGTTTTGTTCATTATTTATTTCATTTGATTGCTCCAACTTACAAAATTCATAACATCTTCATTTTAAATCCAAAATTCATGGGAATTTTTGCATTGTGTTCATCTGGATCTCTATTATTTTATCATATTTTTTCCTGATTTTTTGGATAAGTGGATTTTAATTGGTATTAGGTTTTGTGATATGTGACAATATTTTGTACCTTTTACCAAATCATTTGTGAAATAGTGATGCTTTATCCTTTGCCCCTGAAATTTTTTATGCTCAAACTAGACACATCCATGGTGATTTTGGTATAAAGATTATGAATTTATCATCTCTGGTCATTGAGTTATGATTTTTTGAAGTAGGGTGTGACAATTTGTGTCACACCATTGATGTGCAACTTGATGATTTTCATAGCCATGCCTCTTGACCTCAAAATGCTTTGATTTTTTGCATGAATTCACTTGAATATGTATAGTTTACATGTGATTTTTTGTGGATTTGTTTATGGCATTTTCCAATTGTTTGAGATTTTTCTCCCCTGTTTGGTCTTATGTTGACTTTTTGTGACACTTGTTCCCATTTCATTTGTGAAATTCTCATACATTATTGGATGGACATGAAATTTGATATGTGATTACTAGACATCTTAAGCTTTGCCATGGTTTTAGTCCCATTCATTTCTCATATGCCATCCCTGATTTATGATTTTTTCAAGTTGATGCATGTTTGGTTGACTTCTTTGAACATGTTCAAAATTGCCTTGCCTTTCTGATTTTCATTGACCACCTTCTGCTTGTCCAAATGAGTTGAAATTTGACATGCTTACCATGCTGTGGGTTGTGATTGATCATGATTTATTTGATGTTTTTTGGAAATGTTTGAGATTGCTTTTGATTCAAGTCTTGCTGTTGACTTCTATGAGCTTCTAAATGCCATGCCTTGACTTCTTTTGTTCATGAAATGATGATGATGATTGATATGAATGTGAAACCAATTGGGTTTGTTTCTTGATTGTTTAAACATGATTTTGGATACTTGCCACTTGCTGTTTTGACTTTTTCATCCCATTTTGACCCTAGGCTTGTCCTAGTGGTCCTGTTACTCACATTTGAGCTCATTTTTTCAGGTTAACCAACAATTATCCAATGAGACCAATACAAATTGGTTGTGTTTGCTTGTTTATCATGGCTAATCCATTTGTTTTGTAGGTTGCTTGGCTCACATGCCTTGAGCCTTGTGCATTGCACATTTAGCTTGTTTGTGTTGACTGGTTGATATTTGTTTCCTTTTGCTTTAACTTTGAAGTTGTGTACTAATGTTGTCTGACTGGTTTCAGGTACTTTTAGTTGCTCATTTCCTTGTGAACTTTTGCTTTGCTTTGCTTGATAAGCAATTTGCATTGAGGTATACCTTTCTATCTTCATGTAGTCTGGAAGACCTGGCCTGTTACTTGGCCAGGCAACTGTCTGAAGTCCTCCTTAAGAGGCAATGCTTGTGTATGTTTACATTTGTCCTTGTATAGAGTCAAAGACCTCCTAAGTGAAGAGGCAATTGGCAGAACCCAAGGGATATGCAACCTATCCCCTGCTATTCTGTGTGTCATCTGCTTTGCTCACACCACTGTGTTGATGCATTGCAGATACAAACCCAAGATCTTGTACAATTGTACAGTTGAGTCAGTTTCAAATGTGTAGAAGGGTTCCCACTTTCTGAACCCACACATTCTTGTCTTAAGCTCTCCCAGGCCAGGGATAAGAGCTGTGAAGTCTTATCTTCACTCACCTTTCATCTGCTTCACCTTAGCCCCTCAATGGCAAGGTTAAGAGCTAACACTACCCAGTTCCAGTGGTTTGTTTGTTGAGGTTGATATGACCCCTCGACTAAAACCTAGCCTTGATGTTTGAGCCCCTTGTTGGTGTGTTTATTTCATGCTGTATGTGCTTGTGTGGTGTGATTGTATCCCCTAGGTTTGCTAGACTCCGCGTAGTCTCGTTTGCATGTCAATTAAGGTAGCACGGTTCCTTCGTATAGGACTTCCTTTCTTGCTTGGGCTTTCCTAAAACACAAACAAACATTATTCCCTCTTAAGGATACGTTAACTCCTTCTACTACAGGTGAGTAAGTCTCCAAAGGTCGAGCATCAGGTAGATTGCGCAGTGACGTTGTCCACTTAAAGAACACAAACCAACGGGAATAGTTTAGCCGAACTACGGCAACTCTGATTCTCATGTCCAAATGAGATACGTAGGCACGAGATGCGATGTCTTGTCGAGTTTGACTAACAACTAACACTAATTCTCTTCTCTCGCCCTCGTTGCGATTGAGACCTCCCCTTTCTCTTGCCCTAGTTGCAATCGAGACCCTTCTTCTTCCTGTGCAAGTTAGCTAGAAACCTTAACTTAGGGACGACTTTGCATGACAACATCTAGGCTCGAGTCGTAGTCTCCCTAGTGTTGTGTCTCCCTCTGTTATCTGGTTAGGCTAGTCCTTTTTCCCTCCGTAGGGGAACTACGTCGCCTTGATTCTCATACCAGATGAGATGCGTAGGCAGGAGATGAGCTGATCTCTTCGGGCGCCTTTTTTCTTTTTTTGTGCGTGTTTGGCAACTATTAGGCTCGAGCTCTAGTCTCCCTATTAGTTTGTTCTTTCAACCTTTGTGTTCCTTCTGACGTCTCAGCGTCTCTTTTTGTTTGCGTGGCAACTATTAGGCTCGAGCTCTAGTCTCCCTTTTAGTTTGTTTGCTAGCCCTTTTTCCCTCCGTAGGGGAACTACGTCGCCCTGATCCTCATACCAGATGAGGTACGTAGGCAGGAGATGAGCTGATCTCTCCGGGCGCCCTTTTTTTTTATTTGTGTGAGTTGTTTCTCCTTTTTCTGGTTGGAGTCCGACGTAAGTCCAGCGATTGGCAGTTGGTTTCCTGTGTGTGTTTGTTGGTTCGGATGCTGATATAAGTCCAGCGATTGGCATTCAGGCTCCATGTTTGCCTTTGCCTTTGTCTGTTTGTGTGCGTGTCAGCCGAGCTACGAATGCTCTGATTCTCTTTCGTCCAAGAAGATACGTATGCATAGGATTCGACATCCTAGCGAGCATGTGTCGTTTCCCAGTCCGAACTACTTTGACTCTGATGTCTATGCCTGATAGACTAAGTAGGCCCAGGACGCGATGTCTTGCCGAGTCAGTCTTGTCTGTTTTCTTGTGTCTCTTTCAGCCAGTGTGTGTGTGTGAGCAGTGTTTTAGCAACCATTTTCCTTTCTATTGTGCGTGGATCCCGTCGAGTACGACGGATGCGTAGGGGTGCTAATACCTTCCCTTCGCATAACCGACTCCCGATCCCATTCTCTTTGGTCGCGAGACCATGTCTTTTCCAGGTTTACTCTGAGCGTTTCCTTTCCCTCTTTTGGGATAAATAACGCACGGTGGCGGCTCTGTTGTTCTTGTTCTCCCGCCGGTTTTTCGCGTAATGCGACAGCTGTGTAGTGATAATCCACAGGCTTGTTGTGGGGATCCTCTTTTGATGTAATTTTGGCTAAGGCCCCTTTCCTGGAACTCATTTGTATGTTGGTTTCCCTTTGTTGCATCTTGATCTCAGAAGTTTATCCATGACTCAGTCTACTTGTACTATTCGCCTGATGTGAGACTGGAATCAAGGGGGTAGAATACCTTTTGGATTTGATAAACATGGCATTGCATTTACATATTCATTGTCATGTCTTGCATAACAGGTACCGCTGCAGTGTTCTCATATTGTTTGGTGTCCCACTAGCAGGATAGCTGACTCAGGCATTCACCGATACGGTACCCGAAGGAATCACCAGAGAGTAATGGAAAGCCTACAAGCAGAGCTCGCCGAGATGAAGATTCGCATGAATCAATTCATGGATTTGGTTCAAGGGGTGTCTCAAGGACAGCAGGAGCTTAGATTGTTGGTACAGAGGGATCCCCCTATTACTCAACCGAAGACGTTGGCTGATCCTCCAGCTGGAGAGGCTAATGGTCCCAATGGACCGGGGCCTATCCCGATCCCGCATGTCAACCTAAATCAACAACCCATTCAGGATGGTCAGGATGATCAGTTCCCCTTGCTTCAGGAAGACTTTGGCATGGACCCCATGTTTAGAAGATTGGAAGAGAGGTTGAAAGCAGTGGAAGGACAGGATCTTCTGGGAGTAGATGTTGCTGACTTGGGGCTGGTCCCAGGTGTGAGAGTGCCATCGAAATTCAAGGTCCCGATATTTGACAAATACCATGGCAGCTCTTGCCCCAAAACTCACGTGCAAGCCTATTTCCGTAAAATGGTTGCATACTCTGATGACGAGAAGCTACTTATGTACTTCTTCCAGGATAGCCTAGCTGGGGCATCCTTGGAATGGTATATGAGGCTGGACAGAGCCCACATCCGTTGCTGGAGGGATTTGGCAGAGGCTTTCGTGAAGCAGTATCAGTATAATGCAGACATGGCTCCGGACAGAACTCAACTTCAGAATCTGTCTCTTAAAAGCAATGAGTGCTTCAGGGAATACGCTCAACGCTGGAGGGAGACAGCTTCCCGTGTTCAGCCTCCTATGTTGGAAAAGGAAATGGCCAACATGTTCATGAATACGCTGCCTGGACCTTATCTGGAGCGTCTGGTGGGGTGCAATGCTTCCAACTTTGCTGATATGGTCTCTACTGGAGAAAGGGTGGAGAATTACCTAAAGACCTATAAGAGCCAGAGTGGAGGTGGATCCTCATCAGGGGTGAAGAAGCCGTTCATTCAGGGACAGAAGAGGAGAGAAGGGGATGCAAATGCCATATCTTCTTATCAGAACAGGGATAACCGGAGGAATAATTTTCAGAATTATCATCAGCAACCGTATGTTGCGGCTGTGACCATTCCAGCTGCAGCGCCACTACAACAACAACAATCACAACGTCAACCAGCTCAGTATCAACAGCAGCAGCAACCGGGTAACAGACCCGCTTATCAACAGAGGCAAAGGATGATGGACCGGCGTTTCGACACCCTTCCAATGTCGTACGCTCAGTTGCTTTCTAGTCTTCAACAACTACAACTTGTGCAACTGCGTACTCTGGCTCCTCCTATTGGTAGACTTCCGGTGGGTTACGACGCTAACGCTAGGTGTAGCTTCCACTCTGGGGCACCTGGCCACAATATTGAGAACTGCAAAGCTTTTAAGCACGTAGTTCAAGACCTCATAGATTCAAAGGCCATCGACCTTGCACCGGCTCCGAATGTCGTTAACAATCCCATGCCCCAGCATGGTGGTGGGAACGTTAACATGATAGAGGGAAAAGCCAAGTCCATTAAGGATGTGTTGAAGTTGAAGACTCCATTGTTGGATATCAAAGGATGCTTGCTGAAGGCCGATGTTTTCCCCGGTTGTGGGAAGGGTTGTTTGGATTGTGCCACTCAGAGTGGAGGTTGTTTGAAGCTACAGCAGGGTATCCAGGCCTTGCTCGGCAAAGGTATCCTCCAGGTTGAAGATTTGTCTGTCCAAGAGTCTGTGAAAGAGGTTAAAGCGGGTGCCTCTATCTCATCCTTTAAGCAGGCACGGGCCGTGGTGGATTCAGGTGTTGCTCCCGGTTGGGGGCGTCTGTTGGAATTACCAGTGAAAGAAGATAAGTTCGGGATTGGGTATCAGCCAGTTTTGACTTCTACAAACATTCAGGGGCCGATCAATTTCTCCAGTGCTGGCATCATTCAGTATGGTCAAGTCTCTACAGTCAATGAAGAGGGTGGGGATAGTGATTGTGACATCGACAACTGGGTGCGTCCGAGGATCCCGGGTGAAGTCATCAACAATTGGTCTTCTGAAGAGATTATCCAAGTCACTCTTCTTGAAGAGTAATTTTCTTTGTTTATTCATGCATATCCAAGTCTTACGTTCCGCCCAGGGCGTAATGACTCATTGTAGGGTCCGTCTATGTGACACTTGCATTTTTATCATAAATAAAGGACGTATTTTTGCATTCAAATATTTCGTTCCCTGTCTTTCTATTTTTGCAGTTTTTCAAAATAAAAAAATGGAAATATTTTGTTTAGTTTTCACTTCTTGTTCACACTCATAAGCACATACCATCACTCATGCAGATGCACATCACCGGATCCTATTGATAACGTTTCTGCTACGGCTCGTTTCGACTTTGAAAATCCAATCTTTCAAGCTGAAGAAGAGGGTGATGAAGACTGTGAACTCCCTGAAGAGCTTACCAGGTTATTAAAACAAGAGGAAAGGGTTATTCAACCGCATCAAGAGTCTGTTGAAGTGATTAATCTCGGCACCGAGGACGCCAAGAGAGAAATCAAGATAGGGGCTGTTTTGAGAGATGATGTGAAGAAAGGGCTGATTGGATTGCTGCAAGAGTATGTTGACATCTTCGCCTGGTCTTATCAGGACATCCCCGGGCTGGACACAGACATCGTGGTACACCGCTTGCCTCTCAAAGAAGGTTGTCCTCCGGTCAAGCAGAAGCTCAGAAGAACAAGACCAGAGATGGCCGTCAAGATAAAGGAAGAAGTGCAAAAGCAGTTGGATGCAGGGTTTCTAGCAGTCACCAATTATCCGCCATGGGTTGCAAACATCGTCCCAGTACCTAAGAAGGATGGAAAGGTACGGATGTGTGTCGACTACCGGGATCTGAACAGAGCTAGCCCTAAAGATGATTTCCCAATACCTCACATCGACGTTTTGGTGGATAATACAGCTTAGTTCTCGGTATTCTCCTTCATGGATGGCTTTTCTGGCTGTAACCAAATCAAGATGGCACCAGAAGACATGGAAAAGACAACTTTCATAACCCCATGGGGCACCTTCTGCTACAAGGTGATGCCGTTTGGTCTGAAAAATGCCGGAGCAACATATCAACGAGCTATGGTAACTCTGTTCCATGATATGATTCATCATGAAATCGAGGTTTATGTGGATGATATGATTGCCAAATCTCAGACAGAAGAAGAACATTTGGTGAATTTGCAGAAACTGTTTGAGCGTTTGAGGAAATTCAAACTGAGACTTAACCCGAACAAGTGCACTTTCGGGGTGAGATCAGGAAAATTGCTGGGTTTTATCGTTAGCGGAAAAGGGATTGAGGTGGATCCCAACAAAGTAAAAGCGATACAGGAAATGCCAGAGCCAAGAACAGAGAAGCAAGTCCGTAGTTTCTTAGGGAGGTTGAACTACATTGCAAGGTTCATCTCTCACCTAACAACCACGTGTGAGCCAATTTTCAAATTGCTGAGGAAAGATCAGGCTATCAGGTGGAATGAAGATTGTCAAAGGGCTTTCGAGAAGATAAAAGAGTATCTACAGAAACCTCCAATCCTTATACCTCCAGTTCCTGGGAGACCTCTGATAATGTACCTGTCAGTGGCCGAGAACTCGATGGGGTGTGTATTGGGACAGCATGACGAGACTGGTCGAAAAGAGCATGCCATATACTACCTTAGCAAAAAGTTTACCGACTGTGAAATCAAATATTCGCAGCTTGAGAAAACTTGCTGTGCTTTGGCATGGGCTGCTCGCCGACTGAGACAGTATATGTTGAACCATACTAGCTTGTTGATTTCTAAGATGGATCCAGTGAAGTACATCTTTGAGAAGCCGGCTCTCACCGGACGTGTTGCCCGTTGGCAGATGATTTTAACAGAGTATGATATCCAGTATACATCCCAGAAAGCCATCAAAGGGAGTATTCTGTCAGACTATCTTGCTCAGCAGCCGATTGATGATTATGAGCCGATGAAGTTTGATTTTCCAGATGAAGACATCATGTTCCTCAAGATGAAAGACTGTGAAGAGCCAGTTGTTGAGGAGGGACCTGATCCAAACGAAAAGTGGACTTTGTTGTTTGATGGGGCTGTCAATGCTAGAGGAAGTGGAATTGGCGCTGTCATTACAACTCCGAAAGGTGCGCACATACCTTTCACCGCTCGTTTGACTTTTGAGTGCACAAATAATGAAGCTGAGTACGAGGCCTGTATCTTGGGTATTGAGCAAGCCATTGATTTGAGAATCAAGACTTTGGACATCTTCGGAGATTCAGCTCTGGTGATCAATCAAGTGAATGGTGATTGGAATACTCTCCAGCCCACTCTGGTCCCCTACAGAGATTACACGAGAAGACTGTTGACTTTCTTCACAACAGTAAAATTGTATCATATACCTCGTGATAAGAACCAGATGGCAGACGCACTTGCTACTCTATCCTCCATGATCAAGGTAATTTGTTGGAACCATGCTCCCAGGATCGATGTGATGCGCCTTGACAGGGCCGCATATGTGTTTGCTGCTGAACTGGTAGTCGATGACAAGCCCTGGTATCACGATATCAAGTGCTTTCTGAAGAATCAAGAGTATCCTGCAGGGGCATCCAACAATGACAGAAAGACTTTGAGAAGTTTGGCAGGCAGTTTCTTCTTGAACAAAGACGATGTGCTGTATAAGAGGAACTTCGACATGGTTTTGCTCAGATGCGTGGACACACACGAGGCGGACATGTTAATGCAGGAAGTTCATGAAGGTTCCTTCGGTACTCATGCCGGCGGACATGCAATGGCTAAGAAATTGTTGAGATCGGGTTATTATTGGATGACCATGGAATTAGATTGTTTCAAGTATGCTCGGAAGTGTCATAAATGCCAGATTTATGCTGATAAGGTGCATGTACCGCCAAATCCTCTGAATGTGATGACTTCGCCGTGGCCATTTTCTATGTGGGGCATTGACATGATTGGAAAGATTGAGCCGACTGCTTCCAATGGGCATCGCTTCATCCTTGTTGCCATCAACTATTTCACCAAGTGGGTCGAAGCAGCATCGTTCGCGAATGTCACCAGACATGTGGTTGCCCGTTTCATCAAGAAAGAAATCATTTGTCGCTATGGGATTCCCGAAAGAATCATTATTGATAATGGTTCTAATCTCAACAACAAAATGATGAAGGAGTTGTGTCAGAACTTCAACATTCAGCATCACAATTCTTCCCCTTACCGCCCTAAGATGAACGTCGCTGTTGAGGCGGCAAATAAGAACATAAAGAAGATTGTGCAGAAGATGGTCGTCACGTACAGAGATTGGCATGAGATGCTACCTTTCGCCTTGCATGGGTACCGCACTTCAGTACGTACATCGACCGGGGCAACCCCTTACTCCCTGGTGTATGGTATGGAAGCAGTCCTACCTGTTGAAGTGGAGATTCCTTCTCTAAGAGTCTTGTTGGATGTCAAGTTAGACAAAGCCGAATGGATTCGGACAAGGTTCAATGAGTTGAGTCTTATCGAAGAGAGGCGAACGGCAACCATTTGTCATGGGCAGTTGTATCAGAGTCGGATGAAGAGAGCCTTTGATCAGAAAATGCGTCCTCGTTGTTTCCAAGTCGGAGATTTAGTGTTGAAAAGGATCCTTCCTCCACAAACAGATCATACGGGCAAGTGGATTCCTAACTATGATGGACCGTATATTGTCACCAAGGTTTTTGATGGTGGGGCTTTAATGCTTGCAACTATGGATGGTGAAAACTTCACTTCCCCTGTGAACTCAGACGCAGTTAAAAAATACTTCGCATAAAATAGACCCGCTGGACAGTAAAAAGAATAGTCCAGGCAAAAAATGGGCATCCCGATGAACCAAGAAAATGAAAAGGTTCGGGAAAAAATTAGGGATTAAAAATGAAAAGATCGTACACCCGGTAAGTTGAAAACCTGAAAAGGCAACTTAGGCAAAAATGGGTATCCCGGTAGATTGAAAACCCGAAAAGGGCGATCCAGGCAAAAGTTAGGGATTAAGCGAATGACTGCGTTCTGAGTTAGTTCTGAATCTCATCTCATGTCGACGACTGGAAATTTTCGAAAGGTAGGAAACAATCCAATCACCTTTTCAGAAGGCTGATCATCTGGAGGATCTTGAAGACGAGCAAGTCATAGCAGAATTGGAACCCAATAGAAATCCATTTCACATTGCCATTAGATTAATTTCTGTTTTTATCTTTTGTGCGATTACCTCTTTCCAGGGATTGCTTCCTGATGTAAATGCCTATTCAGAGGCCATTCAATCAATAAAATCATGTTATTCAGTATATCTCTGTTTTCATTCTCATTTTACTGTTTTGTTTGCAAAAATGACGTCCGAATTTTTGATAAACATTGCATCATGACACATAAGGGCTTTACAGGTACATGCTTAATAAACATTTAAAATTGCTGTAAATTTTAAAGTGCTTTGGATCGTCTATTCAGAACAGATACCCTCGGGGCATTTCCTTAAAATCCTCTGCAGATGATCGTGAATATCTTCCCCAGTGAAGTCGCCAACAGATGAATCCGGTGTCTTATCCCTGCAGAGCTGATCAGAGTGTTGGATTCTTCAATCCCCAACAGGTTCTCACCACTGTACTGCCCCAAGCGTTTGTTCCAGGACATACACTCCCCAGTAGAGTTGACAGTGCCAGACTATATATCCCCAGCGGAGTTGACAGTGCCAGACTGTATCTTCCCAGCAGAAGTGGCTGCTCCTTAGAGTTCGAGGCCAGATCGATAATCCCAATGCCAGATCCATGGTTTCTTTCCTTGAAGCAGAACCTCGGTACCGTATCAGTGTTTGCTTCCCCTGTTGAGTCATCTCTCGTAGATCGTAGTTGCTAGAACCACTATCGCTTTCCCCAACAGCAGGTGTTCAGTGTCGTTCTCTCCCCAGTCAGAATCTCGGTATTTCATCATTGCTAGAACACCGTGTGGCGGGTCATTTCCCCACAGAATTCTTTGCGCTATGCATCTCCAACAGCCTTGCCAGGGTTCAGAAGATGGTGATCATTTCCCCAGTAGATCCCCTTGCCTCAGCCTGGCATTCTACCCAGCATTTCGCACCCCTGCATGTAGAATCATATTACATTGCATCCTCCCAAATCGCGTAGCATTTCCATTTTCATGGAGCATTACGCCATTGAAAAATTCAAACATACGCATGTAAGCATAAAACATTCTCGGTATCCCAAGTGATAAGCTAGAAGTTGTTTCCAGTACTCAGACTGAAGATTGTTCATGACCCACCTTGGTTATCCCCAACAAGTGTCATTGGCCCATGCGCCGCCTCTATTATCATTCCCTATTTCTGCCGATGCTGACAGGCATGAAGTTTTTCCGGTATTCAGATCGAAGTGGCGTTCAGGCCAATTTCCGATATTCAGATCGAAGTGGCGTTCAGGCCAATTTCCGATATTCAGATCGAAGTGGCGTTCAGGCCAATTTCCGATATTCAGATCGAAGTGGCGTTCAGGCCAATTTCCGATATTCAGATCGAAGTGGCGTTCAGGCCAATTTCCGATATTCAGATCGAAGTGGCGTTCAGGCCAGTTTCCGGTATTCAGACCGAAGTGGCGTTCAGGCCAGTTTTTCGATACTCAGATCGAAGTGGCATTCAGGCCAGTTTCCGGTATTTAGACCGAAGTGGCATTCAGGCCAATTTCCGGTATTTATACCGAAGTGGCATTCAGGCCAATTTCCGATATTCAGATCGAAGTGGCGTTCAGGCCAATTTCCGATATTCAGATCGAAGTGGCGTTCAGGCCAATTTCTGGTATTCAGACCGAAGTGGCGTTCAGGCCAGTTTTCCAATGTCCAGATCGTAGAAGTTTCCGACGTTCAGGTCGATGCAACTTGTGGCATTCAGGTCAATTTTCCGATGTTCAGATCGAAGAAGTTTCCGACGTTCAGGTCGATGCAACTTGTGGCATTCAGGCCAATTTTCCGATGTTCAGATCGAAGAAGTTTCTGACGTTCAGGTCGATGCAACTTGTGGCATTCAGGTCAATTTTACGATGTTCAGATCGAAGAAGTTTCCGACGTTCAGGTCGATGCAACTTGTGGCATTCAGGTCAATTTTCCGATGTTCAGATCGAAGAAGTTTCCGACGTTCAGGTCGATGCAACTTGTGGCATTCAGGCCAATTTTCCGATGTTCAGATCGAAGAAGTTTCCGACGTTCAGGTCGATGCAACTTGTGGCATTCAGGTCAATTTTCCGATGTTCAGATCGAAGAAGTTTCCGACGTTCAGGTCGATGCAACTTGTGGCATTCAGGCCAGTTTTCCGATGTTCAGATCAAAGAAGTTTCCGACGTTCAGGTCGATGCAACTTGTGGCATTCAGGCCAGTTTTCCGATGTTCAGATCGAAGAAGTTTCCGACGTTCAGGTCGATGCAACTTGTGGCATTCAGGCCATGGTTATTTCTGTGTTACCATTTATTTTGGTATTCAAGTTAACATTCTTTTTCGGTATTCAGACTGACTCTCACCGTACTAGACGGATTCTTCTTTCAAGACCACCTCTTAGCCGATTCTGACAGACATTGTTACTTCACTTCACTTCAGTGCAAATTTTTGGGCTTTTATTGTATTCAATCCCTTGATACCTCGAAAGTACGAAAGCAGCTGCCATCTTCTTTCCGGGTCTCCAGTTGATTGAATAGGGACAGCTGTAATACCCCAAAATTTACCCTTTATTTTTCCTGAAAAAAAAAAGTTAAAAATAAATAAATAAATAAAATTAATTAAATAAATAAATAAAATATAACAAATTTTTTTGGACTTGGGTCTCCCTCATTTGAGCCCACTACCCACGAAAATCAGTCTATAAATACTGAAGTTTCAGTAGAGGAAAACACACTTGGAGTTACACTGGGAGATTCACTAGAGAGAAAAAGGAAGAGAAGCAAAATACTCTGGGGTTTCCTTGAAACAAAACCCTGGACAAAACCTGGAGAGAAACCTGACAGAGAACTCAGAGCAGCCTCCAAACCCTGAAGGGAACTCAACTGAGAAGTTCACTCCGCCTCACACAAACCCTAGTATTACTTTGCAGATCCGGCCGTACCATTCAATCTTAATCAATCTCTCTCATCAGGTATGCCTTTGTTCCTATTACTTTATGCCTTGAATTTGAATGCTATGAATGTATGAGGTAACATCAGGTTTTGCCCACGGGTTTATATTTGTGTATGAATATGTGAATAATGCCTTGAATGCTTAATCGTTTAATTTCTGAAGTGTATGCCACAGGGTTTGAGGTTCCTGAAACCATACTGTTATCCATGAAAAAAATGCTTATCGTGTTTCACTAACCCTTTTGTTGAGTTTTTGTGAGGGCTCACATGACTTTTGCAGGGATAACTTGCGTGGTTTTCCACTTTATTTATGGGATACCCCCTGGAGGTTTCATTCTGATTACCTGTACTGACTCACTTTCTTTGGTGGTGTTTAGCTTGGAAGGATCCCTGGGTTTCCCATTCCTTTAATTGCTGTAACTTCGGATCTTTATCCGTGTGGTAATTTTTTCCTTTTCTCGTACTTTATCGCTTTCTTAGCTGGAAGACCTCGATAGGAGGCAATGTTTGAGCCCCTTGGTGGCATTTTACTTTGAGATACATGTTTTGTGTTTTGTATTCATATCCCCACATGTAGCGCGGTTCCTTCGTCAAGGACTGCCTGTTTGCCCTCGAGCATCCCAAACCCTAAAACCCCAAGCAACACGTTTACTCCTTCTACTACAGGCGAGTAAGTCTCCAAAGGTCGAGCATCCGGTAGATTACGTAGTGACGTCGTTCGTCCAAAACCCAATCCATAACCCCGTAGTTAGCCGAACTACGGCTTGCTCTGATTCTCATTCCAGATGAGATACGTAGGCATAAGACGCGATGTCTTAGCGAGCACACATCCCCCAACCCATAGGTCAGCCGAGCTACGAAGACTCTGATTCTCATATTCAGATGAGATACGTATGCAGTGGATGCGACATCCGCGCGAGTCATTTCTCTTAACCTTTTTAGTAAATAAACACATTAGGTAAACCCACACCCTTTAGACAAAAACCACAAAAGTGGATCCCGTAGAGTACTATGGATGCGTAGGGGTGCTAATACCTTCCCTTCGTATAACCGACTCCCGAACCCAAGATTTGGTTGCGAGACCCCGTCTTGTCCTTTCCTTTTTCAGGTTTACTTCGAGCGTTTCCTTTCCCTCCTTTGGGATGAATAACGCACGGTGGCGACTCTTCTGTCTTTTTCTTTCGCCGGTTGTTTTTTTCGCGCACTGTATTTTTCAAGTTGCGACACCATGATCAATGAAACTAATATTGCAAAACACTTTTGGGAAGAAGAAGTCAACATAACATGCTACATTCAGAATAGGATCTCAATAAGCCCTATTTTGTGTAAGATTCCATATGAATTGTTGAAGAACATAAAGCCCAACATTTCGTATTTTCGTTCATTTGGTTGTTCATGTTTTATTTTAAATACTAAAGAGAACTTGAAAAAGTTTGATTCCAAAGCTTAAAAATGTATCATGTTAGGATACTCTGAATTCTTAAAATCCTATAAAGTGTACAACACTGAAACATGAATTGTTGAGGAATCAATTCAAAGCTAGACCTTTAAAAGTCAAAGCTAGTTGACAAGTTTTCATATTTGCATATTAGCTACTCGGACTCTAAAGGCAAGGAATCTAAAGTGAAAGACTCTAAAAGTGCTCAACATAAAATTGCTCCATCAAAATTAGAAGCTACTGGCACACTAGTGCCTCTGAGGAAACATAGGAAAAGATTTTCACATCCTAAGGAATTGATTATGGGTGAAATTCTGGTATCAGATATGAGATGTCGAAGGTAATGTCACGACACTAATATCTGAACAATATAAACAGGATAAAAGATAAAGAACAGTAATGCAAGAGACACAAGCAATTGTTAACCCAGTTCGGTGCAAACTCACCTACGTCTGGGGGCTACCAAGCCAGGAAGGAAATCCACTAAACATAATTAGTTCAAAGACTCTCAGTAAACAACTTCAAGTTACAGTCTTTTCACCTAATCTCTACCCGTGTGACTTCTACCTAAGAACTCTTAGATATGAGATCCCACTCAGCCCCCCTCAATCACAGCAGTGATATAAAACAAGAATTACAATGAAAAGAAGACACTCTTCAAAGACACATACTTGATCTTGCTTAAAAGCTTCAATCAAGTAAACACACACTCATGCTTCAAAGCTTAGAGTGGACAAATTACAACTCAAAAATCATTCCAATTCAATCATCTATCGATGAATGAATGGCTCACAATACACACGACCACACAAGACTAAAACCCTTATTCTCTCTCAATATTCCGTTCGTTATTTCTTGTGTATAAAACCAGGTTTTCCATGCCCTATTTATAGAATCGTTTGGCTGGGCTTGAACATCATAAAACCCTAAAACTATTTTCCATTCATATCTTCTCATGACAGCTGATTATATCTCGTTGGAAAATAAGTCAATCTGGTTGTAATTACTGATTGAATGGTGCGTTCAATCATCTCTTCAATCATACATAGATTAGCATAAAAACGCAATCACACAATACATAACATTCAGACTGAATGTTCTGTATCCAGATGTCATGACATCGGGTCTGACATCTCAGTAAAATCCTGCATATTCACATTTTAAACACCCTGCAGGTACATGTTATCTTATGTCAAGACAACAGTTTTGACAACTTGTAAACACTCTAGGTTTTACCAAAATTGCTGCCAACACATAGAACCAACAAACTCCCCCTTTGGCAAATTTTGGCTAAAACATACATCAGACCATTTGTTTACAAGAGTAAAAAAAACACATCAACAGTTTAGCAGCAAAAGTAATAAAACATACATTTACTAGCTAAAATAGCAACTAGTAAACACACATTAAACACACATGTGCTTCTTCTCCCCCTCAGTCTGCTCAACACAGACATCTCCTTCAACAACACCTGTAACATACACCTCCCCATCTGACATCTCTTTCAACAACACCTGTACTAAACAAATTATCTCCAACATGCATCATCTTCAATATCATCTGTCATCTGTTTATAGCATAGCTACTTTAGCTACTTCTCCCCCTTTTTAGCCAAAAGAGACCAAAGAGACCAATGAGACAAAATAAATGTCTATTAGTCTAACAGAATGTCACATAGAATGTCGTAACATATTGTTAGGAGTTACAAAACCACAAACAAAGACAACTATACAAGCTGAGATAAAAATCCAGAGAAATCGAAAAGAACCCAAAAAATACATTAAGGCATCAAAACATGACTGCAAAAAAAAAACCATCCAGAACAACACATCATCAGAACAGTAGGGAACAATCTTCAACAAAACTCAGTCAGAGGAGCTTGCATCTTCATCAGCTTCAGAATCAGAATTGCCACTTGATTCATCTTGAGATTCAGACCTCTCACTAGAGGTTTGGGCTTCTGTTTCTTTGGCCTGTCCAACATTATCTCTATCAGCTTGCTCCAAGCTATCAATCAGAATCTCCAAAGCTTCTTTCCAAGCTTTAGCTACCCTTGTCCCAGTCTCCAATTCCTTACAAGTTTATTGCAATTCAGCAATCAGACCACCTTTTCAGGCTGTCTTCTTCACAGCAGATGTCATGACAATGTCATTGACATAACTGCCTTCAAATAATTTGTAATGAACTGAAAGAGGGGGTTTCCTTCTACTAGGAAGATCATTTGTGCTCAGGATTCCAGGTTGCAGGATCAGGATTATCCCACAAATCATTGAGGGAAAAGCTATGGGCAGCTTTACTGCATTTGTAGAAGCATGTTTGACAATTTGTTCAAACATGAATCTACCATAATCAAAATTCAGCTTGGTTCCAATAGAAAATATGATCCTTCAAAGAGCATTTGAGATTGTAGAGATGTGATTGGTTGGTACCCAATTTGCTGACCCTATCTTGTGCAAGATAGCATATTTCACAGTTAGCTTTCCAGCAGGGAGATACTTCTTCCTAGGCCACTCCTTGACCTGTCTAGCAGTTATTTCCCTACAGACCTCATTGTCTGTGGCTTCTAGTTCACAAGCACCTTCTGTTCCTCTTCCTAGGAACTTATTAATCATAGTTGGAGAAAACTTGATACACTTCCCTCTAACAAACACCTTACAAAACTCTTTGCTGTTTTTATCAGCAATGTCCTCAGGGATGTTCACCACAAACTCTTTAACAAGACCTTCAAAACACTAGATAACCCAGTAACAGTTTTCATTAATCCAGCAGATTTAATCAGGTCCATGACCTCCTTAACCTCCATAACATCCTTGCCCAGTTCTCTCTCCACAGCCACTCTCCTTTGGATTACAAACTTCCACTTTGCTGCTCCATCTTAAAGATGGAAGGAAATATTATCCAAGTGTATAGCAACAACCTTTGCAGGGGATTTTCTAACTATTATCTTCTTGACAGGAGAGATGTCAGGGACATCTTCTTCAACATCTTCATCTGAGTCAGAACTTTCTCTTACTTTTCTCTTATTCACCTCCACTTTACTCCAAGACTTTGAGGGGCCTACAACAGTAGCCTTCTTAGCAGTTTTGGCTATCATCATCTCAGCCACAGACCTACCCTTTCTGGTCTTCATCCTCTTAGATACGCTTGGCTTTAAGTGATGAAGCAAGCTATCATCTTCATCATTCGAGCTCTCATCTTGCAGGTCAATCACCTTCTTAGCAGAGTCATGCTTCTTAGACTGAGAAGCATTGGCAGTAGGTGATGCTACATATTTCTTACTAGGCAAGGTTTTCCCTAATGAGCACAATCCTTCAGCAGCTGTATGTTTTTCAGACCTAGATGAATCATCATCTTTCTCATTGTGAGGTCCAACCTCAGGAGAGGGGTCCTTTCTTGATAGAGGAGTAGAAACTACCTTTATAGAGTGTCATTCATTTAAGATCCTCGTGACAAGATTTCTAATGACACGATCAGTATGATGCATGTCGTCCTTAGAGCTAGGAGTATTAGAACTGTTACCTTGAGTATGGCATGCAGTGGAGGATGAACCAAGAGCGTCACCTGAAATGACTGACAGGGGAATCACTTCCAAAATGTCTTCATTAAGAAAGTCCATAGAGGGCGTTCTAGCTTTGTGCGCAGGTTTGGTGTTTTTAGAACCAGATGGTGAAGGATGTTGTGACATCTTGTTGTTCTTGTGGAAATGTTTTTGTTGCCCTAGCAGAGAAGGTTGATGAAGTTGAAGGAGGGTGGAAATTTTTGAGTAGAGGTTGCATGTGAAAATTCTATAGATGGAAGTTCCAATACTAGGTGATGATTTACCATAAATGGGGCACTTTCTTTTAAGTGGGCAGACAATATTTTTATTACCTTTTCCACTCAAAATTAATTGCTATAAATTCTCATAGATGCAAATCCCTAATTTCCCTCTTAGACATTCAAATTGATTAGCATCCAAAGCCTTTGTAAATATGTTAGCTAATTGCATTTCAGTAATAACATGCTCCAGGGCTATGATTTTCTCTTCCACTAGTTCTCTAATAAAATGATGACGAATATCAATATGTTTTGTCCTGCTATACTGAATAGGATTCTTAGAAATATTTATAGCACTCAGGTTGTCACAGTACAATGTCATGACATCTTGCGTGATATTGTATTTAGTCAGCATCTGTTTCATCCAAACCAGTTGAAAACAACTACTTCCAGCTGCTATGTATTCAACTTCAGCAGTGGGCAGAGACACACAATTTTATTTCTTACTAAACCATGATATTAAGTTGTTTCCCAAGAAGAAACATCCTCCTGATGTGCTTTTCCTATCATCAGCACTTCTAGCCCAGTCAACATCATAGTATCAAGTCAGCATAGATCCAGATTCATGAGTATACAACATCCCATAGTCACTGGTGCCATTGACATATATCAGTATCCTTTTCACTTGGTTTATGTGACTGACTTTTGGTTCAGCTTGATATCTAGCACAAACACCTACAACAAAGGCAATGTCAGGTCTGCTTGCTGTGAGATATAACAGACTTCCTATCATGCTTCTGTAGAGACTTTGATCTACACTAACACCATTTTCATCTGTGGAGACTTTCAGATGTGTAGGAGCAGGTGTCCTTTTATGACTTGCATTCTCCATGCCAAACTTCTTAACAATGTTTTTGCATATTTGCTTTGAGATAGAAAGATAGAATCTTCCATCTGCTTGACTTGTAGCCCAAGAAAATAGGTCAGCTCTCCAACAAGGCTCATTTCAAATTCAGGCTGCATTTGTTTAACAAAATGTTCGACCATCTGATCTGACATCCCACCAAACACAATATCATCCACATATATTTGAGCCACCATGAGTTTTCCTCCTTCATTCTTAACAAATAGGGTCTTGTCAATGCCTCCCTTCCTGTATCCATTGTTAATGAGGAACACTGTGAGTCTATCATACCAAGCCCTAGGAGATTGTTTCAAACCATAGAGGGCTTTCCTTAGCTTATACACATGTTTTGGAAGATTTGGATCTGTAAATCCTTTAGGTTATTCAACATACACTTCCTCATTTAAGTAACCATTCAAGAAGGCACTTTTTACATCCACTTGGAACAGTTTAAACTTCAGAATACATGCCACTCCAAGCAATAGTCTAATGGACTCAAGGCGAGCTACAGGGAAAATGTTTCATCAAAGTTAACTCCTTCAACTTGAGTGTATCCTTGTGCTACTAATCTTGCTTTATTTTTAGTAACCACCCCTTGTTTATCAGATTTATTATGTACACCCACTTTGTTCCAATGACATTTATTCCTTCAGGTCTTGGAACCAGTTCCCATACTTCATTTCTCTTGAATTGGCCTAACTCTTCCTGCATGGCATTGATTCAGAATTCATCAGTCAAGGCTCAATCTTGGATACAAAACAGCCATGTGAGATCACTTCCCTTGATCTAGTTGTGACCCCTTTATTTGGGTCTCCTATAATGAGATTTTAGGATGATCCTTCTGAATTCTGATAGAGGGTCCCTTATTCATTTTGTCAGCTTTAGGTTCAGCTTGAGTGAGTTCACTCTCATTACTTTTGTCTGGGAAATCAGCTGGGGGATCATTTAGGGATGTCTCAACATCGTCTGTGACATCAGTCTGTTGATCATCAACCACAACATTGATAGATTCCATCATTACTTTTGTTCAGGAAATAAAGACTCTAAATGATCTGTTGTTTGTTGAGTAGCCCAGAAATATTCCTTCATCACTCTTGGGATCCATCTTCCTTCTTTGTTCACGATTAGTCAAGATATAACATTTACTACTAATCACATGGAAGTATTTGACTGTAGGTCTTCTCCCTTTCCAGACTTCATATAAAGTGGTAGGAGTCCCTTTCTTCAAGGTTACTCTGTTGTGAACATAGCAGGCTATGTTCATAGCAGGCTATGTTCATAGCAGGCTATGTTCATAGCAGGCTATGTTCATAGCAGGCTATGTTCATAGCAGGCTATGTTCATAGCTTCAGCCCAGAAGTGGTAGGGCAATTTCTTAGCATGAATCATAGCTCTGGCTGATTCTTGGAGAGTTCTATTTTCCTTTCTACCACACCATTTTGCTGAGGAGTAATGGGAGATGAGAACTCATGACTAATCCCTTATGATGCACAAAATCCAGCAAATTTGCTGTTCTCAAATTCTTTCCCATGATCACTTATGATTTTGATAACCTGACTTTCTTTTCTCTTTGAAGTCTTAGACAAAGATATTTGAAGACTTCAAATACATCAGATTTTTCTCTTATAAAATTGACCTAGGTGTATTTGGAGAAGTCATCCACCACCACATAAGCATACTTTTTCCCACCAAGACTTTCCACTTGCATGGGTCCCATCAAGTCCATATGGATAAGTTCCAGCACTCTGGAAGTGGTGTCATGTTTGAGCTTCTGATGTGACATCTTTGTCTGTTTTCCAATCTGACATTCCCCACAAACTCTTCCTTCATCAATCTTCAAGTTTGGAATTCCTCTGACAGCTTCAACGGATATAATCCTCTTCATTTCTTTAAGATGCAGATGGCCCAATTTTTGATGCCATATCTTCACTTCTTCTTCTTTGGCTAGAGTACACATTGATGAATAACCAGTTTATTGAGGACTCCACATATAGCAGTTGTCCTTAGACCTGACTCCTTTCATGATCACTTCATTTCTTTATTAGTAATTAGACATTCAGTTTTTGTGAAGTTTACAGTTTGACCTTGGTCACATAGTTGACTGATGCTTATTAGGTTTGCTGTCAGTCCTTTAGCAAGTAGGACATTGTCAAGGTTAGGGACTCCAGGGAAGTTTAGCTTTCCAATCCCCTTGATTTCACCTGTTTCTCCATCACCAAAGGTTTCATAGCTGGTGGCATGAGGATGAAGGTCAGCAGGTTTTTGTTTCCAGTCATGTGTCTGGAGCATCCACTGTCAAAATACTAGTCTTCTTTGGCTGAAACTCTGAAGGAGGTGTGAGCTTTTAGGTTAGTAACACCAGTCCTAGGAACCCATTGTTTTCTGTTGACAGTGATGTGATGTTTGGGTCTAGGTTGATGGTGAGAAGGACTAGGATAGCCATATAATTTAAAGCAGAATGGTTTTATGTGACCAAATTTTCCGTAGTAATGACATCTCCATTATTGGTGTTTTCCTTTCTGCTGTCTTCCCTTATGATGTTGTGACATATGCTGTGACATATTTGGATTGCTACCAGTGTGACTACACTCAGGTTTGGATTCATTGAACCCAAGGCCAGACTTCCATCTTTGGTGTTTTCCTTTATGTTGTCTTTCCTTATGGTGTTGTGACACATGCTGTGACATCTTTGGTTTGCTACCAGTGTGACTACACTCAGGTTTGGATTCATTGAGCCCAAGGCTAGACTTGTCTCCTGCCATTTGTCCACTCTGGAGAATTTTGTCTAAGGTGTCAGATCCATTATTTAGCATTCTGACATACTTTGTCATCTCATCCAGTTTGGAATTCAAGAACACTGCTTCAGTCTTCAACTTAGAGATGGTTTCCAAGTGTTCTGCCTTCTCATTCTCCAGTTGTGTTATCACTTTCTTCTGACTTTCAACTTGTTGACACACTTCTTCACTTCTGTGACACAACTTTCTGTATGTTGGTTCTAAATGTTGGCAGTAATTTTGGTAAAACAAAGAGTGTTCACAAGATGTTGCATGTGATGTCTTAACATAAAATATCTTGTACCTGCTGGAGTTTAAAAACATAATTATGCAGGATTGTTTCAGGATGTCATACACGATGTCATGACATCTAATATTATGTACCTGCTGGATATTTAAAATGGAATTATGCAGGATTGTTCCAGGATGTCAGACCTGATGTCATGACATCCTGTACATAGAACATCCAGGGTGAATGTTATGTGTTATGTGATTGCGCACTTAATGGCAATCTATGTATGATTGAAGATCTGATTTGCAAACACGTTCAATCATTAATTACAACCTGATTTACTTATTTTCCAAGGAGATCTAACCAACTGTCATGAGAAGATTTGATTGGAAAATAGTTTTAGGGTTTCAAGATGTCCAAGCCCAGCTGAATGCTTCTATAAATAGGACATGGAAAACCTGATTGGATACACAACCAATACATAGCGAAATATTGAGAGAGAGCAAGGGTTTGTGTCGTGTGTAGTCATGTGACTTGTAAGCCATTCAATTCATCCATAGATGATTGAATTGGTCTGATTTGTGAGTTGTAATTTGTCACTCAAAGCTTTTAAGCATGAGTGTGTGTCTACTTGATTGAAGCTGTTAAGTAAGATCAAGTGTGTGTCTACTTGATTAAAGCTGCTAAGTAAAATCAAGTGTGTGTTATTGAAGAGTGTCTTCTTTTCATAAGTAATTGTTATTTAGAATCACAGGTGTGATTGAGGGGGAGTGAATGGGTTCTTATATCTAAGAGTGCTTAGGTAGAGATTAGGTGAAAAAACACTGTAACTTGTGAAGTGTACTGAGAGTCTTTGAACTGATTCTATTTAGTGGATTTCCTTCCTGGCTTGGTAGCCCCCAGGCATATGTGAGTTGCACCGAACTGGGTTAACAATTGCTTGTGTCTCTTGCATTACCATTCTTTATCTTTATCCTGTTTGTTTTACTCAGATATTAGTGTCGTGACATTACCTTCGACATCTCATATCTGATACCAGAATTTCAATTGGTATCAGAGCAGGCATCCTGCTCTGGTTCTGGGTGAGATCTAGGGGCAATACTTTTTGGTACTATGGAGAGAGATGGAGGATCTGTTCACAGGCCACCAATTTTGGATGGATCTAACTATGACTATTGGAAACCTCGAATGGTAGCTTTCCTAAAATCTCTGGATAATAAGGATTGGAAGGTTGTGTTAACAGGCTGGGTACATCCAGTAATTACTAAGGAAGGAGAAGCCACAACTGACAAGAAGGCTGAAGAACAATGGTCCAAGGAGGAGGATGATCTAGCCCTTGGAAATTCTAAAGCATTGAATGCCCTATTCAATTGAGTAGACAAGAATATCTTCAGGTTGGTAAACATCTGTGAGGTGGCTAAAGATGCTTGGGACATCTGTGACGTTGGTAAACAACTGTAAGGTGGCAAATTGAAATTCTGGTATCAGATATGAGATGTCGAAGGTAATGTCACGACACTAAATCTGAACAATATAAACAGGATAAAAGAAAAAGAACAATAATGCAAGAGACACAAGCAATTGTTAACCCAGTTCGGTGCAAACTCACCTACGTTTGGGGGCTACCAAGCCAGGAAGGAATTCCACTAAATAGAATTAGTTCAAAGACTCTCAGTAAACAACTTCAAGTTACAGTCTTTTCACCTAATCTCTACCCGTGTGACTTCTACCTAAGAACTCTTAGATATGAATTCCTACTCACCCCCCCCAATCACAATAGTGATATAAAACAAGAATTACAATGAAAAGAAGACACTCTTCAAAGACACATACTTGATCTTGCTTAAAAGCTTTAATCAAGTAAACACACACTTATGCTTCAAAGCTTAGAGTGGACAAATTACAACTCAAAAATCAGTCCAATTCAATCATCTATGGATGAATGAATGGCTCACAATACACACGACCACACAAGACTAAAACCCTTATTCTCTCTCAATATTTCGTTCGTTATTTCTCGTGTATAAAACCAGGTTTTCCATGCCCTATTTATAGAATCGTTTGGCTGGGCTTGGACATCATAAAACCCTAAAACTATTTTCCATTCATATCTTCTCATGACAGCTGATTATACTCATTGGAAAATAAGTCAATCTGGTTGTAATTACTGATTGAATGGCGCATTCAATCACCTCTTCAATCATACATATATTAGCATAAAAAATGCAATCACACAATACATAACATTCAGACTGAATGTTCTGTATCCAGATGTCATGACATCGGGCCTGACATCTCAGTAAAATCCTGCATATTCACATTTTAAACACCCTACAGGTACATGTTATCTTATGTAAAGACAACAAATGTGACAACTTATGAACACTCTAGGTTTTACCAAAATTGCTGCCAACACATAGAACCAACAATGGGAGAAAAGACAGAACCCATAAGAATCAGATCTTCATTCAAACCATCCGAATAATTGCTTCTGGTTTTGGTGTCCATTACAGAACCTATCTCCATTGATGAAGAACTTCTGGATACATACTGGATTCTGGAAATGCAAGATGAATTAAACCAGGTCTCCAGAAATGATGTATGTGATCTAGTGCCAAGTCCCAAAGGAACTCATGTTATTGGAACTAAACGGGGTTTCAGATATTAGTTGAATGAGCAAGGAGAAGTGGTAAGGAACAAAGTTAGACTGGTTGCACAAGGCTATAGTCAACAAGAAGGAATTGACTATACTGAAACCTTTGCACCAATGGCCAGGTTAGAATCTATTAGTCTCCTAATTTCTTTTGCAGTAAATCATAACATCATTTTATATCAAATGTATGTTAAGAGTTCATTTTTGAATGGTTACATTACAAAGGAAGTTTATGTACATCAACCTCCTGGTTTGAAAATCATAAAAAACCTTGATTTTGTTTACAAACTTAAAAAATATCTGCATGGTCTGAAAAGAGCTCCCAAAGCATGGTATGATGATTACGGTTTTTTTTTGAAAAATGACTTACAAGAGGGAAGGTTGATACAACATTATTTTGTAAATAATTCTAAAATTATATTTTAATAATGCAAAATCAAGTTGATGATCTTATTTTTGGTTCTGGTAATGCTACTTTTTGTAAGGAATTTTCTAAGTCTATGCAGGAAGAACTTGAGATGAGTATAATGGGAGAATTAAAGTTCTTTATGGGGATTCAAATCATCCAAAGTTTCGAATTAACATCCATCCATCAAAGCAAGTACACAAGAGAACTTCTAAAGAAGTAACTGGGTATGGCCCAAAAGTCCTGAAATCAATCCAACACAATCAGTATACAACTCAAAAAAAGAAAGTCAACAGACAACAAACAGTCAACTGTACACAAACAATGCATCAAGAAAAGCACAAGCTCAACTCAAAGGAGCTAAAAGCATCCTACAAAACAAGTCAAAGTTAATCCATAACAATCAAACAAACCAACTCAAGCCATGTGAATTAATCTTCTTAAAGCCATATGCTTCTTAACCTGAAAACAAACTCAAACATGAGAAGCAAACCCTTAGGCCAAAGCCTAGGGTCAAAGAAGAAGAAATATTCAAAACAGAACATGAAAATTGACAAGAATCAAGTTTAACCAATCAAGAACAATATCCAAGTGGTCTCATGTCAATATCACTCACCAATTTCATTTCATAAACAAATCATGTCAAAGCATGCAAGTCGGAAGCTCAATGATGCAAACAGAATGATCACAAGCATATTAATTCCAAAATGACTCAATAAATTCCAAGAAAAATCATGGCTAAACAGAACACATCAAATGAGCAACATACCAAAAATCAATGCATTTGAACAAGTATAAGCATGTCAAAGAAATTCACTAAGTCAAGGTATGCACAAACAAGTTCAAAGGAAGCACAAGATGATACATCAACTTAAGGCAATCCTAAAACAGAGATGACATGTGATAAATGATTCAAACCAAAGCCAAGATAAACTTCAATGTGTATAGAATCAATGTACAAAATTTCAAGCTCATATGATAAGGCATAAGAATTTCACAAATCATGGAAGTTCAACACTCAACAAAAGTCCAATTATGACCAACCAGCAAAGAAAATCTCAAACAAATTGGAAATGGATCCAAAAATTCTACAAAAGTTCACAAGCAATCCTAACATCCAGAAGTAGTATCATGCAAAAATTCAGATCATTTGGCATTTATTTGGCAAGGTAAATAAAATCAGCAAATTGGACAAGAAATAGTGTGACACATATTGTCACACCTCCATTAATCACATCATAACTCAACATCCAGAAATGCTAAAAATGCAAACTATATACCAAAATGACCAGGAATGAGTCTAGTTCATGCATGTAAATTTTCAGCTTCGTGGGATCAAGAATCATGATTTCATAAAGGAAATGGCAAGCAAGGTGCAAGGAATGACATGCAAGAACAAACCCTAGGCAATTTTTTAATCCAACCGAGCACAAATTCTGGAAAAATATCCAAAAAATAGTAGACATTACAAGGAACATTGCACAAAAAATCTCATGTGAATTGGACAATTATTTTAGGAGTTATGATTTTTTGAAGATGCAAGATGAAAATGAAATAAAAATTGAGAAAGAAATGGAATTAATGGAAATAATATGAAATAATGGCAAAAACGTAATTAAATGGAACTTTTGAAAACCGGCGCCATGTAAAACGCTGCGTTTCATTTAAATGAAACGCGAGCCAATCAGAACACGGCATTTGGCCCAATACATGCACAGAAACAACAAACCACATGCAAACTCGGCCAGGCAAGATCAAAACATTCTGGAAACGCAAAACCCTAGCTGTTCATCGCATATTCATCGTGTTCATACTCATCAAGATCCAAACATCACAGAAATTCATGAAACATATATCATTGAACTCGTCTCACTTCACACATCAACAATCCAGCATCAATTTAACCTAATTCTAAACTATATCCAACGGATCGAGCAAAACAAATTTCACATGTCAAAAATCAAATCAACATAACTTCTTCAAATCGGCATGGTTTTCAGAGATCTAAGGTTCAACATAACCAGTGTTAAAGGATCTACAAGATGCACATGATTATTTCAATATTTGTGAGCATCGAAATCTTACCTCTATGAAGATGCAGAAGTTAATTTGTGCAATTCAGGTCCTGTAAGCATGAAACAGTTGCTCTACCAAGTTTGAATGAATGAATGGATGCAGGATTTCAGCTCAACAATGCTTGATACGACTGGAATCTTCAATTGCCATGAGAGAGCATGAACTTCAACAGTTGCGATTCTTCACGAATTCTTCACAATCTTGCTTCAATAATCTTCAATTATGCCTGTAGAAGATGAATAAACCAAGAACAAAGCAAAAGCTACCAAGAAAATTGATGAAAAAGTTGAGAGAATTTGAGATGAAAATTTTTTAGATCTGAGTTTGTGAAGTTGTTGTTGTGATTTTCTGTTATGATTAGGAATATATACCCTCTGCTAATCAAGCTTGTTAATCCCAATTAGGCTAATGCAAAAAGGATTAGATGAAATGAAGTGTTATGCAACTTGGCCAAAATACCCCCACATGTGCATGGCATGCTACAGTACTCGTGGCTGCATGAAAATGCACTCAAAATGTGATTTTTGAATCAAATGCAATGGAAAAATGTAATGGCAATGCATATTTTTTAAATTGGAGATTTCCCTCCAAAATTCAAAATGAAATCAAGTGAAAAATGCACTATTTTTGTGATGAGTTTTAATGAAATGTGATGCATGATTATGATAGTAGGGATCAAGAGTGAAATGTTACAAAAAGAACCATATGATTTGGCCATTTGGTTCAAAAGTTATGCTAGCTTGAAGTTCAAATTTCCTTGACAATGATTTGATCATAACTTGCCAACCACAAATGAGAAATGGATGTTCTTGGACTTTTTGGAAAGGTGAGAGCAAGATATTCAAATTTCATGCTGGACAAAATTCCATTTGAAGCTTGCTTGATGATGTAAACTTGAGGAGAAGACCTTTCCATTTTTGGCAGTTTGAAATTACAGGTCATTTACTATTTTTGGAAACTTTTCATCTGACCTCAAATCCTTCAATGTTGATGTTTGACATGTTATATGAGACTTGTATGGACATGAATGAGGTCTCTCTAACCATCTCACACTCTCAAATCAATGATTGAATGCACAGTTGACTTGTGTTGAGTTTTCTAGGGTTTCAGCTGCCCTAGCTATGCTCAGATGAAATCCAAGCCTCTACCACTTGAGATCTTGATTCAAAATGATGTCATGGTTCATATGAACTCTTGTGAATGATCATGGTGCCCAAATTCTTCAGAATGGCCACCATCTATGGCTCAATGGCTGCCTGTGACTGGCTTGACCTAATGTTGCTTCATCTGCAAGTAACAAGGTTAGATGGCAATATTTTTGTACTTTTGGTTAGTAAACAAATGAAAAGCAATGATATACAAATGCAAGATATGCTTGGTGATCAAGAACCACTCTCAAAAGATGACCCACCCACAAGGAAGGAGGCAAGGTGCACAAGGATCCTTGAGGCAATGATATGATATGATATGATACCATGAGGGATCTTAGGGACAAAATTGGGGTCTTACATGTATCACTAGGGATGAATGATTTTATGAAGGTATTGAATGATGTATGAAAGATCTAAATGGCGCCCTAAGGCAGAAGAATAATTAGTATGGATGGAAGGGAAATAATAATTAACATGCTCGTCAAGGATTCGAACCCTTGTGCATACGTATTCTCATAGTGATATGAGAAAGTCAGAGCTCTGTAGTTATGAAATGTGTGTTTTCCTAAACAACTAGGACTAACAAGGAAAACAAAAATGAATGGGTATGACTGAAGTGATGAAAGGTATAACTTGAACCAAAAGACAATGGTATTTTGAAATCCATAAAGGAGTTAACTCTGAACCAAAGAGTAAAGCAGGAATATTGGCCAAAAATAAAAGGAAAGGACATGTTTGTCTATCAAGACAAATAACTCTTGGTTCAAAGGTGGGAATTGGTTATTGGCCTAAAGGGTATATATGGACTCCAAAGAGAAAAATGATATTTGAAATCCACAGGGTAATGATATTTGCATCAAAGAGTAAATCAGGCGTGAACGAATATATGGTATGGCAAAAAATAAAGGGGTTTTGTCTAACATTAGGACTTTCAAGAAAACAAAAGGGATGTTTGTCTAAACAACTAGGATTAATAAGACAAACTAAAGTTATTAATTCAAAAGGTGGGTATTGGTTATTGACCTAAAGGTATCTATGAAATCCAAAGGAAAAATGGTATTTGGTCCCAAGAAGATAGTGTATCACTGATGAGAAAGACATTGAAGACATTGGGCAATGGATCATGAAAGATATAGATGGTTCCTAAAGGCATAAGAATATCTTTGAGTGAGAATTATGAAATCATTTAACAAGTTCAATCATTGGTACTTAGTGTAAGACCCCAAATTTTGACCCTAAGGTCCCTCATGCTATCTCATCATATGCATTAGCATTGGGATCACACCTTGGCATCCTCCTTACCCCTCATTCATTGGGTTTGCATTGGGAGAGATCACCAAGCATATTTGATTGTATCACACTTTGTTTTTCATTATTTACTAACCAAAATACCAAAAATATGTCAATGTATAATTTGTTACTTTTGTAGGTAGTGTGTGTGTTCACCCATGCTCTTTCAAGCTTATATCTAGGGTTTGAGACCCTCAATGCAAGGAGTTAAATCAAGAAATGGTTCACATTTGTCTGTAAGCATCATATATGGATCCCTATGTTCTTCACATATCATTTTGATCAAGAAATTATCAAGAGTTTGGAATTTGTTTGCCTTGGAAACCCTAATTCATCTGGGTATCTTGTGTGACTTCTTTAACAAGTTTCTTCAACAATTGATCAAATATTTCAAGGTATATTTCATACTACATTATCTTATGCATATATTATCCTCCATTAGTCCCCAAAGTTAAGAGAATGTCAAGCTAGCAAGATGGTTCATGGTAGTTGAGCAGAGAAAGTCAACTGGTCAAAACTGGGGTTTCCTAGACCCTATCGCCTACAATTTTTGTCATATGAAAATGATTCCAAAATAAAAGTTACTCAAAATTATGTTCCAAACTACTTTCTTGTTGAAGTCAAGAGCTAGTTTTTCTTGGAAATTCATTTTTTATGGTGAAAGATTATAGGTCATTTTGTCTGAACCCTAGTTTGGAGGTTAACTCCCCAAGACCATAACTTGCTCAATTTTTATGAGATGAAAGACATTAAAATTCCATGATATAATTCAAGATGTATACTTAAACTTTTATGTTTGGAGGAAGTTCAAATTCAACTTGCAAATGCATGTTCCAAGAGGAAACATTATAGGTCACTTTGGACCAATGCCATTGAATAAGTGATTTTCCTCAACTTCTAAAATGCATAAGTACTTCATTCCAAATCCAAATAAGGTCAAATTTGTGACCAAATTGAATAGTTTTGAAAATAGATACAATTTTGATGAAGGAACTGTTTTCATTTGGAGTCCATAGAAAAATTTATTCAAGGTGGAAGAAGTGAACATTTGACTTGGGACTTAGAAAATTTTCAAATATGTTTGATTTCCCAAACTTCCACATCAAAATTCATCATGATAAAAGCTTCAAATGAAAAAGTGTTCAACATGAAAGTTGTTCCCCTTGATCTCCCCTTTCTAAAAATTCCAATATTATCTCATTTGGATCAAAATTGAGGGACTTGCGCATGGCTCCATTATTGGAAGTGTTTTTGCAAGATTTGGATTCAAATGATCATTGTTCTTTGCATGCTTCCACATGATGATTTCAATACACTTTGCACACGAATTGGAGTTGGATTACATCAGTCCTTAGGCTCAAATCATTGCCCATGCACCCATGCAAGGAGGTTTCTAAATTTGGCCAAATTTTAAGTGGTGCAAAAATCAAATTCATTGCCTATTTAAACAAGCTCAAGACTTCAGAATCATCATTAACACCCTGCCCAAGCTTTTCTAGACTGATCCAAACCCTCACTGCCGCAGAATTTCTGAAGGTTTCTCTTGAAATCGAGCTTGAACTTCATCTTCTGTTTGGAAGTTCAAACTCCAGAAATTCACTTCCTTTTTCATCTCAATTGGTTTCTACAAGCAAGAGGAAGAGAAAGCAAGCAAATCGAGATCAAGATAAAGTGAAATTGGATCAACTCGAAGGTGATTTTTTAGAAACATCATCTCTTCGATTCTCTCTCAACTCTTCACCATTATTTGTGATTTTTGGTTATCTGAAGTCCTATCAATGTAGGCAAGAAGATTGAGTTACTTTGAGGTCAAATCGAAGCAACTCAGTTCTTGATCCTCAAAATTCAAATCCCTGTATCTTTTTATATACTTGGAATTGGAGAAAATTGAGCCCAGATTCGAGCTCCTGAGCCTTTTTTCTTTGAATCCATGTCTTTGTTTTTCATTTTGGTGATGGTTGATGGTGGACCAGTCCGGTGAGGTCCACCGGAGAAGAAGACTGGAGCCCTAGCTCCGGTGGTGTGTTGTCACACCTCTCAGCCACATGATCCATTTAATTTATTTTAATCTTAGCCCTTGGTTCTGATTACCAAGTGTGTGACGCGTTGACTGCAGTGCATCATGGAACGCGCACGCTTGCCCATCAGATCTTCCACCTCAATTAATAAGGGAAATCTGGTGGCCCTTGTTCTTGTGGAAATGTTTTTGTTGCCCTAGCAGAGAAGGTTGATGAAGTTGAAGGAGGGTGGAAATTTTTGAGTAGAGGTTGCATGTGAAAATTCTATAGATGGAAGTTCCAATACTAGGTGATGATTTACCATAAATGGGGCACTTTCTTTTAAGTGGGCAGACAATATTTTTATTACCTTTTCCACTCAAAATTAATTGCTATAAATTCTCATAGATGCAAATCCCTAATTTCCCTCTTAGACATTCAAATTGATTAGCATCCAAAGCCTTTGTAAATATGTTAGCTAATTGCATTTCAGTAATAACATGCTCCAGGGCTATGATTTTCTCTTCCACTAGTTCTCTAATAAAATGATGACGAATATCAATATGTTTTGTCCTGCTATACTGAATAGGATTCTTAGAAATATTTATAGCACTCAGGTTGTCACAGTACAATGTCATGACATCTTGCGTGATATTGTATTTAGTCAGCATCTGTTTCATCCAAACCAGTTGAAAACAACTACTTCCAGCTGCTATGTATTCAACTTCAGCAGTGGGCAGAGACACACAATTTTATTTCTTACTAAACCATGATATTAAGTTGTTTCCCAAGAAGAAACATCCTCCTGATGTGCTTTTCCTATCATCAGCACTTCTAGCCCAGTCAACATCATAGTATCAAGTCAGCATAGATCCAGATTCATGAGTATACAACATCCCATAGTCACTGGTGCCATTGACATATATCAGTATCCTTTTCACTTGGTTTATGTGACTGACTTTTGGTTCAGCTTGATATCTAGCACAAACACCTACAACAAAGGCAATGTCAGGTCTGCTTGCTGTGAGATATAACAGACTTCCTATCATGCTTCTGTAGAGACTTTGATCTACACTAACACCATTTTCATCTGTGGAGACTTTCAGATGTGTAGGAGCAGGTGTCCTTTTATGACTTGCATTCTCCATGCCAAACTTCTTAACAATGTTTTTGGCATATTTGCTTTGAGATAGAAAGATAGAATCTTCCATCTGCTTGACTTGTAGCCCAAGAAAATAGGTCAGCTCTCCAACAAGGCTCATTTCAAATTCAGGCTGCATTTGTTTAACAAAATGTTCGACCATCTGATCTGACATCCCACCAAACACAATATCATCCACATATATTTGAGCCACCATGAGTTTTCCTCCTTCATTCTTAACAAATAGGGTCTTGTCAATGCCTCCCTTCCTGTATCCATTGTTAATGAGGAACACTGTGAGTCTATCATACCAAGCCCTAGGAGATTGTTTCAAACCATAGAGGGCTTTCCTTAGCTTATACATATGTTTTGGAAGATTTGGATCTGTAAATCCTTTAGGTTATTCAACATACACTTCCTCATTTAAGTAACCATTCAAGAAGGCACTTTTTACATCCACTTGGAACAGTTTAAACTTCAGAATACATGCCACTCCAAGCAATAGTCTAATGGACTCAAGGCGAGCTACAGGGGAAAATGTTTCATCAAAGTTAACTCCTTCAACTTGAGTGTATCCTTGTGCTACTAATCTTGCTTTATTTTTAGTAACCACCCCTTGTTTATCAGATTTATTATTGTACACCCACTTTGTTCCAATGACATTTATTCCTTCAGGTCTTGGAACCAGTTCCCATACTTCATTTCTCTTGAATTGGCCTAACTCTTCCTGCATGGCATTGATTCAGAATTCATCAGTCAAGGCTCAATCTTGGATACAAAATAGCCATGTGAGATCACTTCCCTTGATCTAGTTGTGACCCCTTTATTTGGGTCTCCTATAATGAGATTTTAGGATGATCCTTCTGAATTCTGATAGAGGGTCCCTTATTCATTTTGTCAGCTTTAGGTTCAGCTTGAGTGAGTTCACTCTCATTACTTTTGTCTGGGAAATCAGCTGGGGGATCATTTAGGGATGTCTCAACATCGTCTGTGACATCAGTCTGTTGATCATCAACCACAACATTGATAGATTCCATCATTACTTTTGTTCAGGAAATAAAGACTCTAAATGATCTGTTGTTTGTTGAGTAGCCCAGAAATATTCCTTCATCACTCTTGGGATCCATCTTCCTTCTTTGTTCACGATTAGTCAAGATATAACATTTACTACCAATCACATGGAAGTATTTGACTGTAGGTCTTCTCCCTTTCCAGACTTCATATAAAGTGGTAGGAGTCCCTTTCTTCAAGGTTACTCTGTTGTGAACATAGCAGGCTATGTTCATAGCAGGCTATGTTCATAGCAGGCTATGTTCATAGCAGGCTATGTTCATAGCAGGCTATGTTCATAGCAGGCTATGTTCATAGCTTCAGCCCAGAAGTGGTAGGGCAATTTCTTAGCATGAATCATAGCTCTGGCTGATTCTTGGAGAGTTCTATTTTTCCTTTCTACCACACCATTTTGCTGAGGAGTAATGGGAGATGAGAACTCATGACTAATCCCTTATGATGCACAAAATCCAGCAAATTTGCTGTTCTCAAATTCTTTCCCATGATCACTTATGATTTTGATAACCTGACTTTCTTTTTCTCTTTGAAGTCTTAGACAAAGATATTTGAAGACTTCAAATACATCAGATTTTTCTCTTATAAAATTGACCTAGGTGTATTTGGAGAAGTCATCCACCACCACATAAGCATACTTTTTCCCACCAAGACTTTCCACTTGCATGGGTCCCATCAAGTCCATATGGATAAGTTCCAGCACTCTGGAAGTGGTGTCATGTTTGAGCTTCTGATGTGACATCTTTGTCTGTTTTCCAATCTGACATTCCCCACAAACTCTTCCTTCATCAATCTTCAAGTTTGGAATTCCTCTGACAGCTTCAACGGATATAATCCTCTTCATTTCTTTAAGATGCAGATGGCCCAATTTTTGATGCCATATCTTCACTTCTTCTTCTTTGGCTAGAGTACACATTGATGAATAACCAGTTTATTGAGGACTCCACATATAGCAGTTGTCCTTAGACCTGACTCCTTTCATGATCACTTCATTTTCTTTATTAGTAATTAGACATTCAGTTTTTGTGAAGTTTACAGTTTGACCTTGGTCACATAGTTGACTGATGCTTATTAGGTTTGCTGTCAGTCCTTTAGCAAGTAGGACATTGTCAAGGTTAGGGACTCCAGGGAAGTTTAGCTTTCCAATCCCCTTGATTTCACCTGTTTCTCCATCACCAAAGGTTTCATAGCTGGTGGCATGAGGATGAAGGTCAGCAGGTTTTTGTTTCCAGTCATGTGTCTGGAGCATCCACTGTCAAAATACTAGTCTTCTTTGGCTGAAACTCTGAAGGAGGTGTGAGCTTTTAGGTTAGTAACACCAGTCCTAGGAACCCATTGTTTTCTGTTGACAGTGATGTGATGTTTGGGTCTAGGTTGATGGTGAGAAGGACTAGGATAGCCATATAATTTAAAGCAGAATGGTTTTATGTGACCAAATTTTCCGTAGTAATGACATCTCCATTATTGGTGTTTTCCTTTCTGCTGTCTTCCCTTATGATGTTGTGACATATGCTGTGACATATTTGGATTGCTACCAGTGTGACTACACTCAGGTTTGGATTCATTGAACCCAAGGCCAGACTTCCATCTTTGGTGTTTTCCTTTATGTTGTCTTTCCTTATGGTGTTGTGACACATGCTGTGACATCTTTGGTTTGCTACCAGTGTGACTACACTCAGGTTTGGATTCATTGAGCCCAAGGCTAGACTTGTCTCCTGCCATTTGTCCACTCTGGAGAATTTTGTCTAAGGTGTCAGATCCATTATTTAGCATTCTGACATACTTTGTCATCTCATCCAGTTTGGAATTCAAGAACACTGCTTCAGTCTTCAACTTAGAGATGGTTTCCAAGTGTTCTGCCTTCTCATTCTCCAGTTGTGTTATCACTTTCTTCTGACTTTCAACTTGTTGACACACTTCTTCACTTCTGTGACACAACTTTCTGTATGTTGGTTCTAAATGTTGGCAGTAATTTTGGTAAAACAAAGAGTGTTCACAAGATGTTGCATGTGATGTCTTAACATAAAATATCTTGTACCTGCTGGAGTTTAAAAACATAATTATGCAGGATTGTTTCAGGATGTCATACACGATGTCATGACATCTAATATTATGTACCTGCTGGATATTTAAAATGGAATTATGCAGGATTGTTCCAGGATGTCAGACCTGATGTCATGACATCCTGTACATAGAACATCCAGGGTGAATGTTATGTGTTATGTGATTGCGCACTTAATGGCAATCTATGTATGATTGAAGATCTGATTTGCAAACACGTTCAATCATTAATTACAACCTGATTTACTTATTTTCCAAGGAGATCTAACCAACTGTCATGAGAAGATTTGATTGGAAAATAGTTTTAGGGTTTCAAGATGTCCAAGCCCAGCTGAATGCTTCTATAAATAGGACATGGAAAACCTGATTGGATACACAACCAATACATAGCGAAATATTGAGAGAGAGCAAGGGTTTGTGTCGTGTGTAGTCATGTGACTTGTAAGCCATTCAATTCATCCATAGATGATTGAATTGGTCTGATTTGTGAGTTGTAATTTGTCACTCAAAGCTTTTAAGCATGAGTGTGTGTCTACTTGATTGAAGCTGTTAAGTAAGATCAAGTGTGTGTCTACTTGATTAAAGCTGCTAAGTAAAATCAAGTGTGTGTTATTGAAGAGTGTCTTCTTTTCATAAGTAATTGTTATTTAGAATCACAGGTGTGATTGAGGGGGAGTGAATGGGTTCTTATATCTAAGAGTGCTTAGGTAGAGATTAGGTGAAAAACACTGTAACTTGTGAAGTGTACTGAGAGTCTTTGAACTGATTCTATTTAGTGGATTTCCTTCCTGGCTTGGTAGCCCCCAGGCATATGTGAGTTGCACCGAACTGGGTTAACAATTGCTTGTGTCTCTTGCATTACCATTCTTTATCTTTATCCTGTTTGTTTTACTCAGATATTAGTGTCGTGACATTACCTTCGACATCTCATATCTGATACCAGAATTTCAATTGGTATCAGAGCAGGCATCCTGCTCTGGTTCTGGGTGAGATCTAGGGGCAATACTTTTTGGTACTATGGAGAGAGATGGAGGATCTGTTCACAGGCCACCAATTTTGGATGGATCTAACTATGACTATTGGAAACCTCGAATGGTAGCTTTCCTAAAATCTCTGGATAATAAGGATTGGAAGGTTGTGTTAACAGGCTGGGTACATCCAGTAATTACTAAGGAAGGAGAAGCCACAACTGACAAGAAGGCTGAAGAACAATGGTCCAAGGAGGAGGATGATCTAGCCCTTGGAAATTCTAAAGCATTGAATGCCCTATTCAATGGAGTAGACAAGAATATCTTCAGGTTGGTAAACATCTGTGAGGTGGCTAAAGATGCTTGGGACATCTGTGACGTTGGTAAACAACTGTAAGGTGGCAAATTGAAATTCTGGTATCAGATATGAGATGTCGAAGGTAATGTCACGACACTAAATCTGAACAATATAAACAGGATAAAAGAAAAAGAACAATAATGCAAGAGACACAAGCAATTGTTAACCCAGTTCGGTGCAAACTCACCTACGTTTGGGGGCTACCAAGCCAGGAAGGAATTCCACTAAATAGAATTAGTTCAAAGACTCTCAGTAAACAACTTCAAGTTACAGTCTTTTCACCTAATCTCTACCCGTGTGACTTCTACCTAAGAACTCTTAGATATGAATTCCTACTCACCCCCCCCCCCAATCACAATAGTGATATAAAACAAGAATTACAATGAAAAGAAGACACTCTTCAAAGACACATACTTGATCTTGCTTAAAAGCTTTAATCAAGTAAACACACACTTATGCTTCAAAGCTTAGAGTGGACAAATTACAACTCAAAAATCAGTCCAATTCAATCATCTATGGATGAATGAATGGCTCACAATACACACGACCACACAAGACTAAAACCCTTATTCTCTCTCAATATTTCGTTCGTTATTTCTCGTGTATAAAACCAGGTTTTCCATGCCCTATTTATAGAATCGTTTGGCTGGGCTTGGACATCATAAAACCCTAAAACTATTTTCCATTCATATCTTCTCATGACAGCTGATTATACTCATTGGAAAATAAGTCAATCTGGTTGTAATTACTGATTGAATGGCGCATTCAATCACCTCTTCAATCATACATATATTAGCATAAAAAATGCAATCACACAATACATAACATTCAGACTGAATGTTCTGTATCCAGATGTCATGACATCGGGCCTGACATCTCAGTAAAATCCTGCATATTCACATTTTAAACACCCTACAGGTACATGTTATCTTATGTAAAGACAACAAATGTGACAACTTATGAACACTCTAGGTTTTACCAAAATTGCTGCCAACACATAGAACCAACAATGGGAGAAAAGACAGAACCCATAAGAATCAGATCTTCATTCAAACCATCCGAATAATTGCTTCTGGTTTTGGTGTCCATTACAGAACCTATCTCCATTGATGAAGAACTTCTGGATACATACTGGATTCTGGAAATGCAAGATGAATTAAACCAGGTCTCCAGAAATGATGTATGTGATCTAGTGCCAAGTCCCAAAGGAACTCATGTTATTGGAACTAAACGGGGTTTCAGATATTAGTTGAATGAGCAAGGAGAAGTGGTAAGGAACAAAGTTAGACTGGTTGCACAAGGCTATAGTCAACAAGAAGGAATTGACTATACTGAAACCTTTGCACCAATGGCCAGGTTAGAATCTATTAGTCTCCTAATTTCTTTTGCAGTAAATCATAACATCATTTTATATCAAATGTATGTTAAGAGTTCATTTTTGAATGGTTACATTACAAAGGAAGTTTATGTACATCAACCTCCTGGTTTTGAAAATCATAAAAACCTTGATTTTGTTTACAAACTTAAAAAATATCTGCATGGTCTGAAAAGAGCTCCCAAAGCATGGTATGATGATTACGGTTTTTTTTTGAAAAATGACTTACAAGAGGGAAGGTTGATACAACATTATTTTGTAAATAATTCTAAAATTATATTTTAATAATGCAAAATCAAGTTGATGATATTATTTTTGGTTCTGGTAATGCTACTTTTTGTAAGGAATTTTCTAAGTCTATGCAGGAAGAACTTGAGATGAGTATAATGGGAGAATTAAAGTTCTTTATGGGGATTCAAATCATCCAAAGTTTCGAATTAACATCCATCCATCAAAGCAAGTACACAAGAGAACTTCTAAAGAAGTAACTGGGTATGGCCCAAAAGTCTGTATGGAACTCAATGAAATATTGTATTTGGTTCAAAGAGAAAGTGTATTGTAGCGGTGTATTCGTCACTTTATGATTTATTGATTAAATCAAAAGTAAAGCATACAAAGATATCGAGTCGCCACCGCACTTTTATTTATCCAAAGGATTGGCTAAAAAGCGAACAAAAGCCTAAGAAGTTTTACACATAGAAAACTAATGAAAAGATCAGAGAATCTGGGTAAGGGGTTAATTACGCAATGGGAAGGTGTTAGGCACCCAAAACGTCCTAGGTACTCCTAGGGAGCCCTTTTCACACTTGTTGTATAAAAAATTTATCTGTTTATGACATATTGTGCAAACATGAATGGGAAGATGAGAAAAGAATATACAATTTATTATTTTTGTGTTTGAACGGATGAACCCGTTGCCTACGTACCTTTCCATAAAAAGGTAAAGGATTAAAACGCCGTAGTTCGGCTAAAAGATTTCCAAAAGTTGATGAATTCATTTTTAAAAACACAAACCCTAAGGTTTTTCATTACCAATGGGAGAAAACTCAACCTGAATCAACAATCCACCATGCGAGGACGGCTTCAACATACTAGTGAGGGGTTAACCCTATAATAAGTATGGAAGACTTACAATCAACTCACTAAGGATAAGGTAAGATTTACATCAACCACTATGGTAATTGAAACCTATGGCTAATGTATGAAAACATATTAACAATGGACAAAGCCACAAATCAATTGAATGAGTATGATTAACCAATTATGAGTATTTACAAAATATGGTCAAAGTATGATTAGAATTCAATTCAAAGAAGTGTTATGAAATGGAGTTTGAAAAGTCAAGGACTTAGGGTCCAGGTTTCTAATTTGAAAAGAGATGAGAATGTTTGCACACTATGTATTTACAAGTTTCAAAAGTCAACAAGTGAAAAGGGGTTTTGAAACAAAAAGGGTGTGGATGAAGGAGTGTAAAACTTCCTAGAAGTTCACCTCTTGAAATCATATAGAAGATGATTCAAGTGTGTCCTTTGGAATTAAGCAACAAAGCAAGTAAGCAAATAAAAGCGAGGTGATACCGGATGCCAATCAATGGGCTTACACCAATCTCACAAACAAAGGCGGATACCGGATATCAATAAATGGATTTACACCAATCTCCTAAAACAAAACAATGATACCGGATGCCAATAAATGGGCTTATACCAATCTCACAAAACAAACACGGATATCAGATGCCAATAAATGGACTTATTCTAATCTCCTAAAACGAAACAAGGATATCAGATGCCAATAAATGGACTTATTCCAATCTCCTAAAGCAAAACAAAACATGGATGTCAGATGCCAATCTATCTGGGCTTACTCTAATCTCCAACAGATGATCATAGGAATACAAATGCCAACATCATGGTCTTACAATTGAATCCTCACATACAACAACAAACACAAGCATTAAGCAAAGAGGACATAAGTGGCCAATGAAATGGTCTTACACTCAATCCCTTCCAAATCATAGGAACAACGGCCAATTAGTGGACTTACAATTGATTCCTCAATGGGCAAACTCAAACAAATCACAAAGATATGAAATGATGATCATGCAATAATGAACAATTAATGATGATAAATGCACAAAGGCAAACAAGCAAACATGTACAGATGAATCAAGCAATCAATCAAGCAAGGTCAATTAGCACCCACTATATACAAGCAATTAGGCTCAAGCAAGGGTTAGACTTTAAAGTCAACTGGAATGGGGTAAGTGGTGCTCTTAACCTTAACATTGAGGGTTAAGGTGAAGCAGATGAAAGGATATGAGGGGTGTGCCTCATTGCTCTTATCCCTGGTCAGGGAGAGCATTGAATATTAGAAGGTGTGGGAGTTCAGAAAGTTGGAACTCTCTCCACAAGTTAATGACTCTATAGATCTTGGGTTAAGATCCACAATGCTACAACATGTAATGTGAGCAAAGGGAAGACACACAGAATAGTAGGAGATGGACTACACATCTCTTTTATCTACCAATTGCCTTATCAAAAGGGCTTTTCCTGCTTGGGGACAAAGATAAACAATCACAAGCATTGCCTCTTAAGGAGGACTTCAGACAGGTGCCTGGCCACATAACAAGCCAGGTCTTCCAGACTACATGAAGAAGAGATGTTATACCTCAATGATTAAGCTATCAAGCAAAGCAAAAGCAAGTTCACAATGAACTATAGCAACTAAGGTACCTGAAATCAATCCAACACAATCAGTATACAACTCAAAAAAAGAAAGTCAACAGACAACAAACAGTCAACTGTACACAAACAATGCATCAAGAAAAGCACAAGCTCAACTCAAAGGAGCTAAAAGCATCCTACAAAACAAGTCAAAGTTAATCCATAACAATCAAACAAACCAACTCAAGCCATGTGAATTAATCTTCTTAAAGCCATATGCTTCTTAACCTGAAAACAAACTCAAACATGAGAAGCAAACCCTTAGGCCAAAGCCTAGGGTCAAAGAAGAAGAAATATTCAAAACAGAACATGAAAATTGACAAGAATCAAGTTTAACCAATCAAGAACAATATCCAAGTGGTCTCATGTCAATATCACTCACCAATTTCATTTCATAAACAAATCATGTCAAAGCATGCAAGTCGGAAGCTCAATGATGCAAACAGAATGATCACAAGCATATTAATTCCAAAATGACTCAATAAATTCCAAGAAAAATCATGGCTAAACAGAACACATCAAATGAGCAACATACCAAAAATCAATGCATTTGAACAAGTATAAGCATGTCAAAGAAATTCACTAAGTCAAGGTATGCACAAACAAGTTCAAAGGAAGCACAAGATGATACATCAACTTAAGGCAATCCTAAAACAGAGATGACATGTGATAAATGATTCAAACCAAAGCCAAGATAAACTTCAATGTGTATAGAATCAATGTACAAAATTTCAAGCTCATATGATAAGGCATAAGAATTTCACAAATCATGGAAGTTCAACACTCAACAAAAGTCCAATTATGACCAACCAGCAAAGAAAATCTCAAACAAATTGGAAATGGATCCAAAAATTCTACAAAAGTTCACAAGCAATCCTAACATCCAGAAGTAGTATCATGCAAAAATTCAGATCATTTGGCATTTATTTGGCAAGGTAAATAAAATCAGCAAATTGGACAAGAAATAGTGTGACACATATTGTCACACCTCCATTAATCACATCATAACTCAACATCCAGAAATGCTAAAAATGCAAACTATATACCAAAATGACCAGGAATGAGTCTAGTTCATGCATGTAAATTTTCAGCTTCGTGGGATCAAGAATCATGATTTCATAAAGGAAATGGCAAGCAAGGTGCAAGGAATGACATGCAAGAACAAACCCTAGGCAATTTTTTAATCCAACCGAGCACAAATTCTGGAAAAATATCCAAAAAATAGTAGACATTACAAGGAACATTGCACAAAAAATCTCATGTGAATTGGACAATTATTTTAGGAGTTATGATTTTTTGAAGATGCAAGATGAAAATGAAATAAAAATTGAGAAAGAAATGGAATTAATGGAAATAATATGAAATAATGGCAAAAACGTAATTAAATGGAACTTTTGAAAACCGGCGCCATGTAAAACGCTGCGTTTCATTTAAATGAAACGCGAGCCAATCAGAACACGGCATTTGGCCCAATACATGCACAGAAACAACAAACCACATGCAAACTCGGCCAGGCAAGATCAAAACATTCTGGAAACGCAAAACCCTAGCTGTTCATCGCATATTCATCGTGTTCATACTCATCAAGATCCAAACATCACAGAAATTCATGAAACATATATCATTGAACTCGTCTCACTTCACACATCAACAATCCAGCATCAATTTAACCTAATTCTAAACTATATCCAACGGATCGAGCAAAACAAATTTCACATGTCAAAAATCAAATCAACATAACTTCTTCAAATCGGCATGGTTTTCAGAGATCTAAGGTTCAACATAACCAGTGTTAAAGGATCTACAAGATGCACATGATTATTTCAATATTTGTGAGCATCGAAATCTTACCTCTATGAAGATGCAGAAGTTAATTTGTGCAATTCAGGTCCTGTAAGCATGAAACAGTTGCTCTACCAAGTTTGAATGAATGAATGGATGCAGGATTTCAGCTCAACAATGCTTGATACGACTGGAATCTTCAATTGCCATGAGAGAGCATGAACTTCAACAGTTGCGATTCTTCACGAATTCTTCACAATCTTGCTTCAATAATCTTCAATTATGCCTGTAGAAGATGAATAAACCAAGAACAAAGCAAAAGCTACCAAGAAAATTGATGAAAAAGTTGAGAGAATTTGAGATGAAAATTTTTTAGATCTGAGTTTGTGAAGTTGTTGTTGTGATTTTCTGTTATGATTAGGAATATATACCCTCTGCTAATCAAGCTTGTTAATCCCAATTAGGCTAATGCAAAAAGGATTAGATGAAATGAAGTGTTATGCAACTTGGCCAAAATACCCCCACATGTGCATGGCATGCTACAGTACTCGTGGCTGCATGAAAATGCACTCAAAATGTGATTTTTGAATCAAATGCAATGGAAAAATGTAATGGCAATGCATATTTTTTAAATTGGAGATTTCCCTCCAAAATTCAAAATGAAATCAAGTGAAAAATGCACTATTTTTGTGATGAGTTTTAATGAAATGTGATGCATGATTATGATAGTAGGGATCAAGAGTGAAATGTTACAAAAAGAACCATATGATTTGGCCATTTGGTTCAAAAGTTATGCTAGCTTGAAGTTCAAATTTCCTTGACAATGATTTGATCATAACTTGCCAACCACAAATGAGAAATGGATGTTCTTGGACTTTTTGGAAAGGTGAGAGCAAGATATTCAAATTTCATGCTGGACAAAATTCCATTTGAAGCTTGCTTGATGATGTAAACTTGAGGAGAAGACCTTTCCATTTTTGGCAGTTTGAAATTACAGGTCATTTACTATTTTTGGAAACTTTTCATCTGACCTCAAATCCTTCAATGTTGATGTTTGACATGTTATATGAGACTTGTATGGACATGAATGAGGTCTCTCTAACCATCTCACACTCTCAAATCAATGATTGAATGCACAGTTGACTTGTGTTGAGTTTTCTAGGGTTTCAGCTGCCCTAGCTATGCTCAGATGAAATCCAAGCCTCTACCACTTGAGATCTTGATTCAAAATGATGTCATGGTTCATATGAACTCTTGTGAATGATCATGGTGCCCAAATTCTTCAGAATGGCCACCATCTATGGCTCAATGGCTGCCTGTGACTGGCTTGACCTAATGTTGCTTCATCTGCAAGTAACAAGGTTAGATGGCAATATTTTTGTACTTTTGGTTAGTAAACAAATGAAAAGCAATGATATACAAATGCAAGATATGCTTGGTGATCAAGAACCACTCTCAAAAGATGACCCACCCACAAGGAAGGAGGCAAGGTGCACAAGGATCCTTGAGGCAATGATATGATATGATATGATACCATGAGGGATCTTAGGGACAAAATTGGGGTCTTACATGTATCACTAGGGATGAATGATTTTATGAAGGTATTGAATGATGTATGAAAGATCTAAATGGCGCCCTAAGGCAGAAGAATAATTAGTATGGATGGAAGGGAAATAATAATTAACATGCTCGTCAAGGATTCGAACCCTTGTGCATACGTATTCTCATAGTGATATGAGAAAGTCAGAGCTCTGTAGTTATGAAATGTGTGTTTTCCTAAACAACTAGGACTAACAAGGAAAACAAAAATGAATGGGTATGACTGAAGTGATGAAAGGTATAACTTGAACCAAAAGACAATGGTATTTTGAAATCCATAAAGGAGTTAACTCTGAACCAAAGAGTAAAGCAGGAATATTGGCCAAAAAAAAAAGGAAAGGACATGTTTGTCTATCAAGACAAATAACTCTTGGTTCAAAGGTGGGAATTGGTTATTGGCCTAAAGGGTATATATGGACTCCAAAGAGAAAAATGATATTTGAAATCCACAGGGTAATGATATTTGCATCAAAGAGTAAATCAGGCGTGAACGAATATATGGTATGGCAAAAAATAAAGGGGTTTTGTCTAACATTAGGACTTTCAAGAAAACAAAAGGGATGTTTGTCTAAACAACTAGGATTAATAAGACAAACTAAAGTTATTAATTCAAAAGGTGGGTATTGGTTATTGACCTAAAGGTATCTATGAAATCCAAAGGAAAAATGGTATTTGGTCCCAAGAAGATAGTGTATCACTGATGAGAAAGACATTGAAGACATTGGGAAATGGATCATGAAAGATATAGATGGTTCCTAAAGGCATAAGAATATCTTTGAGTGAGAATTATGAAATCATTTAACAAGTTCAATCATTGGTACTTAGTGTAAGACCCCAAATTTTGACCCTAAGGTCCCTCATGCTATCTCATCATATGCATTAGCATTGGGATCACACCTTGGCATCCTCCTTACCCCTCATTCATTGGGTTTGCATTGGGAGAGATCACCAAGCATATTTGATTGTATCACACTTTGTTTTTCATTATTTACTAACCAAAATACCAAAAATATGTCAATGTATAATTTGTTACTTTTGTAGGTAGTGTGTGTGTTCACCCATGCTCTTTCAAGCTTATATCTAGGGTTTGAGACCCTCAATGCAAGGAGTTAAATCAAGAAATGGTTCACATTTGTCTGTAAGCATCATATATGGATCCCTATGTTCTTCACATATCATTTTGATCAAGAAATTATCAAGAGTTTGGAATTTGTTTGCCTTGGAAACCCTAATTCATCTGGGTATCTTGTGTGACTTCTTTAACAAGTTTCTTCAACAATTGATCAAATATTTCAAGGTATATTTCATACTACATTATCTTATGCATATATTATCCTCCATTAGTCCCCAAAGTTAAGAGAATGTCAAGCTAGCAAGATGGTTCATGGTAGTTGAGCAGAGAAAGTCAACTGGTCAAAACTGGGGTTTCCTAGACCCTATCGCCTACAATTTTTGTCATATGAAAATGATTCCAAAATAAAAGTTACTCAAAATTATGTTCCAAACTACTTTCTTGTTGAAGTCAAGAGCTAGTTTTTCTTGGAAATTCATTTTTTATGGTGAAAGATTATAGGTCATTTTGTCTGAACCCTAGTTTGGAGGTTAACTCCCCAAGACCATAACTTGCTCAATTTTTATGAGATGAAAGACATTAAAATTCCATGATATAATTCAAGATGTATACTTAAACTTTTATGTTTGGAGGAAGTTCAAATTCAACTTGCAAATGCATGTTCCAAGAGGAAACATTATAGGTCACTTTGGACCAATGCCATTGAATAAGTGATTTTCCTCAACTTCTAAAATGCATAAGTACTTCATTCCAAATCCAAATAAGGTCAAATTTGTGACCAAATTGAATAGTTTTGAAAATAGATACAATTTTGATGAAGGAACTGTTTTCATTTGGAGTCCATAGAAAAATTTATTCAAGGTGGAAGAAGTGAACATTTGACTTGGGACTTAGAAAATTTTCAAATATGTTTGATTTCCCAAACTTCCACATCAAAATTCATCATGATAAAAGCTTCAAATGAAAAAGTGTTCAACATGAAAGTTGTTCCCCTTGATCTCCCCTTTCTAAAAATTCCAATATTATCTCATTTGGATCAAAATTGAGGGACTTGCGCATGGCTCCATTATTGGAAGTGTTTTTGCAAGATTTGGATTCAAATGATCATTGTTCTTTGCATGCTTCCACATGATGATTTCAATACACTTTGCACACGAATTGGAGTTGGATTACATCAGTCCTTAGGCTCAAATCATTGCCCATGCACCCATGCAAGGAGGTTTCTAAATTTGGCCAAATTTTAAGTGGTGCAAAAATCAAATTCATTGCCTATTTAAACAAGCTCAAGACTTCAGAATCATCATTAACACCCTGCCCAAGCTTTTCTAGACTGATCCAAACCCTCACTGCCGCAGAATTTCTGAAGGTTTCTCTTGAAATCGAGCTTGAACTTCATCTTCTGTTTGGAAGTTCAAACTCCAGAAATTCACTTCCTTTTTCATCTCAATTGGTTTCTACAAGCAAGAGGAAGAGAAAGCAAGCAAATCGAGATCAAGATAAAGTGAAATTGGATCAACTCGAAGGTGATTTTTTAGAAACATCATCTCTTCGATTCTCTCTCAACTCTTCACCATTATTTGTGATTTTTGGTTATCTGAAGTCCTATCAATGTAGGCAAGAAGATTGAGTTACTTTGAGGTCAAATCGAAGCAACTCAGTTCTTGATCCTCAAAATTCAAATCCCTGTATCTTTTTATATACTTGGAATTGGAGAAAATTGAGCCCAGATTCGAGCTCCTGAGCCTTTTTTCTTTGAATCCATGTCTTTGTTTTTCATTTTGGTGATGGTTGATGGTGGACCAGTCCGGTGAGGTCCACCGGAGAAGAAGACTGGAGCCCTAGCTCCGGTGGTGTGTTGTCACACCTCTCAGCCACATGATCCATTTAATTTATTTTAATCTTAGCCCTTGGTTCTGATTACCAAGTGTGTGACGCGTTGACTGCAGTGCATCATGGAACGCGCACGCTTGCCCATCAGATCTTCCACCTCAATTAATAAGGGAAATCTGGTGGCCCTTGTTTTTTCTTATTTTTCTGATTTTTCATTTAAATCATTTATTTTGATTAATTCATATTAATTTCATTTTTAATACAAAAAGTATGGGACTTTCACCAAAAATCTTTAAATATTTTCCTCTTTCATTTTCTGAATTAAAACTGTTTTTTTGGATCAATTTTGATATTTTTCATGAATTAATTGTTTTTGTGCATATTTATAATTGTTTAAAAATACTTCTGACTTTTCAAAAATTATGAAATTTTTTGTCTAAGGTCCTTTGACTTTGTTTGACCTATGATAAATCTATTGGCCATTTATTTGGTGTTTTGAAGAGGTTTTAGGTTTTGACCAAATTAAATTGAATTTAAATGCATTTTTAATCTAATTTTTAATAGATTAATTGTATAGAAATTATGTTGAGCTATTTTTATTGACTTGTGATGTTTGACTATATGTTTGGGCCTTGGTCAAAGTTGATTTGACTTTTGTTAAGTTAAAATAATTGGATTTAGGGGATTGATGAAATGTACATTTCATCTCCCAAAATGAATGAATGATTTTAATTTGATAAAATTCCTCCCATGACCAATTTGTGTTTCTCTCATCTCCCCTCCCTCTTCATCTTCAATCCCATTCTCTCCCACCCTTTTCATTGACCAATGAATTCTCAATATCCTAAGGCTAATTGGTCCATTAATAACTTTGTGTTAGATGAACCAATACAAGTATGGATGAGATAAATCCACCCTTTTGATCTTTTCTTTTAGTGTGTGGTATGTTTTAGGAGTTTGGTTCATCATACCAAATCTCTAACATGCATTAGCACCTAAATTTTTATTGCCCGACCTCAGATAGTTGTGACTTCTACATAAGTCCAATTACAATTGCTTAAGATAGAGCTAAATTTGACCCTAAAGGCATAGCATTCTAGTAAGTGAGATTGTAAGTCTCCCCTCCTTTCATGGTATTGTGTGAAAACTTGGCCTTTTTTCCTTCCTTTGGAAGATGTCTTGGTTCAAGGATCCATGCTTGTGAATAGAGGGTTGAGTGTTCTCTAAAGAATTACTTAATCAATTAAAAGGCAAAACATCACTAACATCTAACCAATCAACATTTGACTAACTTGTATTAGTATTGCTTTTATTTTTCAAGTCATTTACTTTATGCAATTTAAATTCAAGTCATTTACCATTTAATTTGACATTTTACATATCATTTAACTTGTTTATGTTTATGCCATTTTCACTTTGCTCATTTGAGCCATATATTGTGATTTTATGTATATGCTTGTGTATTTTGTTTGTGTTTGTGGTCTTAGGACCTTAAAATACTTAATAAACAACAAAAACCCTAAAAAATGTTTTGTGTGGACTGTTGGGTTTGAACTGAACTTTTGGACTTAGAATTAGGCAACATTCCATATGCAAAAGGACTTGGCCAATGCCAACATTTCTGAGACCAAGTTATTGTGATTGGAGCTTTCATCTGATGCAAGTATTGGGATCCACATGAATTCATCTGCTACATGGTTTTGATGTAATTGTTACTTTGAATCTATGTCTAATGTATTATTCTGAGTCAATCAAGGAGTATTTCATCTGGTGCATAAGAAGGCAAAAAATACTATTAGCTATGGGATTTGCCTGCTTGGACGTGGCTATCTTTATTTGATGCATTGATCTTCATATTGCTAATTGCTTGCTGATTATTGCTTGATTCAAAGTCTAAAGGAAAAATGGGTTTTCTATATGACATTCTTGTCTGTTGGATTGAATCCCATTGGTCAGATCTTTTCAACTCTTAACTTTTAATTTTATGCTTAGGATTAGCCTCTTCATCTCCTCCCATTTCTTAAATTTTAAAATCTTTCCCCCCTTTTTAAAATCTTCTTTGCTTGTGATTTCAAACTTAAACCTTATTTCAAAAAAGAAACTTTGGCCTTATGCCATTGCATTTTTAACTCTTTTCTTAAATCAAACTTGTAAATGAATTCAACCATAATGACTTAAAATTTCAAAGGACAAAAAGAACTAACACTCATTCAAACTTTGGGTGCTAACACCTTCCCTCTGTGTAACCAACCCCCTTACCTGTAATCTCTGGCATTTTATTAGTTTTGATTTGAAAACTTCTTATCTTTGGGTTTTGTTCGTACTTTTACCTTTTTGTTTGGAAATAATAAAAGCGCGATGGCGACTCTGGTTTTATTGACGTCAAGTTTATCCATAGCTTGATGGTCATGAATTTACCGCTACAGAAATTAAGTGGCGACTCTGCTGGGGAGTAGTCCTCAGTGGGTTTAGCCTATCTTTTTATGTGTATATAATTATATATTTGATGTTTGTATATTTGTTTGTATGATATAATCTGCTTATTATGCTTGGTGATCTCTGAGTGGTGAGATAAGTTCTAACCCGAACTTGAGTGCAATTAAGATAGGAGGATGGTAGAGTCATGTTCGACTTGTGTGGAGTAGTCCTTAACAAGTTTGCTTGAGACCAATCTACTCTGTGGAGACCCTTTTGGAGTTACTAATGTCACACAAGTCATTTGTGGTTAGGCATTACTTTCTCTGATTTGGGGTCCGAGAAGCTGAAATTGATTTGATGAATAGAAATGGATCAAGGCAGAAGTTAGAAGTAGAATGTGATATAAATGGAATGGATAAAATGGAAATGGAATAAAGATGGGATGGAAATGGAATAGAGGATGAGAGATTTGACGTTGGATCAAGCACTCGTGTTGCATTTGATTTGATTTTGAAAAGTACTTGACTTTAGATCGAGTGTGTTTTTATTCTTTTGAAAAGTGTTCTTTTTATCAATTTGATTTTATCGTACACATTAACATGTAAAGAAAACAATAAGGGAAATAATATACTAAGCTATCACATGATCATGGGAATGGAGAACATATTACCCATAATGGGGTGTTGGGGGGGGGGGGGTGACTCATCAACCATACAAAAATTGGAATAAAGGATCCATACAATAATAAAAATGGTACCATACCCTAAAATCAACAAAGTGCCAATGGTACCCTAATGAATCCACAACTATGATCATATATCATACATCAATATAAAATTTAATGAATGCAAATGATATGCTAAATCTAAAAGGCTTCAAATCAAATATCAAAGACCAAATTAAACCATGCACCAAAGTGGACAAACCATCTAAAAATATCATGAAGAAAAATGACTAAAAACAAACATGTATCATATTGAACTATTAACCATATTTCAAATAAAATCAAAATCCAATGAAGAATTAAACATATTATGAACCATGTATTCAGAGTGATTTAAATATAAAAAAACAATTAGAATCAAATTCTAACCTAAGGCATTAATTCAGTTATTTAACAAACAACTAAAAAATGATTAACAATCTAATTAAAAAATAAACATTTAAACATGCATATTTGTAAGCATTTATGTAAAGTGTGATCAAATATCATGCATTGAAATATGATGAACAAATAATAATAATAAAAAAGAAGAAAACAAGAATGTGAGCAAAGGGTGTAACACTGGAATAAGAGGAGCCAATAGCATTGGGGCACAAGGTCCATGGGGAATATGTCCATTCAGATTGCCTTGGATTAGGGAGATGCATAAGGAGCAAAAGGATGAAGAAAGCAGAAATGTGGGCCTAATGGGGTTAGGCTCATTCCAACATAAAGGAAGGAGGGAGATGAAAGTGTTCAACCTTTAGATTTCAAAAACAAATAAAAACACGTGCCATACAACACCAAACAAGTTAAAATTTTCAGACCCTTAACCACCCTCCTCCATCGCGCCGAAGGTCGTTTCTCGAGGTGGTGGAGTGCCAAAATGGAAACTAACACCACCATCCAAATCGTTTCACCATGCTCATTCTGAATATCAAGTCAATTTCACAAAATCCCTATCCTAAGATCCAAACTGAGGAAGAACTAAGCAAGAACCCTAGGTCTAGAAACTTAAATTAAATAGCTATCATGCTCAGAATCAAACCACAACCATGGGGTTAATGACCCTCAACCCCTAATCCACCATCCAGTAACAAGCATTTGAAGGAATAGAGTGAAGAAACTAGAGCTTACCAGAGCTACATCGGAATTAAGATGCACTGACAACCAGGTAATCTTCACTATTCCCATGTATCAATTCTCCTTCTCGTCTTCTTCTTCTTCTTCTTCTTCTTCTTGGCCCTTTGAATCTCTTTTTGTGTGAGTCTTGTAAATCAGGTGATTTGAGAGGAGTGGTTGATTGATGAGTGAGGTTATGAGTCTTCTAAGCTTCAAGAGATTGATGGTTGATTAATGAAAATCCGAAGTTAATTTGTATGATTGTGAAATTTTGTTTATGGTGAATTTGAGGGAGAGTAATTAAAGTGAAAGAATTGGAGAACTTTGGCGAATGATGAGTTTTTATCATCCTCCAATCATTGGTGAAGGATTCAGTTATATAGGTGGTTAGCCATTGGAATTTTGTAATTGAATGGAAGTTAGGTTGTGGAAAAGTTAGTTAAGAAATTTCAGTTAGTTATAAGTTAGTTGTAACTGAATTAGTTGAATGAAAGTTGGGAATTGGAAATTCTATTTTGGTAAGTTGGAATCAAAAAGTTGTTAGTTTGCAGGTTATTAACAGTTAGAGGGTTGAAATGTTTTTTTCATTTTAATGGTTTGGACATTGAGTTATACTAGGTGCTAGGCTTGAAATTGTTCAGTTAGTCAGACTCTTTGTATTGTTGCTTCTCTACTATTGATGTTGTATTATCATGCCTGGCTATTTGGTAGTGCATTGTTGATGCTTTGATGAGCTATTGTGATTCATGCCAACTATGTTTTTCTACTATGCTTTGCTGCTACTGATTATGCCATGCTGGTGTTATTTGGTATGGTATACATTATTGTTTGGAATGTGTTGCTTGGCATGTTAATGGTGAATGTTTTGGTTGTTTTCTACCGCTCCTTGAATGAAGCCATGCTGCAGTTTTTTGTTATTTTTGCACCATGCCAACTTGTGATTGTATTGTTGCTTGAAATGATTATAATGCCATGTTATGAACTGATGCATATGCTTGCTTCTTGTTGTTTTGGTCTGATGTGATTGTTGTAGCCTTACATTGTGCTGTTGATTTGCTTTTATTGTGTAGCAGCCATGACAAATGTATGTGTTAGCTGGTTGATGCATGTTGTATATGATGATAAGGATACTAGTATTCCACTGATAGCTTGTTGTCGTTGTGATGGATGCTTGGATTGTGTTGGTTTCCTATTTGTGTTGCAGACTATACATCCATATGAACTACCTTGCCTTGCCTTGATGAATATTACATGATAATGCTTGCTTGTCACGGTGAACTGTCATGATGTATTGTGCATGTTTGCTTGTCATGGTTTGTGCATGTATGGTGTATGTTGTTGCTGATGATGTATGTGTTGATTGGGTTAAGTGCATGGATGTTGGCTATGTCATGGTTCAAGGTAAGGTTTTAAGGCTTGGCAAATGACAAGTGCATTCAAGGCATGACCAAGATCAAAGCGTTTGATGCAAAAATGAAGTTTCTTGTTCATGAAGAAACATGTTGATGGAAACTCATGAAAGAATGAAAAAATGTAGATACAAATAACATTAGGGTTTAGGTCATGAAGAAAATAGGTTGGTTGAGTTTGGTCATCTGGTTCACCAAAAGTCAACTTTGTAAAAATTGCATTTTTTTGTATTTTCTTTTGTAACGGACAATGTAAATGTTGTATGAATAAATGAATTGACCTCTTTTGGATGAAAATAGTCCTTATGACTGAAAGGACATGTTTGATTTCACCATGCAAATTTGGCTTAAAGTCCATGTTAAAGTCATAACTTGTAATGAATGATATAAAGACCCTTAAAATCCTTTGAATAATGATCTTTGAATAAGAACATGGGGCTTAGAAAAAAAGGAATGAGAACACATGATGGATCAAGATATAATGGGCCAAAGATACCCTAATAAATAAGGACCAATGAATGCACCCAAAGACTTAAATCAATGGACTATGAAGCATAATGGAACAAGGACCAATGTACCTAGAATACATCATGGAGTATGAAGAAATGAATGCTACAAGGACTTGATCCAATGGTCTTGGATATTTGAATTAAACATGCCCCTTTAGAAAGAGGACTTTGAATTAATGATAAACCATGAACCAATGACTATGAATCATGGACCTTAAAACTTGAAAGCACCATAGGCCTAGAATCAATGGACTAGGAATGGACAAATAGAATACACATGACATGGATGCTTGAACAAGGCATTGGATCAGATGAACCTCAATCATTTAGCTATGAAGGCCAAGTTATTAACTTTATGAATGATTTCCATGATCAAATAGCCCATTTGATGATTGATTATGCATTACATAATGAACAAGAACCACACCAATGTATTAAGGTTTCAGTCAACCACAAAACCAGAAGTCAACCAACAAGGCCCAAAAGTACCAAATATCCCTAATTAGGGTTTCGTGATGCCAACCATCCAATCAAGGACTTCAAACCAAGTACCAAGGATCCATAATCAAAAGTTCAACAAATGGACCCAAAATTAGGGTTTGGTGATAAAACACAAGCTCATAAAGTCAACCACATGATCCAATAGTATCAAAGTCAAGAATTAGGGTTTTGGTGAACATATGAATATCATGATTGCAAATTCCATGAACCAAGGCCCTAAGTAAAATGAAATTATGGTTTCACCCCTTTGATTCCATATGATGAGCATTACCATAATCCTAGGGCTTGATCCTTAAGTAAACCCTAGCTTTTGTTAGGTATAAATAACCACAAATATATGAATCTATGGTGATTATTTAAAAGTGTTAACATGAATGAATTGTGAAGAGGAATTCTTCTTGTCCTTGGTTATAGTTTTGATGAAGGCAAACACATCAACAAAAAGAAGAAGTCAAAGCTTGAAGACTATTGCAATCAAGTTCAAATTATCATAAAGCTTTGGAAAATTAATGGAAGAATCAAGATGGTTGAATATGTATTACAATTCAAGTTTATATTCTACTTTATTCTACTTTCTCTTCTTTTTGGTGATGTCAAAAGGGGGAGAAATATTAGGTATTCTTTTTGTTCTTGTTCATAATTCTTTCAGGGGAGAATGCCTTGAATTGAAAAATCAAAGGGGATACATACAATATAGGGGGAGATTCTAGTTGCTACCAAAAATTTCAAAAAGTCACATATTAAAGCAACTCTTTGATGAACAAGTTAAATTTAAAAGGATGGTTTGTAATCATCAAAAAGGGGTAGAATGTGAATAAGATTTCTTCTTGTCCTTGGTTATATTTTTGATGAAGGAAAAAACATCAACAAAAAGAAGAAGTCAAAGCTTGAAGACTAGTGCAATCAAGTTCAAATTATTAGAAAGATTTTGAAAATTAATGGAAGAAGCAAGATGGTTGAATATGCCTTAGGTCAAATATCAAAGACCAAATTCAACCATGCACCAAAGTGGACAAACCATCTAAAAATATCATGAACAAAAATGAATAAAAAGAAACATGTATCATATTGAACTATTAACCATATTTCAAATAAAATCAATATCCAATGAAGAATTAAACATATTATGAACCATGTCTTCAAATTGATTTAAAAACAATTAGAATCAAATTCTAACCTAAGGCATTAATTCAATTATTTAACAAACAACTAAAAAATGATTAACAATCTCATTAAAAAATAAACATTTAAACCTTCAGATTTCAAAAACAGAAGGATGATGCAAGCAGAAATGTGGGCCTAATGGGGTTAGGCCCATTCCGACATAAAGGAAGGAGGGAGATGGAAATTTTAAACCTTCAGATTTCCAAAACAAATAAAAACACATGCCATACAACACAAAACAAGTTCAAACTTTCAGACCCTTAATTACCCCCTCCATCGCGCCGAAGGTCGCTTCTGGCGGTGGTGGACTGCCAAAATGGAAACTAACACCACCATCCAACTCATTTCACCATGCTCATTCTGAATATCAAGTCAATTTTACAAAATCCCTATCCTAAGATCCAAACTGAGGAAGAACTAAGCAAGAACCCTAGTGTAATACCCCAAAATTTACCCTTCATTTTTCCTGGAAGCATATGCTTTACACCTCATGCATGCATTCATTTTTAGGTCATTTAGCATTTGCATTTCATCATGGCAATCAGAATATTTTTTCAAAAAAAAAATAAAAAAAATAAAAAAAATAAAAATTAATTAATTAAATAAATAATTAAATAAATAAATAAAAGAAAAAATCTCAAACTTGGACCTCTCTCAAAAGCCCACTAAGCTACCAATATTAGCCTATAAATACTAGAGTTTCATTGAAACAAAACAGATAGAAAAAGGAAGAGAAGCAAAACACTCTGAGGTTTCCTTGGAACAAAACCCTGGACAAAACCTAGAGAGAGACTACCTGACAGAGAACTCAGAGCAGCCTCCAAACCCTGAAGGGAACTTAACTGCACAGAATCACCTCTGCCTCACATAAACCCTAAAGATTGTTTTGTAAACCTCACGGGTGCAACTCAATTTCAATCAAGCTCTCCAATCAGGTTTGCCCTATATCCATCATATTTATGCCTTTAATTTGAATGCTCTAAATGTATGAGGTATTATGGGTGAATTTGATACCCTTTTGATGCATGTGTTTAACAAGAGGTTTAGGCCTCCTACCCTTGGTTGCTTTTTGTGAATTTTAATGGCATGATTCATGTGGTTACATTTAGACTTGGGGGAAACCCTTGATTACCCTATTTTTTTGTCTCTAACCTGTTTGTTGAGTTTTTGTGAGGGCTCACATGACTTTTGAAGGTATAACTTGCGTGATTTCCCACCTTATTTGTGGGATACCCCCTGGAGGTTCATTCCGATTACCTGTACTGAATCACTTTCTTTGATGGTGTTTAGCTTGGAAGGATCCCTGGGTTTCCCATTCCTCTAATTGCTGTTACCTCGGATCTTCCTCCGTGTGGTACTTTTACATTTTTCCCGCATTTTACTTCTTTCCTAGCTGGAAGACCTCGATAGGAGGCAATGTTTTTGTGTGTTTATTTTTTTTACAGGTTCCTTCGTCAAGGACTGCCTTTTTGCATGAGCATCCCAAACCCTAACCCTTCATTGATTTTTCTTCTCCTAAACACACGTTTACTCCTTCTACTACAGGCGAGTAAGTCTCCAAAGGTCGAGCATCCGGTAGATTGCGTAGTAACGTCGTTCGTCCAAAACCTAATCCATAACCCCGTAGTTAGCCGAACTACGACTTGCTCTGATTCTCATTCCAGATGAGATACGTAGGCATAAGACGCGATGTCTTAGCGAGCACACATCCCCCCAACCCATAGGTCAGCCGAGATACGAAGACTCTGATTCTCATATTCAGATGAGATACGTATGCAGTGGATGCGACATCCGCGCGAGTCATTTTCATTTAACCCCCTTTTTTTTAGTAAACAGCACAAGATAAACTCACACCCTTTAGACAAGAACTACAAAAGTGGATCCCGTAGAGTACTACGGATGCGTAGGGGTGCTAATACCTTCCCTTCGCATAACCGACTCCTGAACCCAAGATTTGGTTGTGAGACCTTGTCTTTTCCTTTCCTCTTTTCAGGTTTACTTCGAGCGTTTCCTTTCACTCCTTTGGGATAAATAATGCACGGTGGCGACTCTTCTGTCATTTTCTTTCGCCGGTTGTTTTTTCGTACACTGTATTTTTCAGGTTGCGATAGCTGGCGACTCTGTTGGGGACCCAGTTTCCCTAAGCGAGTGCCTCTTAGCTTTTGTAGTTTGTTTGTTTATTGGGTGTTCATGCTTTCGTACAGTTATTTATTTACCTGCTTTACCTTATTGTATTGTGTACATATCATTGCTGTATCTCTTGGCTGGCTATGGCTGCTTGGTGATCTTTGTGAGATGAGTTCTATACCCGAACTCGAGTGCACTTAGGATAGGAGAATGGCATAGTCTTGTCGACTTGTGTGGAGTTATTCCTTAGCAAGTTGACTTGTAAGCCCATTCACTTGGTGGAGGTCATGTTGAGATCAATAATGTCACACAAGTAAGTTGTGGTTAGACATTACTTTTTCCAATATAGACCTTAGAAGCCGAAGACCTTAGTTTACCAAACCCATCTTGGCCTATTCGTAGGACGTAGTTTGAAAGTCGTTCAAGTGTAAGATTTGATACGATTTTTACGCGATACTACACTCATAAGAGTCTCTCTTGAGAATATTTTTGGAATACGAGTAGTCGTTCCTCCGATAATATCCGAAAGATGGGATTATGACTATGGGAACCTTTTGTAGAACATGTTTGGCAGGTTTAAACCTTAGTACACTCCTTTTGGGTGGTTCTTAACCTAAACTCCATGCATGTGACTTGCAACAAACCCTTGATTCATGGTTGATCCGATCAGGTATCCTTAATATCAATGGAACTTGGGTGTTGATAAGGTGTAAACCATAATCCACCAAAATGGGTGGTTGATATTAAGGATAACATGATCAATTCCATGACCTTTATTTGGTGTGCTCTTAATTTCTCTCCAGACAATGCAACCTGACAGATGTTCAAGCAGATACAACGATCCTGATTCCCATGCCACTGCACTGCATTCACATCATTTTGCATCACATCATTTTACATCACATCATTTTGCATTCATAATCTTTCACACATGTTTATCCATTTCTGTGGGGTTTATATCTTCTATTTGATTCTAGTCGGAATTTTCTTGGTTCTCATCAACGGCTTAGTCTTTTTTTTTACATCGTTTATCTATTGAGAGACTGGGATCAAGGGGGTAGAATACCTTTGGAATTGATAAACATGTCATTGCATTTACATATTCATTAGCATGTCTTACATAACAGGTACCGCCACAGTGTTCTCAGTTTGTTTGGTGTTCCATTATCAGGATAGCTGACCCAGGCATTCACCGGTACGGTACCCACAGAAACCAACAGAGAGTAATGGAAAGCCTACAGGCAGAGTTCGCCGACATGAAAATCCGCATGAATCAATTCATGGATGTGGTTCAAGGGGTGGCTCAGGGACAACAAGAGCTCAGGCAGATGATACAGAGGAATCCCCCTGCTCAACCAGAGACGGTGACTGATCCTCTAGCTGGAGAGGCTAATGGACCCAATGGACCGGGGCCTATCCCAATCCTACATGTCACCTCCGGTCAACAGCCCGTTCATGATGATCAGGACGATCAGTTCCCCCTGCTGCAGGAAGACTTTGGTATGGGTCATGGTGTGGACCCCATGTTTAGAAGATTGGAAGAGAGGTTGAAGGCAGTGGAAGGACAGAATCCTCTGGTGTGAGAGTGCCACCGAAATTCAAGGTCCCGATATTTGACAAATACAATGGCAACTCTTGCCCGAAGACCCATGTGCAAGCCTATTTCCGTAAAATGGTTGCATACTCCGATGATGAAAAGTTGCTTATGTACTTTTTCCAGGACAACCTAGCTGGGGCATCCCTGGAATGGTATATGAGGCTGGACAGAGGCCACATCCGTTGCTGGAGGGATTTGGCTAAGGCTTTCATGAAGCAGTATCAGTATAATGCAGACATGGCTCCGGACATAACTCAACTTCAAAATCTGTCTCTTAAAAGCAATGAGTGCTTCAGAGAATACGCTCAACGCTGGAGAGAAACAACTTCCCGTGTTCAACCTCCTATGTTGGAGAAGGAAATGGCTAACATGTTCATGAACACTCTGCCAGGACCTTATTTGGAGCGCCTGGTGGGTTGCAATGCCTCCAATTTTGCTGATGTAGTCTCTACCGGAGAGAGGGTGGAGAATTACCTGAGGACATACGAGACCCAGAGTGGAGGTAGATCCTCATCAGGGGTGAAGAAGCCGTTCATTCAGGGACAAAAGAGGAGAGAAGGGGATGCAAGTGCCATATCTTCTTATCAGAACAGGGATAACCGGAGGAATAACTTTCAGAACTATCATCAACAACCGTATGTTGCGGCTGTGACCATTCCAGCTGCAACACCACTACAACAACAACAACCACAATGTCAACCAGCTCAGTACCAACCACAACAACCAGGTAATAGACCCGCCTATCAACCGAGGCCAAGGACGATGGACCGACGTTTCGACACTCTTCCAATGTCGTACGCTCAGTTGCTTTCTAGTCTTCAACAACTATAACTTGTGCAGTTGCGCACTCTGGCTCCTCCCGTTGGCAGGCTTCCGATGGGTTATGACGCCAACGCTAGGTGTAGCTTCCACTCTGGGGCACCTGGCCACAATATTGAGAACTGCAAAGCTTTTAAGCACGTAGTTCAGGACCTCATTGATTCAAAGGCCGTTAACTTTGCACCAGCTCCTAATGTCGTCAACAATCCCATGCCCTAGCATGGTGGATCCAACGTTAACATGATTGAAGGAGAAGTCAAATTAGTCTCTGCGGTTAACAATGAAGATGGGGATAGTCATTGCGACATCGATAACTGGGTGCGTCCGAGGATCCCGGGTGAAGTTCTCAATAATTGGTCTTCTGAGGAGATTGTCCAAGCCACTTGTCTAGAGGAGTAATTTTCTTTGTTTATTCATGCATATCCAAGTCTTACGTTCCGCCAGGGCGTAATGACTCATTGTAGGGCTCATCTATGTGACACTTGCATTTTTTATCATAAATAAATGACGTCTTTTTGCATTCAAATATTTCGTTCCCTGTCTTTCTATTTTTGCAGTTTTTCAAAAAAAAATGGCAATGTTTTATTTAGTTTCCACTTTTTTTTTCACACTCATAAGCACATACCATCACTCATGCAGATGCACATCACCGGATCCTATTGATAACGGTTCTGCTATGGCTCACTTCGACTTTGAAAATCCAATCTTTCAAGCTGAAGAAGAGGGTGATGAAGACTGTGAACTCCCTGAAGAACTTACCAGGTTATTAAAACAAGAGGAAAGGGTCATTCAACCGCATCAAGAGTCTGTTGAAGTGATTAATCTCGGCACCGAGGACGCCAAGAGAGAAATCAAGATAGGGGCTGCTTTGGAAGACAATGTGAAGAAGGGGTTGATTGAATTGCTGCAAGAGTATGTTGACATCTTCGCTTGGTCTTATCAGGACATGCCAGGACTTGACACAGACATCGTGGTACATCGCTTGCCGCTCAAAGAAGGTTGTCCTCCGGTCAAGCAGAAGCTCAGAAGAACAAGACCAAAGATGGCTGTCAAGATAAAGGAAGAAGTGCAAAAACAGTTGGATGCAGGGTTTCTAGCAGTCACAAATCATCCGCCATGGGTTGCAAATATCATTCCGGTACCTAAGAAGGATGGAAAGGTACGGATGTGTGTTGACTACCGGGATCTGAACAGGGCTAGTCGTAAAGATGATTTACCCTTACCTCACATTGACGTTTTGGTGGATAACACGGCTCAGTTCTCGGTATTCTCCTTCATGGATGGCTTTTCTGGCTATAATCAAATTAAGATGGCACCAGAAGACATGGAGAAGACAACATTCATAACCCCATGGGGCACCTTCTGCTACAAGGTGATGCCGTTTGGTCTGAAAAATGCCGGAGCAACATATCAGCGAGCGATGGTGACTCTGTTCCATGATATGATTCATCATGAAATCGAGGTTTATGTTGATGATATGATTGCCAAATCTCAGACAAAAGAAGAACATTTGGTGAATTTGCAGAAACTGTTTGAGCGTTTGAGGAAATTCAAGATGAGGCTTAATCTGAACAAGTGTACTTTTGGGGTGAGATCTGGAAAACTACTGGGTTTTGTTGTTAGCGGAAAAGGGATTGAGGTGGATCCGGCCAAAGTGAAAGCGATACAGGAAATGCCTGAGGCAAGAACAGAGAAACAAGTCCGTGGTTTCTTAGGGAGGTTGAACTACATTGCAAGGTTCATCTCTCACCTAACAGCCACGTGTGAGCCAATATTCAAATTGTTGAGAAAAGATCAGGCTATCAGGTGGAATGATGATTGTCAAAGGGCGTTCGAGAAGATAAAAGAGTATTTGCAGAATCCTCCTATCCTTGTGCCTCCGGTCCCAGGGAGACCGCTGATTATGTATTTGACAGTACTGGACAATTCCATGGGTTGTGTTCTCGGTCAACACGACAAGACAAGTAGGAAAGAGCATGCCATCTACTACCTGAGTAAGAAATTCACAGATTGCGAGTCGAGATACTCAATGCTTGAAAAAACATGTTGTGCACTTGAATGGGCTGCGAAGCGATTGAGACAATACATGCTGTCTCACACAACCTTACTGATCTCCAAAATGGATCCAGTCAAGTATATATTTGAGAAGCCAGCTCTCACCGGAAGAGTTGCTCGTCGGCAAATGGTACTGACAGAGTACGACATCTAGTATACTTCCCAAAAAGCCATCAAAGGGAGCATTTTGTCAGACTATCTTGCTCAACAGCCGGTTGAAGATTATGAGCCGATGAAGTTTGATTTTCCAGATGAAAACATCATGTTCCTCAAGATGAAAGACTGTGAAGAGCCAATTGTTGAAGAGGGACCTGATCCAGACGAAAAGTGGACTTTAATGTTTGATGGGGCCGTCAACGCCAGAGGAAGTGGAATTGGTGTTGTCATTACAACTCCAAAAGGTGCCCACATGCCTTTCACTGCTCGTCTGACTTTTGAGTGCACCAATAATGAAGCTGAGTATGAAGCCTGTATCTTGGGTATTGAGCAAGCCATTGATTTGAGAATCAAGATTTTGGACATCTTCGGAGATTCAGCTCTGGTAATCAATCAAGTGAATGGTGATTGGAACACTCTTCAGCCTACTCTGGTCCCTTATAGAGATTACACGAGAAGACTGTTGACTTTCTTCACAACAGTAAAGCTGTACCATATACCTCATGATGAGAACCAGATGGAAGATGCTCTTGCTACTCTATCCTCCATGATCACGGTGATCCGTTGGAACCATGCTCCCAAGATCGACGTGATGCGCCTTGATAGGGCCGCGTATGTGTTTGCTGCTGAACTGGTAGTTGATGACAAGCCCTGGTATCACGACATCAAGTGCTTTCTGAAGAATCAAGAGTACCCTGCAGGGGCATCCAACAATGATAGAAAGACTTTGAGAAGATTGGCAGGCAGTTTCTTCTTGAACAAAGACGATGTTCTGTATAAGAGGAACTTCGACATGGTTTTGCTCAGATGCGTGGACAGACACGAAGCATACATGTTAATGCAGGAAGTTCATGAAGGCTCCTTCGGTACTCATGCCGACGGACATGCAATGGCTAAGAAATTGTTGAGAGAAGGTTATTACTGGATGACCATGGAACTTGATTGTTTCAAATATGCTCGGAAGTGTCATAAATGCCAGATTTATGCTGATAAGGTGCATGTGCCGCCGAATCCTTTGAATGTGATGTCTTCTCCGTGGTCTTTCGCTATGTGGGGCATCGATATGATTGGAAAGATTGAGCCGACCGCTTCCAATGGGCACCGCTTCATCCTTGTTGCCATCGACTATTTCACCAAGTGGGTCGAAGCAACATCGTTCGCGAATGTCACCAGACATGTGGTTGCCCGATTCATCAAGAAAGAAATCATTTGTCGCTATGGGATTCCCGAAAGAATCATTACTGATAATGGTTCTAATCTCAACAACAAAATGATGAAGGAGTTGTGCCAGAACTTCAACAGTCAGCATCACAATTCTTCCCCTTACCGCCCTAAGATGAACGGTGCTGTTGAAGCGGCAAATAAGAACATAAAGAAGATTGTGCAGAAGATGGTCGTTATGTATAGAGATTGGCATGAGATGCTACCCTTCGCCTTGCATGGGTACCGTACTTCAGTACGTACATCGACCGGGGCAACCCCTTACTCCCTTGTGTATGGTATGGAAGCAGTCCTACCTGTTGAAGTGGAGATTAAGAGTCATGTTGGATGTCAAGTTAGACGAAGCTGAATGGATTCGGACAAGGTTCAATGAGTTGAGTCTTATCGAAGAGAAGCGAATGGCAACCATTTGTCATGGGCAGTTGTATCAATGTCGGATGAAGAAAGCCTTTGATCAGAAAGTGCGTCCTCGATGCTTTCAGGTCGGAGATTTGGTGTTGAAAAGGATCCTTCCTCCTCAGACAGATCACAAGGGCAAGTGGACTCCTAACTATGATGGACCGTATATTGTCACCAAGGTTTTTGATGGTGTGGCCTTAATGCTTGCAATGATGGATGGTGAAAACTTCACTTCCCCGGTGAACTCAGACGCAGTTAAAAAATACTTCGCATGAAATAGACCCGCTAGACAATAAAAAGAGTAGTCCAGGCAAAAATGGGCATCCCGACGAACCAAGAAAATGAAAAAGGTTCGGGAAAAAATTAGGGATTAAAAGTGAAAAGATTGTACACCCGGTAAGTTGAAAACCTGAAAAGGCAACTTAGGCAAAAATGGGTATCCCGGTGGATTGAAAACCCGAAAAGGGCGATCCAGGCAAAAGTTAGGGATTAAGCGAATGACTGCGTTCTGAGTAGTTCTGAATCTCATCTCATGTCATTGACTGGAAACTTTTGAAGGATAGGAAACAATCCAATCACTCTTTTAAAAAGCTGATCATCTAGAGGATCTTGAAGACGAGCAAGTCATAGCAGAATTGGAACCCAATAGAAATCCATTTCACATTGCCATTAGATTAATGTCTGTTTTTATCTGTTGTGCGATTACCTCTTTCCAGGGATTGCTTCCTGATGTAAATGCCTATTCAGAGGCCGTTCAATCAATAAAATCATGTTATTCAGTATATCTCTGTTTTCATTTTCATTTTTCTGTTTTGTTTGCAAAAATGACGTCTGAATTTTTTGATAAACATTGCATCATGACACATAAGAGCTTTACAGGTACATGCTTAATAAACATTTAAAATTGCTGTAAATTTTAAGTGCTTTGGATCGTCTATTCAGAACAGGTACCCTCAGGGCATTTCCTTAAAATCCCCTGCAGATGACCGTGAATGTTTTCCACCAACAGACGAAGTTGGTATCTTATCCCTGCAGAGCTGATCAGAGCGTTGGATTCTTCAATCCCCAGCAGGTTCTCACCACTGTACCTTCCCCCAAGCGGTGGTTTCAGATTATACACTCCCCAGTAGAGTTGACAGTGTCAGACTATATACCCCCAACGGAGTTGACAGTGCCAGACTGTATCTTCCCAGCAGAAGCGGCTGCTCCTCAGAGTTCGAGGCCAGATCGATAATCCCAATGCCAGATCCATGGTTTCTTTCCTTGAAGCAGAACCTCGGTACCGTATCGGTGTTTGCTTCCCCTGCTGAGTCATCTCTCGCAGATCGTGGTTGCCAGAACCACTATCGCTTTCCCCAACAGCAGGTTTTCAGTGTCGTTCTCTCCCGAGTCAGAATCTCGGTATTTCGTCATTGCTAGAACACCGTGTGGCAGGTCATTTCCCCACAGAATTCTTTGCGCTGTGCATCTCCAACAGCCTTGCCAGGGTCCAGAAGATGGTGATCATTTCCCCAGCAGATCCCCTTGCCTCAGCTTGGCATTCTACCCAGCATTTCGCATCCCTGCATGTAGAATCATATTGCATTGCGTCCTCCCAAATCGCGTAGCATTTCTATTTTCATGGAGCATTACACCATAGAAAAATTCAAACATACGCATGTAAGCATGAAACATTCTCGGTATCCCAAGTGATAAGCCAGAAGTTGTTTCCAGTACTCAGACTGAAGATTGTTCATGACTTACCTTTGTTATCCCCAGCAAGTGTCATTGGCCCATGCGCCGCCTCTATTATCGTTCCCTATTTCTGTCGATGCTGACAGGCATGAAGTTTCCGGTATTCAGACCGAAGTGGCGTTCAGGCCAGTTTTCCGATGTTCAGATCGAAGAAGTTTCCGACGTTCAGGTCGATGCAACTTGTGGCGTTTAGGCCAGTTTTCCGATGTTCAGATCGAAGAAGTTTCCGACGTTCAGGTCGATGCAACTTGTGGAATTCAGGCCAATTTTCCGATGTTCAGACCGAAGAAGTTTCCGACGTTCAGGTCGATGCAACTTGTAGCGTTCAGGCCAGTTTTCCGATGTTCAGATCGAAGAAGTTTCCGACGTTCAGGTCGATGCAACTTGTGGCATTCAGGCCAGTTTTCTGATGTTCAGATCGAAGAAGTTTCCGACGTTCAGGTCGATGCAACTTGTGGCATCCAGGCCAATTTTCCGATGTTCAGATCGAAGAAGTTTCCGACGTTCAGGTCAACGCAACTTGTGGCATTCAGGCCAGCCCCTCGGTGTTCAGACCGATATTAATAATCTCATATCTCCTGATGTTCAGATCGAAGTCATTTCCAGTATTCAGACTGATGAGCGGCATTCAGGCCATGGTTATTTCTGTGTTACCATTTATTTTGGTATCCAGGTTAACATTCTTTTTCGGTATTCAGACTGACTCTCACCGTACCAGACGGATTCTTCTTTCAAGACCACCTCTTTGCCGATTCTGACAGGCATTGTTACTTCACTTCACTTCAGTGCAAATTTCGGGCTTTTACTGTATTCAATCCCTTGATACCTCAAAAGCACGAAAGCCGCTGCTATCTTCTTTCCAAGTCTCCAGTTGATTGAATAGGGGCAGCTGTAATACCCCAAAATTTACCCTACATTTTTCCTGGAAGCATACGCTTTACACCTCATGCATGCATTCATTTTTAGGTCATTTAACATTTGCATTTCATCATGGAAATCGGAATATTTTTTCAAAAAAAAAAAAAAAACGAAAAAAAAAACGGAAAACGAAAATAAATAAATAAATAAATAAATTAAATAAATAATTAAATAAATAAATAATTAATTAAATAAATAAATAAATAAAAAATCTCAAACTTGGACCTCTCTCAAAAGCCCACTAAGCTACCAATATTAGCCTATAAATACTAGAGTTTCATTGAAACAAAACAGACAGAAAAAGGAAGAGAAGCAAAACACTCTGAGGTTTCCTTGGAACAAAACCCTGGACAAAACCTAGAGAGAGACTACCTGACAGAGAACTCAGAGCAGCCTCCAAATCCTGAAGAGAACTTAACTGCACAGAATAACCTCTGCCTCACATAAACCCTAAAGATTGTTTTGTAAACCTCACGGGTGCAACTCAATTTCAATCAAGCTCTCCAATCAGGTTTGCCCTATATCCATCATTTTATGCCTTTAATTTGAATGCTCTAAATGTATGAGGTATTATGGGTGAATTTGATACCCTTTTGATGCATGTGTTTGACAAGAGGTTTAGGCCTCCTACCCTTGGTTGCTTTTTGTGAGCTTTTTGTGAATTTTAATGGCATGATTCATGTGGTTACATTTTGACTTGGGGGCAACCCTTGATTACCCTACTTTTTTTGTCTCTAACCTGTTTGTTGAGTTTTTGTGAGGGCTCACATGACTTTTGCAGGGATAACTTACGTGGTTTCCCACCTTATTTATGGGATACCTCCTGGAGGTTTATTTCGATTACCTGTACTGACTCACTTTCTTTGATGGTGTTTAGCTTGGAAGGATCCCTGGGTTTCCCATTCCTCTAATTGCTGTCACCTCGGATCTTCCTCCGTGTGGTACTTTTACATTTTTCCCGCATTTTACTGCTTTCCTAGCTGGAAGACCTCGATAGGAGGCAATGTTTTTGTGTGTTTATTTTTTTTACAGGTTCCTTCGTCAAGGACTGCCTTTTTGCATGAGCATCCCAAACCCTAACCCTTCATTGATTTTTCTTCTCCTAAACACACGTTTACTCCTTCTACTACAGGCGAGTAAGTCTCCAAAGGTCGAGCATCCGGTAGATTGCGTAGTAACGTCGTTCGTCCAAAACCTAATCCATAACCCCGTAGTTAGCCGAACTACGACTTGCTCTGATTCTCATTCCAGATGAGATACGTAGGCATAAGACGCGATGTCTTAGCGAGCACACATCCCCCAACCCATAGGTCAGCCGAGCTACGAAGACTCTGATTCTCATATTCAGATGAGATACGTATGCAGTGGATGCGACATCCGCGCGAGTCATTTTCATTTAACCCCCTTTTTTTTAGTAAACAACACAAGATAAACTCACACCCTTTAGACAAGAACTACAAAAGTGGATCCCGTAGAGTACTACGGATGCGTAGGGGTGCTAATACCTTCCCTTCGCATAACCGACTCCCGAACCGAAGATTTGGTTGCGAGACCTTGTCTTTTCCTTTCCTCTTTTCAGGTTTACTTCGAGCGTTTCCTTTCCCTCCTTTGGGATAAATAACGCACGGTGGTGACTCTTCTGTCATTTTCTTTCGCTGGTTGTTTTTTCGCACACTGTATTTTTCAGGTTGAGACACCTAGGTCTAGAAGCTTAAATTAAATAGCTATCATGCTCAGAAGTAAACCACGACCATGGGGATAATGATCCTCAACCCTTAATCCACCATCCTGTAATAAGCATTTGAAGGAATAAAGTGAAGAAACTCGAGCTTACCAAAGCTACGTTGGAATTCAAGATGCACCAACAACCAGGTAATCTTCATTATTCCTAGGTATCAATTCTCCTTTTTGTCTTCTTCTTATTCTTCTTCTTCTTGGACCTGTGAATCTCTTTTTGTGTGAGTCTTGTAAATCGGGTGATTTGAGAGGAGTGGTTGATCGATGAGTGAGGTTATGAGTCTTCCGAGCTTCAAGAGATTGATGGTTGATAAATGAAAATCTGAAGTTAATGTAGATGTTTGATTGGCTGCATTTTATGGTAAAACACTAACTATACTCTGATGTCTTGACTGATGTCATGACATGCTTTTTGATTGGCTGTATTTTGTGTTAAAACATCTAACTGTACTCTGATGTCTTGACTGATGTCATGACATACTTGAGTAGTATGCTGCAGGTTTAGCTAATACACGATTTACTGAATGTCAAACTGGATGTTATGACATTCATCCCTGACAGCAGATACTGAATTATAGACTAATCAGTTTTTCTGTTATAGTTTAGTATTTAGTTCAGGCTGATTTTCTGTTATGACAGTCATTCATAACAGCAGTCTTTGAATGTCAAACTGAATGTTATGACATTCATTCCTGACAGGCCAGTTAGTTTTTCTGTTATTTATCACAGGCTGATTTTCAGGAAATTAACAGCAAGCTGATTTTCTGTTCTGTTATGACAGTCATTCAATACAAGATTTACTGAATGTCAAACTGAATGTTATGACATTCATTCCTGACAGCAGATACTGAACTATAGGCTAGTTGGTTTTTCTGTTATAGTTCAGTATTTATTTCAGGCTGTTTTTCAGGAGAGTAACAGACCTGGCACATAGCCTATTGTCTGAATGTCAAACTGAATATTTTGACATTCATCCTTGACAGCAGATACTGAATTATAGGCAGGTTGATTTTTCTGCTACAGTTCAGTATTTATTGCAGTCTATTTTTCAGGAGAATAACAGACCTAACATATGGCCTATGTTCTGGACGTCAAACTGAATGTTGTGACATTCATTCCTGACAGCATATGCTAAAGTGTAGGCTAGTTAGTTTTTCTGTTTCAGTATTTTTCTCAGGCTATTTTTCAGGAATCTAACAGCTGAGTTAAAATCCAGGAAACTAACAACTGAGCTACAATTAATGAACCTAACAAATAGCCTATTTGTTAGCACCCTAATATGTGGAAATTAGGTTAACTTGCTTAACCTTAATTTTAGGAAATACAAGTACAAGGCCCAAATCCAGTTGGGTGTTTAGGTTATAAATAGCAGATTGTAACCTAGGTTTTGTAAGCCTCAAACCATGTAAAATTAGGGGTGTGTGTGCGGTAAACCTCCTAACCTGTGGGAAGGTTACCATGTGTTTCTCAGTGCTCAAAGCATGAGATTATTTGTGACTCAAAGCCTGTAGGTAAGAGTTGTTATGGTCTTGAACGAAGCTGTGAAGCAAGTTCAAGTTGTTTAGCATTACATTGTAATTGTAGTGATAGGAATGGAAACTGGTGGTTTCTATCTAGGAGTTCCTAGGTATACATTGCATTGGGTAGGGATTAAGTGAAGAGTTGTAAACAGGGGAGTTTAACTCTGAATTAATACTGCTGATAGTGGATCTTCTTCCTGGCTTGGTATGCCCTCAGAGTAGGTGATGTTGCACCGAACTGGGTTAACAATTACTTGTGTTTTTACCTTCTGAACGTTATAATTCTGTCTGTTATAAAATAAGGTCAACCTGTAATGCTGTAACATGTGATGTTCAAATCAATGTTGAGACATCATGCTGATAACTGTGCAGGCTCAACAGAAGTAAGTGCTATGTTTGATCTCTACTGTGTCTTTGTACCAGATGGACATAACTGGGTGTTCTTCCATTCAATGGTGATATAGTAGCAGATGTCGTGACATATGTGAATGTGTGCATATCAGTACTGGGTTTTAATTTGTATAACTGTCTTGCTGTATTAGTAACAATGTTGGATCAGATGTCATTACTTGGAGTAGAACATCTGAACTCTGACTACACCAAAATTCCAGTTAATTTGTATGATGGTAATTTTTGTTTATAGTGAATTCAAGGGAGAGTAATTAAAGTGAAAGAATTGGAGAACTTAGGTGAATGATGAGTTTCTATCACCCTTCAATAATTGGTGATGGATTCAGTTATATAGGTGGTTAGCCATTTGAATTTTGTAACTGAATGGAAGTTAGGTTGTGGAAAAGTTAGCTAAGAAATTTAGTTTAGTTATAAGTTAGTTATAACTGAATTAGTTGAATGAAAGTTGGGAATTGGAAATTCTGTTTTGGTAAGTTGGAATCAAAAAGTTGTTAGTTTGCAGGTTATTAACAGTTAGAGGGTTGATTTGATTTTTTCATTTTAATGGTTTGGAAATTTAGTTATATTAGGTGCTAGGCTTGAAATTTTTCAGTTTGCCGGACCCTTTGTATTGTTGCTTCTCTATTATTGATGTTGTATTATCATACTTGGCTATTTGGTAGTGCATTGTTGATGCTTTCGTGAGCTATTGTGATTAATGCCAACTATGTTTTTCTACTATGCTTTGCTGCCACTGATTATGCCATGCTGGTATGATTTGGAATAGTATGCATTGTTGTTTGGAATGTGTTGCTTGGCATGTTAATGGTGAATGTTTTGGTGGTTTTCTACCACTCCTTGAATGAAGCCATGCTGCAGTTTTTTGTTATTTTTGCACCATGCCAACTTGTGATTGTATTTTTGCTTGAAATGATTATAATGCCATGTTATGAACTGATGCATATGCTTGCTTCTTGTTGTTTTGGTGTGATGTGATTGTTGTAGTCTTACATTGTGCTATTAATTTGCTTTTGTTGTGTAACAGCCATGACAAATGTATGTGCTTGCTGGTTGATGCATGTTGTATGAGATGCCATGATAATAAGGCTACTAGTATGCCACTGATATCTTGTTGTTGATATGATGTATGCTTGGATTGTGTTGGTTTCCTGTTTATGTTGCATACTATACAACTCGATGGACTACCTGGCCATGCCTTGATGAATATTGCATGATGATGCTTGCTTGTCATGGTGAATTGTCATAATGTATTATGCATGTTTGCTTGTTATGGTTTGTTTATATATGGTGTATGTTGTTGTTGATGATGTATGTGTTGATTGGATTAAGTGCAGGGTTGTTGGCTATGTCAGGGTTCAAGGCAAAGTTTAAGGCTTGGCAAATGACAAGTGCATTCAAGGCATGACTAAGACCAAAGCGTTTGATGCAAAAATGAAGTTTCTTGTTCATGAAGAAACATGATGATGGAAACTCATGAAATGATGAAAAAATGTAGATACAAATAACATTAGGGATAGGTCATGAAGAAAATAGGTTGGTTGAGTTTGGTCAAATTAGTAAAAATTGCATTTTTTTGTATTTTCTTTTGTAATGGACAATGTAAATGTTGTATGAATGATTGAATTGACCTCTTTTGGATGAAAATAGTCCTTATGATTAAATGGACATGTTTGATTTCACCATGAAACTTTGCCTTAAAATACATGTTTAAGTCATAGCTTAGAATTAATGGTATAAAGACCCTTAAAACCCTTTGAATAATGATCTTTGAATAAGAACATAGGGCTTAGAACAAAAGGAATGAGAACACATGATGGATCAAGTACAATGGGCCAAAGATACCCTAATAAACAAGGACCAATGAATACACCCAAAGACTTAAATCAATGGACTAAGAAAGCATAATGGAACAAGGACCAATGGACCAAGAATACATCATGGAGTGTGAAGCAATGATTGCCACAAGGACTTGATCCAATGGTCTTGGATATTTAAATAAAACATTCCCCTTTAGAAAGAGTACTTTGAATTAATGATAAACCATGAACCAATGACTATGAATCATGGACCTTAAAACTTGAAAGCACCATAGGCCTATAATCAATGGACTAAGATTGTACAAATAGAATGCACATGACATGGATGCTTGAACAAGGCCTTGGATCAGATGAATCTCAATCATGTAGCCATGAAGGTCAAGTTATTAACTTTATGAATGATTTCCATGATCAAATAGCCCATTTGATGATTGATGATGCATGACATAATGATCAAGAACCACACTCCAATGTATTAAGGTTTCAGTCAACCACAAAACCAAAAGTCAACTAACGAGGCCCAAAAGTACAAAATATCCCTAATTAGGGTTTCATGATGCCAACCATACAATCAAGGACTTAAAACCAAGTACCAAGGATCCATAATCAAATATCCAACAAATGGACCTAAAATTAGAGTTTGGTGATAAAACACAAGCTCATAAAGTAAACCACATTATCCAATAGTATCAAAGTCAAGAATTATGGTTTTGGTGCATATATGAATATCATGACTGCAAATTCCATGAACCAAGGCCCTAAGTAAAAAGAAATTATGGTTTCACCCCTTTGATTCCATATGATGAGCATTACCACAATCATAGGGCTTGATCCTTAAGTAAACCCTAACTTTTGTTAGGTATAAATAACCACAAATATATCAATCTATGGTTATTGTTTAAAAGTGTTAACATGAACGAATTGTGAAGAGGAATTCTACTTGTCCTTGGTAATAGTTTTGATGAAGGAAAACACATCAACAAAAATAAGAAGTCAAATCTTGAAGACTAGTGCAATCAAGTTCAAATTATCATAAAGCTTTGGAAAATTAATGGAAGAATCAAGATGGTTGAATATGTATTACAATTCGAGTTTATATTCTACTTTATTCTACTTTCTCTTCTTTTTGATGATGTCAAAAGGGGGATAAATAATAGGTATTGTATTTGTTCTTGTTCATAATTCTTTCAGGGGAGAATGTCTTGAATTGAAAAATCAAAGGGGATACATACAATATAGGGGGAGATTCTAGTTGCTACTTAAAATTTCAAAAAGTCACATATTAAAGCAACTCTTTGACGAACAAGTTAAATTTAAAAGGACGATTTGTCATCATAAAAAAGGGGGAGAATGTGAAGAAGATTTCTTCTTGTCCTTGGTTATAGTTTTGATGAAGGAAAACACATCAACAAAAAGAAGAAGTCAAAGGTTGAAGACTAGTGCAATCTAGTTCAAATTATCAGAAAGATTTTGAAAAAATGGAAGAATCAAGATGGTTGAATATACCTTAGGTCAAATATCAAAGACCAAATTCAACCATGCACCAAAGTGGACAAACCATCTAAAAATATCATGAACAAAAATGAATAAAAACAAACATGTATCATATTGAACTATTAACCATATTTCAAATAAGATCAATATCCGATGAAGAATTAAACATATTATGAACCATGTCTTTAAAGTGATTTAAAAACAATTAGTACCAAATTCTAACCTAAGGCATTAAATCAATTATTTAACAAACAACTAAAAAATGATTAACAATCTAATTAAAAAATAAACATTTAAACATGCATATTTGCAAGCATTTATGTAAAGTGTAATCAAATATCATGCATTAAAATATTATGAACAAATAATAATAATCATAAAAAAGAAGAAAATAAGACTGTGAGCAAAGGGTGCATAACTGGAAAAAGAGGGGCCAATAACATTGAGGCGCAGTGTCCATGGGGAATATGCCCATTCAGATTGCCTTGGATTAGGGAGGTGCATAAGGAGCAGAAGGATGAAGCAAGCATAAATGTGGGCTTAATGGGGTTAGGCCCATTCCAACATAAAGAAAGGAGGAAGATGGAAATGTTCAACCTTCATATTTCAAAAACAAATAAAAACACGTGCCATACAGCACCAAACAAGTTTAAACTTTCAGACCCTCAACCACCCTCCTCCATCGCGCTAGAGCTCGTTTCTGGCGGCGGTGGAGTGCCAAAATGGAAATTAACACCACCATCCAACTCGTTTCACCAAGCTCATTCTGAATATCAAGTCAAATTCACAAAATCCCTATCCTAAGATCCAAACTGAGGAAGAAATAAGCAAGAACCCTAAGTCTAAAAACCTAAATTAAATAGCTATCATGCTCAAAATCAAAGCGAGACCATGAGGTTAATGATCCTCAATGCCTAATCCACCATCTGGTAACAAGACTTTGAAGGAATAGAGTGGAGAAACCCGAGCTTACTAGAGATACGTCGGAATTCAAGATGCATCAACATCCAGGTAATCTTCACTCTTCTCACTTATCAATTCTCCTCCTTCTCTTCTTCTTCTTCTTCTTCTTCTTGGCCATGTGAATCTCTTTTTATATGAGTCTTGTAAATCAGGTGATTTGAGAGGAGTGGTTGATTGATGAGTGAGGTTATGGGTCTTTTGAGCTTCAAGAGATTGATGGTTGATGAATGAAAATCCCAAGTTAATTTGTATGATGGTGAATTTTAGTTTATAGTGAATTCGAGGTAGAGTAATTAAAGTGAAAGAATTGGAGAACTTTGGTGAATTATGAGTTTTTATCATCCTCCAATCATTGGTGATGGATTTAGTTATATAGGTGGTTAGTCATTTGAATTTTGTAACTGAATGAAAGTTAGGTTGTGGAAAAGTTAGTTAAGAAATTTAGGTTAATTATGAGTTAGTTGTAACTGAATTGGTTGAATGAAAGTTCGGAATTGGAAATTTTGTTTTGGTAAGTTGGAACTAAAAAGTTGTTAGTTTGTAGGTTATTAACAGTTAGAGGGTTGAACTGATTTTTTCATGTTAATGGTTTAGACATTGAGTTATATTAGGTGCTAGGCTTGAAATTGTTCAGTTAGTTGGACCCTTTGTAATACTGCTTCGCTATTGTTGATGTTGTATTGTCATGCCTGACTATTTGGCAGTGCATATTTGATGCTTTGATGAGCTATTGTGATTCATGCCAACTATGTTTTTCTACTATGTTTTGCTGCTACTGATTATGCCATGCTGCTATGATTTGGAATGGTATGCATTGTTGTTTGTAATGTGTTACTTGGCATGTTAATGGTGAAAGTTTTGGTGGTTTTCTACCACTTCTTCAATGAAGCCATGTTGCAGTCTTTTTTTATTTTTGCACCATGCCAACTTGTGATTGTATTGTTGGCTGAAATGCTTATAATGCCACATTATGAACTGATGCATATGCTTGTTACTTTTTGTTTTGGTGTGATGTGATTGTTGCAGCCTTATATTGTGCTATTGATTTGCTTTTGTTGTGTAGCAACCATGACAAATGTATGTGTTAGCTGGTTGATGCATGTTGTAAGAGATGACATGATGCTAAGGTTACTAGTATATCACTGATAGCTTGTTGTTATTGTGATGGATGCTTGGATTATGTTGGTTTCCTATTTGTGTGGCAAACTATACAACCTGATGGACTACCTTGCCATGCATTGATGAATATTGCATGATGATGCTTTCTTGTCATGGTCATCTATAATGATGTATTGTGCATGTTTTCTTGTCATGGTTTCTTTATGTATGTTGTATGTTGTTGCTGATGATGTATATGTTGATTGGATTAAAATGCAGGGTTGTTGGCTATGTCATGGTTCAAGGCAAGGTTTCAAGGTTTGACAAATGACAACTGCATTCAAGGCATGAACAAGAGCAAAGAGTTTGATGCAAAAATGAAGTTTCTTTTTTTCATGAAGAAACATGATGATGGAATCTCATGAAATGATGCAAAAATGTAGATACAAATAGCATTAGGGTTTAGGTCATGAAGAAAATAGGTTGGTTGAGTTTCGTCAACTGGTTGACCAAAAGTCAACTTTGTAAAAATTGTTTATTTTTTTGTATTCTCTTTTGTAATGGACAATGTAAATGTTGTATGAATGAATGAATTAACCTTTTTTGGATGAAAATAGTCCTTATGATTGAATCAAAATGTTTGATTACACCATGAAACTTTGCCTTAAAATCCATGTTTAAGTTATAGCTTGGAATGAGTGATCTAAAGACCCTTAAAACCCTTGGAATAATGATATTTGAATAAGAACATGGGGCTTATAACAAAAGGAATGAGAACACATGATGAATCAAGATACAACAGGCAAAATATACCCTAATAAGCAAGGACCAATGAATTCACCCAAAGACTTAAATCAATGGACTATGAAGCATAATGGAACAAGGACCAATGGACCAAGAATACATCATGGAGTGTGAAACAATGATTCCCACAAGGACTTGATCCAATGGTCTTGGATATTTGAATGAAACATTCCCCTTTAGAAAGAGTACTTTGAATTAATGATAAACCATGAACCAATGACTATGAATCATGGACCTGAAGACTTGAAAACATCATAGGTCTAGAATCAATGGACTAGGAATGGGCAAATAGAATAAAAATGAAATGGATGCTTGAACAAGGCCTTAAATCAGATGAATCCTCAATCATGTAGCCATGTAGGTCAAGTTATTAACTTTATGAATTATTTCCATGATCAAATAACACATTTGATGATTGATGATGCATGCTATAATGATCAAGAACCACACTCCAATGTATTAAGGCTTAAGTTAACCACAAGACTAAAAGTAAACCAACAAGGCCCATAAGTACCAAGTATCCCTGATTAGGGTTTCATGATACCAACCATCCAATCAAGGACTTCAAACAAAGTACCAAGGCTCCACAAATAAATCTCCAATAAATGGACCCAAAATTAGGGTTTGGTGATAAAACACAAGCTCATAAAGTCAACCACATGATCCAATAGTATCAAAGTCAAGAATTAGGGTTTTGTATCCATATGATGAGCATTACCATAATCCTAGGGCTTGATCCTCAAGTAAACCCTAGCTTTTGTTAGGTATAAATAGCCACTAACTTTAAATCTATGATGATTGTTTAAAAGTGTTAAGATGAATGAATTATGAAGAGGAGTTATTCTTGTCCTTGGTTATAGTTTTGATGAACGAAAACTTATCAACCAAAAGAAGAAGTCAGAGCTTGAAGACTAGTGCAATCAAGTTCAAATTATCAGAAAGCTTTGGAAAATTAATGGAAGAACCGAGATGGTTGAATATGCATTACAATTCAAGTATATATTCTACTTTATTCTACATTCTCTTCTTCTTGAAGATGTCAAAAGGGGGAGAAATAATAAGTATTGCATTTGTTATTGTTCATAATTATTTTAGGGGAGAATGCATTGAATTGAAAAATCAAATGGGATATATACAATATAGGGGGAGATTCTAGTTGTTACTCAACATTTCAAAATGCCACATATTGAAGCAACTCTTTGATGAACAAGTTAAATTTTAAAGGATGATTTGCCATCATCAAAAAGGGGGAGAATGTGAAGAATATTTCTTCTTGTCCTTGGTTATAGTTTTAATGAAGGCAAACACATCAACAAAAAGAAGTCAAGGCTTGAAGACTAGTGCAATCAAGTTCAAATTATCAGAAAGCTTTTGAAAATTAATGGAATAATCAAAATGGTTGAATATTCATTATTATTCAAGTATATATATCTTAATTACTCATAAATATCATGATTATTCATCTTAACCCTTTCATGCATCTTTTAAAATGATTTTGAAACTAACCACTCTGTTTTGGGTAAATTGTGGCATTTGAAACCGTCGTAAAAGTACTTTACAACCGCCATAATATTCATCATTTACTCAAAATGTATAAATACCTTAATTTTTGAAAATGTGTCAGGTGTAACCGGTTACACCATTTCTAGTAACCGATTGCGCATTCGAAAATTTCAATTTTTGAGTACTGCTTCAGGTGTAACCGGTTACACCATTTCTGGTAATTGGTTACCACTGAAGTAGTGTGAGTGGTTCACTTATTTTTTTGATTCAAATGAATTTTTGAAATGCCTTTTGAACCATGAAATCTATTCATGCATTTGTACTCTTTTGGAAAGGTGTTAAGTCACTATATATACCATGCATTTTAGAATTTAAAACTCATCTCTCTTTCATAGCAATTCAAACTTATTACTCTCTCACTTTAAAAAATAGTGCCTTGTTACTTAAGTTTTTATTTGAAACTTTTTGCATACATTTTCATTCATCTCTAAAAGTTTCAATACTATAATTATTGAACACTTATGTTACATATTGTGAATTTCCTACTTGATAGAGAAGATCAATTCTAGGAATTGATATACATTGTTATACCACTTGAAACACTTGTAAAAATTCAGATTGTTATGATTTCCTTGATGTCCAGGATTGTTGGAAGCAAGAGAGTGAATATGGGATGATTTTCCTCTTATTTCACTGTGTAAAGATCATAAGGGGATTGTTCTTATTGATGTGTCGCTTATGTTAGAAGTTTGTAGGATAAGTCTTGGTGGAAGACTTATACAAAGACATGACATAGTGGAAAATCTCTCATAGGGAGTGAGGGGGTTGAAGTACTCTTAGATTGTGAGGAGAACCAGGATATACCATTGTGTCCTTTACTTTATGTATTTATTCTTCAACATATTTACTTTCATATCATTTCTGAAAAATAACAAAACCAGTGCTAACGCTTCAAATTAAGAAAAGTCCAGTAAATCTAATTCACCCCCTCTTAGAGATCGTGCATAAACTTACATGAATGATGCACATGTATGAGGCATGAATGAGTGTATATGCATCTCAATCCATAGATTATATGAAAAGTGAGAAAGGGGAGGGGAAATTTTAGGGTATGATAGTTGCCCCTATTTAGTCATCTTAAACTTGAATGCTTGAATTGCGATAACTTTTCGGGTATTCAAGCTAGAAGAGGATTAAATACTAAAATATTCAAAGAAATTCCTATTAAGGACAATTGTGATATGAGAAGGGCAAGTGCATTGGGAATATGGAATGGCAGGTAGACTTTCATAGGTTCATCTGTAGGGGGTTTATTGAAATACTCTATGGGGAAATGTATTTATCATAAAGGAAAAGCATGATATGTATGCTATATGCAATGTATGTTTGATTTATTTATGATGCATGAAATTATGCATGATGTGTAGCAATGTGGTTTATTTTGTGATAGATGAGTGTTATTCACAAAGGTATGACTTCTTGTGAAGGGTAGACTTCGACTCGCCATTAACTGCACCAAAGAAAGCTGTACTAAATGAATGCTTCCTGTTACCACCACTTATGGAGATTTCAACTTGGTCCGGTTGGGGGGAGAGAATTTATGATCTGACAGGGCAATCATTAAAATGCGTCTGTATATCAAATGTTTACTATAGACTCTGGATCGCCATTTTTTAAAACTTTTCAGGTAATCAAAGCAATGCATAAAGTTTTCCTTTAATTTTAGCTTTTATTATTCTCAAAGGTTTATGGCGTTATGTGATCAAAATAATCAGTTATTCTGCAAACAAAATGCAAGAAATGAAAATAAAAGCAATTGATAAAGGAGAAATGAATTTTATTGATTATGGAAAATTTGTACATATAATGTGGTAACAAGGATAAAAAATCCTTAAAGAGGAAATTACAAAAATTGTAAAACATAAGCAAATGGAAATGGAAAATTTATGTGATTTTTAATTGTTACAACATTGGCTATCATCAACGGTAAGGTCTAGGTTCCAAAACTTTGCTTCAGTTGACAATGATTGGATCGATCTTTGGCTATCTTAGATCAAGTTGTAATTAAATAGGCTCAAGGGTTGTAGTCAAATGCTTTTATCCCTGAATTTCACCTAGACATTTTCTCTTCTTTTTTTGGTCCACCGGGATGCCCATTTTTTCCGAAGTCGCCCTTTCAGGTTTTCAACTTAGCGAACTTTTGTATTCTTTTTATTTGATCCCTAACTTTTGCATGGATATTTGATTTTTTGGTCCGTCGGGATACCCCTTTTTTCCTAGATTGTCCTTGCAGATGTTAATCTAGCGGGCTTTTTATTCATTATCATTTTTTTCTAGGCATAATATTCTTTGACTGCATCGAAATTCACTGGCAGTGGCAACTACTCCCCCATCCATGGTGGTGACGATCAGGGCTCCGCCTAAGAAGGCCTTATTAACGATAAACGGTCCTTCATTAGTTGGGAGTCCACTTGCTTCATGGATCCGAGTGTATATCATCATATTCTCTAAGCACAAGTTCACCTTCATGATACACACGAGGGAGAACCTTCTTATCAAAAGCTCGTTTGAGGCGTCTCTAGTATAACTGACCATGACAGACGACCGTCAAACATTTCTCTTCAATGAGATTTAGTTGATCATATCGGGATTGAACCCATTCGACTTCCTCAAGGTCAGCTTCCATGATAACCCTAAGCGAAGGCATTTCAACCTCAATTGGAAAAACAACCTCCATCCCATACACAAGTGAGATTGGAGTTTCCCTAGTGGAAGTACGAACCAAAGTTCTATAGCCATGAAAAGCAAAAAGAAACATATCATGTCAATCCTTATAGGTTCTGAACACCTTCTGGATAAGTGTTTTGATGTTTTTATTCGCTACTTCTACGACACCATTCATCCTGGGCCGATATGGTGAAGAGTTATGGTGCTCGATCTTGAATTCTTGACACAACTCACTCATTATCTTGTTACTGAAGTTATTGGCGTTGTTAATGATAACCTTTCTAGGAACGCCATAGCGACAAATTATCTCTTTCTTGATGAATCTGGTAACCACTTGTCGTGTGACATTAGCATACAAAGCAACTTCAACCCACTTGGTAAAGTAATCAATAGCAACCAGAATGAAGCGATGACCGTTGGAAGCTTTCAGCTTTATCATTTTAATCATATCAATGCCCCACATTGAGAAGGGCTAAGGAGAAGTCAAAATGTTCAATGGAATTGGTGGCACACGGATCTTATCACCATATATTTGACATTTGTGGCATCTTCTAACAAAGTTGTAACAATCAACCTCCATTATTGTCTAGCAGTAACCAGCTCAAAGGATCTTTTAGGCCATGGAAGACCCTTTACCATGTACTCCTTTACAACCCTCACGTATGGACCTTATAATTGTGGTTGCTTTGTGTCTATCCACACTTATGAGACACACATAATCATATTTAAGCTTGTATAAGACATCCCCGTTCAAGAAGAACTTGGCACAAAGTCTTCTCAGATCTTTCTTGTTAGTAATGGACACACCGTCGGGATATTCTTGCCTTTATATATATATATATTTTTTGTCATAGAACCAAGTTTTATTGTCAGACTCTGCCTCAATTACTAGACAATGTGCTGGTTAATCCAAGTGGTCAATGTGAATAGCATAAGCTTCATTCCTCCCCTTGACTTTAAACATAGATATGATGGTGGCTAGAGCATCTTCTAGGTGATTCTCTTCCCTTGGGATATGATGAAAAGTGATTTCATCAAAATAGCGAATCAACTTCATGATATGTTCTCTGCAAGGAATCAACTTACTATCTCGGGTCTCCTAATCTCCTATAACCTGATTGATTACCAAAGTCGAGTCTCCGTATACTTCAAGAATCTTAATTCTCGAGTCAATGGCTGCTTCAATACGGTAGATACGTGCCTCGTATTCTTCCATGTTGTTGGTGCTGTAAAACCATAATCTATGAGTGAATGGAATATGGAAGCGAGTCAGATACGTAATAATTACACCTATTCCATGACCTCGAGCATTAGAAGCACCGTCGAACATGAGCGTCCATTGCGATCTTGATTCACGTCCTTCATCGGGGCCTGAAATATTGCTATCTCTGATAAACATGATGTTTTCATCTAGAAAGTCAAACCTCAATGGTTAATAACCCTCCACATGTTGATGAGCAAGGTAGTTAGATATAACACTCCCTTTTATATCTTTTTAGGTTACATATTGGATGTCATACATAGTTAACAACATTTGCCAATGAGCAATTCTTCCAGTGACAACAGGCTTCTCAAATATATACTTCATTGGATCCATTTTGGATATCAACAAAGTAGTATGGAAAACCATATATTATCTCAGGCGCCGAGCAACCTAAGCTAGAGCACAACAAGTTTTCTCCAAGAGTGAGTATTGCCGCATCTCGAAAAAACACGCACACAAAAATAGAGTCGCCACTAATTTTATTTATCCTAAGAAAGAGAAAGGAAACATTGAGTAAAACTACAAAGGATGAAGCTAATGGTCTCGCAACCAAGAGATGGGTAAGGGAGTCGATTATGCAAGGGGAAGGTATTAGCACCCCTCATGTCTATAGTACTCTATAAGAGCCACTCTTGTTATTCTAATCAAAAAGGTGTGTTTATTCTAAAACTTACCAACTAAAAGGGAATGCATGTAGAAAGATTTAATTATTTGCAAAAAATAAGAAAGTTTTTATTATTGCGCTCGCTTAGGTTTTACAACCCAATGCCTACGTATCAAAAAGAATCTGAGCACCGTAGTTCTTCCCAAAATTTTGGTTCGTTGGTTGTTTTTATGGGTAACCACCCTTATTAAATTTTTTCATAAGAAAAGCCAAGTGGCAAAGGAAGTTTGATTGGTTGACTATTTTAGTTAAAAGAATACATCAAATGATCCACCCAAGATAGGAGGTATCTGAGTACTTCTCTCTTATTGTTGAAAGAGTTCAAGTAGCATTTAGGATGTTTTTGGATTTTGATTAAGAAAAGGTTTTTGTTTTAGAATGAAAGAAAAAGAGGAAAGAAAAATTTAAGGGATTTCTAAAGATAACCCTAATGTTGGCATGCAATAGTGGTCCTAAAGTTAGGATGAAAAGGAAACATCTACCTAAATTAGCATGCAAAGATTTACATATGGTTAAGGATCAAGGGGTCTACCATATTTGTCTTGCTTGGTTAACAAACATAAAGTCTACTTTTGGTTCAATCTTAACCAAGAATGAACCAAATAAATCCTATGGGGAACATGTTATACACACAAGTAAAAAGAGATAGAAGGAGACGACAATCCATATCAAGTCATGGAATAATAAAAAAACACAATACCATATCAAGTCACAGGAGTAAAGAAAAGCAATAGCAATCCATATCAAGTCATGGGGAAAATTGAAATAATCCATATCAAGTCATGGTGAAAATTGAAACAATCCATATCAAGTCATGGGAGAAAAGAAAAGAAATAAAAATCCATATCAAGTCATGGGGAAAATTGAAATAATCCATATCAAGTCAGGGTGAAAATTGAAACAATCTATATCAAGTTGAGACACAAATCTTGGTACCTGGAGTCTGGATGATGATGTCACATGATGGGAAAAAGGAATATGTTCAAAGATCTGGAACTTAAGCTTAAAGGAACTGTTGGTTTCAGAGGAAAACATAAGGGTAAGATAATTGGCTTTGGAACTGTTGGAAATGACTCTCTCCCTTCTATTCATATTGTTTTATTAGTTAAAGGGTTAATGCATAACCTTTTTCCCATAAGTCAATTTAGTGACAATGGTTATGATATTATCTTTAATCAAAAATCATGCAAGGCTTTTAGTCAAAAGGATGGATCTGTACTCTTCAATGGCAAGAGGAAAAACAACATTTACAAAATTAGACTTTCAGTTTTAGAAATTCAAAATGTTAAATACCTCATTCTATGAACGAAGAGCAATGGACGTGGCATATACAGTTAGGCCAAGTTAGCATGAGAATAATCCCAAAGCTAAACAAGTTGAACTTAGTCAGAGGCCTTTCAAATCTGAAGTTTTCTTCAGACGCTCTTTGTGAGTCATGCAAGAAAGACAAGTTTTTAAAAACTTCTTTCAGAGCTAAAATGTTGTTTCAACCTCTAGGCCTTGAGAGCTTTTTCATGTTGATTTATTTGGGCCAGTGAAAATAACCTTTGTTAATTGAAAAAGTATGGATTAATCATCGTTGGTGACTACAACAGATGGACCTGGGTAAAGTTCCTAAATCACAAGGATGAGTCACATTTTGTGTTTTCTACTTACTGCTCCCAAGTGCAAAATGAAAAAGATTTTAAAATTTTTAAAAGTCATAATTAATCATGGTGGGGAATTTGAAAACAAAAACTTTGAATTTTTTTTGATGAAAATGGAATTTCCCATGATTTCTCTTTCCCATGAACTCCTCAACAGAATGGAGTTGTAGAGAGGAAAAACTACACGTTGCAAGAAATGACTAGAACCATGATCAGTTAAACTAATATTGCAAAGTAATTTTAGGCAGAAGAAGTCAACACAAAATGCTACATTCAAAATAGGATCTCAATAAGACCTATTTTGTGTAAGACTCCCAATGAATTATTGAAGAACATAAAGCCCAACATTTCATATTTTCGTTCATTTGGTTGTTCATATTTCATTTTAAATACTAAAGAGAACTTGAACAAGTTTGATTCTAAAGCATAAAAATGTATAATGTTAGGATACTCTGAATACTTAAAAGCCTACAAAGTGTACAACACTGAAACACGAATTATTGAGGAATCGATTCATGTTAAATTTAATGATAAGCTTGACCTTTAAAAGTAAAAGCTAGTTGAAAAGTTTGCATATTTGCATATTAGCTACTCGGACACTGAAGGCAAGGAATCTAAAGTGAAAGACTCTGAAAGCGCTCAACACAAAATTGCCTAATCAGAATTAGAAGCTACTGGAACACCAGTGCCTCTGAGGGAACATAGGAAAAGATATTCACATCCTAAGGAATTGGTTATGGGAGATAAGAAAGAACCCAGTAGAACTAGATCTTCATTCAAACCATCTGAATAAATGCTTCTGGTTTTGGTGTCCATTACAGAACCTATATCCATTTATGAAGCACTTTTGGACACGAAATGGATTATAGAAATGCAAGATGAATTAAATCAGTTCTCCATAAATGATGTATGAGATATAATGCCAAGTCCCAAAGGAACTCATGTTATTGGAACTAAACGGGTTTTCAGAAATAAGTTGAATGAGCAAGGAGAAGTGACAAGGAACAAAGTCAGACTGGTTGCACAAGGCTATAGTCAACAAGAAGGAATTGACTATACTGAAACCTTTGCACCAATGGCCAGGTAAGAATCTATTAGTCTTCTCATTTCTTTTGTAATGAATTTGGTCCTGGTAATGCTACTCTTTGTAAGGAATTTTCTAAGTCTATGCAGGAAGAACTTGAGATGTGTCTAATGGGAGAAGTAAAGTTCTTTCTGGGGATTCAAATCATCCAAAGTTTAGAATCAACATACATCCATCAAAGCAAGTACACAAGGGAACTTCTAAATAAGTTTGACTTGTCAGATTGCAAATCAGCAAAGACTCCAGTGCATCCAATGTGAAGTATGAAGAAATATGAAAGCAAACAGGTAGAACAAAAGGTATATAGAGGTATGATTGGTTCTCTCTTATACTTGACCGCTTCTTGACCTAACATTTTATTCAGTGTATTCTTATGTGCTAGATTCTAATTATATCCTAGAAAATCCCAATTAATAGTTGTTAAAAGGATCTTTAGATATCTGAAAGGTACTACTAACCTTGGCTTGATTTATAGAAAATCCAAAGATTAAATGTTAGTAGGTTATTGTGATGTTGACTATGTTGGAGACAGACTAGAAAGAAAGAGAACTAGTGGAAGTTGTCAGTTTCTTGGTGAAGCTACGCAAAAAATGTCCGAGTGTATCGCATGCTCGAAGATACAATAAAGTTACCATCGATCTTTATTTATTCCCGAAGGAAAGGGAAAATATCGATAAAACCCTAGAGAAGAGAAAAAGGGTAAGGAAGTCGATTATGCAAGGGGAAGGTATTAGCTTCCCTCTCATCCATTGTACTCAACAGGAACCGTTTTGATTATTCTATGCTTGGATGGGTGTTACTATCTAAAGGTTACTCGTGAAAGGGGGAAAAAGAATGGAATAATTAGAGTACTCAGTGAGGATTGGGGCCCTCATGCCTACGTATCCTTAGAGTGCAATATGGAGTTCATAGCTCTGTAGTTCATAGAACTAATGGTGGGAGATGAAAGAAGTTGTGATAAAAGTATGGTTTGAACCAAAGAATGGTATTGTTTGAACCCATAGGGTAGGTATATCTGAACCAATGAGAAGAATTGGCATCTTAGTCGAAAAATAAAGGGTTTTTACTATATAAGGCTGCAAGGTAAGTAAACAAAGGATATGCTCTTGATTCAGATGCAATAATTGGTTATTAGCCCAAAAGTATGTATGGAACTCAAAGTAATATTATATTTGGTTCAAAGAGAAAGTGTATCAATAGGGATGAATGATTTTATGAAGGTATTAAATGATGTATGAAAGATATAAATGGCGCCCTAAGGCAGAAGAATAATTAGTATGGATGGAAGGGAAATAATAATTAACATGCTCGTCAAGGACTCAAACCCTTGTGCCTACGTATTATCATAGTGCGATGAGAAAGTCAGAGCTCCGCAGTTTATAGAACTAAGGATGAAAAATTTAATGGGTGTTTTCCTAAACAACTAGGACTAACAAGGAAAACAAAAATGAATGAGTATGACTGAAGTGATGAAAGGTATAACTTGGACCAAAAGACAATGATATTGTTGAAATTCATAAAGGAATTAACTTTTAACCTAAGAGTAAAGAAGGAATATTGGAAAAAAATAAAAGGAAAGGAAATGTTTGTCTATCAAGACAAACAACTCTTGGTCCAAAGAGAAAAATGGTATTTGAAATCCATATGGTAATGATATTTGCATCAAAGAGTAAACCAGACACGAACCGATATATGGTATAGCCAAAAACAAAGGGGTTTTTCCTAACATAAGGACTTTCAAGAAAACAAAAGGGATGTTTGTCTAAACAACTAAGATTAACAAGACAAACAAAAGTTCTCAATTCAAAAGGTGGGTATTGGTTATTGACCCAAAGGTATCTATGGAATCCAAAGGAATAATGATATTTGGTCCTAAGAAGATAGTATATCACTGATGAGAAGGACATTAAAGATATTGGGCAATGTATCATGTAAGCTATGGTTCCCTAAGGCAGAAGAATATATTTGAATGATAATTATGAAATTGTTTAACAAGTTTAATCATTGGTATTTAGAGGGAGACAATCAAAATACTTGGGAGTTAAGAGGAAAGTTTCACTCTAACCACTCTTTTTCACTCTTAGAGCACCGAATTAGACTCATTTTTATTTGTTAAGTGTTTTGTAAGGATGTCAAGTATCGAGCTGCAAGATAGGTACGATCGACAACCCAAGTAATTGAGTGTTGTGCACAAGTGTGTACACCCCACTTTTCATCCAATTTTATTATGAAAATGATTTGATGAATAGAAATGGATCAAGGAAGAATTTAGAAATAGAATGGGATATAAATGGAATGGATAAAATTGAAATGGAATAAAGATGGATGGAATGGATAAAATTGAAATGGAATAAAGATGGATGGAAATGGAATAGAGGATGAGATATTTGACGTTGGATCAAGCACTCGTGTTGCATTTGATTTGATTTGATTTTAAAAAGTACTTTACGTTGGATCAAGTGTGTTTTTATTCTTTTGAAAAGTAGTCTTTTTATCAATTTGATTTTATCGTATGCATTAACATGTAAAGAAAACAATAAGGGAAATAATATACTAAGCTATCACATGATCATGGGAATGGGGAACATATTACCCGCAATTGGGGGGGGGGGGGGGGGGTGACTCATCAACCATACAAAAATGGGAATAAAGGGTCCATACAATAATAAAAAAAGGAACCATACCCTAAAGTCAACCAAGTGGCAATGGTACCCTAATGAATCCACAACTATGATCATATCTGATACATCAATATACAGTTGAATGAATGCAAATGATATGCTAAATCTAAAGGCTTTAAATCAAATATCAAAGACCAAATTCAACCATGCACCAAAGTGGACAAACCATCTAAAAATATCATGAACAAAAATGACTAAAAACAAACATGTATCATATTGAACTATTAACCATATTTCAAATAAAATCAATATCCAATGAATAATTAAACATATTATGAACCATGTCTTCAAAGTGATTTAAATATAAAAAATAATTAGAATCAAATTCTAACCTAAGGCATTAATTCAATTATTTAAGAAACAACTCAAAAATGATTAACAATCTAATTAAAAAATAAACATTTAAACATGCATATTTGTAAGCATTTATGTAAAGTGTGACCAAATATCATGCATTAGAATATGATGAACATATAATAATAATAAAAAAGAAGAAAACAAGAATGTGAGCAAAGGGTGCAGAACTGGAAAAAGAGGGGCCAATAACATTGGGGCGCAAGGTCCATGGGGAATATGCCAATTCAGATTGCCTTGGATTAGAGAGGTGCATAAAGAGCAGAAGGGTGTAACAAGCAGAAATGTAGGACTAATGGGGTTAGGCCCATTCAAACATAAAGGAAAGAGGGAGATGGAAATTCTCAACCTTTAGATTTCAAAAACAAATAAAAACACGTGCCATACAACACAAACAAGCTCAAACTTTCAGACCCTCAACCACCCTCCTCCATCACGCCGGAAGTCGTTTCTGGTAGAGGTGGAGTTCCAAAATGGAAACTAACACCACCATCCAAATAGTTTCACCATGCTCATTCTGAATATCAAGTCAATTTAACAAAATCCCTATCCTAAGATCTAAACCAAGGAAGAACCAAGCAAGAACCCTAGGTCTAGAAACTTAAATTAAATAGCCATCATGCTCAAAACCAAACCACGACCATGAGTTTAATGATCCTCAACCCCTAATCCACCATCTGGTAACAAGCATTTGAAGGAATAAAGTGAAGAAACTTGAGCTTACTGATGCTACGTCGGAACTCAAGATGCACCAACAGCCAAGTAATCTTTACTCTTCTTACGTATCAATTCTCCTACTCCTCCTCCTCCTCTTCTTATTCTTCTTGGCCATGTGAATCTCTTTCTGTGTGAGTCTTGTAAATCAGGTGATTCGAGAGGAGTGGTTGATTGATGAGTGAAGTTATGCGTCTTTGAGCTTCAAGAGATTGATGGTTGATGAATGAAAATCCGAAGTTAATTTGTATGATGGTGAATTTTTGTTTATGGTGAATTCAAGGGAGAGTAATTGAAGTTAAAGAATAGGAGAACTTTGGTGAATTATGAGTTTTTATCATCCTCCAATCATTGGTGATGGATTCATTTATATAGGTGGTTAGCCATTTGAATTTTGTAACTGAATGGAAGTTAGGTTGTGGAAAAGTTAGTTAAGAAATTTAGTTTAGTTATGAGTTAGTTGTAACTGAATTGGTTGAATGAAAGTTGGGAATTGGAAATTCTGTTTTGGTAGGTTGGAATCAAAAAGTTGTTAGTATGCAGGTTATTAAAAGTTAGAGGGTTGAACTGATTTTTTCATGTTAATGGTTTGGACATTAAGTTATATTAGGTTCTAGGCTTGAAATGATTTAGTTAGTTGGACCCTTTGTACTGCTACTTCTCTATTGTTGATGTTGAATTATCATGCCTGACTATTTGGTAGTGCATTATTGATGCTTTTATGAGCTATTATGATTCATGCCAACTATGTTTTTCTACTATGCTTTGCTGCTACTAATTATGCCATGCTGCTATGATTTGGAATGGTATGCATTATTGTTTGGAATATGTTGCTTGGCATGTTAATGGTGAATGTTTTGGTGGTTTTCGATTGCTCCTTAAATGAAGTCATGTTGCAGTCTTTTGTTATTTTTGCACCATGCCAACTTGTGATTGCATTGTTGCTTGAAATGCTTATAATGCCATGTTATGAACTGTTGCATATGCTTGCTGCTTGTTGTTTTGGTGTGATGTGATTGTTGCAGCCTTACATTGTGTTATTGATTTTCTTTTGTTGTGTATCAGCCATGACAAATGTATGTGTTAGCTGGTTGATGCATGTTGTATGAGATGCCATGATGCTAAGGCTACTAGTCTTCCACCGATAGCTTGTTGCTATTGTGATGGATGCTTGGATTGTGTTGGTTTCCTGTTTGTGATGCATACTATACAACCTACTGGACTATCTTGCCATGTCTTGATGAATATTGCATGATGATGCTTGCTTGTCATGGTCAACTGTCATGATGTATTATGCATGTTTGCTTGTTGTGGTTTGTTTATGTATGGTGCATGTTGTTGCTGATGATGTATGTGTTGATTGGATTAAGTGTAGGGTTGTTGGCTATATCATGGTTCAAGGCAAGGTTTCAAGGCTTGGCAAGTGACAAGTGCATTCAAGGCATGACCAAGACCAAAGCGTTTGATGCAACAATGAAGTTACTTGTTCATGAAGAAACATGATGGTGGAATCTCATGAAATGATGCAGAAATGTAGATACAAATAGCATTAGGGTTTAGTTCATGAAGAAAATAGGTTGGTTGACTTTGGTAAACTGGTTGACCAAAAAGTCAATAGTTGACCAAAAGCCAACTTTGTAAAAATTGCATTTTTTTGTATTTTTTTTGTAATGGACAATGTAAATATTGTATGAATGAATGAATTGACCTCTTTTGGATGAAAATAGTCCTTATGACTGAATGAACATGTTTGATTTCACCATGAAACTTTGCCTTAAAATCCTTGTTTAAGTCATAACTTGGAATGAATGATCTAAAGACCCTTAATACCCTTTGAATAATGATCTTTGAATAAGAACACGGGCCTTGGATATTTGAATGAAACATGCCCCTTTATAAAGAGGACTTTGAATTAATGATAAACCATGAACCAATGACTATGAATCATGGACCTTATGACTTGAAATCACTATAGGCCTAGAATCAATGGATTATGAATGGCCAAATAGAATGCACATGACATGGATGCTTGAACAAGGCCTTGGATCAGATGAATCCTCAATCATGTAGGAACGTAGATCAAGTTATTAACTTTATGAATGATTTCCATGATCAAATAGCACATTTGATGATTGATGATGCATGACATAATGATAAAGAACTACACTCCAATGTATTAAGGTTTCGACTCACCACAAGATCAAAAGTCATCCAATAAGGCCCACAAGTACCAAGTATCCTTGATTAGGGTTTCATGATGCCAACCATCCAATCAAGGACTTCAAACCAAGTACCAAGGCTTCACAATCAAATCTTCAACAAATGGACCCAAAATTAGGGTTTGGTGATAAAACACAAGCTCATAAAGTCAACCACATGATCCAATAGTATCAAAGTCAAGAATTAGGGTTTTGGTGCAAATATGAATATCATGGTTGCAACTTCCATGAACCAAGGCCCTAAGTACTAAGAAATTATTGTTTCACCCATTTGTTTCCATATGATGAGCATTACCATAATCCTAGGGCTTGATCCTCAAGTAAACCTAGCTTTTGTTAGGTATAAATAACCACACACTTTGAATCAATGATGATTGTTTAAAAGTGTTAACATGAATGAATTGTGAAGAGGAGTTCTTCTTATCCTTGATTATAGTTTTTATGAAGGCAAACACATAAGTAAAAAGAAGAAGTCAAAGCTTGAAGACTAGTTCAATCAAGTTCAAATTATCAGAAAGCTTTGGGAAATTAATGGAAGAATCAAGATGGTTGAATATGCATTACAATTCAAGTATATATTCTACTTTATTCAGCTTCCTCTTCTTTCTAATGATGTTAAAAGGGGGAGAAATAGTAGGTATTGCATTTTTTCTTGTTCATAATTCTTTCAGGGGAGAATGCCTTGAATTGAAAGATCAAATGGGATATATACAATATAGGGGGAGATTCTAGTTGCTACTCAACATTTCAAAAAGTCACATGTTTAAGAAACTCTTTGATGAACAAGTTAAATTTTAAAGGATGGTTTGTCATCATCAATAAGGGATGATTTTTCTCTTGTTGCACTTTGTAAAGATCATAATGGGATTGTTCTTATTGATTGTGTTGCTTATGTTAGAAGGTTGTAGGATAGGTAATGATGGAAGACTTATACAAAGATATGACATAGTGGAAAATCTCTCACAGGGAGTGAGGGGATTGGAGAACTCTCAGATTGTGAGGGGAACCATAATATATCATTGTGTCCTTTACTTTCTGCATTTTTACTTTCATATCATTTCTGACAAATAAAAAAACCAGTGCTAACGCTTCAAATTAAGAAAAGTCCAATAAATATAATTCACCCCCTCTTAGGATATATCATCGTGTCCAATGAATGATGAACATGTATGAGGCATGAACGAGTGTAGATGCATCTCAAGCCATATGTTAGATGAAAAGTGAAAAAGTGGAGCGAAAATTTTGGGATATGACAGCTGCCCCTATTTAATCATCTTAAACCTGAATGCTTGAATTGCGATAACGTTTTGGGTATTCAAGGTAGAAGAGGATTAAATACCAAAATATTCAAAAAAAATCCTATTGAGGACAATTATAATATGAGAAAGGCGAGTGTATTGGGAATATGGAATGGCAGGTAGACTTTCATAGGTTCATCTCTTGGGGGTTAATTGAAATTCTCTATGGGGAAATATATTTATCATAAAGGAAAATCATGATATGTATGCTATATGCAATGTATGTTTGGTTTATTTATGATGCATGAAATTATGCATGATGTGTATCAATTTGGGTTATTTTTTGATAGATGAGTGTTATTCAAAAAGGTGTGATTTCTGGTGTAGGGTAGACTTCGACTTGTCAATAACTGCACCAAAGAAACCTGTACTAAATGAATGCTTCCTGTTACCACCACTTATGGAGATTTCAACCTGGTCCGGCTGGGGAGTAATGGATTTATGATCTGACAGGGCAATCATTAAAATGTGTCTGTATATCAAATGTTTACTCTAGACTCTCGATCTCCATTTTTTAAAACTTTCCAGATAATCAAAGCAATGCACAAAGTTTTCCTTTAATTTTATCTTTTATTATTCTCTCAGTTTTATGGCGTTATGTGATCAAAATAATCAATTATTCTGCAAACAAAATGCAAGAAATGAAAATAAAAGTAATTGATAAAGGAGAAATAATTTTTTATTGATTATGGAAAATTTGTACATATAATGTGGTAACAATGATGCAAAAATCCTTAAAGAGGAAATTACAAAAATTGAAAAATATAAGCAAATGGTAATGGAAACTTTATGTGATTTTCCATTGTTACAACATTGGCTATCATCCACGGTAAGATCTAGGTTCCAAAACTTCGCTTCAATTGACAATTATTGGATCGATCTTTGGCTATCTTAGATCAAGTTGTAATGAAATAGGCTCAAGGGTTGTAGTCAAATGCTTTTATCCCTGAATTTTTCCTGGACATTTTCTCTTCTTTTTTTCGTCCACCGGGATGCCCATTTTTTCCTAAGTTTCCTTTCAGGTTTTCAACTTAGTGAGCTTTTGTATTCTTTTTATTTGATCCCTAACTTTTGCAGGGATATTTCATTTTTTGGTCCGTCGGGATACCCTTTTTTTCCTAGATTGTCCTTGCGGATGTGAATCTAGCGGGCTTTTTATTCATCATCATTTTTTCTAGGCATAATATTTTTTGACTGCATCGAAATTCACTGGCAGTGGAAACTCCTCCCCATCCATGGTGGTGAGGGTCAGGGCTCCACATGAGAAGGTCTTATTAACGAAAAAGGGTCCTTCATATTTTGGAGTCCACTTGCCTCGTGGAACCGAGTGTATATCATCATATTTCTTAAGCACGAGCTCACCTTCATGATACACACGAGGGAGAACCTTCATATCAAAAGCTCGTTTGAGGCGTCTCTAGTACAACTGACCATGACAAACGACCGTCAAACATTTCTCTTCAATGAGATTTAATTGATCATATCTGGATTGAACCCATTCGACGTCATCAAGGTCAACTTCCATGATAACCCTATGGGAATGAATTTCAACCTTAATTGGAAAAACAACCTTAATCCCATACACAAGTGTGAATAGAGTTTACCCAGTAAAAGTATGAACCGAAGTTCGATAGCCATGCAAAGCAAAAGGAATCATCTCATGTCAGTCCTTATAGGTCTTGACCATCTTTTGGATAATCTTTTTGATGTTTTTATTCGTTGCTTCTACGACTCCATTCATCTTGGGCCGATATGGTGAAGAGTTATGGGCTCGATCTTGAATTCTTGACACAACTCACTCATCATCTTGTTACTGAGGTTAGTGGCATTGTCAGTGATAATCTTGCTAGGAACGCCATAGCGACAAATTATCTCTTTCTTGATGAATCTGGTAACCACTTGTCGTGTGACATTAGCATACAAAGCAGCTTCGACCCACTTGGTAAAGTAATCAACAACAACCAGAATGAAGCGATGACCGTTGGAAGCTTCCAGCTCTATCATTCCAATCATATAAATGCCCCACATAGAGAAGGGCTAAGGAGACGTTAAAATGTTCAATGGAATTGGTGGCACATGGATCTTGTCACCATATATTTTATAATTGTGGCATCTTCTAACAAAGTTGTAACAATCAACATCCATTATTCTCTAGTAGTAACCAGCTCAAAGGATCTTTTTGGCCATGGCAGACCCTTTACCATGTACTCCTGCACAACGCTCACGTATGGACCCTATGATTGTGCTTTCTCTGTGTCTATCCATGCATATGAGCAACACAAAATCATAATTCAGCTTTTATGAGACATCCCCGTTCAAGAAGAACTTGGCACAAAGTCTTCTCTGAGCTTTCTTGTTAGTAATAGACACACCCTCGGGATATTCTTATCTTTCCAGGTATATTTTTATGTCATAGAACCAAGGTTTATTGTCATATTCTGCCTCAATTACTAGACAATGTGCTGGTTCATCCAAGTGGTCAATGTGAATAACAGAGGCTTCATTCCTCCCCTTGACTTTAAACATACATGTGATGGGGGCTAGAGCATCTGCTAGCTAATTATCTTCCATTGGGATATGATGAAAAGTGATTTCATCAAAATAGAGAATCAACTTCATGATATGCTCTCTGTAAGGAATCAACTTACTATCACATGTCTCCCAATCTCCTCTAATTTGACTGATTACCAGAGCGGAGTCTCCGTATACTTCAAGAATCTTAATTCTCAAGTCAATGGATGCTTCAATCCCGTAGATACATGCCTCGTATTCTTTCATGTTGTTGGTGCATTCAAACCATAACCTATGAGTGAATGAAAGATGGAAGCCAGTTGGAGACGTAATAATTTCACCTATTCCATGATCTCGAGCATTAGAAGCACCGTTGAACATGAGCGTTCAACGCGATCCTGGTTCGTGTCCTTCATCGGGGCCTGAAATATTGCAATCTATGATAAAGATGATGTTTTCATCTGGAAAGTCAAACCTCAATGGTTGATAACCCTCCACATGTTCATGAGCAAGCTAGTTAGATAGAACACTCCCTTTTATAACTTTCTAGGTTACATACTAGATGTCATACTTAATTAACAACATTTGCCAACAAGCAATTCTTCTAGTGACAACATGCTTCTCAAATATATACTTTATTGTATCCATTTTTGATATCAACAAAGTAGTATGGAAAACCATATATTGTCTCATGTGTCAAGCAACCCAAGCTAGAGCACAACATGTTTTCTCCAAGAGTGAGTATTGTCGCATCTCGAAAAAACGCGCACACAAAAATAGAGTCGCAACCAATGTTATTTATCCCAAGAGAGGAAAAGGAAACAATGAATCTAATGGTCTCGCAACCAAGAGATGGGTAGGGGAGTCGATTATGCGAGGGGAAGGTATTAACATCCCTCTTGTATGTAGTACTCTACAAGATCCACTCTTGTTATTCTAATCAAAAGGGTGTGTTTATTCTAAAAGTTACCAACTAAAAGGGAATGCATGCATAAAGATTGAATTATTGGCAAATAAAAAGAAAGTTTTTATTATTTCACTCACTTAGGTTTTGCAACCCAATGCCTACGTATAAAAAAGAATCAGAACACCGTAGTTCTTCTAAAAAATTTTGGTTTGTTGGTGCTTTTTATGGGTAACCACCCTTATTGAAAATTTTCATAAGAAAAGCCAAGTGGAAAAAGAAGTTTGATTGTTTGAATATTTTAGTTAAAAGAATACATCAAATGATCCATCCAAGGCAGGAAGTATCTGAGTACTTCTCTCTTATTGTTGAAAGAGTTCAAGTAGCATTTAGGATGATTTAGGATTTTGATTGAGAAAAGGTTTTTGTTTTATAATTAAAGAAAAAGAGGAAATAAAAATCTAAGGTAATTCTAAAGATAACCCTAATGTTGGCATGCAATAGTGGTCCTAAAGTGAGGATGAAAGGGAAACATCTATCTAAATTAGCATGCAAAGATTGACCTATGATTAAGGATCAAGGGGTCTACCTAATATTGTCATGCTTGGTTAAAAAACCTATAGTTTACTTTTGGTTCAATCTTAACCAAGAATTAACCAAAGAAATCCTATGGGGAACATGTTATCCACACAAGGAAAAAAGATAGAAGGAGATGACAATATCTATATTAAGTAATGTAACAATAAACAACACAATACCATATCAAGTCACGGGACTAAAGAAAAGTAATAGCAATAGAAATCCATATCAAGTCATGGGGAAAATTGAAATAATCCATATCAAGTCATGGTGAAAATTGAAACAATCCATATATAGTCATGGGAGAAAAGAAAAGCAATAGCAATCCATATCAAGTCATGGGGAAACTTGAAATAATCCATATCAAGTCATGGTGAAAATTGAAACAATCCATATCAAGTCATAGGAGAAAATAAAAGCAATAGCAATAGCAATCCATATCAAGTCATGGGGAAAATTGAAATAATCCATATCAAGTCATGGTGAAATTGAAACAATCTATATCAAGTCATGGTAAAAATTGAAACAATCCATATCAAGTCATGGGAGAAAATAAAATCAATAGCAATAGAAATCCATATAAAGTCATGGGAAAAATTGAAATAATCATTCATGATGAAAGTTGAAACAATCCATATCAAGTCATGGGAGGGAAAATGAAATTAAATCAAGAAAGCAAGAGATATAAGGTGAATTATCAAGTCTAAACATGCTTTAAGACATCACAATTTATCACCAAAAAGTCACATGTTAACATATAGTAACTACTCATTCAAACTAGTCATGAAAGAGGGGGACAAAATTCAAACAAGTTGAGAAAACAACTTAAGCTAGAAAAAAAGTTGGATCCCAAGACCCTAAGGGCTTCACCATCTAGTAAACTCAAAACTAGGTCAAGAAAAGAATAATGTAGCTCTTAATGTGTCATCATGATGAAGTGGCAATGGAATACCATTCAAAGAATCATAAGAGCAAGGTATAAGGGTACCAAGACCAAGGAAGTCAGAAACACAAACAAGAGGAATCAAATTTAATTGGATCCATAGTACTTAAGTTGGAATGCACAAGACACAATCCAAACTATGATCTCAAAAGCAAGCAAATAGAATTCAAGGAAATCAAACAAAGAAGCATCAATTAGAGATACATAAAATGGTCCAAATGAGTGAATTTAGGACGCCTAAATGATGATTAAGTAGTCAAGAAATAATGGGAAAGAGATCCCACATGGTTGCACATGTGCATACCAAAATAAACAACTAGGTGCAAATGTACCACAAGAAACAAGCTTACTTGAATAATTCAAGAAGAATAGTTAGGAGCATGGAAAATTATGAAATTTTAAACATGGTAAGGTGAAGTAATAATCTCAAAGTGTACTAAAGATGTGCTTAAAAACATGTGCAAAGATGTTCAAGAAATTCAATCATTTAAGTAATGCACAAACAAGTGATCACACAAAGCAATCTTCAAGAATAGGTTCAAATATGATTCAAAATGGATTACAAAAACACCAAATTAAATCTAAAAGAACATATATTCAGGTGTCTACATGTGTACAAAAATTTGGATCAAAATTAAAAAGGGAAGACCAAGAATTAAACCCTAACATTTAAAATTAGGTCAAATAAACACATTTAATTATAAAAATAAAAAAATATTAAAATAAATTGAAAATGAAATTAAAAAATATATAAAATTAAATAACATTCAAAATATCATTCATGAATTATTTGGGGATCTTTGGACAAAAGGAAGCATTTTAAATAAAATTGAAAATAACAATAATCAAATAATAAAGAAAATAACATAGGGGGTGCGTATTAGTAAAATGGATAAAGGGGATATTAGTTAGTAAGAGAATGGGCCAAAAAGGGGGGGGGGTGGGGAAAACAAAAACACACGCCCGACCCACAAAGAAAGTCATAAAATAAAAAGGAAAATAAAATTCCAATGTCACGTTTTAAATCATGTGGAACATGACATTAATCGACCACCTTCACTTAAGCGCAAAAAGACAAAACAAAACCATGGCCAATCACAACACGACACCTACTCGTCTTCAACCTCGACAACGCACAAAAATGAGATCAAAAACCCTAACCCCGATTCCAACATGAAATCTTCTCCCTCAAATAACTTTCTCATCTCTCCACCAAATTAAATGAAGTTTGAATCAAAAATTAAGTACGCAAATAGTAGAACAACATCGCACCTTTAAATTTCAAAAATAAATAAAGGATCTTGGAGAAAAGTGAACATGAACATACGAGTTCAACCATGTTTAAACATCATTCAAACAAAAGTGTAAATAAAAATGTGAGCCAAGCTCCATGATCTACTCAAGAGTAGATCTTCCATATGCATATGTATTAGCTTAAGCATGGTGAATGACTAGACTGAAGAAGAACAAAGTGAAGAGAACTTATCTAGTGAAGAGTGTCCACTGCACATTTGGTTCTTGGAGAAGGAAGAAGAGCAAGACCATTAGGAAGATGATGAGCAATGGTGAGCCAGATAAATGCTCAAGAGTAGCTTCAAAAATGGAGAAAAAGTAGATGAGAGTGAATGATGCTCAGATCTGTTTTGCCTCTGTTTTGCCTTTTTCCAACGTCCTCCTCAGGTTTAGAGAATGAGAATGGCTTTTATATGAGCCCTAGGTGAGGGCATAAAGGTTAGAACATGTGGCATAGTTGTTATTCCAATTTTGTACAAAGTGAGAGTGAGAGAATGTGAGACTTGTATCTTGCATTTTGGATGGGATTGAGGTGAATTTTATGTCGTTTTTGGGATCTGAAATGGAATGGAAGAAGGTCAAAATTTGTGGTACTTGGGAGAGTATGAAGAGAGAAGGAAGGGCAAATGGAACATTTCCATATTTGGCCAATTTGAGGCGTGATGTGCATGCATGAAAAATGTATGTTTTTTGGTCATAAAAGGTAAGGAAGGAGGTGTAATGTGCGTGGGAAGTGGGCTATGCTTCTAGAAAATGGTGACACAATGTACAAAAACAATGACATTCATGATATTGGAAATTAAGGATCAACCATGTTCAAACCATTATAACTCCATGGTTTCTGGACCAAATGAAGCAAACTTGAGCATTTTGGAAAGAGGGAAGGAAGATGAACAAGTTTCATGTTAGGGGAAAATTGAGATAAGGCCTAGAAGTCCATTGAAAATGGCCACGAAAATAGCAACTTGAAACTACATGCATGCATGCACATTATAGGTCATTTGGCAATTTTGAGGACCCAATTTGGCAGCTCAATAACTTGCTCATTAAGACACTAAATGAGAAACTTTCTGAAGCTAAAATAGAGAGAGGAATGTGATCTACAACTTTCATGTTGAAGTTACTCTGAAATGAAACTTGCATCTAGGTGAAAAATTGCCATGAACGGGGTTGCTTGAAACTAATCAAACACTTAGCAAAATACCAAATTACAAACTTAAGGTCATGACTTTAGAAGATGATATCTTGAGTTGTAGCCAACCAAATGAAGAGTTCTTGGAACCATTGGAAAGAGGAAACATAATACTAAATTTTTCATGTTAAAGTTGTCTTGAAATTGAGCTTGAATATGGGTGAAAGATGGGCATGAAGTTGACTGAAATTGGTTGCAAACTTGCCCAAAATAGTAACCTTTCTTTAAAACCCCAATTTCCAATTTAGGCAACATTTCATAATTCTTGATTTTTGATGAATCTCTTGAGTTTTCTTGATCAAATTTCAATCATAGACCATATTTGACTTGTGGAACACAATTTTGACAAAAAAAACTCAAGAGTTGACTTTTTAATCTTCTCAATTGACTTTCCCCCCAATTGAATCAAACCATTGATCATTTGAGCAATTGAACTTCTTCTGATTAAAATTGATGGCCAATCTTCTACACATAGACACTTAGGGACACATAAAATACCATGGAATCAAGTCTTGCTCAAAAAATCACAAATAAACTAATTTGATCACAAACCTTAATTTCAGTCCAAAAAGATAAAAGATAAGTGCACATATTCAAAACCTTGATTCCCCTAGGGAAAATGGAGAAACTTATGAGAAAAGATGTCTTATATAATGAAAAGATGAATATGAATCAAAAATTTGTCCATGGGTATGCCACACAGTGAGATAATCAACACTCGTAGCTCAAGGACCAAAAGATAGGAGAGTGTGATCAACTTCCATTCTCTTGCAATTCTCAATCAACTGATGAAGTAATGAACCATTTGAGATGTCTTAGGTATAATAAAACCCTTGTAGCCTGGGTGATCATGAAGTTGAGGATATATCATCTTCCTTGCACTGATTGTCACCTCTCTCTCTCTTCTAAGGTTTGAAGAAAGGCCAAAAGAGAGATACCTCGATCTCATAACCATAAAATCAATGATATGCATGAACTTATATGATGATAAAACCTAGTAAAATTAATGTAAAAAAGAATAGGGTAAATTTTGGGGTATAACATCTGCCGCTATTCAATCTGCTTGCACCTGAAAGGTCAAAATAACGTCATCTTTCAAATGTTCAAGGTATGAGAGGATTGGATACCAAAAGAACCCAAAAATTTGCACTCTGGAGAAGAGGCAAAGATGTTAGTATGTAGGTTTTGGAGTTTTATGATGTATTAGAGAAAGATATCCAGGAACAAAGACTACCAATCTATATGGGCACGTCCGCGAACAAAAGATGTTGCGCCAGGAAAGAAATTGATTACCAACAAGGTACCAGGGTAGAACTGGTCCTAACAACCACAAAGGCTACCAATCTATACGGGAACATCTGTGAACAAAGGATGTTTTCCAAGGAAAGAACTGGATCATCAAAAAGGCACCAGGATATAACTGGATTTAAAAGATTACCATGATAGAACTGGCGTTACAAAGATTACCAGGACATAACTGGATTTGAAAGGATTACCAGGATATAACTGGATTTAAAAAGGTTACCAGAATAAAACTGGATTTGAAAGGATTAGCAAGATAGAACTGGATCTGAAAGGATTACCAGGATATAACTGGATTTAAAAGAGGGTACTGAAGAACTTAAAGGCTCCATGGATACTTGTAGGTAAAATCAAGTGAATCCTATGAGGATAAAAATCTGGAAATATACTAAAGGACTGATAACTTCACTAGAGAAGCAAGGAAACATAATTGGCTTATGCTTTGATGCATGTTTGAATTTTTCTATGGCGTAATGCTCCATGTAAAATGGAAATGCTACGCAATTTATGGATGCGGTATGATGATGCATGATTTTTCATGGGAATAAATAAGATATAAGGAACTGCTGAAGAAAAGTCCTTGAAATACATGGAACTCTATGAGGAGTAACCAAACGGAGTGGCCGGTAACTACGAGCCACAAATTCTGAGGGAATTTGCAAAAATAAATTGTAAACTCTGTTGAATAAATTCAATCTCAATGCAAAATCTATGCGATGACACCAATGAAGATTGGACGTTACTGAAGAACATTACCATCAGACTCTCGTTGGGAATGAGGTGAACTTTGCATAAGAAACTCAAAACCGCACCTCTTCTGTTGGAGATGTGACAAGTCTTGAACAAAAAGTATCAACAATGTAACTCTACTGGGGAGTAAGGAAATTCTCAATCAAAGCTCAGTTGGGGAAAGAAAAACTTCTCATAACTAGGGATGAAACAATGCTCTGGGGGATAAACAAATCTTCAATAAGCACAACTACTGGGGATTGAGGATTTCAAGAAAAAAACATCAATTAAAACTTATCAGACAAGGATTCTTTGCTTGACAATCTATTGGGGAGAATAAAAAACCAAGTACCAATTGGGGAATGAGAACTCTTAACCAAGGACCTCACTAGTCATCCCCTTGAGCCACATATTCTGCTTGGGATAAAAGAAATCTTAACAAACTTACTGTGGAAACCAAAGCAAAAATTAAAAGTTATGTCGATGATTCTTGCTTTCGTGTTGGTATGTCACACATCTGCGAGTGAACATCATTCCTGCAACACAAAACAAAACCAAGCTGCTTCAGGCATAGCATGACCACTGTCTACCAACCCGACCACACACAAAATCACGAGCATATCCAAATGTCTTTTTTATCATATTACGTAAAGTCCAAAATTTTCAAATGCAATGATTATAAAAAATTCGGATGTTTTTGCAAACAAAACTGATAAAAGAAAAATAAAGAACATGTTTTTGAATAAAAAGAGACTTTTATTGATTGAGAATTTGCATGTGAATAGGCATTTACATCAGGAGGAAATTGCAAAAAAGAAAAAATAAAAGATTATTACAAGAATGGAAATGTGAAAACGGATTTCCATCAGTTTCGACTCAGCTATAACTCCTATGACCTTGACGTTCTCATCACTTTGCTTTATGAAGAAGATGATTGGACTGATTCCTACCCTTCGGGGTTTCCAATTGTAGTAGTATGACAAAATCACAGATCCAATGCAAGACGTAGTCGTTCGCTTTGAATTCCTAACTTTTTCCTGGATCGCCCTTTCGGATTTTCAATCCACCGGGATACCCTTTTTATCCTAAGTTGCCCTTTCGGGGTTTCAACTTAGCGGGTGTACTTTTTTTTATCCCTAATTTTTTCCTGAACCTTTTATTCATTTGTTGTGGTTCGTCGAGATGCCCAATTTTGCCTAAGTCGTCGACTTAGTGGGTCCTATTTATGCGAAGTATTTTTTGAGTACACTTGCGTTCACAGGGAGTGAGAAATCTTTACCATCCATAGTTATAAGCATCATGGCTCTGCTAGAGAAGACTTTCCTTAAAATGTGTGGCCCTTCATAATTCGTAGTCCACTTTCCCCTGGGATCAGATTGAGAAAGAATAATCCTTCTCAAAACAAGGTCACCAGCTTTGTAATTCGGAGGACGAACTTTCCGATCGAATGCCTTCTTCATCCGCTTTTGATATAATTGCCCATGACAGATAGCCGTCGTTCTTTTCTCCTCAACGGGGTTCAACTGATCAAATCTATTTTTCACCCACTCTGCCTCGTCGAGTTTCACATCTTTCATCAACGATAAAGAAGGGAATTCAACCTCAACAGGCAAAAATACCTCCATGCCATATTCCAATGAAAATGGAGTTTCCCTGGTCGAGGTACGTACTGAATTATGGTAACCATGTAAAGAAAATTGTAGCATCTCGTGCCAGCCCTTGTAGGTTACAACCATTTTTTTACTATCTTCTTTATGTTCTTGTTGGCTGCCTCAACTGCCCCATTCATCTTCGGGATGTAAGGAGAGGAATTGTGATATTGAATCTTGAAACTCTTGCACAACTCCATCATCATTTTGTTGTTGAGATTGGACCCATTGTCTTTTATGATCTTCTCAAGGATTCCATAATGACAAATGATATTCTGCTTGATAAAATGAGCAACCACCTGTTTAGTTTCGTTGGCATTGGAAGCAGCTTCCACCCACTTGGTGAAATAGTCAATATCCACTAAGATAAAACAAAGTTCGTTTGAAGTAGTGGGGTCAATGCGTCCGATCATATGAATACCCCATATTATGAAGGGCCACAGAGAGGTTAAAACATTCAAAGGCATGGGAGGAACATTCACTTTATCAACATAAATTTGGCACTTGTGACAATATCTGGCATGAATGTGGTAGTCGGTTTCCATGGTCATCCAATAATAACTTGCTCTCATAATTGTTTTCGCCATCGAATGACCACTAGAGTGTGTTCAAAATGAACCCTCATGAATCTCCTCAATAATTATGTCTGCTTCGTGTCTATCCACGCACCTGAGAAGAACATAATCACGATTCTTCTTATACAAAACATCACCACTTAAGAAAAACCTGGCAGAAAACTTCCTTGGTGTTTTCTTGTCTGCAATAGACGCATCCTCCGGGTATTCCTATTTTCAAGGTATCTTTTGATATCATAAAACCAAGGTTTATCATCCCGAGCTTCATCATTAATGTAGAAAAAAGTTGGCTCATCCAACCTCATAATACTGATGGATGGGGCCTCATATGCCCATTTAATTTTGAATATTGATGCCAGAGTAGCCAATGCATCGACTATATGATGTTCTTCCCTTGGAATATGATCAAACGAGATCTCCTCAAAGTATGGAATCAATTTCATCACATGCTCTCGATACAAAATCAAATTCGAGTGACGAGTCTCCCAATCTCCATTGATTTGGATGATGACCAGAACATAATCCCCATATATCTCCAGATGCTTGATCCTCAAATAAATAGCAGCTTCAATCCCATATATGCGAGCTTCATATTCGGCCATGTTATTCGTGCAGTCAAAACAGATTCTGGCAGTGAAAGGAATATGAAAACCCGTGGGAGAAGTAATGACAACTCCTACACCGTTTCCCACACCATTTGAAGCACCATCGAACACAAGCGTCCACCACAGTCCTGGTTCTGGGCCTTCATCTGGGTCTGGTCTGTTGTAATATTCTTTGAGAAATAATACATCTTCATCAGGAAATTCAAACTTCATTGGCTGATAATCCTCTACAGGCTGATGAACCAAATAGTCAACAACTATACTTCTCTTGATGGATTTTTAAGTTGTATATTGAATATCATACTCTGTTAGAATCATTTTCCAACGGGCAACCCTTCCCGTGAGAGCAGGCTTCTCAAAAATATACTTGATCGGGTCCATCTTCATGATCAACAAGGTAGTGTGAGTCAACATATACTGTCTCAGCCGGCGAGCAACCCATGCTATAGTGCAACATGTTTTTTCAAGCATTGAATATTTGATTTCACATTTGGTAAATTTTTTGGTCAAGTAGTATATTGCATGCTCTTTTCGTCCAGACTCGTCATGTTGGCCTAATATACACCCCATTGACTCGTCGAGGAAGCTGAGATACGTGATCAACGGTCTTCCCTCTACTGGAGGCATAAGAACTGGAGGTTCCTTCAAGTACTCTTTTATTCTCTTGAACTCTCTTTGATAACTGTCGTTCCACACCATGGCATGATCTTTTCTCAATAATTTAAACCTCCCTAAGAAACCACACACTTCTTTTTTATTTTTTGGTTCAAGCATCTCTTAAATTGCTTTTATCTTTATAGGATCAACCTTAATTCCTCTTTTACTAATTAGAAAGCCAAGTAATTTATCGGATCTCACCCTGAAAGTACATTTGTTGGGATTCCACCTCCGTCTGAACATCCTCAATATCTCAAACAATTTCTACAAGTTGACTAGATGTTCCGCCTCTGTATGGGATTTTGCAATCATATCATCCACATAACACTCAATATCCTTATGGATCATGTCATGGAATAGAGTTACCATTGCATGTTGGTAAGTTGCCCTATGTTCTTCAAACCAAAAGGCATGACCTTGTAACAAAATGTTCCCCAAGGTGTGATAAATGTGGTCTTCTCCATATCTTCTAGAGCCATTTTAATCTGATTATAATCGGAGAAACCGTCCATGAAAGAAACTCCCGAGAACTGAGCAGTGTTGTTCACAAATACATTAATATGAGGGAGTGGAAAATCATCCTTGAGACTCGCTCTGTTCAAATCAAGATAATCAACAAACATTCGTACCTTACGATCCTTCTTAGGCACAAGAATGATATTATCTACCCACGGAGGATAAGAAGTAACTTCCAGAAAACCTGCATCAAACTGCTTTTGAACTTCATCTTTGATCTTCTTAGACATATCTAGCTGCATCCTTCGAAGCTTCTACTTAACAGGGGGACACTCCTCTTTCAAAGTTAGCCTATACACCACAATATCTATGTCGAGCCTAGACATGTCTTGATAAGACCAAGAAAATATGCCAATAAACTCTCACAACATGTCAATCAACCTTGCCTTCACACTTTTCTCTAAAGAAGCCCCCAATCAGACCTTTTTCACATTGTCCTCAGTTCCAAGATTCACAACCTCAACGTCTTCTTGATGCGGATGAATGACCTTCTCTTCTTGCCTTAATAACCTTGCCAACTCTTCAGGGAGTTCACAATATTTATCACCTTCTTCTTCGGCTTGGTAGATCGGATTCTCAAAGTCATAATGATCGATAGTAGAATCGTTATCAATGGAATCCGAGGTGGACGTGAATCTGCATTAATGATGTTTTTTATGCTTTTAGAAAGTGTGTGGTGAAAAGAAAACATTGCCTTTTTAAAATAAAAAAAATAAAAAAAGTAAAACTGGAAAGACAGAGATCAAAAGATTTGAATGCAAAATATCCTTTATTTCATGATAAAAATTGAAAATGAAACAAGGTGGCCCTACATGATTCACTACACCTTGGGCAAAGCGCATGAATTATTGCATGATAAAAGAAACAAAAAAAACTTACTCCTGATTGAGCGTGACTTGGATGACATCCTCTGCAGTCCAATTGCGGATCTCTTCACCTATAACACTTGGTCGTTTCCAGTTATCAATGTTATAATCACTGTCAGCATCATCACCAACAACATTGGCCTGACCAATATTGATAAATCCAACACTTGCAAACTTTACCGGAGTGAGAACACTTGGAACCTTAGGAACTTCAGGGGCTAAACCATGCATGGAATGACTGAAACCGAGACCCAACTTATCAAAATTTGGAAGAATATCTATCACACGACCCCAACCTTCAGGGTGCCCATTCTCAACCACTGCTCTAGAATCTTTCAAAGAAGACATAGAAACTGCAGGCTTCTTATCCTTAGAATGAGGAGTCTTGATCATATGAACAACTTCAAACGCCTGAAAAGGAGTTTCATGTACTTCCCCCTTAACCTCTACGTATCAGAAATATGTTAAATGACTCACCATGTACTCTTCCTTACCGCAAACAGTAACAATCTTACTACCAATTGGGAACTTCATTTTCTGATGCAAAGTGGATGTTACGGCGCCTGCCCCATGAATCCACGGGCTTCCAAGCAAACAACAATAATCGAGATGTATATCCATGACGAAAAATGTCGTACCAAAAACTTGTGGTCCAATTTTAACAGGTATATCCAGTTCACCAAAAATAGCTCTTCGAGATTCATCGAAAGCCCTGACTATCAAGTTACTTGGGTGCAATTCAACTCCTGCATAGTCAATCTTCATTAGAGCAGACTTGGGTAGCACATTCAAGGATGATCTGGTGTCCACCAACACATGGGATAATGTAGTTCCTTTTCATTTCATAGAGATGTGCACAGATTTTTATGATTACATCCCTTAAGAGGGAGATCAAGTTCTGTAAAACCCAAACCATTGTCAGCTGATATACTGGCCACAACCCATTCTAACTGGTTGACAGTGATGTTTTGCGGTACAAAAGAGGAACTTAACAATTTTCCCAGAACATTCCTATGAGCTTCGGAACACAACAACAAGGACAAGATTGAAATTTTAGACGGTGTCTGGCTTAGATGATCTATCACTTTGTAGTCACTCTTCCTGATCAACCTCAATAATTCTTCAACTTCTTGAGACGAAGAAGTTCCAGGCACTGCATTTGGAGCATTAGCTGACACTGATTCTGAATTATTACCCACCACTTGTTTACCCTTAGCTTTTTCCAAGGCATCAATATTATATTGAGCATTTTGTGGAGAATATATCCTACCACTTATGGTAATTCTTCCTGTACCGACAAAATTGTCAACATTCAAACTTTCATCTTCACTTGGCTTGTATTCAGAAGGCACATGATAATAAACATCTAACCCATAATTCCAAGGCACAACATGATAATAAACATCTGACCCATAATTCCAAGGCACAACACTCTTGCTGGAGTAAGGAAGAGGACCAGGCAACATGATTGTCAAGGGAGTAGGCCTAGCAGGCGTTGGAATATTTGTGGGAGTATGTGGAATAGAAATTATCGCCACGTCTTTCTCTTCAACTTTCTCATCTTTAACAATTCTATCACACTGTAGGAAACCTTCATCAATCAAACTTTGAATGCCAGTCTTCAGATTAACACAACCCTCTGGCTAATTCTGGCACTCACAACATTCTAGAAAGCATATAGGAAAAACACCATTATTGATCAGATAACTTTTAACACACAAAAATGGAGTAGACAACAAGTTCACATCCATTATCAAATTCAAGTTCTCACCATCATCCATAACAATAACAGTAGGTCCGACATGATCTAGCTTCGGGTTTTGGATAACGTTAGGTCCATTGTCCGGAGTGAACTGAATGGCCTTAGAATCCAACAACTCTTGCATTTTGTACTTAAGAGCCCAACAATTCTCCAAATCATGGCCTATACCACCAGAATGAAACTCGCATCGGGCATTAGGATTATAACCTGCATGAAGCCTCTCAGGAGGAGGTGGCATGCCCCTCAAATTAACCAACTTCAATTGTAATAAATGTTGAAGTACTCGGGAATAAGACATCGGGAGTGGATTAAATACTTTCTCAATTTTGGGCTGTATGGGATGATTATAATTGCGACGAGGAGTGTTCTGCTGCTGTTGTTGTTGATACTGTGGTTCTTGCGGCTGATAAGTGGCGGCGACCAAAATGTCCATAACATTCACTTGTTGCTGCTGATGTTGATGTTGATATTGTTGTTGATGTTGTTGTTGATGTTGTGGTCTTCCTCTACCCCTCTGAGCATAAACAACGCTTGATTCACCCTCCATCTTCTTAGGGTATCGACTAAACGGATTCTTACCAATACCACTGGAAGAACTACCAGTATTGGCCAACAAAATTTTACCCATTTTGAGACCAGCTTCAATTCTCTCTTCAGCCATTACCAACTCGGAAAAACCAGTAGAAGTGCTACCCACCATTCAGTCATAGTACGAACCTTGTAGGGTACCCATGAACATTTCAACCAGTTCCCTCTCCATCAATGGAGGTTGAACTCTAGCAGCTAGCTTACGCCACTGTAAGACCCCAATTTTTACCCTAAGATCCCTCATGCTATCCCATCATTTGCATTGGCTCTGGGATCATACCTTGGCATCCTCCTTACCCCTCATTCATTGGGTTTGTATTGGGAGAGATCACCAAGCACTTTTGATTGTATCATACTTTATTTTTCTTTGTTTATTAACTAAAATACCAAAAATATGTCTATATGTAGCTTTGTTTCTTTTGTAGGTAGTGTGTGTGTGTCCCACCTATGCCTCATCAAGCTCACAACTAGGATTTGAGACCTTCATGGCAAGAGATCAATCAAGATGAGGTCCACATTGGTTCTAATTATCATATATGGATCCCCATATTCTTCATTTATCATTTTGATCAAGAATTCATCAAGAGTTTGAAGCTTGTTTGCCTTGGAAGCCCTAATTCATCGGGGTACCTTGTGTGACTTCCTCAAAATGTTTCTTAATAAATTGGTCAAAGATATTAAGGTATACCCCATTATAAATTATATTAAGCATATACTATCCTCTACGAGTTCCAAATATCAAAGGAACTTCAAGTTTGCAAGTTGGTTCAAAGAAGTTGACCAGAGAAAGTCAACTAGTCAAAACTGGGGTTCCCTAGACCCTATCTCCTACAATTTGTGTCATATGAAAATGATTCCATGAGAAACTTTACTCTTTATGACATTACAAACAACTTTCATGTCGACATCAAGAGATATTTTTGCTTGGAAAGTCATTTTTTATGGTGAAAGATTATTGCTCATTTTGCCTGTATCCTAGTTAGGAGGTCAATTTCCAAGGACCATAACTTGCTCAATTTTTATGATATGAAGGAGATCCAAGTTTCATTATCAATTGTAAGATGTCTTATCCAAGTTTTATTCTTTTAGAAATGTCAAATTCAACTTTCAATGGCATGTTCTAAGGAGGAAACATTATAGGTCATTTTGGGCCATTACCATTGAACAAACAGTTTTCCTCAACTTCTATAATCCGTAACTCCCTCATTCCAAATCCAAATTATGTCATATTTCTGACCAAACCGAATAGGAATGGAAGATCTACAACATTGGTGAAGAAACCAGTTTCATTTGGAGCTCATAGCAAACGTTATTCAAGGTGAAAGAAATGGTCATTTGACTTTGTACTTAGAAAACTTTCAACCATATTTGATTTCTCCAAGTTCCACCTTAAAATTAATCACGATCCAAGTTCCAAATGGAAACTTGTTCAACATAAAAGTTGTTCCCCTTGATGTCACCTTTCCAAATCATCCAAGATAACTCCATTTGGACAAGAATTGAGGGGCTTGCGCATGGGTTCTTCTCATGGTTTGTTTTGGCTACATTTGAATGAAATTTTCATTTAGCTTTGCATGGCTTAAATGGTGTAGAAAGCATTTCCCTTGCTTATAAATACAAATGCATTGATTCATAAATGGAGGAGACACATTGCCCAGCCTTACCAAGCTAACCCATAACCCTACTCCATATAATTCCTTGAAGATTTCTTTGAAACTGAGTTTGAATTTCTCCTTCTGTTTTGAGATTCAAACACCAAGGATTCATTTCCATTTTTATCTCAATTGATCACTGCAAGCAAGAGGAGGAAGAACCAAGTGGATTCACATTAAGATCAAGCCAAATCACTATTATTCAAAGTTGAATTTTCAGAAACTTCAAGCCTTCGATTCTCTCTTAATTCTCCACCATTCTCTTATTTTATTGGTTGTCTGAAGACCTACCAAGGTAGGAAACAAGATTGAGTTGCTTTGAGGTCAAATCGAAGCAACTCAGATCATATATCTCAAAATTCAATTCCTCATATCTCTCAATATTTTTGGATTTTGACAAAATTGAGGCCAGATTCGAGCTTCTGAGCTTTTTCTCTTCAAAATAATGTCCTTACTTTTCATTTTCTTGTTGGTTAAGGGTGGACCAGTCCGGTGAGGTCCATCGGAGAAGATGACCGGAGCTAGGGCTTCAGTGGTGTGCTGGAATTATCCAGACCATCTGATCATGAGACCACGTTCTAATCATGATCATCCATTTTGATTACCTTTACTACATGCGCGTTGACTAAGGTGTTTGGTGGATAACGCGTGTTGGCCATCAGATTTGCCACCTCAATTAATGAGGGAGATCTGATGACCCTCATTTTTTCTATTTTCTCTTTTATTTCTGATTTTACTTTTAATCCATTTATTTTATTTAATTCATAAAAATTTCATTTTTAATCCAACAAATATGGGAGTTTCACCAAAAATATTTAAATATTTTCCTCTTCCACATTTTGAATTAAAATCATTTTTTCAATAATTTTGATATTTTATATGAATTAAATTATTTTTGATTTGTTTTAAATATTTTTAAAATACTTCTGACTTTCCAAAAATATTGTTTTTTTTGGTCTAAAATCCTTTAACCTTGTTTGACCTAGGATAAATCTCTTGGCCATTTATTTAGTGTTTTGAAGGGATTTGGGGTTTTGTCCATTTTAAAATGCATTTTAATTCATTTTTAATTTGATTTTAATTGATTAAATGCTTAAAAATTATGTTGAGCCATTTTTATGGTCTTGTGATGTTTGAATTTCTGTTTGGCGTTGGTCATGGTTGATTTGACTTTTATTTGATCAATACCATTGGATTTAGGGGATTCATGAAATGTATATTTCATCTCCCAAAATGAATGAATAGTATTGATCAGATGAAATTCCTCCTATGATCAATTTGAGTTTCTACTTTCCCTTCCCTCTTAATCTTCACCCCTATTCTTTCCAATCCATCATTGACCAATGATTTCTCTAATATCTAAATGCTAGTTGATTCATCAATGACTTTGTGTCTAATGAATCAACATAAGTCTGATTGAGATAAGTCTTCCGTATTTTTTTAGTGTGTGGTATGGTTTAGGAGTTTGATTCTTTGTACCAAATCTCTAACATACATTAACACCTATATTTTATTGCTCGACCTCAGATAGTTGTGACTTCTACATAAGTCCAATTAGGATTGCTTAACATAGAGCTAAATTTGTCCCTCAAGGCATAACATTCTAGTAAGTGAAATTTCAAGTCTCCCATTCTTCATGGATTTGTGTGAAAACTTGACCTTTTTTCCTTTCATGAGAGCTAGTGGCATAACTGTTGGTTTATCCAGGTTGGAGCCTTTTTCATGGATGATGTCTTGGTTCAAGAATTCATACTTGTGAATAAATGGTTGAGTGTTCTCCAAAGAATGACTTAATCAATTAAAAGTCATCAGTAACATTTGACTAACACTTTACTAACTTTTATTCGTGTTGCTTTATTTTTTTTAAGTCATTTACTTTATGCGCTTTAAATTTCAGCATCTTTATTATTCATTAGCATTTACATTTCATGCAACTTGTTTATGTTTCAATCCTTCTTCACTTTGCTCACTTGAGCCATATCTTGTGATTGTATATATTGTTTGTTTGTTTTTGTTTTTATTTGTGGTCTTAGGACCTTAAAACACCTAATAATAACAAGAAAACCTTAAAAAAACATCTTGGTGAACTGTTGGACTTAATATGAACTTTTGGACTTAGAATTAGGCAACATTCCCTATGCTAAAGGACTTGGCCAATGCCACTATCTGAGACTAAGCTATACTTGATTATGCTTTCATATGATGCATGACATTGAGTGCCCTTGATTCATCTGTTACTCTATGCTTAATTGTTATATTGTTATTATTGTTTATGTTTGATGATTGTTCTAAGTTGATCAAGGAATATTTCATCTGATACATTGGAAGATATTGAGGACTGCTAGCTACTGGAGTGCTTGCTTGGATATTATGACTATCTTTATTGATGCCTAGGTCTCTATATGGTTTGCTTGGATATTGCTTATGTCTGTTGCTTGCTCAAAAGTCTAGCGGAAAATGGGTTTCTATACGACATTCTTGTCTGTTGGATTGTATCCCATTGGTCAAATCTTTTCAACTCTTAAATTTTATTTTTTTGTCAAGGATAGTCCCTTCATCTCATCCCACTTCTTAAATTTCAAAATTTCTCCCTCTTTTCAAAAACCTTATTTGCCTGTGATTTCAAACTTAGACATGTTTTAATGATTAGAAACCTTGCCCTTAGGCCATTGAATTTTCAAATCTTTTCCTTAATCAAATTTGTAAATAAACTTAACCTTATTGACTTTAATTTCAAAAAGACAAAAATAACTAACAATCCCATTCAAATCTTTGGCCATCTTTGTGCCTTTCTATGCTAAATTTTTGTTAAAATCAATTCACCAACTTCTTTGAAATTTTTACCATGAACTATGGGGTTTCGATCCCTCATTTTTATGTTGGTAGGTAGGCATAAGACCGAAGGTCTTGTCAAACACAAAAAATATATGTAATGATTTCTTTTTCTCATCCCCCCACTTTATATTTTATCAAACATCATTCAGACCAAATCACTTGCACACAAAAAAGGGCTCCTTAGGAGTACCTAGGACACTTTAGGTGCTAACACCTTCCCTCCGTGTAACCAACCCCCTTACCTGTAATCTATGACATTTTATTAGTTTTGCTTTGAAAAATTCTTATCTTTGGATTTTGTTTGTACTTTTCCCTTTTCCTTTGGAAAAAATAAAAGGGCCGTGGCGACTCTGGTTTTATTGACGTTAAGTTTATCCATAGCTTGATGGTCATGAATTTACCGCTATAGAAATTAAGTGGAGACTCTGCTGGGGAGTAGTCCTAAGTGGGTTTAGCCTACTTTTTTATGTGTATATATTTGTATATTTGATGTTTGTTTGTATATATTATTGTGTGATATACTCTGTCTGTTGTGCTTGGTGATCTCTGTGTGGTGAGATAAGTTCTGACCCAAACTTGAGTGCAATTAAGATAGGAGGATGGTATAGTCATGTTCAATTCGCGTGGAGTAGTCCTTAACGAGTTGGCTTGAGACCCATCTACTTAGTGGAGACCTCTTTAGAGTTACTAATGTCACACGAGTAATTCGTGGATAGAACTCTTTAGAACCATAGAACATTTAACCCAACTTGGCCTATTTAGGACGTAGTGCGGAGACTGTTCAAGTGTAGACTTGTTAACAGTTGTTACACGATACTACACTCAGACGAGTTTTTCTTGAGAATATTATGGGTTGATGAGTCAGTCATTCTAACCTATAATATCCGATAGATGGGATCATGACTCTGGAAACTTTTTAGAACATGCTCTATAGGTTTTTATCCTTAGTACACTCCTTTTGGGATGGTTCTTTACCCGACCCAATGCTCGTGACTTGCAACAAACCCTTTGATTTGGATGATTCGATCAAGTTTTATCAATATCAATGGAACTTGGGTGTTGATAAGGTGAAAACCATAATCCACCAAAATGGATGATTGATTTTGATGATGACTTGATCCATCCATTGACCTTTGTTTGTGTTTGCCTTGTGTGTGATCCCTTTGTGTGTGATTGTTGCATTCATGCATACATGCGCATCATAACACTCATCATAGAAAAATAAATTTCAAGGAAACTAAGGTCTTGTTTGCAAAAAAATTCAGACCATGGATTATGGACGAAGGAATACCAAAAAGTACAATTCTAGATGTCCTGATTTGAAGGAGTTAAGGAAGCTGTCATCCTTTGTATTAGATCCCTTGGATTTCAAGCAACGTCATGGGAAGCTTTTATCCGTATTGTCTACTGATGTGGTTAAAGGACTTTTGAGTGTCTTGGTCCAGTTATATGACCCCCTCTACCAATGCTTCACTTTTCCCGATTATCAGCTTATGCCCATGTTAGAAGAGTATGCCCATATCTTGGGTATGCATGTATCTAACAAGGTACCTTTTAGTGGATTGGAGGAGATTCCAGATCTCATGTTATAGCCGAAGCTCTTCATTTGAAGAAATATGAGATTGATGCTAATTTGGTGAAGAAAGGAGGGATTCAAGGGTTGACTATTGAGTTCCTCATTGGTAGAGCCACTGCTTTTGCTCAGGCCGACAACATGGATGCTTTTGAAGCTATCTTTGTATTGATCATCTATGGTTTAGCCTTGTTCCCTAACATTGACAGTTTTGTTGATGTTAACGCCATGAGAATCTTCTTGATCGAGAATCCTATTCCAACTTTGTTGGGTGACATGTATTTCTCATTGCATTTGAGGAATTTTAAAGGTGGTGGGACTATTGTGTGTTGTGTTCCTCTTCTGTACAAGTGGTTCATTTCGCACTTGCCTCAGACGCCTGCTTTCTCGGAGAACCCATAATGTTTACGATGGTCCTAGAGACTTATGTCTCTCACTAATGATGGTATTGTTTGGTATGATTCTGCATTGGGTAGCTTGGATATTATTGACAGTTGTGGTGAGCTCTCTAGTGTACCTCTCATTGGTACGCAAGGAGGAATCAACTACAACCCTGCTTTGACTCGTCGTCAACTTGGGTTCCCCTTGAGAGATAAACCTAGTAACATTCAGTTAGAGGGTCTATTATATCAAGAGGATAAAGATACTCAACTTTTGAAGAATAGAATGGTGTGTGCTTGGCACAATGTGCATAGGAAAGGAAGATCCAAGCTCGGTCCATGCAACTGTGTATCTTTGGAAGTGTACACTACTTGGGTGAAGAAGGGAGCTTTGGAGTTCAAGATGTCGTATACTTGTGAAAGACCTACGTCTTTGGTTGTGGCTGAGCCATTAAATCTACCTAACAAAGATATAGAAGAGTTGGAAGATTCACTTTCCAAGATGAAGCAAGAGAAAGACTTGTGGGAGGAACGGTTCCATGCTTTGAACCGAAATCACGAGGAGTTGCAACTTAAGTCGAAAGAAAAAGATGCACTTATTGAGATTCTTGAGGAGCACGCAGTGAAGAGATAGAGAGAGCCAGAGGATTTATTTTCCTCTAGCATGCCTCCACCTTCCAGTGCTTGGAAGAAGATTGTTGGTCAGCTTGTCCTTGACAAGGCTCAGATGAAGACGTCCTTTGAGTTCGAGATTCGATGCATTCGAAGAAAGTATGCTCCCATAGCTAGATCATCTGATGTAGTTGCTAGGGATCCTTAGGATGATAGTTTCCTTTTCTCTTGTGTTTGTATTTTGGTTTCTGAAATTGTACTCAGTGTAATCCTTCAAAAAATTTATGAATAAAAATATATTTTATGGTCAATTGTTATTATTGTTAATTATTATTATATTTTAAAATAATACTTCATATGTTCCTTGAAATTAAAGACAATAAAAAAGATTGCATTTCATGCATCATTTGCATAACATGTTTCTTCCGCCAGGTGTCTTATAAGTTCTTCTTCTATGTATCAGCCAAGCTGATTCAATACTATAACACCCAAGCTAATCGGCTAATAAGAATAGAGCATCTAGAGCAAGAAAACAGAGAGCTGAAGAATGAGATCTCCAGACTCACGACACTGATGGAATCTATAATAGCTGTTTAGAACCAACCGTCTCCGCCTCTTGCAACTCCTCCCCCTCAGAGGACTGTCATTTCAGAGATTGCTTCATCATCTGTACCTATCATTGCTAGCTAGTTTGTTCCTGCTATGCCTGCTGGTTACTCGTGGGGGATACCACCAAACTTTGTACCTAAAGGGTACGCGCCTACATTTGCGTCTCTGCAGGCATCTAGCCCGGTCCTATTAAGGAAATCATTTACCACTCTGAGCCGTCTGAAGGTCTAGATGTTTATGAGAAGATGGATGAGATGAAGGATCAATTTCTTGAGCTACTCAAGGAATTAAAGACCCTGAGAGGGAAAAATTTATTTGGCAAGAGTGCTGCTGAACTATGCTTAGTTCCCAATGTCAAAATTACGGTGAAATTCAAGGTCCCAGACTTTGAAAAATACAAAGGAATACCTGTACGTTGAGCCATATTGTCATGTATGCTAGAAAGATGTTTACTCAAACTCATAATGGTTAGCTGCTTATTCACTACTTCCAGGATAGTCTGACTGGAGCGACCCTCAGATAGTATATGGGCCTAGAAAGTGCTAGCATTCGTACTTTCAATGACTTGGGCGAGGTCTTTGTCAAACATTACAAGTATAATATTGATATGGAACCAGATAGAGATCAATTGAGATCAATGTCTCAAAAGGACAAGGCGACATTTAAAGAATATGCTCAAAGATGGAGGGAGTTAGCTGCCCAGATTAGTCCGCCTTTGGAAGAAAAAGAGATGACCAAGATTTTCTTGAAAATGACGAGTTTATTTTACTATAAATATATGATCTCTAGTGCCCCTAATGATTTTACCGAGATGGTAAACATGGGATGAGATTAGAGGAAGGAGTCTGTGAAGGACGTTTATCCAAAGATGAAACGTCGGCAAGCAAGAAGTATGGTGGTAGCTTCTCAAAGAAGAAAGAAGGAGAAACTAACGTAGTATCAACAGGAAGGCAGAAGAGGCCTCATATGAGGAAAATTTTCCAATCCCGTTAACATCAGCACCAGGTATCATCAGTAATTCCAGTTTTTTACAACAATTCAACCAATCAATCAGTTCCAATTCAATAACAACATTAACAACAACAACCGCAACAACGAACCAACTACAACAACAAAAACAATCATCATCATAACTATCAGAGAAAGAAGGTCTCTTTTGACTCTATTCCTATGACATATGCAGAACTGTACCCGTCCTTGGTAGTCAAGAATCTTATCCAGCCAAGGAACCCTTCACAAGTTCCTGAGCCACTACCATGGTGGTTCAAACTTGATCTTCATTGTGTTTTTCACCAAGGAGCTCCTGGTCATGATATTGAGAACTGTTATTCGCTGAAGTATGAAGTTCAGAAGCTTGTCAAGAGTGGTATGGTGTCCTTTGAGGATAGAGCGCCGAATGTCAAATCCAATTCGTTGCCTCCTCATGGTAACTCCTCAGTGAATATGATGGATGGTTGTCTTGGGAATTTTAGGGTATTTGGTATGCGCCGTATCTGTAGGTCCCTGGTGGAGATCCACAAAGATTTGTGACTGGTAAGCCATTGTGAACATGACCAAAAGATAAGAAGGGGTTGATTGATATTCTTCGAGAATATTCTGATGTGTTTTCTTGGTCCTATCAAGATATGCTTGGTTTAGATTCTGAGATTGTGGAGTATAGATTGCCTTTGAAGCCAGAATGCCCGCCAGTCAAGCATAAGTTAAGGAGAACTCATCCTGATATGGCAATGAAGATTAAGGGGAAGTGAAGAAGCAAATTGATGCTAGATTTATTGTACCTCTGAGTATCCGCAATGGATGGCCAATATTGTGCCTGTTTCGAAGAAATATGGAAAAGTACGTATGTGTGTTGATTACAGATATTTGAATAAATCCAATCCAAAAGACATTTTTCCTTTGCCATATATTGATATGTTAGTAGACAATACAGGTAAATTCAAAGTCTTTTCATTTATGGACGGATTTTCCGGTTATTATCAGATCAAAATGGCACCTGAAGATATGGAGAAGACCACATTCATTACACCCTAGGGAACATTCTATTATAGAGTGATGCCTTTCGGTTTACAGAATACTGGTGCAACATACGAGAGAGCTATGACCACTCATTTTCATGATATGATGCATAAAGAGATTGAAGTCTAGGCTAATGATATGATTCTAAATCTAGTGATGAAGAATAACATGTTGAGCATTTGTTGAAGCTATTCTAGCATTTGAGGAAATATAAACTCCTCCAAAATCCCAATAAGTGTACTTTTGGTGTTCCTTCTAGTAATTTTTTGGGCTTTATTGTCTGCGAGAAGGGTATTGAGGTTGATCCTACCAATGTCAAAGCAATACGAGAGATGCCGGCGCCCAAAAATTGAGAAGCAAGTCAGAGGTTTTCTTGGCCGCTTGAATTATATATCCATGTTTATATCACAGTTGACTGCCACATGTCCGCCTATATTCAAGCTTCTTCGGAAATATCAATCTTGTGATTGGACCGAAGATTGCTAGAAAGATTTCGATAATATCAAAGAGTATCTGCTGGAGCCTCCAATTCTGTCTCTACCTGTCGAAGGAAGACCTTGGATCATGTATTTGACTGTGCTTGATGAGAGTATGGGTTGTGTTATTTGGTAGCAAGATGAATCTGGGAAGGAAGAATACGAAATTTACTACCTCAATAAGAAGTTCACAGACTATGAGACTCGATATTCTATGCTTGAGAAGACATGTTGCGCATTGGCTTGAGCTGCTAAGCGTTTGCGCTAGTATATGTTGAATCATACTACTTGGTTGATATACAAAATGGATCTAATCAAGTACATTTTCGAGAAGCCTGCTTTAACTGGGAGGATCGCCTGTTGGCAGATGTTGTTATCAGAGCATGATATTGAATACCGATCTCAAAAGGCTATTAAAGGTAGTGTCTTGGCTGACCATTTGGCTTACCAACCTATTGAAGATTATCACTCAGTGCAGTACGATTTTCCTAACAAAGAGATTTTGTACTTGAAGATGAAAGATTATAATGAACCATTGCTTGAAGAAGGGCCAGACCCTGGTTCCCGTTGGGGCATGGTGTTTGATGGAGCTTTTAATTTGTATGGTAATGGCATTGGGGAAATGATTATTACTCCTCAAGGCACTCATTTTCCATTTACAGCTAGATTGACTTTCAAGTGTACAAACAATATGGCCGAGTATGAAGCTTGCATTATGGGGCTTGAAAAGGCCATTGATCTCAGAATAAAGTACCTTGACGACTGTGGAGATTCAACTTTGGTTGTGAATCAAATCAAAGGTGAGTAGGAGATGAATCAACCCGGTTTGATACCATATAGAGATTATGCGAGGAGAATATCAACTTTCTTTACAAAGGTTGAGTTTCATCATATCCCTCGGGATGAAAACCGGATGGAAAATACTCTTGCAACATTGGCGTCTATGATTGTGGTGAATTTTTAGAATGAAGTTCCTTATTTGACTGTGATGCGTCTTGATAGGCTAGCTCATGTGTTTGTTGTTGAAGAAGTCGAAGATGAAAACCCATGGTATTATGATATCAAATGTTTCCTCCAAAGTCATATTTACCCGTTTGGGCATCTTTAAAAGATAAGAAGACTTTGAGAAGATTAGATGGCAACTTCTACTTGAATGGAGATGTACTTTACAAGAGAAATTTCGATATGGTTTTTCTCAGATGCGTGGATAGCCACGAAGCAGACATGTTGATGACTGAAGTCCATGAAGGTTCCTTTGGTACTCATTCCAACGAACATGCTATGGCAAAGAAGATGTTGAGAACATGTTACTATTGGATGACCATGGAATCTGACTGTTGCAAGTTTGTGAAGAAATGCCACAAGTGTCAAATTTATGCAGATAAGATTCATGTTCCTCCGACACTGTTGAAAATCATTTCCTCTTCGTGGCCCTTCTCCATATGGGGAATTGATATTATTAACATGATTGAGCCCAAAGCTTCTAATGAACATCGTTTCATTTTGGTAGCTATTTACTACTTCACAAAATGGGTTGAAGCGGCATCGTATGCAAATGTGACCAGGCGGGTTATGGTACGATTTATCAAGAATCAGATTATATGTCGTTATGGTGTGCCAAGTAAGATCATTACTGATAATGGATAGAACTTGAATAACAATATGGTGGAAGCTCTTTGTAAAGACTTCAAGATCGCACATCATTATTCTTCTCTCTACAAACCTAACATGAATGTGGCTGTTGAAGCTGCAAACAAGAATATCAAGAAAATTATCCAGAAGATGGTTGTGACATATAAAGATTGGTAAGAGATGCTCCCATTTGCTTTGCATGGGTACCGTACATCTATCCACACTTCAACAGGGGCAACCCATTTTTCTCTTGTTTATGGAATAGAAGTTGTGCTCCCCGTGGAGGTTGAGATCACGTTATTGTGTGTCCTGATTGAAGCCATGTTGACAGAAACTGAATGGTGTCAGACCAGATATGATCAGTTGAATTTGATTGAAGAGAAGAGATTGACTACCATGTGTCATGGTCAATTATATCAGCAGAGAATGAAGAAAACTTTCGATAAGAAGGTCAAACCTCGTGTGTTTTGAGAAGGTGACCTCTTGTTCAAGAAGATTCTATCTTTCAAACCTGATGCTAGGGGAAAATGGACTCCTAATTATGAAGGCCCATATGTTGTTAAGAGATCATTTTTATGCGGTGCTTTGATTCTTACAACTATGGATGGTGAAGAGTTCAAACGTCATGTGAAAACCCGAAAGGGCGATCCAGGCAAAAGTTAGAGACATAAAACAGAAAATTCATCCCGATGGATTGAGTTCCCACCTTGGGGAAATCTAGGCAAAATTAGGGATCATGGAAATTAACTGCATCCGGCTGGTCCCGATCTTTGAAGCCGTTTTGAGCAGTCATTTGATTTCGATTCATCATTCTTAACCAAAGACAAGAGCACAATGGATTTCAAAGTTGGTAGGGAGAGCAGTGATCATTGTATTCAATGTAGCCCTTTTCCATGTAAATTACCATTTTCAAACTTTGTAAAGATCCATGGAGTCTCGCCATTTGCGGACTACCATTCTATTAAATAAAGTTGAGCTTTTATCCAATTATTTGTTATTCTTACTTGTTTAAGGCTAATAAAATTGAATTTTTTATGATGATAATTTTGAAATAAATAAATCAATGAATAATCATTTTTCTTAAAATAATAAAACATCTACTTTAAGAATAATCGATTTCAAAAGGAACAACAACAACAATATCAGGGACGGTAAGTCTTAATGTGTGAGGCATTGTTGGTCTTCCCCAGGTAGTTGGTTTGGTTGATAAGTTTCTCCCCAAGCAATCTATCATCCCCAGTTGGGGCGTTCGTGTTTTTGCATTCCCCAGTTTATGACTTGATGAATGAACCCTCGATGTCCTGGAACCTTCATTTGGTCTTCATATTCCCAATGCATTTACTAATGTGTTATGTAGCCGTGACAGTTTCTCCCCTTGGTGATATCATTTCCCCATGCAGAATTGGTGTATCTGTCCTCCTTCAATTGTAGAGAGTCAGCCCCTTAAGCAGAAACAATTTATCCTTTCTCATTCCCCACTGATTTATTTCCTCGTGGATGATTATTATTTTAGTGACCTCCCCAGTTCTTTACTTGGATGGAACCACTCCCCTTGGGTTATATCCCCCTTGGTTTGAGACTTGTTTGACCGTTTTTTTCTAGTTCTTACCTAGATAGATCTTCTAGTTCTTGAGAGTTTATTACCCAATAACTGGTAATATTCTTCTTGTTGATGAGTACTTTACCTGTGCCCAATAACCGGTAAAAGGTAATTTACTTCTTTGTTTTTTGTCCAGCGGATTCGTTCTCACGTTTCCCCAATAAGTCTATCATTGATATGTTCATCTTAACCGATGACAGATATTCTTCTTGCTTGGTTTTCTACCCAATAAACATGTAGTTGTATTTTCTATTTTCCCTAGAAAAGTTCATCCTTGATATGTTCACTTTAATCAATGACAGATTGTCTCTCTCTTTGGTATTCTTCCTAGTGAACCGGTAGTCTTAATTCATATTTGTGGTCTTCTACCCAGTAAATGGTAGATATAAATCCTATTATCCCCTCTGAGTCTATCCTTGATATGTTCATCTTAACTGATGATGAATATTCTCTCCCTTTGGTATTCTACCAAGTAACTGGTAGTTGTAATCCCTATTTGTCCCTGACAGTCTATCCTTGATATGTTTACCCTAACCGGTAACAGATATTCTTCCTCTCTCCCCTGGTGGTTTATCCTTGATATGTTCATCTTAACTGATGACGGATATCCTTCCTTTGAGTTTGTCCTTGATATGTTCACTTTAATCGGTGATGGATACTCTCTTTGGTCTTCTGCCTAGTAACAGGTAGTTGAAAATCCTATTTGATTTCTTTTCCTAGTAAGCCATTCTTACCCAGTAACCGGTAATGAATATGACTCATTTTTCTCAGCAGTCATCCTTAATATGTTTACCCTAACCGGTAACGTATGTCCATTTGTCCGAGTATATTATCTTCTTACCTAGTAACTAGTAGTGGATAATATATCTCTTCTACTCATATGTTGAAGTTTTTCTTCCCTAGTTGAGTTCGGTTTCGTATTCCTTTGAGAAGTCGAATCCCCTTTTACATGGGTATTTCAGCTTTATTCTGATTTACGCATTTCCCCGACGAGTGTTTTTTGCTGTATTGGTGTTATCCTGATACATGCATATTCTCTTTCTCCCCAGTCTGAGTCTTTCCATTGATTTATTTTCATGGAATCCCCTCGCGTCTCCATTAGTTTTTCAAGTTGTAGCCTGGCCTATGCATACCTTTTATCCCTAGAGTCTCTTTCCCTTAGTGAGTTTTCCTTGTGGAATGCAGTATGCTCCTGTGGACTTTCAGTCTCTCCGAATTCTTTTCCTTTGTGGAAATATATTCCCCACAAAGATTATTTATGCATTCATATCATATGCATCATGAGGTCTCTTAGGGACATTTTTTTCTTTATGTTGTTATTTAAGTCCATCCTACTGAGTTGATACAAAGATTTTAACCTTCACATCTCCAACTAGAATGTCCTTAAATAGGGGCAGCTGTAAGACTCCAATTTTGACCCTAAGATCCCTCATGATATCCCATCATTTGCATTGACCTTGGGATCACACATTGGCATCCTCCTTACCCCTCATTCATTGGGTTTGTATTGGAAGAGATCACCAAGCACTTTTGATTGTATCATACTTTATTTTTCTTTGTTTATTAACCAAAATACCAAAAATATGTCTATGTGTAGCTTTGTTTCTTTTGTAGGTAGTGTGTGTGTCCACCTGTGCCTCATCAAGCTCACAACTAGAGTTTGAAACCTTAATGGAAAGAGATCAATCAAGAAGAGGTCCACATTGGTTCTAAGTATCATATATGGATCCCCATGTTCTTCATTTCTCATTTTGATCAAGAATTCATCAAGAGTTTTGATCGGTCATCCACTACAACCGATCCCGGATTCGTCCACAATTTCTCATCACTCTGTACACACCGGTAAACAATAAAAACAAACGATGAAGGAAAACATGAACAAAATGAAAACGAACTAAAACATGAAAGGAAAAACCCCCCCACACCTGAACTAAACATTGACCTCAATGTTTAAATCCAAATATAAAGGGGACTCACAGCGACTACTGTTGTTTTACTGCACTTGTGCGGTTTCCTTCCATTTTGAGGTGTTTGTGAATTTGCCCTTCTAATTCTCCTCCTCCCTGTAACACCCCAAAATTTGCCCTCCTCATTCATGCATTCATTTAGCATTTCATATTGCATTTCATCATGTCAATCAGAATTAGATCCAAGAAACTTTATTAAAATAAAATAAAATAATAATAATAATAATAATAAATAAATAAATAAAAATAATAAAAAAAAAAATATAATAGAAAAAACTTGGACTTGGACCTCTCTCATTTGAGCCCACAAACCCATGAAAATCAGGTTATAAAAGAGAGAGATCAGACAGAAATAGGAAGAGAAGCAAAATACTCTGAGGTTTCCTTGAAACAAAACCCTGGACAAAACCTGAAGAGAAACCTGACAGAGAACTCAGAGCAACCCCCAGGCAGCTCTGAAAAATTCAATCTGACTCACACACTTTCATCTCACGCAAACCCTAACATTGCCTTGCAAACCCAGCCGTGCCATTTGATTTCAACCGGTCTCTCCCATCAGGTTTGCCTCATTCCCATGAAAGAAGTTGACCTCTTGCTGGTCCATCTTCCCTAAGCGAGTCCCTCATAGCTTGTGTGATTTCTTGTTTATTGGGTGTTCGTGCTTTTGTACCTTTATTTGCTTACTTGCTTGCATGCATTTGTTGTATCTGTTGGGTTTGTTTGTTTGTTTGTTGGGATGGGGTGTTCTATGAGAGATAAGCCCATTACCCAGGCTTGAGTGTACACACAGGTTTTAGAGTGGATAATCATGAGGCTTGCGTGGCGTGTTGCTACGTTAAGTCGTTTGTGAAGAACCACACCCAGACGAGGTTTCTTCTGGATATATTATGTCTTACGGGTGTTCCGTAACGGCAGGATGTTCCTCTAGAAATCGTCGACTCTGGTGACCATTTCCCGAGAACTCAGTCGAGGCCTCTCCTCCGAGACGTGATTATGTTAGCTCTGTGGGCGCATTCTCGCTGCTCAATCCGAGGATCCCGAGACTGGGAACTTGCTATTAGGATGTCCTGTTGAGGGGAGTCAATGGAGGTCTTTTGTCCCGTAATAATACCAAACCTTCAGCGGTAAACGTATTATTCGCGACTGAAGGGCTGAAGCTGATGAACTTCTGTTCTTAGAACCTACCAGTGAGGGGCGGGCTAAATTCAGGAAACCTTAACCTCCAACCAACCCGGTTTTCTGGAGCAGAGTTTTGGTCTTGTATTATATTCCTCAATGAATTTCTCTCCAGGCAGTGCAACCTGACAGATGTTCAAGCGGATCTATCAATTCTGATTGACATGCCTTTGCATTGCATAACATCATCTACATATTTGCATCCAATATCTCATGCTTATTCATTTGCAGGGTATTCCCTTTCAAAACGGGGGTGCCTTAAAACTGAACAAGCAGTGCATCGCATACCATGCATATTAACCCTTGTCTGTTTTGCATGTGTCACCGCAGTGTCTAATGTTTGTTCCCTATATCAGGCAGTTATTGGTCCCAAGCAAGTCCACAGGTACCCGACAAAGGAAAATCGTCCACAGCTAGCGATGGACCAAGTACAGAAAGAGCTGGCTGATATGCGTGAAAGGATGGATCAGTTCATGACATTGATGACTGGTATGGCAGAAGGCCAGGAAAAGCTGAGGGAATTGGTTGAGCAACCGAGACCCGATCCGGAGGTGGAGATACCAAATGCTGAGGGAAACCCTGGTAACCCTGGGAACGCTGATAACCCTGTGAACACTGGTAACGCGGGTAACGTAAATGCCGATGGAAACCCGGGTAATGTTGGCAACACAGGGAATGTTGGAAATGGTATTGGCGGAAGGTACAATGTGAATCAAGGAATTCAGATTAACGGGCGCCCCGTTACTAAAGATTATCAGTATGATCAATTTTCTTTGCACGACAGAGCTCACGAGACCACTCGCCGTATGGATGAACTTGCTGAGAAGCTCAAATATTTGGAGTCTCAAAATTCCTTAGGCTTTGATGTCACAAATCTTGGTCTGGTTCAAGGAGTAAGGATTCCTCACAAGTTCAAACCCCCTACTTTTGAGAAATACAACGGGGCTTCTTGCCCACGCACTCATCTCCAATCTTATCTGGGAAGGTTGGGAGCTCACACGGAAGATGAAAAGCTATGGATGTACTATTTTGAAGACAGTCTAACTGGAGCTTCTCGTGAATGGTATTCTCATTTGTCTCGTACTACCATCAAGAGCTGGAAAGACTTGGCAGAGGCTTTTGTCAAGCAATATCAATACAACTTGGGCATGGCTCCAAATCGAACCTTGTTGCAAGGTATGTCTCAGACTGCCAAGGAAACCTTTAGAGAGTATGCTCAGCGTTGGAGACAGATTGCTGCGTCCGTCCAACCCCCTATGTCTGAAAGGGAGATGGCGGACATGTTCATGAACACTCTTCAAGGCAATTATATTGAGAGATTGGCTGCTTGCCCGTCAATCAGCTTTGCAGAGATAGTAATTGCTGGAGAAAGAATCGAGAGTCTGTTGAAGATGGGCCGAATTCAAGACAATAGTGCTTCCAACTCATCAGGTCCCAAGAGACCGTTTGCTGGTAACGGTCAGCGAAGAAAAGAAGGCGAGGCAAGCGTTGTGTATGCCAGCAAAGGAAGGGGTAGAGGACGTCCTAATTATTATCAAGATCAAGTGGCCGCAGTCACTATTCCAACACATGTTCCTCAACCGCAATATCATCCGCAACAACAACCCAGGTACAACAATCAACAACAAGGAGGTAATACGGGTCAGCAGAGACACTATCAACAACGTCCAAGGCAGACGGACCGGGTCATCGAGCCAATCCCAATGCCTTATTCAGTATTACTTCCCAAGCTGATTGACATGAATCTGGTTACGTTGAGAACTCTGGCCCCACCAATCGATCCCAATAATTTGCCTAGAGGTTATGATGTCAACGCCAGATGTGCTTTTCACTCCAACGCACCTGGCCATACTACAGATAATTGCAAGGCTCTCCAGTTAAAGGTACAAGAATTGAGAGATGCCCAGGCTATCAATTTTGCTCCGGTGCCTAATGTTATCCAGAACTCGATGCCGGCTCACGGCGGGCAGAGGATTAATGCTGTTGATAGTGGGGAAACTTTGAATTTGGTTTCTGATGTGACTAAGGTGAAGACTTCGCTATCGGTGGTTAAAGACCGACTTCTGAAAGGACAGATTTTCCCGGGCTGTGGGGAAGAATGCAGAAATTGTCAAGCTGCCGAAAACGGATGTGACAGTTTGGGAAGGGGTATTCAGCAACTGATAAATGAAGGTTGTCTTCAGTTCGATCAGGCCCGTCCAGTGAAGAATGATGTATCGACGGTGACATTTTATTTCACTCCTGAAGAAATATATGTTCCCGAGAGACTCGCTCCGACAACAATATATTTCCCAGAAAGTACAGAACCAACAGCGGTGAACATCGAAATATCAGCACCAGTTGCAATTTACTCTAACAGCCCTCAACCGACTGTGGTTGGTCCGATCACCATCACAATACCAGGACCCGTTCCGTATGAGAAAGATAGTGCTACCCCGTGGCACTATGGGGCTGATATCTACTGCCAGAGGCAGAGAGTTAACGAAGAAGACATTGACATGGGTAGCTCCGCTGTAGACAATGTTGGAGGGGTTGGTGGCTTCACTCACAGTGGACGCCTATTTGCACCATCAACATTACGCGCGAATACTGAAGCCGAGGCAGCTGCCAAGGCTAAAGGGAAACAGATGGCCGCCGAAGAGGTTACTACTGAGGAAGATCCTCCTAAGACCGCATTCGAGAAGGAAGTGGATGAGTTTATGAGGATTATCAAGAAAAGTGACTACAAGGTAGTCGACCAGCTAAATCAGACACCCTCAAAGATCTCCATTCTCTCACTATTGTTGTGCTCTGAGGCGCACAGAGCAGCCTTGTTGAAAGTACTGAATATGGCCTATGTTCCACCGGAGATAACTGTTAACGAGCTGGAGTCGGTAGTTTCCAATGTAAACGCTAGCCGGGGGCTAGGTTTCACCGATAATGACCTAACATCTGAGGGTAGGAATCACAACAAAGCCTTGCATATCACAATGGAGTACAAAGGGGCGATGCTTTCCCATGTTTTGGTTGATACAGGCTCTTCTCTGAATGTTCTTCCAAAGAAAGCCTTAATGAAGTTGGATTGCGATAACACCATCCTGAGGCCAAGTAACTTAGTTGTGAGGGCTTTTGATGGCTCTAAGAGAGTTGTCTTTGGCGAAGTTGAGTTGCCAGTTAAGATTGGACCGCAGGTGTTCAAGAGCACCTTTTATGTGATGGATATCCAGCCTGCCTACAGCTGTCTGCTAGGTCGGCCTTGGATTCATGTTGCCGGTGCTGTTACTTCTACCCTCCACCAGAAGCTCAAATATGAACTAGAAGGTCAGGTCGTCACTGTTTGTGGTGAAGAGGATATTTTTGTTAGCCACCTGTCTACATTTAAGTATGTAGAGATGGACGGCGAGATGCACGAGATGCTGTGTCAGGGCTTCGAAGCCATAAACATCAATGAGGTCACGCCCGAAGCTGTCTTTTCACCTTAGTTTGAGAAGGTCGGGACTTCTATCTCTTCATACAAGCAAGCTGTCGAAGTGGTTAAAGTTGGTAATGCCCAAGGCTGGGGCAAATTTGTGGAGCCAGTCATCAAAGAAGACAAGTTTGGATTGGGGTATGCTCCGGGATCTCAGAAGAATGAAACCGGTACTCTCTCCAGCGTGGGTTTGGTTTCTCCCCACATCGTCAATGCTGCAGATGAAGACAAGGCTGACAGCGACTGTGACTTAGATAGCTGGATTCGCCCGTGTGTTCCGGGAGAAAAGCTCGACAATTGGTCGTCTGGAAAAACCGTCTGGGTTACTCTACTGAAAGAGTGATTTTTATTGTTTTCCTTTATTACATGCATAATAAAGTCTTACACTTTGCCCAAGGTGTAACAACTCATTTGTAGGGCCATCCATTTAGTTACATTTCACAATTATTTTTATCATCAATAAAGGACGGCTTTTGCAAACAATTTTGTGTTCTCTTTCTTTCAGTTTTTTTTTACTTTTACAAAAAAAAATGGCAATGTTTCTTTTTTCGTTTTTTCTCTCTTTCAAAAAAAAAATCTCTCATTCTAAGGTAAAGCATGATCCTCCATCATGCAGAGCGGACCACCCGGATCTCACTACTAACGACACTGCTATGGCCAAGTATGACTTCGATAATCCTATCTATTAAGCCGAAGAAGGGGTTGAGGAAGATTGTGAATTGCCTGAAGGGTTAGCCAGATTGTTGAAACAGGAGGACCGAGCTATTACACCTTATCAGGAGGTGATTGAGACCGTCAACATCGGTACCGCAGAAGAAAAGAAAGAGATCAAGATCGGGGCAAGTCTACAGGCCGAGAGGAAAGACCGTTGATCATGTACTTGACTGTGTTAGAAAGGTCAATGGGTTGTGTGCTCGGTCAGCATGACGAGTCAGGTCGAAAAGAGCATGCAATATACTACCTTAGCAAAAGTTTACCGACTGTGAACAAAGATACTCATTGCTCGAGAAAACTTGTCGCGGTTTGGCACGGGCTGCTCGTTGACTAAGACAGTATATGTTGACTCACACGACTCTATTGATATCAAAAATGGATCCAGTCAAGTATATTCTTGAAAAGCCAGCACTTACCGGAAAGGTTACTAGGTGACAAATGATGCTGACAGAGTATGACATCCAATACACTTCACAAAAAGCCATCAAGGGAAGTGTCTTGTCAGACTATCTTGCAGAGCAACCGATTGATGATTACCAACCTATGAGGTTTGACTTTCCTGATGAGGACATCATGTTTCTCAAATCAAAAGATTGAGAGGAACCACTCCCGGAGGAGGGGCCTGACCCTGAATGCAAATGGGTTATGATGTTTGATGGGGCGGTCCACGTCAATGGTCGCGGAGTTGGTGTAGTGTTGATCACACCGGAAGGGGGTTCATATGCCATTTGGTGCCAGAATAACTTTCCCCTGCACCAACAATGAAGCCGAATACGAAGCTTGTATCCTAAGACTTGAGGAAGCCGTCAATATACAGATTAAAACCCTGGATGTATACAGGGATTCAGCTTTGGTCATCAATCAAACCAACGGGAAATGGTGCTATGCTGGAACTACGTACCCAGAATTGACGTATCTCGGTCAGAGAGGAATGAAGAAAGCATTTGGTCAGAAAGTGCGCCCTCGGGGGTATCAAGTCGGTGAATTGGTACTCAAAAGATTTCTTCCTCCCAACACAGATCATAGGGGCAAATGGACACCGAACAACGAGGGTCCATACGTGGTTAAAAGAGTTTTCTCTGGCGGAGATCTGATGCTAACAACCATGGATGGCGAAGACTTCCCGTCCCCTGTCAACTCAAACGCAGTTAAAAAATACTTCGCATAAAATAGACCCGCTGGACAGTAAAAAGAATAGTCCAAGCAAAAAAGGGGCATCCCGACGAACCAAAAAAAAAAGAATAAAGAGGTTCGGGCAAAAATTAGGGATATAAAATGAAAGAGTACACCCGGTGAGTCGAAAACCCGAAAGGGCGGCTCTGGCAAAAAATGGGTATCCCGATGGATTGAAAACCCGAAAAGGGGCGATCCAGGCAAAAGTTAGGGAATAAGCGAACGACTGCGATCTGAGTTCACCTGTGTTCCATTACCGTTTCATTCAATCCGGCAATCTCCGAAGGTTAAAGATCGACTAGTCATCCACTTCAGCAAGCAAGATAAGCAGAGCGTCTTGAGGACATACGAGCCATAGCAGAGTCGAAACTCAGTGGGACCCCGTATCCCGATTGCCATTAGGATAGTTATCTTTTTATAGCGATCACCTCTTTTCAGGGATCAGCTTCCTGATACCCTCGCCTATTCCTGGCATAAATTTTCTCCCCAGTAAGAGTCGAATAATTCAGTTGAAGAGCCTCTTTATTTTTCATTTATCAGTTTGTTTGCAAAAATGTCCGAATTTTTGATAAAACATATTGCATATGAACATAATGGTGGCTTTTGCAGATGATTTGCACAGGAAAACATTTAAAATTGCTCTGAATGTGCTTAATCCCGGACGCTGAATTCAAACCGAGTAATTCCCCCGAGGCATACGTGTATTTTTGGTTGCAGGTCACAGGAACCGGATGCCAAGTCATGAATCCTCATCCCCAAGCGGTTGACAAAGTCTCTCCTCAGCAGAGCATGTTCCCCAGCAGAGTTGACAGTATCCAGACTATATATCCCCAGCGGAGTTGACAGTGTCAGACTGTATCTTCCTAGCAACAGCGGAGTGGTTGCATAACCAACAGATGAGAGGGTGGTGTTCCTAGTGTTCATCTCATTCCCCAGCAGATTATTTTTAACAGATTTGTTAATCCCCAGCTTGAGGGCGATTAGCAAGTTCATATCCCCAGCAAAGGTCGTTTCCTACGACATTTCCCCAGGAAGTGTTTTCCCCACAGACTCTCCTCACAGAGCTTCGCCAAACAAAGTTTCCATAGTTGATACTCCCCCCGCAAGGTCAACTTTTCAAGCAGCCAATTTATTTTTGGTGGCTCATTGGTCCCGGCAGACGGATCATTCCCCACAGAGCATTCAAGGATTGATACAGCGATCTGTTCCCTACCGGAGTTTGCTTCCCCAAGCAGATTTCTTTTTACACCATGCATAACATTTGCATTTGCATGCATATCATATCAAGCATACACATAAGCTGATAAACAGGTTCTTCCAAGCAGACTGAAGAATTACTTTACAACCAAGGTCATGAGATCCAGCTAGAGGATCAAGCGTGAGTGATCCAGCCTGAGGGTGATTTTGAAGATTCAGCCTGAGAATCGTTTTCCAGTAATCCAGCCTAAGGGTCATTTCGAAGATTCAGCTTGAGAATCGTTTTCCAGTGATCCGGCCTGAGGTTCATTTTGAAGATTCAGCCTGAGAATCGTGTTCCAGTGGTCCAGCCTGAGGGTCATTTCGAAGATTCAGCCTGAGAATCGTGTTCCAGTGATCCAGCCTAAGGGTCATTTCGAAGATTCAGCCTGAGAATCGTGTTCCAGTAAGCCAGCCTAAGGCTCAATTTGAAGATTCCTTAGTGAAGTCGCCTACAAGCTTTATTTCCCCAGCAAGCCCAAGTCTAATTGAGGAGTCGTTACAACATGTTCTAGCCCGAAGAATATGTACGAAGCCCAAAAGTGGAATATTCTCGAAGCTGCATATCTAATATGAAGGTTGGGTGTAGATTTCAAAAGAGGGTCAACCAGCGCATGCCTCAGATGTGGGATCCTAATGATGGGAATTTATCATCAAAACAATCCAGATCTAGCCAGAAGATCGAAGTCAGGTCTAGCCCGAAGACCGGAAATAGATTCAGCCAGAGAATCGAAACAATTCAGATCTAGCCAGAGGATCGAAGTAGATTCAGCCAGAGAATCAAAGAAAATAGATTCAGCCAGAGAATCGAAACAAAGGAGATCTAGCCAAAAGATCGAAGAAGATCTAGCCAGAAGATCGAAGTCAGGTCTAGCCCGAAGACTGGAAATAGTTCAGCCAGAGAATCGAAACAATACAGATCTAGCAAGAAGATCGAAGTAGATTCAGCCAGAGAATCAAAGGAAATAGATTCAGCCAGAGAATCGAAACGAAGGAGATCTAGCCAGAAGATCGAAGAAGATCTAGCCAGAAGATCAAAATCGTATCCATCCCGAGGATCAAAATTAATATCCAACCAGAGGACTAAATTGAGTAAAGGTTCAGCCAGAGGATCGAAACTCCAGATTAAGCCAGAAGACTGATTCAGATCCAGTCAGAGGATCGGAAGAAAAATAAACAGCGCGGTGTATTTCCGCGTTTTTTGAGGTGTTCTCGGAGCGCAAATTTTCGGTTTGTCTTTGGTATTCAATCACAACTCACCCCGTTTGTCTGATAAGTTGTTCGCTTTCATCCTACTTGGGTTAGCTGATGATTGAATAGGGGTAGCTGTAACACCCTAAAATTTGCCCTCCTCATTCATGCATTCATTTAGCATTTCATATTGCATTTCATCATGTCAATCAGAATTAGATCCAAGTAACTTTATTAAAAAAAAAAACACGAAAAAAAAACGAAAATAAAATAAAATAAAATAATAATAATAAATAAAATAATAATAATAATAATAATAATAAAATAAAATCTAATAGAAAAATCTTGGACTTGGACCTCTCTCATTTGAGCCCACAAACCCATGAAAATCAGGTTATAAAAGAGGGAGATCAGACAGAAAAAGGAAGAGAAGCAAAATACTCTGAGGTTTCCTTGAAATAAAACCCTGGACAAAACCTGAAGAGAAACCTGACAGAGAACTCAGAGCAACCCCCAGGCAGCTCTGAAAAATTCAATCTGACTCACACACTTTCATCTCACGCAAACCCTAACATTGCCTTGCAAACCCAGCCGTGCTATTTGACTTCAACCGGTCTCTCCCATCAGGTTTGCCTCATTCCCATGATTTTATGCTCTTAATTTGGATCATCTGAATGTATGAGGTATGATGGATGAATTTCATTATGTTTTTGCCCACGGGTTTAATTATGCATGAATGGGTGAAACCTATGCCTTGAATGTTTAATCACATGATCTCTGAAATGTGTGCCACAGGGTTTGAGGTTTCTGAAACCATATTGTTATCCATGAAAAAAATGCTTATCGTGTTTCACTAACCCTTTTGTTGAGTTTTTGTGAGGGCTCACAGACTCTTGCAGAGATGGTTTGCGTGGTTTTCCCACTTTATTTGTGGGATACCCCTTGGAGGTTCATTCTGATTACCTGTACTGACTCACCTTTCTTTGATGGCATTAGCTTGGGAGATCCCTGGGTTTCTTACTCCTTTAATTGCTGTTACTTCGGATCTTTATCCGTGTGGTACTTTTACCTCTTTTCCGCATTTTATTGCTTTCTTAGCTGGAAGACCTCGATAGGAGGCATTTGTTTTCTTTTGTTTATTTACTTCTGAGCCCCTTGTTGGCACATTTACTTTATACATGTTTGTTTTGTATGTGTTCGTATCCCTGCAGGTAGCGCGGTTCCTTCGTCAAGGATTGCCTTTTTTCCCTTTTGCATGAGTAACCCTCAAACCCTAAAACCCAAAGCAACACGTTAACTCCTTCTACTACAGGCGAGTAAGTCTCCAAAGGTCGAGCATCCGGTAGATTGTGTAGTGACGTCGTTCATCCAAAACCCAATCCATAACCCCGTAGTTAGCCGAACTACGGCTTGCTCTGATTCTCATTCCAGATGAGATACGTAGGCATAAGACGCGATGTCTTAGCGAGAACATCCCCCCAACCCATAGGTCAGCCGAGCTACGAAGACTCTGATTCTCATATTCAGATGAGATACGTATGCAGTGGATGCGACATCCGCGCGAGTCATTTTCATTTAACCCTTTTTTTTTGGTAAACATCACAAGATAAACTCACACCCTTTAGACAAGAACTACAAAAGTGGATCCCGTAGAGTACTACGGATGCGTAGGGGTGCTAATACCTTCCCTTCGCATAACCGACTCCCGAACCCAAGATTTGGTTGCGAGACCCCGTCTTGTCCTTTCCTTTTTCCGGTTTACTTCGAGCGTTTCCTTTCCCTCCTTTGGGATGAATAACGCACGGTGGCGACTCTTCTGTCATTTTCTTTCGCCGGTTGTTCTTTCGCGCACTGTATTTTTCAGGTTGCGACACTCCCCTACAACAAAATTTTAGCACACATAAAGAAAAAGAAAAACGAAATAAATTAGAAATCAAACGCGTGGGTTGCCTCCCACGAAGTGCTTCGTTTAACGTCGCATGGCTTGACGGTTCATTTCCCTTATCATGGGGGGTCTTTCAGGTTCAAAACCTTGTTGCACCTCTTGTCTATAACTCGGACGTTGTCTCTTTTATCAGTGTTGACTCCTTTGTGCCACGATTCCTTTTTAACCTTCCTTTCGATGTTAGGAATCTTCTCGTTTAAGGTGGCTACTGGCAGTGGTGAGACTTTGATAGTATTCAATGTCCTGATTAAGCCTACTTGATACTGAGATTTTGTATCTTCCTCCATCTTCTGGTCTTTAAAAACATTCAATGTTATTTCCTTGTTGTGAACTTTCAAGGTTAACGTGCACTCATCCATGTCGAGCTTGCATCGACTCGTCTTCATGAAAGGTCTACCCAGAATGATGGGTGCCTCATTGTCTTCAGGTATGTCTAGGATTACAAAATCGACTGGGAAAGTCAAGTCCGCTATTGTTACCAGCACATCTTCAGCCATACCATAAGCATATTTTCTTGAGTATTCCGCAAACTTCAGATTGGTCTTTATATCACTGATATTTCCAATATCCAACCTGTGATAGATCGATAATGGCATCAGATTCACACTAGCTCCAGAATCTATTAGTACCTTTTTGAAGGTTCTTTCTTTGATTGTGCATGGTACTGTGATGGTTCCTGGATCCTTTTATTTGTTAGGAATGTTCTGCTCCAGGGAGTTTTCATTATATTGTTCCTTACCGGATACCTGTTCTTCAGTGGTTGGTTTCTTTTCAGCCATTACCTCTTCCACGAATTTCTTGTACATGGGCATCCTTTCAAGTGCTTCAAACAAAGCCATATGACCCTCAATCCTTTTAAACATTGTCATGAATTTCTCCAAGTCTGACTCACTAGGTTCCTTCTTTGTCATTCTCTGAGGGTAGGGAAACTTAATCACCGATTTAGTTCCTTTTGTAATTTCTTCTTGAGTCGGCTCGCTCGGTGATGTAATTTTTTTCTTTTTAGCAGCCTTTTTCTCTGTCGTCGTGACAGTATTAAAATTCTCCTGACCTCTCGGATTTTGAACTGTTTCACTTGGTAGGGAACCTGGTGTTCGAGAACTTGCAAGTTGCTGGGCTATCTGCCCCAGCTGAACTTCGAGATTCTTTAGGGATGCGGCGGTGTTTTTCTAATTGTTTCTAGTCTCTTCTTCAAATTGCCCATTTTGAGCTGCCATCTTTTCAATTGCAATCTCCCAATCTGCCTTCTTTGGGACTTGTTGTTGCTGTTGCTGATATTGGTTTTGATATTGGCCTTGTACTTGCTGTTGCACATTCCCTTTCTGATCCTTCCATGCATTGTTGGGATGATTCTTCCACCCCGGATTGTATGTGTTGGAGTAGGGATTGTTTTGCTTTAAAAACTTGATATCTTCTATCTGCTGTGGTGTTGCAAAGCAATGAACAGTATTGTGTGGTCCATTACAAATGCCACACACATCGTTTAGTGCCTGTTGCACTTGAGCCACTTTCTGAGCACCTATGTTTAGTGCTTTCAACCTTTTCTCTACCTCCGCAGCAACTGCTTCTTCAATTTTCACCTGTTTGTTTGTTTCAAGCTTCAAATCAATAACTGCAGACTTGCTTGACACTCTATCATACAACTCCAGATGCTTATTTGAGGCAATTGCTTCAATTATCTTCTTCATACTCGTGGCTGTTGCAAAGTTAGCTGAGCCACCAGCTGCTGAATCCAGGATTTGTCTCGTTTGAATTCGGAGACCATTAACAAACATTTGCATCTGCTCAGTTTCATCCATGTTGTGAGTAGGACAAGCCACTAGGATTCTCTTGAATCTTTTATAGGCATCTCCTAGTGACTCACCCTCCTTCTGCTTGAAGTTTAGGATCTCGTATCTTTTTCTCAGTGACACGGATGCGGGAAAATATTCCTGCAAGAATGTTGTTTCCATCTGCTCCCATGTAGTGATGTTTCCAGCCGGTAAGGAATAGAACCACTCTTCGGTTTCATCTGCTAAAGTGAATGGGAACATACGAAGCCTTATTGCTTCTTCATTATGTCCAGGCATTTTCAGCGTTGTGCTCATAGTCAAAAACCTTTGGAGATGCTTGTTGGCATCTTCATTCACTCTTTCAGAAAAGGACCGCCTTTCGAGTTGATTAATTGTGCTGGGATGCAGCTGAAATTGTTCTACATTAACCAGTTGGTTGACAATTGTCATACGACCACCCGGAGTGTTGGTTCCACCATAGTCACCGAGAAGTCCAAAAACTTGATCGGAAAAATAACAAGTGTACTATTTTTACCGATGTAGTAATAAGGAGTTTTATTTCCAAGTATCGATCTCAGGGATTGCGTAGGAAATACTTATTTTACTTTGATTCTATCAGAACAAAAAGAGAATGGTTTGGTTGTTTTGGGAATTTATAATAGTAAACACAAAAAGATAGTAGAAATAATTGATTAAGATAAAATATGCTAGGGTGAGTGGTTGATTTAACCAGTTATGAATTCAGTCAAGATTTCCTTAATACATATGAAACATTCAATTACCTAACCTCAGAATGTTCTTCCTTAATTAAGGAAGAAACTATTAAACTACCAATTCTTACTCAAATGTCCATTCAATTAATCATTGGTTTTAATCATAAACAATATCAAGGTTTATGGCGATTTACAAAAGTTCCTAGTCCTAGGTGATGCAATTATAAACCCAATTGTGTGAAAACTCTAACAATCACAATCCTGTTATTGATAGTCATAGATCTATTTGTATTTGTCCGATACAAAAGCATAAGCACATCACACAATTGAATTGAAATTCGTAACATAGTAATAAGGAAATCCATAGATAGAATTCATAACATCAGATCAAATCAGGACCACCCCCCTAGCATTGGGGGTTTAGCCTCTCATAGTATTCAAAGAAATCATAGTATGAAAATTAAGCATTACAAAGAACTAGGAGATTTTGATCTTCAATGGTCGAAACCCTTGAATCTTGCCGTCTTCGAATCCTCCGTAGTAGCTATCTTCTCAATGCAGTGTTTTCTTTCCTACGTCAAAAAGTGTCTTCTCTCCCTATCCAAAGTCTTCTAATAGCCTCAAATGGATTTTTCCCCGCAAGAACCAAAATACCCTTAATGAACAGGGCAGATCCACATGACGGAAATTTAAGTTTCTAGGCCGCGCCCAACAACACGGGCCGTGTGGTTTCACACGGGTGCCCGTGTGTGCTCTCCAACATGAGCATTTTCAAATCAAGCTACAGAGGCATCAACACGGGCCGTGTTCCTACACACGGGCGCCCGTGTTAATGCACTGTTTTAATCAACACGGCCGTGTGTCTACACACGGGTGCCCGTGTTACTCTCTGTTTTTCCTCTCCAAGCTTGCTTTGCCTGACCAACAACACGGGCAGTGTTGTTGCACACGGGGGCCCGTGTTGACCTGCTGTATCTTCATATTTTTGCCTTTCTGAGTATCCACAACTCCACTATTAGTGCTTTTAAACCTGTGCAACGACCTGTAACAATAACACTACCAAACCGAAGCATAACAGAGACCTTTTTGACATAAACATGTAATAAAATGAAATGCGATAACAAACTAACAAAACATGATAACTGACTATGAAATAACTATAAACAAACACAAATCTTACCAAAGTGATGAAAATATGTCGGATTAAAGGTGGGAAATCAATGGAAATGGTGACCGATCAAGTTTGAAGCTTGTTTGCCTTGGAAAGTCATTTTGTATGGTGAAATATTATAGGTCATTTTGTTTGTGCCCTAGTTAGGAGGTCAACTTCCAAGGATCATAACTTACTCAATTTTTATGATATGAAGGCCATCCAAGTTTATAATCATTTTAAAGATGTCTTCTCCAACTTTTATTCTTTGAGAAATGTCAAAATCAACTTTCAAGGGCATTTTCCAAGAGGAAACATTATAGGTCATTTTAGGCCATTAACATTGAACAAACAATTTTTCTCAACTTCTAAAATCCATAACTCTCTCATGCCAAATCCAAACGATGTCAAATTTGTTACCAAATTTAAGAGGAATGGAAGATATACAACTTTGGTGAAGAAACCGTTTTCATTTGGAGCTCATAGCAAAAGTTATTCAAGGTGGAAGAAGTCGTCATTTGACTTTGTACTTAGAATTTTTTTAACCATTCTTGATTTCTCCAACCTCCACATCAAAATTCATCATGATCCATGTTTCAAATGGAAAGGTGTTCAACATAAAAGTTATTCCCCTTGATGTCACCTTTCCAAATCATCCAAGATCACTCCATTTGGACCAGATTTCAGGGACTTGTGCATGGGTTCTTCTCCTGGTTTGTTTTGGCAACATTTGAATGTAATTTTCATTTACCTTTGCATGGCTCCATGTGGTGACATCAATAACATTTGTGCATGAGTTGGAGTGATTTTCAATGATCATTTTGGACTTAGCACATGCCCATGCACCCATGCACCCATGCACTTGGATTTATATTTTTGGCTCAAAATTCAAATGGTGTAGAATGAATTACCCTTGCCTATAAATACAAATGCATTGCTTCAGAAATGGAGGAGACACATTGCCAAGCCTTGCCAAGCTAACCCAGAACCCTACTCCATAGAATTCCTTGAAGATTTCTTTGAAATCGAGTTTGAATTTCTCCTTCTGTTTTGAGATTCAAACTCCAATTATTCATTGCCATTTTCATCTCAATTGATCACTGCAAGCAAGAGGAGGAAAAACCAAGTGGATTCACATTGAGATCAAGCCAAATCACTGCTACCCGAAGGTAAATTTTCAGAAACTTCAAGTCTTCGATTCTCTCTTTATTCTCCACCATTCTCTTTGTTTATTGGTTGTCTGAAGACCTACCAATGTAGGCATCAAGATTGAGTTGCTTTGAGGTTAAATACAAGAAACTCACATCGTGTACCTCAAAATTCAATTCCACATATCTCTCAATATATTTGGAATGGGACAAAATTGAGGCCAGATTCGAGCTCCTGAGCTTTTTCTCTTTAAAATAGTGTCCTTACTTTTCATTTTCTTGTTGGTTAAGGGTGGACCAATCCGGTGAGGTCCACCGAAGAAGATGATCGAAGACAAGGCTCCGGTGGTGTGTTGGCATTGTCCAGACCATCTGATCATGAGGCCACATTCTAATCCTGATCATCCATTTTGATTACCATTGCTACATGCACGTTGACTAAGGTGTTTGGTGGATAACACGTGTTGGCCATCAGATTTGCCACCTCAATTAATATGGGAGATCAAATGACCCTCGTTTTTTAATTTTTCTCTTTTATTTCTGATTTTACTTTTAATCAATTTTTTTTAATTCATAGAAATTTCATTTTAAATCTAAAAAATATGTGACTTTCACCAAAAATCTTTAAATATTTTCCTCTTCCATATTTTGAATTAAAATCATTTTTTCGATTAAATATGATAACTAATATGAATTAAATGATTTTTGACTTGTTTTTAATATTTTTAAATAATTCTGACTTTCCGAAAATATTGATTTTTTTGTCTAAAGTCCTTTGACCTTGTTTGACCTAGGATAAGTCCCTTGGCCATTTATTTGTTGTTTTTAAGGGATTTGAGGTTTTGTCCATTTTAAAATGCATTTTAATTCGTTTTTAATTTGATTTTTAATTTATTAAATGTTTAAAAATTATGTTGAGCCATTTTTATGGTCTTGTGATGTTTGACTATCTGTTTGGCCTTGGTCATGGTTGATTTGACTTTTGTTTGGTCAATACCATTGGATTTAGGGGATTGATGAAATGTACATTTCATCTCCCAAAATGAATGAGTAGTATTTGTAGAGGTAAATTCATGATCATTAAGGTATGGATAATCTAGAGATCAAATAACAAGAGTCGCCACCACACTTTTATTGTTTCCAAGGGAAAAGGGAAAAAGTACAAACACAACCCAAAAGTAAGAAGTTTTCAATTCAAAACTAATAAAATGTCAAAGATTACAGTAAGGGGGTTAGTTACACATAGGGAAGGTGTTAGCACCCAAAGTGTTCTAGGTACTCCTAAGGAGCCCTTTTTGTGTGCATATGTACTTGGTATAAAGTAATGTTTACAAACAAATAGAATGGGGGGATGAGAAAAGAATTCATTAATTATACTTTTGTGTTTGACAAGACCTTCGGTCTTGTGCCTACGTACAAACATAAAAATGAGGGATCAAAACATCATAGTTCGTGATACAAATTATAAAGTGGATGCATTGCTTTTAACAAAAATTAAGTTTGAAAGGCACAAAGGCCTAAAAATGGTTTGAAAGAGTTAGTTTTTTTTGGATTTTTGAAATTTTAAGTAAAGTATGATTATATTTATTCACAAGTTTGATTTAAGAAAAGAAGTTTGAAAAATGCAATGGCATAAGGCCAAAGTTTCTATCTTTTTTTGCAAAAGTGGTCAAAGTTTAAAACAAAATAAGTTCAATCAAAGAAGGTTTTGAAAAAGGAAGGAGAGATTTTTGAAATTAAAGAAATGCGGAGAAGAAGAAGAGACTATCCTATGTACAAAATTAAAAGTTTAGAGTTGAAAAGATCTGACCAAATGGGTAGCAATCCAATGGACAAGAATGTCAATAGAAACCCAGAATTCCCTTGTACTTTTAGAATCAAGCAACACACAAATGCAAAATTATATTATCTTGAAGATAAAAACATCAAATAAAGATAGCCACATCCATGATCTTCTTCAAGATAGCCCATGTAACAGATGAGTTTCACAAGTCATAGGTTCAAAATAACAACTTCACAATGATCATGTTGCAGATGAACTTAGAGAGATCTTGAATGATGTATCAAATGAAGTTTCAGATTGCAAGCACTTGGTTTCTCAATAACTCAGCATTGGCCAAGTCCTTTAGCATAGGAAGGTTGCCTAGATTCTAAGTCCATTTGTCCAAGATCAAGCCAACAGTCCACACAAAAACTTTTTTAGGGTTTTTGTTGTTATTATGTACATTAATGGTCAAAGACCACACAAACAAACAAAGTATACATAAAACAAAGTATATCACACAATATGGTCCAAATGGACAAAATGAAAATTGCATTAACATAAACAATTAGAATGATATGAACAATGGCAAATGAAATAAAATGCTAAAAGTAAATTGCATTAAGGCATTTAAATTAAATATGGTTTGTCCAATTCCTAAAACCTCATCAAAATACCAAAGAAATGGCCATGAGATTTATCATAGGTTAAACAAGGTCAAAGTACCTTGGAGAAAAAGTTTCATAATTTTTGGACATTCAAATGTATTTTTAAACATTAAAAACAAATGAAAAATCAATTAAATAATGAAAAATATTAATAATGATCCAAAAAATATTTTTAATTCAGAATATGAAAGAGGAAATTATTTGAATTTTTTTGGTGAAACTCTCATATTTTTTGGATCAATATTAAAATTAATATGAATTAATGAAAATAAAAGGATTAAAATGAAAATTAAATGATCAGAAAAAACATGGACCACTTGATCTCCCTCATTAATTGAGGTGGCATATCAAGTGGTCACAAGCGCGCAATCCACGATACGCCTGAGTTAGTGCGCCACATGAAAGGTAATTCAAACCAACACACGAGATTATTTCATTTTAAATGGATCATGTGGCTCTGAACACGCCAACTCACCACCAGAGCTACAACTTCAGTAATAACCATCACCAAAATTAAAAAGAAGGATATGATTTCAAAGTAAAAATGGCACTGAGCACGAATCTTACCTCAATTAATCCTAACTCCAAGTAAATTGAGAGATACATGGAGTTGAAATTTGAGGTATATGAACTAAGTTGCTTCGATTTGGCCTCAAAGCAACTCAATCTTCTTGCCTACATTGGTAGGACTTCAAACAACCAAGGAATCAAGAGAATTGAGCAAGATTAAGAGAGAATCGAAGAGATTAAAATTTCTAGAAAATACCTTCAATGTAGGTCTGGATTCAGATGTTCTTGCCTTGGCTCGTGCTTGATCTCACTCCAAATGCTTGCAGAAGAAGAATTGAATGCTCAAAAGGTCTTGGATCCCTAGAGTTTTGAATCTCAAAACAGTGAGAATTCAAACTCAATTTCAAGTGAAATTCTCAGGATTATCCTTTGGAATGAGAGGGTTAGAGGTTTAGGATCAAAGTTGGCGTGAATGTCTGTGAAATTCTAAGCATATGGAGCTCTATTTATAGCCAATTCAGTTGATATTTGCACACTTGAAATGAACTTCCAAAATTAGCAATGTGTGATGCATGAGTGCATGGGCGTGTGCAGGCCCATGAAGTCACTCTATCTGATCCATAGTTGAGTGTAAGCAAGGCTGAAATCATGTTGGAATGCTAGGCAATTGTGCATGGATGTTTGAAGTTCAATCTTGCCAAATGATGATACCATGTTCAAGCCATGTGCATCCTATTCATTTCTTGTCCAAAATGGATAAATTTGAGCTTTTTGGAAAGTTTAGATCAAGAGGAACAACTTTCATGTTTAACACTTTTCCATTTGGAGCTTGGAACTTGAACAATTTATGGGTGGAAGTTTGGAAATTTAAACATATTGAAATTTTTTCTAAGTGTTTAGCCATATGTCTCAATATTCCACCTTGCTTAACTTTTTATGTGAGCTTCAAATGAGAAAAATGTCTTCATCAAAGTTGTATCTCTTTCAAAGGCCTTAAAAATGGTCACCAATTTCATGTAATTTGGATTTGAAATGATAGAGTTATTCATTTTTGAAGTTTGGAAAAATCACTTGATCAATGATATAGGTAAAAAATGACCTATAATGTAACCTCATATCACATGCTCATAAAAGTTGAATAAGCTCTCACTCCAAACATCAAAGTTGAAGTATACATCTTGAATTTGATTGTGCAACTTTGAAATCGTTCATCTCATAAAAATGGAGCAAGTTATAACCTTGGGAAGTTGACTTTCAAATTAGGGTTTAGACAAAATGACCTATAATGTTTCAACATAGAAAATGATTTTCCAAGCAAAACTAGCTCTAACTCTCAAAACGAAAGTTGTTTGTAATATCATTTAGAGTAAGTTTTCTCATGGAATAATTTTCATATGGTGAAAATTGTAGGAAATAGGGTCTAGGGAGACCCAATTTTTATCAGATGATTTCATCTGGCCAACCACCATCAACCAACTTGCTAATCTTCAATTCTCCTGACTTTCTAGGCTCATAGTAGATCATATATGCATAAGATTATGAATTTTGAAGTGTCCCTTGAGAAATTTGATCAATTTATGAGATAGCTTGTTGGAGAAGTTACTCAAGATACCCAGTCAAATTAGGGGTTCCAATGCAAATCACCCTCAAAATCTTGACGAATGCTTGATCAATATAACATGTACAGATCATTGGGACTCATATATGATGTTCATAACCATTCTTGAATCAATTGATGGTTGTGATATTTGTTCATGAGGGTCTCAAACCCTAGATATGGACTTGATAGATCAATGGAGATCATGCCCTACCTACAAAAGAGTTAAGCAAATGCAAAGACATGTTTCTGGTATTTTGGTCAGTGAAATGATAAAATATAAGTATGATACAATCACATAGTGCTTGGTGATCTCTCCCAAAACAAACCCAATGAAAGAGGGGTAAGGAGGATGCCAAGATATGATCCCAATGCTAATGCTTATGATGAAATTACATGAGGGATCTTAGGGTCAAAATTGGGGTCTTACAGCTGCCCCTATTTAAGGACATTCTAACTGAGGAGACGAAGGTTAAAATCTTCATGTCGACTCAGTAGAATGGGCTTAAATAAAAACATATAGAAACAAATTTTGGTCCCTAAGAGACCTCATGATGCATATGGTATGAATGTAAAAGTTAATGCTCTGTGGGGAAATATTGCCACAAAGGAAAAGAAATCAGAGAGACCGAAAATCCGCAGGAGTATAATGCATTCCGTAAGGAAAACTCACTAGGGAGACCGAGACTCTAGGGGATAAAAGAGTTGTGCGTAGGCCAGGATACGACTTAAAATTACTGGGGGATCGAGGAATTCCATTCAAACATGGAAAAGACTCAGCCGGGGAACAACAACATCTGCAGGGGATACGAGTAAGTCAGGATAAAACTGAAGTACTTGAATCATGTAGGGGAAAAGCGATTTCACTAAGGAAATGCGCACTCAACTCAACTGGGGAAGATAAACATCAACACAGAAGGAGCAGAAATCTATTATCCACTACCTGTTACTAGGTAAGGAGATAATAAAGATATGACAGAGAGAACACTCGTCACCAATTAGGATGAACATATCAAGGATGACTCGCTAGGAACCAACAGAAGGGAATATTCATTACCGGTTACTGGGTAAGAATAGCCTTGCTGGGGAAAACTGCAGAAAAATAGGATTTACAACTACCAGTTACTGGGCAGAAGACCAAGGGTGAGAATATCCGTCATCAGTTAGGATGAACATATCAAGGATAAACTCAACAGGGAAGAAAATCTGTCATCGGTTAGGATGAACATATCAATGATAGACTTTCCTGGGATTGTCAAGGAGGATACCCGTCGTCGGTTAAGATGAACATATCAAGGGTAAACCAACTGAACAAAAAAGTAGGAATTACATCTATCAAATGCTGGATAGAATACCGTCAAAGAGAAAATATGTCACTGGTTAAGATGAACATATCAAGGATATACTCTTTGAGGAGATAAAATAGGAATTACATCTATCAGTTACTAGATAGAATATCAAAAGAGAGAATTTGTGACTGGTTAAAGTGAACATATCAAGGAACAACTCTGCGGAGGGAACAAAAAAAGCAGGATTTACAACTACCGGTTACTGCGTAGAAGACCGCAAAGAGAAGGAAACCCGTCATCGGTTAGGATGAACATATCAAGGATTAACTCTATGGGGAACAAAAATAGGGATTACAACTACCTTTTTACTGGGTAGAATACCAAAAAGAGAATATTCTTCATCGGTTAGGATGAACATATCAAGGATAGATTCAAGCAGGGGAGAGAAAGATATTCGTCACCGGTTAGGATGAACATATCAAGGATATACTTCCTAGGGGACTAAATCCAGTGGGGACTTCACTACTGAGAAAGTTGGGGTGCTTTTTCCTGGTATTGGGCAAGAAGTAACAAACTGCAAACTAATAAGAATATTACCAGTTACTGGGCAATAAACTCTTAGGAGAGTTGAAGCATCTATCTAGGTGAAAACTAGAAAGAAACAATCAATCAAGACTCAACCCATTGAGGACATAACCCAACGGGAGTGATTCCATCCAGATAATTAACTGGGGAGGAAACTGAAATAATAATCATCCACGAGGAGACAAACTCAGTGGGGAAAAGGAGAAAGGTTAAAATCTTTCTGCTTAAGGGGCTGACACTCTACAATTGAAGGAGGACAGACACTAGATTTGTATGAGGATAGAGTACCACCATAGCAAAGAGTAATAATCTCGAATAAATCATGCAAACCATGAAATTATATGAATGTGTATCTATATGCATATATGATGATTATACTGACAAAGACGATCACAAAGGATACGAAGGTGTCGGGAAGAAATTTGGATCATCGGTACAATCCTGGTCAATCCATAAAATATGGAGACAACTGCTGGAGAACAGAGAGATCAACAATTCAAAAAGGCTCAACCCCAACTGGGGAAGAAGGAGATATGCTGAGGAACGAAACCTCAAATCTGTAGGGAATTTTAGGTCAACACCATAAAAATGGGAGACAACCCTACAGAGAAAATAAACTGCTCAGAAACTGGGAGGAAACTCTGACATAGAGCAAGTTGAATGGTGATCGACGGGGAAACTAATGCAATCTACTGGGGAAGTCAACCATATCTGCTGATAATCAACCCTGCTGAGGAAACACAAACTCCGTTGGGGAAGGCAGAAACTCCGTCGGGGAAAATAACACACCGCAGGGTATCCAAATCAACTAACTCAGCTGTGGAAACATAACGAAGCTCTACTGGGGGAACAAACACTCCGCTGAGGAACTGAATCAACACAAACGTCCAGGGATACCCAAAGGGTTAACTTCTTGGGGAACCTCTAATGTTTCGCACTTAAGGACCTGTTATCCATTAAAATGCTGCTGATATTCCTTTTAATTGCTTTGAAAAATTCTTGCTTTTATATATTTACGAAAAACTGATTTTGATTTAAACTTTAACTTTCTAAATGATCATAATAAAATTTAGAACTATTGGCTGAAGTAAATAAGAGTAGAAACAATTGGATAAAAGCTTAACTTTATTTGATAGAATGGAAGTTTGTAAATGACAAGACTCCTTAGGTTTTACAAAGTTGAAAATGGTAATTTACATGGAAAAGGGTTACATTGAATACAAATGATCCTTAATCCTTCTACCAACTCTTGATATCCACTGTGCTCTGGACTGCTGCTGGGGTGATGAATTTATGCCAACCCTTGTGCTCAATCAAATCTTTAAAACCTTGAAGATCAGTAGAATGCAGTTACTTGCCATAATCCCTAATTTTTGCATAAGTTGCCCCAAGGTGGGGTACTTAACTTATCGGGAAATTTTTCTATTTTATGTCTCTAATTTTTGCATGGATCGTCCTTTCAGGTTTTCAATCCACCGAGACTCTCATTTTTGCCTAAGCCGCCCTTTCGGGTTTTCAACTTAGCGAGCTGTTCTTTTATTTTTTAGGCGAAGTATTTCTTGACTGCATCTGCGTTCACAAGACGAGTGAACTCTTCACCATCCATAGTTATAAGTATCAATGCACCGCCTGAAAAGGCTCTCTTAACAACATATGTTCCTTCATAATTAGGAGTCCATTTTCCCCTAGAAACTGGCTAAAACATAAAAATCTTCTTGAGCACAAGGTCACCTTCTCTAAACACACGAGGTATGACCTTCTTATCAAAAGCTTTCTTCATCCTTTGCTGATACAACTGACCATGACACATGGCAGTCAATTTCTTCTCTTCTATCAAATTCAGCTGATCAAACCTGGTCTGACACCATTCAGCCTCAGCCAACTTGGCTTCTATGAGCACACGCAATGAAGGAATCTCAGCCTCTACTGGGAGTACTGTTTCCATACCATAAACAAGAGAGAAAGGGGTTGCCCCTGTTGAAGTGTGGATACGTACGATACCCATGCAAAGAAAACGGGAGCATCACATGCCAATCCTTATACGTGACAACCATCTTCTGAATAATCTTCTTAATGTTCTTATTTGCAACTTCAACAGCCTCATTCATCTTAGGTTTGTAAGGAGAAGAATTATGATGTGCAAACTTGAAGTGTTTACAAAGAGCTTCCACCATATTATTATTCTAGTTTGATCCATTGTCAGTAACGATCTTGCTTGGCACACCATAACGGTATCTGATCTGATTCTTGACAAACCTTACAACAACTTGCTTGGTTACATTTGCATACGACGCCGCTTCAACCCATTTCGTGAAGTAGTCAATTGCCACAAAAATGAAACGATGTCCATTCGAAGCTTTGGGCTCTATCATCCCAATCATAAATTTGCAATAGTTAGATTCCATTGTCATCCAATAGTAGCCTGCTCGCAACATCTTCTTCACCATTGCATGTCCATTGGAGTGAGTACCAAAGGAACCTTCATGCACTTCAGTCATCAACAAGTTTGCTTCGTGTTTATCCACGCATCTGAGAAAAACCATGTCGAAGTTTCTCTTGTATAATATATCACAATTCAAGTACAAATTGCCGGCTAATCTTCTCAAAGTCTTATTATCTTTCAAAGATGCCCCAGGTGGGTAAATCTGACATTGGAGGAAACATTTGATATCAAAGCACCACGGTTTCTCGTCTTTGATCTCTTCAACAGCAAACACGTGAGCTGGCCTATCAAGATGTATCACAGAGAAATTGGGAACTTAATTCCAATACTTCACTACAATCATCGATGCCAATTTTTCAAGAGCATCCGCCATTTGGTTTTCATCTCGAGGGATATGATGAAACTCAACCTTTGTAAAGAAAGTTGGAATCCTCCTCGCATAATCTCTATATGGTATTAAACCGGGTTGATTTGTCTCCCATTCTCCTTTGATTTGATTCACAACCCAAGCCGAATCACCGAAGACATCCAAATACTTGATTCTGAGATCCATGGCCTCTTCAAGCCCCTATAATGCAAGCTTCATATTCTGCCATGTTATTTGTACACTGGAGAGTCAATCTAGCTGTAAATGGTAGATACGTGCCTTGAGGAGTAATAATCACTGCCCCAATGCCATTTTCGTATTGATTAACAGATCCATCAAATACCATGCCCCAATGGGAACCAGGTTCTGGCCCTTCTTCAAGCAATGGTTCATCACAATCCTTCATTTTCAAGTACAAAATCTCTTCATCAGGAAAGTCATACTGCAGTGACTGGTAATCTTCAATTGGTTGGTGAGCCAAATGGTCAACCAAGATACTATATTTGATTGCTTTCTGAGATCGGTATTCGATATCATACTCTGGAAACAACATGTGCCAACGGGAAATCCTATAAGTTAAAGTAGGCTTCTCAAATATATACTTGATCATATCCATTTTGGATATCAACCAAGTGGTATGATTCAACATATACTGGCATAGACGCTTAACAGCCCAAGCCAATGCGCAACAAGTCTTCTCAAGCATCGAATACCGAGTCTCACAGTCGGTGAACTTCTTACTGAGGTAGTAAATTGCAAATTCTTTCTGTCCAGTCTCGTCTTGCTGACTAAAAACACAACCCATACTCTCATCAAGCACAGTCAAATGCATAATCAACAGTCTTCCTTCAACAGGTGGAGACAAAATCGGAGGCTCAAGCAAATATTCCATGATACTGTCAAAAGCTTTCCGGCAATCTTTGGTCCAATCACAAGACTGATCTTTCTGAAGAAGCTTGAATATAGGCGCACATGTGGTAGTCATGTGGGAAATGAATATGGAAATATAAGCGGCCGAGAAAACCTCTGACTTGCTTCTCAGTTTTAGGTGTAGGTATCTCTTGTATTACTTTGACCTTGGCAGGATCAACCTCAATACCCTTCTCGCTGACAATAAAGCCCAACAACTTACCAGAACGAACACCAAAAGTACACTTATTAGGATTCAAGCGGAGTTTATATTTCCTCAAAAGCTGGAATAGCTTCAACAAATGTTTAACATGTTCCTCTTCATCAATCGATTTAGCAATCATGTCATCGACATAAACTTAAATCTCTTTATGCATCATATCATGAAAAAGAGTAGTCATTGCTCTTTGGTAAGTTGCACCAGCATTCTTTAAACCGAAAGGCATCACTCTATAACAGAATGTTCCCCAAGGTGTAATGAATATGGTCTTCTCCATATCTTCGGGTGCCATCTTGATCTGATTATATCCGGAAAATCCATCCATAAACGAAAAGACTTTGAATCTAGCAGTATTGTCTACCAACATATCAATGTGTGGCAGAGGGAAATCATCTTTTAGGCTGGCTTTATTCAAATCTCTATAATCAACACACATGCGAACTTTTCTATCTTTCTTCGGTACATGCACAATATTGGCCACCCACTACGGATACTCAGCGGTTACAAGGAAACCTACATCAATCTGCTTTTGCACTTCCTCTTTGATTTTCACATCCATATCAGAATGCGTTCTTCTCAACTTCTGCTTGACTGGCGGGCATTTTGGCTTCAACGGCAATCTATGCTCCACAATCTCAAAATCCAACCCAGGCATGTCCTGATAGGACAAAGAAAACACATCTTAATACTCTCGAAGAAGATCAATCAACCCCTTCTTAACATCTGGACACAGTCGAGACCCAATCTTGACTTCCTTCACATCATCTTCGGAACCCAAGTTGACTAGCTCAATCTGCTCTTCGAACGGCTGAATGGTCTTTTTGTCTTGATCAAGAAGACTAGATAATTCATCACTCACTTTTACATCACTTTCCTCATCGGCGTCAAACACAGGGAGTTCAAAATTTAGAGAAGGAGAATGATCATTGTATTCAATGGGGTTAGGAACCAACCTGCATAATGATTTGATATTTTGATTTTAGAGAAGTAAAACCCTTGGAGTTCCTTTTTCTTGAAATCATAGAGATGATTCAAGATGCTCATTTCCTTTGGAATTAGCACACAATCAATCAATCAAACAATTTAGATTCAAGCTCCTAGGATCTCCATTTGGCTTGTCTCTCTAAACATGGCTATTCATGACAATGGTCCTCTTTACTATCTCAAGATGGAATCCCTATCACACAAAAGCAAACATCAAAAAGTTCACAACACAATAAGGGGAATGGACAAAGAATAAGTTTTGGAAAGAAAGCCCTTTGAAGTCAACTTTGAGATTTAGCATTCTAAAGGCATGAGGCCTAGTTGCTCTTCAACAAATTTAGCATTCTAAAGGCATGAGGCCTAGTTGCTCTTCAACAAATTTAGCATTCTAAAGGCATGAGGCCTAGATATCAAAAAGTATTTTAAAATGAATTAAAACTATTAAAAACCAAATAATTCACAAAAAATATTAAATGAAGTCACAAAAATAATTAAAAATCAAAATATGAAACTAGATTTTTCAAGAATTTTTTTGGCATTGGTCTCATATTTTTGTGACTTCAAATAAAATATTTATGAATTTTTGAAAATAAAGTGAATTAAATGAAATTAAAACAAAAATAAGAAAAATAGAAAAAACCAGCGCCCTCAGATCAATTCATTAATTGACGTGGCAATGATCTGAGGGTGTAGAGGCGCGGTCACACCATGTGCCTTGGTCAAACGCACAGTACATTAAATTAAAAGAAGTCAAACAAATGAAAGGGCAAGATTATAACATTTCATCAAGATCCAATGGACCTGAAGCTCCCACGTGGGGATGGTGGTGGAAACCACCATCTTCTCTGGCCAGACAACTGATTCCGGCCACCACACACAGGGAATCAAACTTTAATGAAAATGAAAACTAAGGATATCAAAATGAAGCTGAGGTGATGAACATCACCCCTGTAACCATGGATCATTATCAAAGTTCCTATTTAAAGAGAAACATGAGCTTGAAGATCATGGTGTTTGATCTGAAATGGCACGATTTGCAAAATTGAGACCACCACTGGCCTGCCTCATGAATGAGGACTTCAGAAAACAACACAAACCACAGAAATTCACATCATATATCAAGATCTAGATCAAGAAAAATTGAAGTTCTACCTCTGAAATGCAGCTTCAAAAAGCACGAATTCTCCAAGCTTTTGATCCAATCTTGCTCTGGAAGTGTGGTGGTGATGCAAGGTTAAGGAATTATGCTTTGAAATTCAACTAATGATGTTGAAATTCAAGCTTGAAAATGAAATAGAAAAAACTGAAATTCCTTTGGTGAGGGTTTGGTTTTCAATCCAGCAGCATTTCAGATCTCCTTCAGGTTACCATTTGAATGAGTATGAGCTTCTATTTATAGCTGGAATATGCTGCAAGGTAGTGCTTAGCTCGTGTGCATGAAACTTGGATCCTTCATGCATGGGCCTGTACAGGCGCGTGCAAAGCCCAATAATGAATGGAAATGCTTGCTGAGATCAAATGTAGTTGAATTGGACGTGCACAAGAGGTTGCACAAGCTTGCATTCCAAGTTTTGACGTGAATTGTAAAAATGAGCATAAACATTAAGCCCTTCGAAAATCCCACATGGAATATCCAAAAATGGTCATGTAAGTAATGGTTGGAAAGCTCTTTCAATAAGGAACAAAAGTCATGTTGGGAAAAAATTCACTTGGAGTTTGGAAATTTATGAAAACTGGCTGTGAAGTTTTGGGTACAAAACATGTCTAGGTTTCCTTTGGAAAATTTTGCCAAAAGCAAGCAAATTCAAGCCCTTCTGTTTTAATGATGCAAGCCTCAAATGGAAAAACCTCCAACACTAAAGTTGTATATCTTTTCAAGACTATCATTTTGGAATTAAAGTTTTCATAATTTGGATTTTCTATTAGAACGTTATGGGCACTTGAAGTTGGACATTTTTTAAATTCAATGGCTTAGGTCCAAAGTGACCTATAATGTTTTGTATTATCACATGTGTTTATTTTAGGATTATGAAATTTTGTCCAAAATAACATTTGAAGTAGAAATCTTAATATTTTCAATTCATTTTGTCTCACCTCAAAATCATAAAAAATAAGGAAGTTAGGTCCTTGGGAAGTTGACCCAAAATTAGGGTTTCAGTCAAAATGACCTATAATGTTTTGAAATGAATGATGACATTCCAAGTTTCAAATGGATTTGTGATGAACATGAAAGTTGTTCATATGGTTCTTAAGAACATGTTTACTCTTGGGGTCATCTTCATTTGACAAACACATCAAAACTTGTGTCTCAGTGATCCTCAGTTAAGTTAGATGACTTGACTGGTCAACTTCTCAAGGCCAAACTTCCAATCTTGATGAATGAATGATTGAGTAACCTCACATAATCTCATATATGCATAAAATAATGAATTAAAGAACTTAACTTGATTAAATTTGATCAGAGGTTGAGGTTGCTTCATGAGCAAGGCACAATCAAAGCACAATTGAATTAGGGTTTCCTTGGGAAACAATCCTCAAACCCTTTGGGTTATGTTGATCATATTGGAAAATTGAGATACTTGGGAGACATATATGATGATTAGGAGCTTTGTGGACCATTGTCATGCTTGTTCTCATCTTCATCTAGCCACTTCATTGAGCTTAGGAGCCTCCTAGGAGCATTGGGAGCAAATGATCACTTGAGCTTCAAAACAAAAAGAGTTAGTGACATACTTTTGTGCTTTTGGTTAGTACTCAAATAAGAAAAGCAGTAATATACAATACAAGCATGCTTGGTGATCTCAAACCACTCACACAAGTCCCACCTCCTAGGGTAAAGGGGCCACACATGCTATGATCGTTGAGGCAATGCAATGAGTAATGATATGATGCCATGAGGGATCTTAGGGTCAAAATTAGGGTCTTACAGAGACATAGACCTCAACTAGTCTCTATTTGGCACCATGTCCACATTATATTTATACTGCCTGACGAAAGCCTCCCCCAAGTCATTGAAAGTGCGAATGCTTGCACTATCCAATCCCATTTACCAACGAAGCGCATCGCCAATCTGACTATCTTGGAAGTAGTGGATAAGCAATTGATCATTGTCGGTCTGAGTAGACATCTTGTGGGCATACATCACAAGATGACTGAACATACAAGAGTTCCCCTTATATTTTTCAGAGTCAGGCACTTTGAACTTCACCGGGATCTTGACGTTAGGCACTAAGCACAACTCAGCAGCACTCTTCCCAAACACGTCTTTACGTCTCAACGTCTTCAATTCCTTGTGCAACTCAAGAAACTAATCTTTCATCTCGTCCATCTTCTCATACACATCCGGACCCTCAGACGGCTCAAAATGAATGATGGTGTCCTCTACGCGAGGCAAAGTGTGCACAACGGGAGGTGGCACAGACATGACCAGGCTAGATGCCGACATGGAAGCAAAAGTAGGTGCAAAGCCTTCAGGCACAAAGTTGGGCGGCATTCCCCACGGGAATCCGAAAGGCATATTCGGCGCGAAGTGGGCGGTAGCAGTAGGCACGCTAGAGGCAACTACCTCTGAAATAACAGTCCTCGCGGGAGGAGTTGCAGGCATTGGAGAAGCTTGATTCTGAGCAGCAAGAACTGACTCCATCAGTGCAATCAGGCGGGCGATCTCATCCTTCAATTCTCTGTTCTCTTGCTCCAAATGCTCCATAATTTTCAGATGATTGGCTCGGGTATTGTACCGGTGAGTTTGCTTGGCTAAAGCACAGAAGAAACACCAATCATACATCTGGCAAAAACCTGCTTCTGCAAATGATGCATGAAATGCAATGCTTGATTATTATTTTTTTACTTTCAAGGTACTTACTATATTATTTTTTTATTTTCAAGGTACTTACTATATATGGCAATTGTAATAATTTGATATGACTAAAAAAATCTCTTTTTATTTATATAAATTGGAAGGATTACACTGAGTACAATTTCAGAAACCAAATGAAAAATACAAGAGGAAAGGAGACTAGGCATCCTAAGGATCCCTAACAACAATGTCAGAAGATCTGACTGTAGGCGCGTATTTCCTTCGAATGCGACGGATCTCGGTCTCAAAAGAAGTCTTCATCTGAATCTTCTCGAGGACAAGCTGATCAACAATCTTCTTCCAAGCAACGGAAGGCTGAGGCATGCTAGAAGATGGAACCTCTGGCTCTCTTTGTCCTTTCATCACTCGGTCTTCAAGTAGCTCAATAAGTGCATCTTTATCCTTAGACTCCAACTGCAACTCTTCATGCTTCTTGCTCAAAGCATGAAAACGCTCTTCCCACATATCCTTCTCTTGCTTCATCTTGGTGAGCGCGTCTTCCAACTCCTCTACATCTTGGTTAGGGAGAGTTAATGGCTCAACCGCAACCATAGACATAGGTCTTTCGTAAGGATAAGGCATCTTCAACTCTAAATCCCTCTTCTTCACCCAAAGAGTGTAGGCTTCCAAAGCTATACAATTGCGTGGACCAAGCTCGGACCTTCCTTTCCTATTCACATTATGCCAAGCATTCACAATCTCCTGCTTCAAATGTTGGGGATCTTTATCCTCTTGAAAGAAAAGACCTTCTAACAACATGTTATTAGGTTTTTCTCTCATGGGGAACCCAAGTTGACGACGAGCCAAAGCAGGGTTGTACTTAATTCCTCCTTGTGTACCAATGAGAGGCACATTAGAGAATTCGCCACAACTATCAATAATCTCCAAACTGCTCAAAGACGAATCATACCAAACTATATCATCATTAGTGTAGCGGGGTATTCGTTACCATTAGAGATATTGACTAAATCCAAGGTAAATCATACAAGTCGAGTCGCCACCGCACTTCTATTTATCCAAAGGAATGGTTAGAAAGCGAACAAAAACCTAAAAGTTTTATCAAGTCAAAAACTAGTAAAAATGTCAGAGATCTGGGTAAGGGGGTTGGTTATGCAATGGGAAGGTTTTAAGCACCCAAAACATCCTAGGTACTCCTAGGGAGCCCTTTTCACATTTGTTGTAAGGTTGTTATTTTGTGAAAATTTATTTGTGCAAACATGATTGAAGAGATGAGAAGAGAATATACAAGTTTATTTACATTTTTTTGTTTGCCTGCGTACCCTCTTAAAAAAGATTAGGATCAAAACCTCGTAGTTCGGGGTAAAAATCTCAAAATGAGTTGGTGAATTGATTGGTCCAAAAGCCTTAAGGTCTTTTGTTATCCAAGGGAGAAAACTCAACCTAAAACCACAAATCCACCATGTGAGGATAGCTTCAACATGCTAGTGAGGGATTAACCCTATAATAAGCATGGAAGACTCATTGTCCATCACTAAGGATAGAGGTGAGCATTACATCTACTTCAAGGATAACTCAAACCTAATAGCTAAAGGTTATGAAAAAGTTGATTAAGAAAATGGCCATTGAAACCACAAGAAGACATTTGAATGGGTTATATTTACCAATGAAAAGTATGCACAAAATGGTCAAAGTTGATTTAGAAGTTCAATTCAAAATAAGTGTTAAGAAAAGAAAGTTTGAAAATCAAAAGCATAAGGCTTAGGTTTCTAATGTTTGAAAACAAATGTAAAATGTTTGCACAAATGTTTTGGCTTGGGTTAAAGTGGAGAGAAGAAGAAGAATGGCTAAAGTCCTAATCATACAAGAGATAACGGATAAGAGAACAAGACCACAAATGGAGTTCCTCTCTTGAGAACATATTGATGATCTAAGTAGCTCTCATCCTTTGGAATATGCAAGCAAAAATAATAGTAAGCTCAAGCAATCAACAATCAATTTAGCTCTTGGAAAGTTCCTCAATGGCTCTTGAATCTCTCTCTCTTAAAAGCTCATGGCAATGGTTCCTCAATTTAGGCTCAATGTTGGGATCCCCTAGCACAAGAACACACACATTAAAAAGTTCCATCAAATAATCAAGAATGAACAAGAAGGAGTTTTAGAGATTGGTCCTTTCAAAGTCCTCTTCAACACTTATAGCATTCTAAAGGCTCAATGCCTAATTGCTCTTTGACTTTTATAGCACTCTAAAGGCCCAATGCCTAGTTGCTCTTTGACTCCATATTTTCATAGGGAAAGTCCTAAAGTCTAAGTCCATTTTGTCCATTTCTTTGCATTTGGTCCACAACAATCAAAACAAAACACAAGCACAGTAGCATATACACAATTATGTGCTCAAGTGAGCAAAAGGCAAATTGCATTAACATAAACATGTGCTCAAATGAGCAAAGGAAAAAAGCAAATGAATAATATGTACAAGAATAGTAAATTGCATAAAAGTAAAGTGCAAAAAGTAAATGTTAATGGTTAATGGTTAATGTTAGTAGTTAGTGTGCCATAAGGCAAATTTAGCGCTATGTTAAGCAATCGTAATTGGACTTATGTAGAAGTCACAACTATCTGAGACCGGTCAATAATAATGTAGGCAACAACAAAAGTTAGAAGTCTTTATTAGTGAACCAAGTTCCAACAACTTGCCATGCCAAAAAGAAGAAAAGAAATGATCTTGTATTGGTTTAAGTCCTTTGCATGATTTAGGGAGCAATCTATCCTTAATGCAAAGCCATTCACTTGATCAATTGATCAAGATGAATTAGATTTGAATCAAGGAAGATTAAACCTCCCTAATCAATGCTAACTTATTAACCTTTAACTCATTGATCCAAAAGAAAAGAAGAAGAAAAAGAAGATGGATAATAGAAATGAAAAGAATAAAGTGCATTAAAATAAAATGGAATATACCAATCAACAAGTGTTGACCAATGACATTGAGGATCATGGTCAAACTATCCAAAACAGAAGTGGGATGAAGATTGGAAGTCAAGAAATGAACAAAAATATTTTTGGCATTTTTAATATTTGAAAATAAACTTGAATTAAATTATTAAAGAAAGGTCAAACTTCTAATTCACTTCAAATCAACTTTGAAAAGTCCAAGTGAATTATCCCAAGTTCAATATGGTCAAACTAAGTTTGACAAAAAAATTCAGCATTTTTAAAAGTCAGAAACTATTTTTAATCAATTAAAAATGAATAAAAATAACCTAATTGAACTAAAATCTCAAATAAATCTCAAATCAATTAAAAAATTGATGAGAACATTTTTCATAGATCCATCATCATTCAAATAGGTTGAGAAAATATTTTTGTATGTTTTTGAATATCAAAAACTATTTAAAATGAATTAAAAATAACTAGAAAAGAGAAAATACACAAAAAATATCAAATGATAAAATAAAAAATATTAAAAATCATTTTTAAAAACTAGAATTAAAAATAGAAATAATGCAATTGGTCCCATATTTTTTGGAATTAAAATGAAAGAGTTATGAATTTTTGAAATTAAATGAAATAAAAGAAATAAAAAGGAAATTATGAAAATCAGAAAAAACCACAGCGCTTGGATGGAACCTCATTAATTGACGTGTCAAATCTGATGGTCATGAAGCGCGTGCGTACCAAAGGCTCAAGTCAAACGTGTCACACAATGCATTTAAAAAAGTTATAACAAACAAAGGTCATGATTCAATCTGGGAAATAGATCAAATGGTCCACATGCAATCTGGCAATGAGACGGTGGCCAGCGCCACCGTCTTCTCCGGTGAACTTTGGCGAAGCTCAAAAAATGCAAAGATTTAAATGTTCATTAAAATGGACGATCCAGGCACCGTTCGAAAGGTGAAGTGATGTACATCACTCCTATATCACTCACTTCCACTCTAGATTCCTATTAAGAGAGAAATCAGAGATGGAAGTTTGGTGATGTCCAACTGGACTTGCTTGATTTCAACAATTAAGCATACAATAATGATGCCTCTATAGAGAGGACTTCAGACAACACAATATTAAGGCCAATAAATCAAAGAACAAAGAGATTCGAAGCAAAAACCAGTTGATCCACACCTTTGGATTATGAAGATTTGAGTCCCTTTCCTTGGTTCCTTTTGCAAAACAGAACTTCAATGGATCAGATGATGAAGGTTTAGGAACTTTAGATTTGGAAATTCAACCAAATGCAATTGAATTTCAGATCTGAATTTTTGAAGAAAGATGAACTTAGTTCCTTTGGTATGCTTGAGGATTCACTCTTGCAGCATTTCAGGCACCCTTAGGTTGGTTAATTATGAAGCATAGAACATGTATTTATATCTGGAAATGGCTGAGTGCGTGAATTTACTCGTGTGCATGGCAAATGAATTTTCATTGCATGTGCTTGTATGATCATGTGGAAGGCCCAATGAAGATTAGAATGACCTGCTGAGCTCGTGTGGATTGCAAATGGACGTGTACAAGAAGTGTAAATAGCTCATGCATAGCAATTTGAACTGAATTTCACAAAATGCACTTAATCTTCATGCCTTCGAAAATGGTGCTTCCACACTCCAAATGCTACCTCATGAGTAATGGTTAGAAATCTTATTGCATAAGGACCAAATGATATGTTTCTCAAAATTTCAATTGGGCCTTGAAAATTGGTGAATTTTGAGTTTAAAGTATAGGGTGAAAAGCATGCAAAAGTGAAGTTTCCAAATTTGGCCAATGTTCAAGCCCTTCTGTCTCAATAATGAAAGCTCCGAATGATAAAATATTTAACATAAAAGTTGTATATCTTTTCAAGACAATCAATTTGGACTTAAATTTTGCATCATTTGGATTTTTGATGAAGAAGTTATGGGCACTTGAAGTTGGACTTTTTTCCATTTCAATGCATTTGGCCCAAAGTGACCTATAATGTTTTGCATTATCACATGTATTTCTTTTGAGATTTTAAAAATTTTCTCAACATAAAATTTTAATTAGACACAATAATCTTTCCAATGCATTTGGTTCCACCTCAAAATCATAAAAAATGAATGAGTTATGTTCTTGGGAAGTTGACCCAAAATTAGGGTTTCAGTGAAAATGACCTATAATGTCTTGGAATGGATGAAATCCAATTTTTATGAACATGAAAGTTGTGTATATTGTCCTTAAGAACATTGTTTCTCTTGGGATCATCTCCATTTGACCAATACACAAAAAGTTAAGTCTCAGTGCATTTCGAAATAGTCAGATGAATTGACTGATCAACTTCTCAAATCCACAACTCATATCTTGATGAATTGATGACTGATGACAGTCAAATAAGTTCAAATATGCATGAAATTATGAATTAAAGAACTTCCCTTGATTGTATTTGACCATGGGCTGAGGTTGCTTCATGAGCAAGGCACATTTGGTACACAGATGAATTAGGGTTTCCTTGGGAAACAAACCTCAAACCCTTTGATTTGCTTTTATCAAAATGATGAATTGAGATACTAGGGAGGCATATTTGATGGATGAGAGCTTTGGGAACCATTGCCATGCTTGCCTTCATCTTCTCTTGGCCATATCATTGCACAAAGGATCACCTATAAGCTTTTGACCCTATGATTGCTCGAGCTACAAACAAAAGATGTTAGTGACATATTTTTGTGCTTTTGGTTAGTAAACAAAAAATGAGAAAAGCAATAATATACAATTCAAGCATGCTTGGTGACCTCAAACCACTCACAAGAGGTCCCACCCAAAGGCAAGGGGAACCAAGATGCTTATGATCCTTGAGGCTTTGCAAATGCAATATTGTGATGCCATTAGGGATCTTAGGGCCAAAATTAGGGTCTTACAGATTCCCCTATTTAAGGTCATTCTAGCCGGAGAAGTGAAGGTTAAAATCTTCATCTCGACGAGGTAGAATGGGCTTAAATAATAACAAAGAGACGAACTTTGGTCCCTAAGAGACCTCATGATGCAAATGTATGTATGCAAACGGTAACACTCTGTGGGGACATGTGTCCACAAAGAAAGAAAGTAATCAGGAATAATTGAAAATCCACTGGAGTAACATACTCATAAATGGGACAGAGACTCTAGGGACTTTACTGGGGAGTAAAGGGATAAAAATGCGTGAGCAGGTCACGACTTGAAACTTGCTGAGAGACACGAAGGAAATCCATGAAATAAATCAATGGAAAGACTCGAGCTGACTCAAAGACGCATGCATTGGGGAATATGCCAATACAGCAAAAATTATCCGTAACGGATACTTCGGATAAAAATCCGGGCTCAGGCTAGGAGAATTCACTAAGAGACTTCGCTAGGGAAACACCCAAACAAGACTCCTCTGAGGAAGCAATGGGATGAGGTATTACCGGTTACTGGGTAATAAGCTCAAAGAGGCATGCGATTTGAACACCGGTTATAACATGCTCGGGAAGATGAATATCTAAGACCGGTATAAAGGTGAGAGATATCAAACATCCGAAATCATGTGAGGAAGACCTAGAAAGGTATACTTCAGCTCAGGAAAATCCGACTCCGCAAGGGACAAAAAGTTATAATTGGGAGTAGGGAGGAAGGAACACCAGGGATACCGGTTACTTGGCATATAATAGGTGACCAACCGAAGCGTGAATTGGGAAATATTACCAAGACACTCATCATCCAAAAGAGGGCTAAAAGCAAGCTCGATTATAGGATGGATATTCGATTCCAAAAAAAGGGATACGAATCTTACTCGACTGGGGAAGAACAAAAGGCTTCGACCAAAGAGTGCATGAGATATATTATCTATTACCGTCAGAACGTAGATAACATACTCGCATGGAAGAATATCCACAACCGGTTACAGGATTAATAAAGGATAAATCGACCGAAAAGCAAGGGCATCGGGATACCGAATACTAGGTATATAATGATGACCAATAAAGGGTAAATGAGAGATGACTCACTGGGGATACATTGACAAAGGCAACGATTCAGGAGATATATCACCGGTTACTGGGAGATATGCTCAAAAAAGGGGTGAAGGAATATCAGTACCGAATATTCGATAAAGATAACCGTCAAGGAAGGGATTACATCTACCGGATACTGGGTAGAAAACCACGGAAAGTAACCAACCGTTATCGATTAGGATGAACAGAAAGGTTAACTCTGCCAGAGGATAAAACAGGGTTTACAACTACCGGTATGAGGGTAGAAAACCAATGAAATGAGGCTTATAACTACCGGTATGAGGGTAGAAGGCCACAGGCTCCGCAGGGGAACATATGGATAATTACTGGTTAATGAGCAACTATTCATCTAGACCATGGGGAAGCGCAAGAAGCAGACACAAGAGGCCAATCTAGGATCAAACTAGATAGGCACGACGAAACAAGGCTTGTCCCTATGAGGATATAACTCGATGGGGAATTCCATCCCAATATATGTGTTGGGAGGAAACAGAAACAACCATCATCCACGAGGTCATAACTTTGTGGGGATTATGGAGGAAAAGATAAACACTTTCTGCTTATGGGGCTTACCCTATATGGAGAGATCAATCACCAACATTTGCTTGGGGAAACATAATACCCTCAAACAAGAGATAACAATCAAAGATATATGGCGAATAATGCAATATGAATATTTGAATGTTATCAATATGCATATATGCATGGTTTATGTATGATGAATGCTGACAAACATACATTTCTAACACAAACAGGTCCAACGAACAATACACAAACATCCAGTACTACATCTCAAGAGAGAAAGCCAGGACAACAAAGATCTCTGCAGGGGAATGAGCATCAGTCATTCCAGTTGAGAACATGATCACGGCGACTTCATTGGAGAAACTATCAAAGGGGATGATGGATCCTTGTGGGGATAAAACACCAACCAGAAGCTTCCAAAGGTCAACCAAATATTATCCCTACCTAGGGTCTCATCTGCTGAGGAGGAAAGGGAGCTGCATATCTTCTGCACGGGAGAGGAAACCACAAAAGGGTTTTGGAGGAAGAGGATACAAACATGCCAGGAATATGAACAAATGTCTTACCCTGTCGAGAATCTTACCATCCTTGGGAGAGCACTGAAGACATCCCCAATATCCCTTCATCATTGTGAATGTTCACTTTGTTTAAAAACAAACTATGAAAACTTTAAACAACGATATTTCTCAATTAAAACATGCAAAACATTTGTTGAATAGAAACAAATAAGAGTGTAAATAATTGGATAAAGGCTCAAAATTTATTTGATGGAATGGTAGTCTGCAAATGGCAAGACTCCATGGATCTTTACAAATTTGAAATTGGTGATATATATTGGAAAAGGCTACATTGAACATAATGACCATTTCTCCACCAATTCTGAATCCGTTGTATTTGAAGCTTTGGTTGATGATGAATGATCGAGAATCTCTAACAGATCGCAGTTTGTAGAACAAAGTCTTGTCAGGATGAAGTTACTTGCCAAATCCCTTTTTTTTTGCCTAGATTGCCCCAGGATGAGGTACTTAATCTAGCGGGATACATATATTCAAAAAAAAAAAATTATGTCTCTAATTTTTGCCTGGGTCGCCCTTTCGGGTTTTCAATCCACCGAGACGCTCATTTTTGCCTAAGCCGCCCTTTTGGGTTTTCAACTTAGCGAGCTATTTTTTTTATTTTTAGGCGAAGTATTTCTTGACTGCATCTGAGTTCACAGGACGAGTGAAATCCTCCTCATCCATAGTTATAAGTATCAATGCACCGCCTGAAAAAGGCTCTTTTGACAACATATGGACCTTCATAGTTTGGAGTCCACTTGCCCCTAGAATCGGGCGCGAAAGACAAGTCTTTCTTGAGCACAAGGTCACCTTCTCGGAACATACGAGGCTTGACCTTCTTATCAAAGGCTTTCTTCATCCTTTGCTGATATAACTGGCCATGGCACATGGCAGTCAATCTCTTCTCTTCAATCAAATTCAGTTGGTCATAACGACTCTGAATCCATTCAGCATCAGTCAACTTGGCTTCCATCAAAACTCTCATTGATGGGATCTCCACCTCTATTGGGAGCACAACCTCCATGCCGTAAACAAGAGAGAAAGGGGTTGCCCCTGTGGAAGTGCGGACAGACGTACGATATCCATGTAAGGCAAATGGTAGCATCTCATGCCAATCTTTGTACGTAACAACCATCTTCTGTACAATTCTCTTGATATTCTTATTAGCAGCTTCAACAACCTCATTCATCTTGGGTCTGTAAGGAGAAGAATTATGATGCGCAATCTTGAACTCGCCACACAACTCTTTCATTATTTTGTTATTTAAGTTTGATCCATTATCAGTAATGATCTTATCTAGCACACCATACCGGCATATGAGTTGATTCTTGATAAATTTCACGACCACCTGCCTGGTCACATTTGCATATGACGCTGCTTCCACCCATTTGGTGAAATAATCAATTGCTACGAGAATAAATCTGTGACCGTTGGATGCTTTCGGCTCTATCATGCCAATCATGTCGATTCCCCACATGGAGAAGGGCCATGGTGATGAAATCACATTCAGAAGTGTCGGGGGAATATGAATCTTATCAGCGTAAATCTGACACTTATGGCATTTCTTCACATATTTGCAGCAGTCAGACTCCATTGTCAGCCAATAGTAGCCTGCTCTCAACATCTTTCTAGCCATGGCATGTCCATTGGAATGTGTACCAAATGAACCCTCATGGACCTCAGTCATTAACAGGTCTGCTTCGTGTCTATCCACGCATCTGAGCAGCACCATGTCAAAATTTCTCTTATAAAGCACATCACCATTGAGGTAGAAACTGCCTGACAATCTCCTCAAAGTCTTCCTATCTTTCACAGATGCCCCAGGCGGGTAAGTCTGGCTCTAGAGGAAACACTTGATATCATAATACCATGGCTTATCATCTTGCACCTCCTCTACTGCAAATACATGAGCTGGTCTGTCCAAGTGCATTACAGTGATGTTGGTGACTTCATTCCAAAGTCTGACTACAATCATCGAAGCAAGTGTAGCGAGAGCGTCTGCCATCCGATTCTCATCTCGAGGAATATGATGGAAGTCAACTTCAGTAAAGAACGTTGAAATCCTCCTGGCATAATCTCTATATGGGATGAGGCTGGGCTGATTCGTTTCCCATTCACCCTTAATCTGATTAACAACGAGGGCCGAATCACCATAAACATCGAGATGTTTGATCCTAAGATCAATACATTCTTCCAATCCCATAATACAGGCCTCATACTCAGCCACATTATTCGTGCATTTGAAAGTTAGCCTTGTTGTAAAAGGAAAATGTGTGCCCTGAGGAGTGATAATCACTGCCCCAATACCATTTCCGTACTGATTTACAGCGCCATCAAACACCATACTCCATCTGGAACTAGGCTCTGGCCCTTCATCAAGCGTAGGCTCATCACAATCTTTCATTTTCAAATATAGAATCTCCTCATCTGGGAAGTCATACTGAACTGACTGATAATCTTTGATCGGTTGATGTGCCAAGTGGTCTGCCAAAATACTACCTTTTATCGCCTTCTGAGCTCGATACTCGATATCATACTCAGATAACAACATCTTCCAACGGGCAATCCTCCCTGTTAAAGCAGGCTTCTCAAAGATATACTTGATTGGATCCATTTTGGATATCAACCAAGTCGTATAATTCAACATATATTCGCGTAAGCGCTTAGCAACCCAAGCTAAAGCACAACATGTCTTCTCAAGCATTGAGTATTGAGACTCACAATCGGTAAACTTCTTACTCAAGTAATAGATGGCATACTCTTTCTTTCCCGATTCGTTCTGCTGACCAAGGACACAACCCATTGAGTCTTCAAGAACTATCAGATACATAATCAATGGTCTCCCTTCAACAGGCGGAGACAGAATCGGAGGTTCAGACAAATACTCTTTAATGTTGTCAAAAGCTTTTGGCAATCCTCGGTCCAATCATGAGACTGATCTTTTCGGAGGAGCTTGAATATTGGTGCACATGTGGCAGTCATGTGGGATATGAACCTGGAAATACAATTCAAGCGGCCAAGAAAACCTCGGACTTGCTTCTCAGTTTTGGACGCAGGCATCTCTTGTATTTCTTTGACCTTGGCAGGATCAACCTCAATACCTCTTTCACTAACGACAAAGCCCAAATGCTTGCCGGAACGGACTCCAAATATACACTTGTTGGAATTCAGACGAAGCTTGTACTTCCTCAAACGCTGAAAAAGCTTCAACAAGTGCTCTACATGTTCAACTTCGGTTCTTGACTTAGCGATCATATCATCAACATATACCTCAATCTCCTTGTGCAGCATATCATGAAACAAGGTAGTCATGGCTCCGGCGTTCTTCAAACTGAAGGGCATCACTCGATAATAGAATGTTCTCCAAGGTGTGATGAATGTTGTCTTCTCCATATCCTCGGGTGCCATTTTGATCTGGTTATATCCGGAAAATCCGTCCATAAATGAGAAGACCTTGAACTTAGCTGTATTATCTACCAACATATCAATATGTGGTAGAGGGAAATCATCTTTCGGGCTAGCTTTATTCAAGTCTCTATAGTTCACACACATCCGGATTTTTCCATCTTTCTTAGGCAAGGGCACAATATTGGCCACCCATTGAGGATATGTAGAAGTCACCAGAAACCCCGTATCAATTTGCTTCTGAACTTCCTCCTTGATTTTTACTGCCATATCGGGATGAGTTCTTCTGAGCTTCTGCTTCACAGGCACGCACTCAGGCTTCAAAGGTAGGAAATGTTGCACGATATCTGTATCTACACCAGGCATGTCTTCATATGACCAGGAAAAGACGTCAACATATTCTCGTAGCAACTCAATCAACCCCTTCTTACCAGATTCTTCCAGGAGTGCCCCAATCTTCACTTCTCGCACACAATCTCCAGATCCCAAGTTGACTGTTTCCAGATTCTCAAGATGCGGCTGAATGATCTTCTCTTCATGCTCAAGTAGACGGGTAATCTCGTCGGGAATCTCTTCAACATCATCTTCTTCCGCCTCAAATACAGAGAATTCAAAGTTGGGAGATGGTGTTGGATCATTATGTTCAATGGGTTTGATTAACCTGCATAATGATTTTGGATATAAAAGAAACTTTAGAAATCAAACAAGGCAAATCATTATACAGATCAAAAGATTGATTTTGTTTTTATTTTTAGGGTTTTATGTGATCACCAATTTCATGCAAGAAAGCGAAAAGGAAAAGTAATTTGGAAAAACAAACATTTAACATGAATTTATTGAATGAAACATCATTGTATTTATGTGCCAACAATGTCATCACTTCTCCTTTTGGAATGGGAGAAGGGTTTTTAAACACAATGAACATTACTTTGACTTATGGATAACTGTTGGAATATCCACAGCGACCCAATTATTGCAGATCCCTCCAGGGATAATGAAATTGCCAGAATCCTCTTCCTCTTTTTCCAAAATGGCAGCAGCCTCTTCGTCTTGACCGGTGTGGATAAATCCACCACTCTTGAACAATCCTTGCTTGTTGAAGACCCCAGAAGAATATCCTATGCCAGCCCGGGACTTGTTGTCTTCCAACTCAATCATCTGCCCCAAACCGGAAGTTGCACCATGCTCAATGGCCAACTTTACATCTTTACAGGAAGCAAACGAAGGAGATCTCTTCTCAACAGGTTCAACAATAGATAAAGCCTGGAACAGAGTTCCAACTTCATCCTCAGCTTCTATATAAGAGAAGGAAGACAAATGGCTTACCAGGAGAGCCTTTTCTCCCCCTACCACCATCAGCTTCTTATTCTTCACAAATTTCAGTTTCTGGTGTAGGATGGATGTCACGGCGCCAACCTCGTGAATCCATGGTCTGCCTAGGAGACAACTATACGATGGGTGAATGTCCATAACCTGGAAGGTAATCTGGAAATCACTTGGTCCGATTTTGACTGGGAGATCAACCTCACCAATCACAGTTTTGCGAGACCCATCGAGAGGCTTCACAACTACTCCAATCTGCCTCATGGGAGGCCCCTAATATGATAATTTTGCAAGAGTGGTCTTCGGCAATACATTCAATGATGACCCTGTGTCTACCAACACATTGGACATGGCGTCATCTTTGCAGCTCATGGATATATGTAATGCCAAGTTGTGGTCTCTTCCCTCATCAGGGAGATCAGCGCCACAAAAACTCAAATTGTTACAAGCGGTGATGTTTGCAACAATGCTGTCAAATTGTTCTATCGTGACATCATGATCCACATACGCCACATCCAACACCTTCTGCAGAGCTTCTCAGTGTGGTTCTGAATTTAATAGCAATGATAACACAGATATTTTGGATGGCGTTTGTAGAAGCTGATCTACAACGTTGTACTCACTTCTTTTGATGAGCCTCAGCATCTCATCATAATCTTCTCTCGTATTGCCACTCGGGCCAGCAGAAGCAGGAGTTCTCAACGTAGAGGAGGGCTTAGCAACAAGTGCCGGATTCTGAGCGCTCACAGCATTCCCAATCGGGCGTTCAATAAAATCAGTATCAACACTTCCTCGAGCATCAGCTTGAGGCTTCAATGGAGCCGAAAAAACACGACCGCTACGGGTCAAACCGCTGACGTCGGCAATATTAACGACATATGAAGAAGGCAGGGACACCTCTTTCCCATTTTCCACTGCTACAGCATTATAGCGATAGGGGACCGCCTTCTCAGAAGAGTACGGTACAGGGCCGACTGGCTTAATAGTCAGAGCAGGAGAAACCTTCTGCTTGCTACCATCATACTTGATGACAATGGGCTCGGGTATCCGGAATACCGGAGAAATTATGTTGACTTCAACAACATCTTCATCAACATTTCTGTTTTGAAGGATCTCAATGACTCCCTCATCCAGCATTTATTGAACATCTCTGCGTACTTGGCGACACCCTCTCTGATTAACAGAACAGACTCGACATCTATCGTGGTCATGCTCATAATGGCTATAGTCACACAGCAAACGATGCATCTTAACCAGCGATTGTCGAATATGACTGACATATTTGACTTTATACTTGCCAGGACAGCCCTGGACCATATTGACAGATTTCCCATGCTCGGGCAATGGGTTCTTCTTCACATTCGGGCCTACGTCCTCGAAAAACAACATCCCACTTCTCACAAGGTCTTGCACCTTGGTCTTCAAGGGATAACAATTCTCCACGTCATGTCCGGGAGCACCGGAATGATATACACAGTGAAGTTCTGGTTTGTACCACCACTGGGGGTTAGCAGGTACAGCGGGAGGACTCGTGGAGTGATTAACTTTCTATCAATCAAAGATGGATAGAGTTCAGCGTAAGTCATCGAAATGGGATCAAAAGTGACCCTTTTCCTCTCGTAGCTGGTGTTGGCATTGTTGTTGTTCTCTCGAGGCTGGTAGGCCTGCTGTTGTTGTTGCTGATATTGCTGAGATGGTTGTTGTTGATAATGCTGAGCTTCCCTGAAAACAGGTGCTATATGAGCCACCTGATGCTGGTTGTTGACTGGGCGGGCAATCTTCCTCTTCACAGAGGGTCTTCTCTTGACATGGGAAGACACAACATGTGCCTCTCCCTCCTTCTTGTTTGCAAAGCTTCCATATCTCTTTGCTGAAGAGCCTTTCTCTCGAATCAAGCGTCCTTCACGGACCCCCTCTTCCAGTCTCATCCCCATATTCACCATCTCGGTGAAGTTTGAGGGACCACTGGCTATCATTCTCTCGTAATAGAACGAACTCAAGGTCTTTAAAAAGATCTTGGTCATCTCTTTCTCCTCAAGGGGTGGCACTATCTGAGCTGCCAACTCGCGCCACCTCTGGGCGTATTCTTCGAAGGTCTCTTTCTCTTTCTGGGACATTGCCCTCAATTGGTCCCTATCAGGAGCCATATCCACATTGCATTTATATTGCTTGATAAAGGCCTCGCCGAGATTGTTGAAAGAGCGGATGTTCGAACTTTCCAGACCCATGTACCAACGGAGAGCGGCACCGGACAGACTGTCCTGGAAATAATGGATGAGCAGTTTGTCATTATCGGTTTGCGTCGACATCTTGCGAGCATACATCACAAGATGGCTGAGAGGGAATGTGTTTCCCTTATACTTCCCAAAGTCAGGTACTTTGAATTTAATAGGGATCTTCACGTTGGGCACGAGGCACAACTCAGCAGCACTTTTACCAAAGAGGTCTTTCCCCCTCAAAGTCTTTAGTTCCTTGCGAAGCTCAAGGAATTGATCTTTCATGTCATCCATCTTCTCATAAACGTCTGGGCCCTCAGATGGCTCAGAATGGTAGATGGTATCTTCAACTCTTGGTAATGTGTGCACAACGGGAGGTGGCACTGAAAGGACCGGGCTAGATGCCGGCAAAGAAGCAAGAGTAGGAGCAAAACCCTCTGGCACAAAATTGGCGGGCATTCCCCAAGGGAACCCGGCTGGCATAGATGGCGTAAAGTGGGATGTTGGAGCAGGCACAGTAGAAGTCGCAATCTCAGAAATGACCGTCCTCTGGGGAGGAGTTGCAGGTGTTGGAGAAGACTGGCTCTGGGCAGCCATGAATGACTCCATCAGGGCAGTCAATCTGGCTACTTCCTCCTTCAGCTCGCGGTTCTCTTGTTCCAAATGATCCATCAGTTTCGATGAGTTGGCTCATGTGTAGTACCGGTGAGTCAGCTTGTCTTCAAAATAAATGAAGAACACACAGTTAGACCATAGGACAAGAAGCCGGGAACAAAACCTGCTTATGCACATGTTGCATGCAATGCTTGTGCATATGATTTGTTTTTTATATCAGAGGAACTTTAGAGTTCTATTTGCAAATTTTGGGAAATATTACACTTTTATCATATATGGAAACATCTCATCAGTAATATCTGGAAAATATTTTTTAACCAAAGAAGTACAACATTGGTAACCAAACGCAATACAAGAGAAAAGGAAAATGATCATCCTATGGATCCCTAGAAACAATCATCTAAAGCTCGGGACACAGGAAGATAAGATGCACAAAGCCTCTTCACCTCCTCCTCATAGGCTGCCTCCATATCTGCCTTCTCCTTGGCGATTCGATCGTACTTCCTCTTCCAAAACCTGGAGGACTGAGGAAGTAGAGAAGTCCATGCATCATTAGGATCATCAATAACCTGATGCTCGAGAAACTCAATTAAAGCATCCTTCTCCTTGATCTGCTGAAGCAACTCTTCTCGTTCCCGGACCCAAGCACGTGAACGGTCTTCGTCTCTCAACTCCTCTACTCCTTGGTCAGGGAGGGTTGAAGGCCCAACCGCAACCAAAGGTGTAGGTCTCGGATACTCGTAAGGCATGAGGTACTCAGAAGCTCTCCTCCTAACCCAAGCAGTGTAAGGCTCCAAAGCGACACAGTTCTTCGGACCTAACTCCTTCCTTCCTTTCCTACAAATCTTGCGCCAAGCGCGGACCATCCTGTCCTTCAAGCCTTGGGGATCTTTACCCTCCTGAAAGAATACACCCTCTAACAGGATGTTATTGGGTTTATCCTTTAGGGGGAACCCAAGCTGACGACGTTCCAAAACGGGGTTGTAGCTAATCCCACCACATGTACCAAGAAGAGGTACATTGGAGAATTCACCACTAGAGTCGATAATTTGCACACCATCATACACACGGTTGTACCAAGAGATATCATCATTAGTGAGAGACATAAGTCTCGTGGGCCAATGTAGACATCCCTTGTTCTCCTTGAAGGCAACCGTCTGCGGCAAGTGAGAAATAAACCACTTGTACAACAGAGGCAAACAGCATACAATGGCACCACCGCCCTTTGCATTCCTCATATGCAAAGAAAAGTAAGTGTCACCCAACAGAGTCGGAACGAGATTAAGAGTGGAGAAAATCCTAATAGCGTTCACATCCACAAACTTGTCGATGTTGGGGAATAACACTAACCCATAGATGAGAAGTACAAATATGGCCTCAAAGGCGTCCTTACTCATGGCCTTCCCATACATAGTAGCTTGAGCAACAAGAAACTCAGAAGGGAGACCTTGAATTCCACCTTTGGTAGTCATATGAGCATCAACCAGAGATTCATCTATATGCAACATATCAACCATCTCTCGAGAAGTAGGAATACTCTCCAAGCCACTGAACAACAACTGGTCTAGAATAGGTATGCCCACAAGATAGGCATACTCCTCAAGTGTGGGCAAAAGCTAAAAATCTGGAAATGTGAAGCAATGGTACAAAGGATCATAAAACTGCACCAATACACTCATCAACCCTTCGTCCACCTGAGTAGTCAGAAGAGATAGAAGCTTCCCAAAACGAGCCTTGAAACCCAAAGGATCTAATACATAGGATGTCAATTTCCTTAGCTCTTTCAAGTTTGGTTATCTGAAACTGTACTTCTTTGTATTCCTTCTTTGTCTTTCCATGTCTGAAAATTTGCAAATAGACCTCTTAAGTTCCTTGAAGATTTTCTTATTATTTTGATGATATGGATGCAAATGGGTGCATGAAGGCATGAATGCAACAATCACACTCAAGGATCAAGCAAAGCACACCAAACAAAGGTCATGGGATGGATCATACTATCCTTAATATCAATCATCCATTTTGGTGGATTATGGTTTACACCTTATCAACACCCAAGTTCCATTGATATTAAGGATACATGAACGGATCAACCATGAATCAAGGGTTTGTTGCAAGTCACGAGCATGGAGTCTCGGTTTAAGAACCACCCATAGGGAGTGTACTAGGGTTTAAACCGGCCAAACATGTTCTACAAGAGGTTCCCATAGTCATCATCCCATCTTTCGGATATTATCGGAGAAACGACTACTCGTATTCCAAAAACATTCTCAAGAGAGACTCTTATGAGTGTAGTATCGCGTAACAATCGTATCAAATCTTACACTTGAACGACTTTCGCACTACATCATAAGAATAGGCCACGAGGGGCTTGGTAAACTAAGGTCCTTGGCTTCTAAGGTCTATATTGGAAAGAGTAATGTCTAATCACAACTACTTGTGTGACATTATTTATCCCAACATGACCTCCACCAAGTGAATGGACTTGTAAGTCAACTTGCTAAGGAATAACTCCACACAAGTCAACAAGACTATGTCATTCTCCTATCCTAAGTGCACTCGAGTTCGGGTATAGAACTCATCTCACAAAGATCACCAAGCATTCAAGGAACTAATATTCAAGCAATTCAATCATTACATACAATACAGTAATCCCAAATTGCACAAAAAATATGTCACCTAACAATATACAATACAACAAATCTGAAAAGTAGGCAAAACCCACTAGGAAAATCTTATCCCCAGCAGAGTCGCCACTTTTCTGTAGCGGGGTATTCGTTACCATTAGAGATGTTGACTAAATCCAAGGTAAATCATACAAGTCGAGTCGCCACCGCACTTCTATTTATCCAAAGGAATGGTTAGAAAGCGAACAAAAACCTAAAAGTTTTATCGAGTCAAAAACTAGTAAAAATGTCAGAGATCTGGGTAAGGGGGTTGGTTATGCAATGGGAAGGTTTTAAGCACCAAAAACATCCTAGGTACTCCTAGGGATCCCTTTTCACATTTGTTGTAAGGTTGTTATTTTGTGAAAATTTATTTGTGCAAACATGATTGAAGAGATGAGAAGAGAATATACAAGTTTATTTACATTTTTTTGTTTGGATGGATAAACCCATTACCTACGTACCTCTTAAAAAAGATTAGGATCAAAACCTCGTAGTTCGGGATAAAAATCTCAAAATGATTTGGTGAATTGATTGGTCCAAAAGCCTTAAGGTCTTTTGTTATCCAAGGGAGAAAACTCAACCTAAAACCACAAATCCACCATATGAGGATAGCTTCAACATGCTAGTGAGGGGTTAACCTTATAATAAGCATGGAAGACTCATTGTCCATCACTAAGGATATAGGTGAGCATTACATCTACTTCAAGGATAACTCAAACATAATAGCTAAAGGTTATGAAAAAGTTGATTAAGAAAATGGCCATTGAAACCACAAAAAGACATTTGAATGGGTTATATTTACCAATGAAAATTATGCACAAAATGGTCAAAGTTGATTTAGAAGTTCAATTTAAAATAAGTTTTAAGAAAAGAAAGTTTGAAAATAAAAAGCATAAGGCTTAGGTTTCTAATGTTTGAAAACAAATGTTAAATGTTTGCACAAAAGTTTTGGCTTGGGTTAGAGTGGAGAGAAGAAGAAGAATGGCTAAAGTCCTAATCATACAAGAGATAAGGGATAAGAGAACAAGACCAAAAATGAAGTTCCTCTCTTGAGATCATATTGATGATCCAAGTAGCTCCCATCCTTTGGAATATGCAAGCAAAAATAATAGTAAGCTCAAGCAATCAACAATCAATTTAGCTCTTGGAAAGTTCCTCAATGGCTCTTGAATCTCTCTCTCTTAAAAGCTCATGGCAATGGTTCCTCAATTTAGGCTCAATGTTGGGATCCCCTAGCACAAGAACACACACATTAAAAAGTTCCATCAAACAATCAAGAATGAACAAGAAGGAGTTTTAGAGATTGGTACTTTCAAAGTCCTCTTCAACACTTATAGCATTCTAAAGGCTCAATGCCTAGTTGCTCTTTGACTTTTATAGCACTCTAAAGGCCCAATGCCTAGTTTCTCTTTGACTCCAGATTTGCATAGGGAAAGTCCTAAAGTCTAAGTCCATTTTGTCCATTTCTTTGCATTTGGTCCATAACAATCAAAACAAAACACAAGCACAATAGCATATACACAATTATGTGCTCAAGTGAGCAAAAGGCAAATTGCATTAACATAAACATGTGCTCAAATGAGCAAAGGAAAAAAGCAAATGAATAATATGTACAAGAATAGTAAATTGCATAAAAGTAAAGTGCAAAAAGTAAATGTTAATGGTTAATGGTTAATGTTAGTAGTTAGTGTGCCATAAGGCAAATTTAGCGCTATGTTAAGCAATCGTAATTAGACTTATGTAGAAGTCACAACCATCTGAGGTCGGTCAATAATAATTAGGCAACAACACAAGCTAGAAGTCTTGATTAGTGAACCAAGTTCCAACAACTTGCCATGCCAAAAAGAAGAAAAGAAATGATCTTGTATTGGTTTAAGTCCTTTGCATGATTTAGGAAGCAATCTATCCTTAATGCAAAGCCATTCACTTGATCAATTGATCAAGATGAATTAGATTTGAATCAAGGAAGAATAAACCTCCCTAATCAATGCTAACTTATTAACCTTTAACTCATTGATCCAAAAGAAAAGAAGAAGAAGAAGAAGAAGAAGAAGAAGATGGATAATGGAAATGAAAAGAATAAAGTGCATTAAAATAAAATAGAATATACCAATCAACAAGTGTTGACCAATGACATTGAGGATCATGGTCAAACTATCCAAAACAGAAGTGGGATGAAGATTGGAAGTCAAGAAATGAACAAAAATATTTTTGGCATTTTTAATATTTGAAAATAAACTTGAATTAAAATATTAAAGAAAGGTCAAACTTCAAATTCACTTCAAATCAACTTTGAAAAGTCCAAGTGAATTATCCCAAGTTTGACAAAAAAACTCAGCATTTTTAAAAGTTAGAAACTATTTTTAATCAATTAAAAATGAATAAAAATAACCTAATTGAACTAAAATCTCAAATAAATCTCAAATCAATTAAAAAATTGATGAGAACATTTTTCATAGATCCATCATCATTCAAATAGGTTGACAAAATATTTTTGTATTTTTTGAATATCAAAAACTATTTAAAATGAATTAAAAATAACCAGAAAAGAGAAAATTCACAAAAAATATCAAATGATAAAATAAAAAATATTAAAAATCATTTTTAAAAACTAGAATTAAAAAGAGAAATAATGCAATTGGTCGCATATTTTTTGGAATTAAAATGAAAGAGTTATGAATTTTTGAAGTTTAATGAAATAAAAGAAATAAAATGGAAATTATGAAAATCAGAAAAAACCACAGCGCTTGGATGGAACCTCATTAATTGACGTGTCCAATCTGATGGTTATGAAGCGCGCGCGTACCAACGGCTCAAGTCAAACGCGCCACACAATGCATTTAAAAAAGTCATAACAAACAAAGGCCATGATTCAATCTGGGAAATAGATCAAACGGTCCACATGCAATCTGGCAATGAGACGGTGACCAGTGCCACCGTCTTCTCCGGTGAACTCCGGCGAAGCTCAAAAAATGCAGAGATTTAAATGTTCATTAAAATGGACGATCCAGGCACCGTTCGAAAGGTGAAGTGATGTACATCACTCCTATATCACTCACTTCCACTCTAGATTCCTATTAAGAGAGAAATCAGAGATGGAAGTTTGGTGATGTCCAACTGGACTTGCTCGATTTCAACAATTAAGCATACAATAATGATGCCTCTATAGAGAGGACTTCAGACAACACAATATCAAAACCAATAGATCAAAGAACAAAGAGATTTGAAGCAAAAACCAGTTGATCCACACCTTTGGATTATGAAGATTTGAGTCCCTTTCCTTGGTTCCTTTTGCAAAACAGAACTTCAATGGATCAGATGATGAAGGTTTAGGAACTTTAGATCTGGAAATTCAACCAAATGCAATTGAATTTCAGATCTGAATTTTTGAAGAAAGATGAACTTAGTTCCTTTGGTATGGTTGAGGATTCACTCTTGCAGCATTTCAGGCGCCCTTAGGTTGGTTAAGTATGAAGCATAACACATGTATTTATAGCTGGAAATGGCTTAGTGCATGAGTTTACTCGTGTGCATGGCAAATGGATTTTCATTGCATGGGCTTGTGTGATCATGTGGAAGGCCCAATGAAGATTGGAATGACCTGCTGAGCTCATGTGGATTGCAAATGGACGTGTACAAGAAGTGTAAATAGCTCATGCATGGCAATTTGAACTGAATTTCACAAAATGCACTTAATCTTCATGCCTTCGAAAATGGTGCTTCCAAACTCCAAATGCTACCTCATGAGTACTGGTTAGAAAGCTTATTGCATAAGGAACAAATGATATGTTGATCAAAATTTCAATTGGGCCTTGGAAATTAGTGAATTTTGAGTTTAAAATATAGGGTGCAAAGCATGCAAAAGTGAAGTTTCCAAATTTGGCAAATGTTCAAGCCCTTCTGTCTCAATGACTCAAGCTCCGAATGATAAAACCTTTTACATGAAAGTTGTAGATCTTCTCAAGACAATAAATTTGGACTTAAAGTTTGCATCATTTGGATTTTTGATGAAGAAGTTATGGGCACTTGAAGTTGGACTTTTTTCCATTTTAATGCATTTGGCCCAAAGTGACCTATAATATTTTGCATTATCATATGTATTTATTTTGAGATTTTGAAAACTTTCTCGACATAAAATTTTAAGTAGACACAATAAGCTTTCCAATGCATTTGGTTCCACCTTAAAATCATAAAAAATGAATGAGTTATGTTCTTGAGAAGTTGACCCAAAATTAGGGTTTCAGTCAAAATGACCTATAATGTCTTGGAATGGATAATGACCTTCCAAGATTCAAATAAAATTTTGATGAACATTAAAGTTGTTTATATTGTCCTTAAGAACATTTTTGATCTTGGTATCATCTCCATTTGACCAATACACAAAACGTTAGATCTCAGTGCATTTCAAAATAGTTAGATGAATTGACTGATCAACTTCTCAAATCCACAACTCATATCTTGATGAATTGATGATTGAGTATAATCAAATAAGTTCAAATATGCATGAAATGATGAATTAAAGAACTTCCCTTGATTTTATTTAACCATGGGCTGAGGTTGCTTCATGAGCAAGGCACATTTGGTACACAGATGAATTAGGGTTTCCTTGGGAAACAAACCTCAAAACCTTTGATTTACTTTGATGAAAATGATGAATTGAGATACTAGGGAGGCATATTTGATGTATGAGAGCTTTGGTAACCATTGTCATGCTTGCCTTCATCTTCTCTTGGCCATATCATTGCACAAAGGATCACCCATAAGCTTTTGACCCTATGATTGCTCGAGCTACAAACAGAAGATGTTAGTGACATATTTTTGTGCTTTTGGTTAGTAAACAAAAAATGAGAAAAGCAATAATATACAATTCAAGCATGCTTGGTGACCTCAAACCACTCACAAGAGGTCCCACCCAAAGGCAAGGGGAACCAAGATGCTTATGATCCTTGAGGCTTTGCAAATGCAATGTTGTGATGCCATGAGGGATCTTAGGGCCAAAATTGGGGTCTTACAATTAGTGAGAGGCATAAGTCTTTGAGACCACCTTAGACATTGTTTGTTCTCCACAAAAGCAGGCATCTGAGGCAATTGTGGAATAAACCACTTGTACATAAGAGGAATACAACGAACATTCGTTCCACCACCTTTAGAATTCCTTAGATGCAAAGAGAAATACATATCACCCAACAGAGTAGGCACAAGATTCCCGATCAAGAAAATCCTAATGGCGTTAACATCAACAAAACCGTCAATGTTAGGGAACAAAGATAATCCATAGATGAGCAACACAAAGATAGCTTCAAAAGCATCCACACTACCGGCTTGAGCAAAGGCAATAGCTTCCTTGATGAGGAAATCATATGTCAACCCAAATAATCCTCCTTTCATCACCCAATGAGCCTCTATCTCAGGCTTCTTCAAGTGAAGAGCTTTAGCAATAAGATTAGACCGGGGAATCTCCTCCACTCCACTAAAAGGCACTCTACTAGAAATAGGTATGATGAGAATACTCCTCCAATGTAGGCACAAGCTGAAAATCTGGGAAAGTGAAACAACGGTAGAGAAGATCATAGAACTGCACTAGCACACTCAAAAGTATTTCAACCACATCAGTAGACAAGATGGATATAAGTTTCCCATGACATTGTTTAAAGTCCAAGGGATCTAATACAAAAGATGCTAGCTTCCTTAACTCTTTCAAGTCGGGACAACTGAAACTGTACTTCTTAGTGTTCCATCGTCCACAATCCATGGTCTGAAAATATTTGCAAATAATACCTCAGTTCCTTGAAATTTTTGTGTGATGAATGTTATGATGCGCATGAATGCATGAATGCAATAATCATAAATAAGGGATCACACACAACGCAAACAAAGGTCAAAGGATGAATCAAGTCATTGTCAAGATCAATCATCCATTTTGGTGGATTATGGTTTACACCTTATTAACACCTAAGTTCCATTGATATTGACAAGACTTGATAGGATCAACCAAGAATCAAGGGTTTGTTGCAAGTCACGAGCATGGAGTCTGGGTAAGAACCATCCCAAAGGAGTGAACTAAGGATAAAAACCTGTAGATCATGTTCTAAAAAGTTCCCAGAGTCTTAATTCCATCTATCGGATATTACAGGTTAAGATGACTGACACATCGACACATAATATTCTCAAGAGAAACTCGTTTGAGTGTAGTATCGCGTAACAACTGTTATCAAGTCTACACTTGAACAGTCTCCGCAATACGTCCTAAATAGGCCAAGAGAGGGTTGATGTTCTACGGTCCTTAACTTCTCGGACCCAATTAGAGACAATAATTCCTAACCACAAATACTTGTGTGACATTTCCAAATCCAAAAGAGTCTCCACTGAGCAGATGGGTCTCAAGCCAACTTGTTAAGGACTACTCCACACAAGTCGAACATGACTATACATTCCTCCTATCTTAATTGCACTCAAGTTTGTGTTAGAACTTATCTCACCATTCAGAGATCACCAAGCACAACAAGCAAATTATATCACACATACATGTATATAAACATCACATATTCACATATATATACACACAAAAAGTAGGCTAAACCCACTGGAGACTACTCCCCAGCAGAGTCGTCACTTAATTTTTGTAGCAGTAAATTCTTGGTCATCAAGCTATGGATAAGCTAGAGATCAAATAACAAGAGTCGCCACCACGCTTTTATTGTTTCCAAGGGAAAAGGGAAAAAGTACGAACAAAACCTAAAACTAAGAAGTTTTCAAATCAAAACTAATAAAATGTCAGAGATACAGGTAAGGGGGTTGGTTACACAGAGGGGAGGTGTTAGCACCCAAAGTGTCCTAGGTACTCCTAGGGAGCCCTTTTTGTGTGCATATGTACTTGGTATAAAGTGATGTTTACAAACAAATAGAATGGGGGGATGAGAAAAGAATTCATTAATTATACTTTTGTGTTTGACAAGACCTTCGGTCTTGTGCTTACGTACCAACATAAAAATGAGGGATCAAAACCTCGTAGTTCGTGATACAAATTTCAAAGTGGATGCATTGCTTTTAACAAAAATTAAGTTTGAAAGGCACAAAGGCCTAAAATGGTTTGAAAGAGTTATTTTTTTTTGGCTTTTTGAATGTTTAAGTCAAGTATGAAAAATGCAATGGCAAGGCCAACGTTTCTATCTTTTTTTGCAAAAGTGGTCAAAGTTTAGAACAAAATAAGTTCAATCAAAGAAGGTTTTGAAAAAGGAGGGAGAGATTTTTTAAATTTAAGAAATAGGGAGAATAAGAAGAGACTATCCTATGTATAAAATTAAAAGTTTAGAGTTGAAAAGATCTGACCAAATGGGTAGCAATCTAATGGATAAGAATGTCAATAGAAACCCAGAATTCCCTTGGACTTTTAGAATCAACCAACACACAAATGCAAAATTATATTATCTTTAAGAGAAAGGCATCAAAAAAAGATAGCCACATCCAAGCTTATCCATTCCATGATCTTCTTCAAGATAGCCCATGTAACAAATGAATTTCACAAGTCACATGTTCAAAATAACAGCTTCACAATGATCATGTTGCAGATGAACTTAGAGAGATCTTGAATGATGTATCAGATGAAGTTTCAAATTGCAAGCACTTGGTTTCTCAATAAGTTGGCATTGGCCAAGTCCTTTAGCATATGAAGGTTGCCTAGATTCTAAGTCCATTTGTCCAAGATCAAGCCAACAGTCCACACAAAAAGGTTTTTAGGATTTTTGTTGTTATTATGTACATTAATGGTCAAAGACCACACAAACAAACAAAGTATACACAAAACAAAGTATATCACACAATATGGTCCAAATGGACAAAGTGAAAATTGCATTAATATAAACAATTAGAATGATATGAACAATGGAAAATGAAATAAAATGCTAAAAGTAAATTGCATTAAGGTAAATGGCTTGAATTTAAATGTTAGTAGTTAATAGGTTAAAAGTTAGTATTGTTTTGCTTTTGCTTTTCATTTTAAGACATTCTTTGGAGAACACTCAACCCACTTATCACAAGCATGGATCCTTGAACCAAGATATCTTCCAAAGGAAGGAAAAAAGAACAAGTTTCCACACAAGACCATGAAAGAGGGGAGACTTACAATCTCACTAACTAGAATGCTTATGCCTTTTATATCACAAATTTAGCGCTACTTTAAGCAATCGTAATTGGACTTATGTAGAAGTCACAACTATTTGAGGCCGGGAAATAGAATTTTGGTGTTAATGCATGTTAGAGACATAGTATAATAGACTATGCTCATGAAACATACCACACACAAAAAGAATATGCAAAAGGTGTGGCCTAATCTCATCCATACTCATGTTAATTTTTCAATCAACTAGCCTTAGGATTTTGAGATATCATAGGCCAAAAGGAATGAATGAATGAAGAAGGGGAATAAGATGAAGTGGGAGGGGAATGGATCAAAACACAAATTGGTCAAAGGAGGACTTTTACCAAATTAATACCATCCATTCATTTTGGGAGATGGAATGTACATTCCATCAATCCCCTAAGTCCAATGATATTAATTTGACAAAGTCAAATCAACCTTGACCAAGGTCCAATAACAATAGTCAAACACAATAACTCATCACAATTGGTCAACAAAATTATTTGGCATTTAATCAAATTAAAAATAATAAAATAAGGAATTTAAATTAAATATGGTTTGTCCAATTCCTAAAACCTCATCAAAATACCAAAGAAATGGCCATGAGATTTATCATAGGTCAAACAAGGTCAAAGGACCTTGGAGAAAAAAAATCATAATTTTTGGACATTCAAAAGTATTTTTAAACAATTAAAAAAATAAAAAATCAATTAAATCATGAAAAAATTAATAATGATCCAAAAAATATTTTTAACTCAGAATATGAAAGAGGAAATTATTTGAAATTATTTGGTGAAACTCTCATATTTTTTGGATCAATATTAAAATTAATATGAATTAATGAAAATAAAAGGATTAAAATGAAAATTAAATTTTCAGAAAAAACGTGGACCACTTGATCTCCCTCATTAATTGAGGTGGCATATCAAGTGGTCACAAGCGCGTAATCCACGATTCTCCTGAGTCAGCGCGCCACAGGAAAGGTAATTCAAACCAACGTGTAAGACCCTAATTTTGCCCCTAAGACCCTAATTTTGGCCCTAAGGATCATCAGTATCTTGGTTCCCTTTGCCTTTGAGTGGGATCTCTCTTGTGAGTGGTTTGAGATCACCAAGCATGCTTTAATTGTATATCATTGCTTTTCTCATTTTTATCTACTAACCAAAAACACAAAAATATGTCACTAACATTTCTTGTTTGTAGCTTGAGCAGTCACAAGGTCAAAAAGCTTCTAGGAGATCCTATGTGCAAGAGAAGATGAAGGCAAACATGGTAATGGTTCCCAAAGCTCTCATGCATAAAATATGCCTCCCAAGCATCTCAATTCATCATTTTGACCAAAGCAAGTCAAGGGGTTTGAAGTTTGTTTCCCAAGGAAACCTTAATTCATCTGATCATCAACAATGCCTTGCTCATGAAGCAACCTCAACCCATGGTAAAATAAAATCAAGTGAAGTTCTTTAATTCATCATTTCATGCATATTTGAACTTATTTTAGTGCCCTCAATCATCAATTCATCAAGATATGAGTTGTGGACTTGAGAAGTTGATCAGTCAATTCATCTAACTATTTTGAAGTGCACTGAGACCTAACTTTTTATGTGTTGATAAAATGGAGATTACCCCAAGAGAAAATATGTTCTTAAGGACAATATTAACAACTTTCATGTTCATCCAAATTTTATTTGAAGCTTGGAAGATCATCATCCATTCCAAGACATTATAGGTCATTTTGACTGAAACCCTAATTTTTGGCCAACTTCTCAAGAACATAACTCATTCATTTTTCATGATTTTGAGGTGAGACTTAATTAATTGGAAATATTATTGTGTCTACTTCAAATGTTATGTTGAGCAAAATTTCAAAATCTCAAAAGAAATACATGTGATAATGCAAAACATTATAGGTCACTTTTGGCCAAATGCATTGAAAGGTGAAAAAGTCCAACTTCAAGTGCCCCTAACTTCTTCAATAAAACTCCAAATGATGCAAAATTTAAGTCCAAATTTATTTTCTTGAAACGATCTACAACTTTCATGTTGAAGAGTGTATCGTTTGGAGCTTGCCTCATTGAAGTAGAAGGGCCTGAACATTGGCCAAGTTTGGAAACTTCACATATGCATGTTTTGCACCCTACACTTCAAGCTCAAATTTCACTAATTTCCAAGGCCCAATTGGAGTTTTGATCAACATAGCATTTGTTCCTTATGCAACAAGCTTTCTAACCATTACTCATAAGGTTGCATTTGGAGTTCGGAAGCATCATTTTCGAAGACATGAAGAATTAGGTGCATTTTTGAAAACTTGATTCAATTGCCATGCATGAGCTGATTACACCTAAATTGAACGTCCATTTCATTCATTCATGATCTCAGCTTGCCAATCCATGTGGAATTGGGCCCTCCATGCGCCTATACAGGCCCATGCATGGAGGCCCTTTCCATTCATGCAAATTTGAAGTCACACTTTCAGCATTGCTTATAGCTCTCTCCATCTATAAATACCTTGCCATAGCTCTTCAATTCTAACCTAATGGTGCCTAAATCCCTGCTGAATTGAATCCCCACCCATACCAAAGGAACAAACTTCATTTTTCTCTAAAATTTTCAGATATGAAATTCAATTGCATTGGTTGAATTTTAAGATCTAAAGTTCCTAAGCCTCTTCACTTCGATCCATTGAAGCTTCTGTTTGCAAAAGGAACCAAAGAAAGTGACTCAATTCTTTACAATCCAAAGGTTTTGCTCAGCTGAATTTTGCTTCGAATCTCATCTTACATTGCTCCATTTGCCTTGATCTTGTGTTGTCTGAAGTCCTCTCTATAGAGGCATCATTATTGTGTGTTTAATTGTTGGAATCGAGCAAGTTCAGTTGAACACCACCAAAGTTCCATCTCTGATTTCTCTCTTAATAGGAATCTAGAGTGGAATTGAGTGGCATAGGAGTGATGTACATCACTCCACCTTTCGAATGGTTCCTGGATCGTGCATTTTAGTTAACATTTTTTGACCTGCAATTTTTGATCTCCACCGGAGCTTGCCAGAGAAGACGGTGGCGCTGGCCACCGTTTGGTCTCCAAATCAGATATGGACCATCCATTTCTATTTCCAGATCTAATCTCATCTGTCCAAACTTATGACTTTTTTAAATACCACGTGTGGTTGCATTGACCGTGGAACAGGTTGGACGCGCGCCTATGGATGCTTGGATCTGCCAGCTCAATTAATGAGCTCAGATCCAAGGGCCCTCGTTTTTCCACTTATTTTAATTTTGATTTTAATTTCTATTTCATTTTTTAATTCCATTGCATTTTCTAAAATTCATATCTCTTTTATTATTGGTCCAAAAATTATGGGACCAATTGCATTATTTCTCTTTTAATTTCTAGTTTCTAAAAATAATTTTAAATATTTTTTATTATATCATTTGCTATTTTTTAGTAATTTTCTCTTTTCTGGTCATTATTAATTCATTTTAAATAGTTTTTGATATTCAAAAAATACAAAAATATTTTCTCAACCTCTTTGAATGATGATAGATCTATGAAAAATATTCTCATCAATTTATTAATTGATTTGATATTTATTTGAGATTTTAGTTCAATTAGGTTATTTATATTCATTTTTAATTGATTAAAAATAGTTTCTGACTTTTAAAACTATTGAAATTTTTTGTCAAACTTTGTTTGACCTTGTTGAACTTGGGATAATTCACTTGGACTTTTCAAAGTTGATTTGAAGTGAGTTTGAAGTTTGACCTTTCTTTAATATTTTAATTCAAGTTTTATTTTAAATATTAAAAATGCCAAAAATATTTTGTTTATTTCTTGACTTCCAATCTTCATCTTGCTTCTGTTTTCTATTGTTTGACCTTGATCTTCCCTATCTTTGGTCAACATTTGTTGATTGGTACATTCCATTTCATTTAATGCACTTTAATTCTACATTTCTAATTCTTCTTCTTCTTCTTCTTCTTCACCTTCTTTTCCTTTTGATCAATGAGTTAAAGGTTGATGGTTAGCATTGATTAGAGAGGTTTAATCTTCCTTGATTCAAATCTAATTCATCTTGATTAAACGATCAAGTGAATGGCTTTGCATTAAGGATAGATTGCTTTCTAAATCATGCAAAAGACTTAAACCAATACAAGATCATTTCTCATCTTCCTTTTGGCATGGCAAGTTATTGGAGTTTGTTTCACTAATCAAGACCTCTAACTTGTGTTGTTGCCTACATTATTATTGACCAGCCTCAGATAGTTGTGACTTCTACATAAGTCCAATTACGATTGCTTAACATAGCGCTAAATTTGCCTTATGGCACACTAACTACTAACACTAACCATTGACCATTAACATTTAATTCTTGCTCTTTACATTTATGCCATTTACTATTCTTGTACATATTATTCATTTGCTTTTCCCCTTTGCTCATTTGAGCACATGTTTATGTTAATGCAATTTGCCTTTTGCTCACTTGAGCACATAATTGTGTATATATTATTGTGCTGGTGTTTTAATTTGATTGTTGTAGACCAAATGCAAAGAAATGGACAAATGGACTTAGTTTCTAGGACTTTCCCTATGCAAATTGGAGTAAAAGGACTTCAAATGGTGAAGATGGATTAGAAGGACCAAACCTCTAAACTCACTCTTGTCCATTCTTGATTTGCTTCATAAAACTTTTGATGTGTGTGCTCTTGTTCTAGGGAATCCTATGAGAGCTCAAATTGAAGAACCATTGCCATGTTCATCCAAAGTGAAAGATACAAGATACATTGAGGATCTCTTAAGAGGCTTGTTTGATTGTTGTTTGAGCTTACTATTATTTTTGCTTGCATATTCCAAAGGATGGGAGCTACTTGGATCATCAATATGATCTCAAGAGAGGAACTCCATTTGTGGTCTTGTTTCTTATCCCTTATCTCTTGTATGATTAGGACTTTAGCCATTCTTCTTCTTCCCTCCACTCTAACCCAAGCCAAAACTTTTGTGCAAACATTTAACACTTCTTTTCAAACATTAGAAACCTAAGCCTTATGCTTTTGATTTTCAAACTATCTTTTCATAACACTTATTTTGAATTGAACTTTTAAATCAACTTTGACCATATTTTGTAAATACTTTTCATTGGTAAATATAACCCATTCAAATACTTCTTTTTGTGGTTTCAATGGCCACTTTCTTAATCAAACTTTTCAAAACCTTTAGCTATTAGGTTTGAGTTATCCTTGAGGTAGATGTAATACTCACCTATATCCTTAGTGATGGACAATGAGCCTTCCATGCTTATTATAGAGTTAACCCCTCACTAGCATGTTGAAGCTATCCTCACATGGTGGATTTGTGGTTTTAGGTTGAGTTTTCTCCCTTGGATAACAAAAGACCTTAAGGCTTTTGGACCAATCAATTCACCAACTCATTTTGAGATTTTTACCCCGAACTACGAGGTTTTGATCCTAATCTTTTTTAAGATGGTACGTAGGCAATGGGTTTATCCATCCAAACACAAAATGTAAATAACTTGTATATTCTTTTCCCATCTCTTCAATCATGTTTGCACAAAATAAATTTGTCACAAAATACCAACCTTACAACAAATATGAAAAGGGCTCCCTAGGAGTACCTAGGATGTTTTGGGTGCTTAAAACCTTCCCATTGCATAACCAACCCCCATACCCCGATCTCTGACATTTTTACTAGTTTTTGATTCGATAAAACTTTTAGGTTTTTGTTCGCTTTCTAACCATTCCTTTGGATAAATAGAAGTGCGGTGGCGACTCGACTTATATGGTTTACCTTAGATTTAGTCAATATCTCTAATGGTAACGAATACCCCGCTACAAAACGCACGTGATTATTTCATTTTAAATGGATCATGTGGCTCTGAAAATGCCAACTCACCACCGGAGCTACATCTCCGGTCTTTTTCTCAGGTGAGCCTCGCCGGACTGGTTCAGTCATAACCATCACCAAAGTTAAAAAGAAGGACATGATTTCAAAGTAAAAATGGCACTGAGCACGAATTTAACCTCGATTTATCCTAACTCCAAGTATATTGAGAGATACATGGAGTTGAAATTTGAGGTACATGAACCGAGTTGCTTCGATTTGGCCTCAAAGCAACTCAATCTTCTTGCCTACATTGGTAGGACTTCAGACAACCAAGGAATCAAGAGAATTGAGCAAGATTAAGAGAGAATCGAAGACATTAAAATTTCTGGAAAATACCTTCAATGTAGGTCTGGATTCAGATGTTCTTTCCTTGGCTCGTGCTTGATCTCACTCCAAATGCTTGTAAAAGAAGAATTGAATGCTCAAAAGGTCTTGGATCCCTAGAGTTTTGAATCTCAAAACAATGAGAATTCAAACTCAATTTCAATTGAAATTCTCAGGATTATCCTTTGGAATGAGAGGGTTAAAGGTTTAGGATCAAAGCTGGAGCGAATGTCTGTGAGATTCTGAGCATATGGAGCTCTATTTATAGCCAATTCAGTTGATATTTGCACACTTGAAATGAACTTCCAAAATTAGCAATGTGTGATGCATGAGTGCATGGGAGTGTGCAGGCCCATGAAATCACTATATCTGATCCAGAGTTGAGTGTAGGCAAGGCTGAAGTCATGTTGGAATGCTAGGTAATTGTGCATGGATGTTTGAAGTTCAATCTTGCCAAATGATGATACCATGTTCAAGCCATGCGCAGCCTATACATTTCTTGTCCAAAATGGATGAATTTGGGATTTTTGGAAAGTTTAGATCAAGAGGAACAACTTTCATGTTCAACACTTTTCCATTTGGAGCTTGGAACTTGAAGAATTTATAGGTGGAAGTTTGGAAATTTAAACATATTGAAATTGTTTCTAAGTGTCAAGCCATATGTCTCAATATTCCACCTTGCTTAACTTTTTATGTGAGCTTCAAATGAGAAAAGTGTTTTCATTAAAGTTATATCTCTTTCAAAGGCCTTAAAAATGGTCACCAATTTCATATCATTTGGATTTTAAATGATAGAGTTATGCATTTTTGGAGTTTGGAAAAATCACTTGATCAATGATATAGGTAAAAAATGACCTATAATGTAACCTCATATCACATGCTCAGAAAAGTTGAATCAGCTCTCACTCCAAACATCAAAGTTGAAGTACACATCTTGAATTTGATTGTGAAACTTTGAAATCGTTCATCTCATAAAATTTGAGCAAGTTATGGCCTTGGGAAGTTGACTTTCAAATTAGGGTTTAGACAAAATGACCTATAATGTTTAAACATAGAAAATGATTTTTCAAGCAAAACTAGCTCTAGCTCTCAACACAAAAGTTGTTTGTAATGTCATTTAGAGTAAGTTTTCTCTTGGAATAATTTTCATATGTGAAATTCTGGCGTAGTCAGTATTCAGATGTTCTACATCAAGTCATGACATCTGATCTAACATTGTACCTATTACAGCAAGACAGTTATTACACTCTGTACTAATGAGCACCTTTTCACAGTGTCACGACCTTTCTTTCTATGTCATCCTAGAATAGAGGGACACCTCGTTATGTGCACCTTATCATTCACTTCTGTTGTTTTCCTACACAGATATCAGCAAGATGTCTCAATCCTGTTTTGGACATTATATGTTACATTGTTCCAGTTTGTTGGTCATATACTTGTATTTCCTAAATTAAAGGTTGTAACAAGTTAAACTAATCTCCACTTATTAAGGAGCTAACAAATAGATTATTTGCCAGGTTCATTAATTGTAGCTTAGTTGTTAGTTTCCTAGATTTTAGATCAGCTGGTGGATTCCTGAAGAATAGCCTGAGAAAAATCCTGAAGCAGAAAAACTAACCATCCAACAATTTAGCATATGCAGTCAGGAGTGAATGTCACAATATTCCGTTTGACATCCAAGTCCAGAACCATATGCTAAGTCTGTTTGGTTCCTGAAAACAGACTGTGCTAAATTTGCTGTACTGTAAAAGACCAACCAGTCTCTACTTCAGTATCAGCTTACTGGAAGAACTGTCAAGACACCCAGTTTGACAGTTTCACAATGATCTTTTGGCCAGGTCTGTTATGCTTTTGAAATCCAGACTTCACTCCATACTGAACTGAAATCATCAGCTTATTATACAGTATGTGCTGTTGTTGATGAATGTCAAAACATTCTGCTTGACATTCCAACAGAAGGCTATGTATCAGGTCTGCTCTTATCTTACTGAACAGACTGAAATACATGCTCAGTTGTGGCAGACATGATTATATCATACAAAAGGAAAACAAACACAGGAGATTGTTAACCCAGTTCAGTCCAACATGACCTACATCTGGGGGCTACCAAGCCAGGAAGAAGATCCACTATTAGTAGTATCAATTCAGAGTTAAACTCCCCCGTTTACAACTCATCACTTAATCCCTACCCAATGCAATCTATACCTAGGAACTCCTAGATAGAAACCTCCAGTTTCCATTCCTATCACTACAAATACAATGTAATGTTACCACACCTTGAACTTGCTTCACAGCTTCATTCAAGAACAAAATCACTCTTGCCTACAGGCTTCGAGTTACAAACACTCTCAGGTTTTACCACTGAGAAACACATGGTAACCTTCCCACAGATTGGGAGGTTTACCTTACACACACCCCTAAAAATTCATTCTAAGAGGCTTACAAAAACTAGATTACAATCAGCTATTTATAACCTAATCACCCAACTGGATTTGGGCCTTCAGAAAATTGCAGCAGACTTGTTCTTAAACTCTCTCCATATATATCTCCATATTTAGAGCCTATATATATTCTGATTTAGTCTTCAAGACCTCCACAAGGGAGTTAGGATATTCACCAGATATCCTTGCTGATCCCATGACATATACTGAATTAATTAATTCAGTTTCCTACACATGTGCGATGTCACAGACCTGATGTCGTGACATCGTACATGACATGTTGGTCCAGATGTTGAATTTTTTCAACCCAACATATTAAAACAACAGAGATGATTACATTATTTGTTTTCTAAAATTACTGCCAATCCTAAGGAATCAACAATATGGTTAAAATTGTAGGAAATAGGGTCTAGGGAGACCCAGTTTTGATCAGATGAATTCATCTGGCCAACCACCATCAACCAACTTGCTAATCTTCAATTCTCTTGACTTTCTAGGATCATGGTAGATAATATATGCATAAGATTATGAATTTTGATGTGTCCCTTGAGAAATTTAATCAATTGATGAGATAGCTTGTTGGAGAAGTTACTCAAGATACCCAGTCAAACTAGGGTTTCCAATGCAAATCATCCTCAAATTCTTGAAGAATGCTTGATCAATATAACATGTATAGATCATTGGTACTCATATATGATGTTCATAACCATTCTTGAATTAATTAATGGTTGTCCTCTTTGTTCATGAGGGTCTCAAATCCTAGATATGGACTTGATAGATCAATGGAGATCATGCCCTACCTACAAAAGAGTTAAGCAAATGCAAAGATGTATTTTTGGTATTTTGGTTAGTGAAATGATAAAATCAAAGTATGATACAATCACATAGTGCTTGGTGATCTCTCCCAAAACAAACCCAATTAAAGAGGGGTAAGGAGGATGCCAAGGTATGATCCCAATGCTAATGCTTATGATGAAATTGCATGAGGGATCTTAGGGTCAAAATTGGGGTCTTACAGTATTTATCAGATGAAATTCCTCCTATGATCAATTTCGGTTTCTACTTTCCCTTCCTTCCTTATCTACATCCCTATTTTTTTCCAATCCGTCATTGACCAATGATTTCTCTAATGTCTAAATGCTAGTTGATTCATCAATGACTTTATGTCAGATGAATCAACATAAGTCTGACTGAGATAGGTCTTCCCCATTTCTTTTAGTGTGTGGTATGTTGTAGGAGTTTGGTTCTTTGTACCAAATCTCTAACATACATTAACACCTATATTTTATTTCCCGACCTCAAATAGTTGTGAATTCTACATAAGTCCAATTATGATTGCTTAACATAGAGCTAAATTTGTCCCTCAAGGCATATCATTCTAGTAAGTGAGATTGTAAGTCTCATATTCTTCATGGCAATGTGTGAAAACTTGACCTTTTTTCTTTTCATGAGAGCTAATGGCATACCTGTTGATTTATCCAGGTTGGAGCCTTTCTCACAGATGATGTCTTGGTTCAAGAATTCATACTTGTGAATGAATGGTTGAGTATTCTCCAAAGAATGACTTAATCAATTAAAACTCATCACTAACATTTGATTAACACTTGACTAACTTTTATTCATGTTGCTTTATTTTTTGAAGTCATTTACTTTATGCACTTTAAATTTCAACATCTTTATCATTCATTTCCATTTACATTTCATGCAACTTGTTTATGTTTCAGTCCTTCTTCACTTTGCTCACTTGAGCCATATCTTGTGATTGTATATATTGTTTGTTTGTCTATGTTTTTATTTATGGTCTTAGGACCTTAAAACACCTAATAATAAAAACAAAACCTAAAAAAACATCTTGGTGGACTGTTGGACTTGATCTGAACTTTTGGACTTAGAATTAGGCAACATTCCCCATGCTAAAAAACTTGGCCAATGCTACTATCCGAGACTGAGCTATCCTTGATTGTGCTTGCATTTGATGCAGGACCTTGAGTGCCCTTGATTCATCTGTTACTATGTGCTTAATTGTTATACTGTTATTATTGTTTATGTCTGATGATTATTCTGAGTTTATAAAGGAATATTTCATCTAATACATTGGAAGATATTAAGGACAGCTAGCTATTGGAGTGCTTGCTTGGATATTATGGCTATCTTTATTTGATGCCTTGGTCTTCATATGGTTTGCTTAGATATTTCTTATACATGTTGCTTGCTCAAAAGTCCAAAGGAAAATGAGTTTCTATATGACATTCTTGTTTGTTGGATTGCATCCCATTGGTCAGATCTTTTCAAATCTTAACTTTTAATTTTTTGTCTAGGATAGTCCCTTCATCTCCTCCCATTTCTTAAATTTCAAAATTTCTCCCTCTTTTCAAAAACCTTCTTTGCCTGTGATTTCAAACCTAGACATGTTTTAATGATTAGAAACCTTGGCCTTAGGCCATTAAATTTTCAAATATTTTCCTGAATCAAATTTGTAAATAAACTTAACCATATTGACTTTAATTTCAAAAAGACAAAAATAACTAACAACCCCATTCAAATTTTTTGCCATCTTTGTGCCTTTCTCTGCTGAATTTTTATTAAAAACAATTCACCAACTTCTTTGAAATTTTTACCCCGAACTACGGGGTTTTGATCCCTCATTTTTATGTTGGTACGTAGGCATAAGAAAGAAGGTCTTGTCAAACACAAAAAATATAATTAATTCTTTTTCTCATCCCCTCACTCTATATTTTATCAAACATCATTAGACCAAATCACTTGCACACAAGAAAGGGCTCCCTAGGAGTACCTAGGACACTTTTGGTGCTAACACCTTCCCTCTGTGTAGCCAACCCCCTTACCTGTAATCTCTGACATTTTATTAGTTTTGATTTGAAAACTTCTTATCTTTTGTTTTTGTTCGTACTTTTACCTGTTCCTTTGGAAACAATAAAAGTGCGGTGGCGAATCTGGTTTTATTGATGTCAAGTTTATCCCTAGCTTGATGGTCATGAATTTACCGCTACAGCCACTTCTGAGCGTATTCTTTGAATGATTCATTTTGACCCTGGGTCAAACATTACAACTGGGTCCTGTTTGGTGCCATATCAATATTGTATTAGTAGTGTTTCACAAATTCTTCCATTAAATCCCTCCAGTTTCTGATGTATGTGTAATACCCCAAAATTTACCCTTCATCTTTCCTGGAAGCATGGGATTATGTTTTACACTTCATTAGCATCATATTAGGTCATACTCATTGCATACTACATTAGTGACATGGTGTCAGGTTTTGATCGATCACTCCTTAACAAAAGGAGCCCACACAAAGCAAGATTGAGAATTGGACTTCATTTTCTAAGTATACAAGTCTCAAGGGTCTCAGGGGGGTCCAAGTATCTTATTATGGTCCTCAGTTCATCAGTGAAGGATTCAAAGCTATCAGAGTGTTCATCTGGATTTAATCAGAAATTAGGGTTTCATGGCTACCTGCAACAGGCAATGTTTGGTTGGAAGTAGAGGAGCTCATCCATGTCATGATTAGAGAGGCATCTTGGCCTAGGAAGATTCACAATTATCTCAGAAAGATCCATTGGCAATCAATGCAATTAGTTCTTGATCATTTTGCCCTAAAACTAGGGTTTGGTATAAAACCAGTTTACTTCTGATTCTTTGGGTGAAACTATTTTCCATGGCCCTCCATATGTCCACAAGGGTCTGCATACAAAAAATCAGCTCTTTATTTGAGCTAGAAGTGCTTCAATTGATTAATGGAATCGGGAATCAGACAGTTTGTGAAAAGTCAATTGTGGGGCCAGAAAAGTCAACTCCTGACATTTTGAGAGTGGAATCTAAAAATTCATGCCTAGGGGATCCTACATGTGAAATTTGATCAAGGTTGGATCATGGATTCATCATTGAATCAGGAATTGGAGAAGTTACTTAATTTGGAAATTGTTGACTTTCTATTTATGACAAGTTTTCATTATTGTTGCACTCCCTTTAAGCCTATTTTCTATCCAGATAAAAGCTCCATTTTAAAATTTCTCCAACATGAAAGTTCTTCCTCGTGTTCCAAGCTTTCTAGAGATATAAAGTTTGCTCCATTTGGATTAGAATTGAGAAAGTTATGCTTAGTCAAAGTGGGACACTTTTTTAGGACACTTAGAAAAATTTCTAAGTCCAAAATCTTCAAAATTTGTCAAGACTTCTTGGGCATTTTTCTTGCACTTCAAGGAATTATTTGAAAATACTTTATTCACAACAATTGTACCTTTACATGTCCTCTTTCAATTACTTTTGGAATCATCTCAATTGGATCCATGGTTTGAGAGATACATTCATTTAAAGTGGGCACCATGACTTAATTTTCTAGGCAGATTTCGGGCCTGGCTGGCCCAATCAGATTTTCTAAGCATGCTGCACAAACCACTCACGTTTTTTTTACCTATTTTGGCCATGCATTGGACATCCATTCACTTAAGTTTGGCCCAAAATAACAACATTTTACACCTCACTTCACACTTTTATTCTTATGGATAAATCACTTATTAAAAACCCCATGAGAACACCTAGTCCACCCTATTTAAGAAGCTGAAACCCTAACCCTAAAGGAGCATTGGAATTTCGTGGAAAGGAGGCAAAGCTTCATCACATATCAGATTTCATTCCACTTCTATTTTCCATTAGGTAATCATCTCTTCCATGACCATGTTTTGATATATCTACGCTCGCTTACCATGTTCATCACCATTAATCTTTCCATCTTCATATTTCTTTTTCTTATTTAAAATATTCTCTTCGTCCATAAAATTACCCAAAAATATTTTTCACTTTTCTTAATGTCTTATTTATTTTTATATAATTTTTATTTTTGTATTCTTTTAATATTAATATTTTATTTTAATTATTTATTCTAAATGGTCCATTTTAACACACTTTTTTTTATTGATTTTATTTTTATGACTTAAAATTATTGTTAGAATTTGATTTTTGGGATGAAGGTTGAACACTGTCTCATGGTCAACCTGACCTTTTCTTGGAATTTTATTTCACATTTTAAATTTATTTTGGATTTATTTTTGACCTAGTTTGGTTGGTTGACTTTTAATTTGACTTCTGTTTTATTTTAATTAATTCACGTACCAATTTTCGTTATTTTTAAAATAGTTTTGGGGGATGATGATGTCCTGGCCCCTCTTTATTTAGTTTAATTTTTCATAATTTTCTTGATTAATTTACTATTTATTCTTGATTTATTTCTAACCTAGTCTTATTAATTGACTTTTGGTTTGACCTATGTTTTGTTTTAATTAATTCACGTGCCAATTTTCATTATTTTTAAAATCTTTTTGGGGGGTGATGATGTCCTGACCCCACCTTATTTAGTTTAATTTTTCATGATTTTCTTGATTAATTTTCTATTTATTTGTTGTTTTTTAGTTTACTTGAATTTTCAGTTGACTTCTTTATAATCGATGTTTGACTTAGGGATTGCTTATGGCAATTGAAGAGATCTTTTGATCCTCCCTTGTTCATCTCATATGCCATGTATTAGAGGCCTTTTACCTTGATTTTATTTGGTCCTTACCTCATTTCCTGATTAAATTATTCAGTGGACCCTTCGTGTGCATATTTTCATCTGTTTGATTCATCTGTTATCTTTTATACTTGTTTCTCTCATTCATGCTTTCTATTGTTTGATTATTTAATGTGTTCATACTCCCATGCATTGTTTAAATGCTCCATTATTTGATTCTTTGGTTTGATTATATATTGTTTATTTATCCGATCTGATTGATAACTGTTGCCTACTTGTATGATGTATGAGGCATATATTCTTATTGTTTGTTTGCCGTGAACAATCCCCATTCATAACAAATGTACCCCTCTCCCATAAAGTGTATAATATTTATTTCTTTATTTCTTTAGTCACCTGTTAATACAAGACTTAAAATGAACATCCGATAACCATTTCAAAATAAGATCAAAAGCTCGATCCAAGGTCGAGTAATCATTTTCAAAACTTAACAGAACCAACACGCATTCATCCATCCTCTTGTAAGTCGATTGCCTCCGGCATCACCATCTACCCTTATCCGTAAATTCTCTCCGCGCTCCATCCGTCGACTCTTGTTTCGTTTAGGTAACACCCATTAGGTAGAACCCTTTGTATGATAACATAGGTAGAATTCCCTTATTCTTTGCATGCTAACATTAGGTAGATGTTCCCCTTTGTAAATCCTAACACATAGGTCCATATTGCATGACAACTCTAGAGGAGAGCTTCCCCACTTTTAGACCTTCCGTGCGTCTCCGATCTTGTGGCATGTCAGTCCGTTCTATTGCAAAGAGGTAACTGCCTAAGACTCGATTCAGCGAGCTGCGACACCTACTGCTAGGACGTGAATGCATTGCCCACTTTCCTTTGACACAGCTGGTGTCCCCTTTTGTAAGTCCATGTTTAGATGGCAATCCTTAACCCCTAGTTTAGTCGAACTACGACAACTCTGATTCTCATGTTCATATGAGATACGTAGGCACGAGATGCGATGTCTTGCCGAGTTTGACTGACGACTAACAACTAATCCTTGCTTGCTTTCGCCCTTGCTGCGATTCTTTTCTCTCGCCCTCGTTGCGATCGAGACCGTCCCTTTCCCTTGCCCTAGTTGCAATTGAGACCATTGTTCCCCTAGTTAGCCGAACTACGTTTTGCTCTGATTCTCATTCCAGATGAGATACGTAGGCATAAGACACGACGTCTTACCGAGCACACTTCTCTTTAAACTATAGGTAGCCGAGCTACAAAGACTCTGATTCTCATACTCAGATGAGATACGTAGGCAGTGGATGCAACATCCTTGCGAGTCATTTTCTTTTAACATTCCTTTTAGTAAATAGTACTTTAGATATACCTACACCCTTTAGACTAGAACAACACTTATGAAAAGGGCTCCCTAGGAGTACCTAGGATGTTTTGGGTGCTTAAAACCTTCCCATTGCATAACCAACCCCCTTACCCAGATCTCTGACATTTTTACTAGTTTTTTATTCGATAAAACTTTTAGGTTTTTGTTCACTTTCTAACCATTCCTTTGGATAAATAGAAGTGTGGTGGCGACTCGACTTATATGGTTTACCTTGGATTTAGTCAATATCTCTAATGGTAACGAATACCCAGCTACAAAAAAGTGCTGACTCTGCTGGGGAATATCATTTGCCTAGTGGCTTCTGCCTACTTTTCATATTTGTTGTATTGTATGGTATATTGCTTTGTGACACATTTTTGTGCAATTTGGGATTACTGTATTGTATGTAATGATTGAATTGTTTGAATATTAATTCCTTGTATGCTTGGTGATCTTCGTGAGATGAGTTCTCGAGTGCACTTAGGATATGAAAATGGCATAGTCTTGTTGACTTTTGTGGAGTTATTCCTTAGCAAGTTGACTTGCAAGCCCATTCACTTGGTGGAGGTTATGTTGGGATCAATAATGTCACACGAGTAGTCGTGGTTAGGCATTACTCTTTCCAATATATGCCTTAGAAGCCAAGGACCTTAGTTTACCACGCCCATCTTGGCCTATTTTTAGGACGTAGTGCAAAGATCGTTCAAGTGTAAGATTTGATACGATTGTTACACGATACTACACTCATAAGAGTCTCTCTTGAGAATATTTTTGGAATACGAGTAGTCGTTTATCCGATAATATCCGAAAGATGGGATGATGACTATGGGAACCTCTTGTAGAACATGATTGTTAGGTTTAACCATAGTACACTCCCTTTGGGTGGTTCTTAACCAAGACTCCATGCTCGCGACTCGCAATAAACCCTTGATTCGTGGTTGATCCGTTCTTGTGTATCCTTAATATCAATGGAACTTGGGTGTTGATAAGGTGTAAACCATAATCCACCAAAATGGATGATTGATATTAAGGATGACTTGATCCATCCCATGACCTTTGTGTGGTGTGATTTGCTTGATCCTTGAGTATGATTGTTGCATCCATGCATTCATGCATTCATACACATCCATATCATCAACAATGAGAAAACTTTCAAGGAACTTAAGAGGTCTATTTGCAAATTTTCAGACATGGATAAGCAAATAAGGAATACGAAGAAGTACAGTTTCAGACAACCCGACTTGAAAGAGTTAAGGAGTTTGATATCCTATGTATTAGATCCCTTGGAATTCAAGGCTCATCATGGGAAGCTTCTGTCTATTCTGGCTACTCAAGTGGATGAAGGTCTAATGAGTGTGTTGGTGCAGTTCTATGATCCCTTGTACCGTTGCTTCACTTTTCTGGATTTCCAGCTTTTGCCCACGCTTGAGGAGTATGCCTATCTTGTGGGCATACCTATCCTAGACCAGTTGTCGTTCAGTGGCTTGGAGAGAGTTCCTTCTTCTCAAGAGATTGCTGATCTGTTAGGTATAGATGAATCTATTATTGATGCTCATATGACTACCAAAGGTGGAATTCAAGGTCTCCCGTCTGATTTCCTCATTGATCAAGCTACTACGTTTGGGAAGGCCATGAGTGAGGACGCCTTTGAGGCCATATTTGTACTTCTCATCTATGGGCTAGTGTTATTCCCCAACATCGACAAGTTTGTGGATGTGAACGCCATTAGGATTTTCTCTACTCTTAATCCCGTTCCTACTCTGTTGGGTGACACTTATTTCTCTTTGCATATGAGGAATGCAATGGGCGGTGGTACCATTGTGTGTTGTTTTCCTCTGTTGTACAAGTGGTTTATTTTGCACTTGCCTCAGACGCTCGCCTTCAAGGAGAACAAATGATGTCTACGGTGGTCCACGAGACTTATGTCTCTCACTAATGATGATATCTTTTGGTACAACCGTGTATATGATGGTGTGCAGATTATCGACTCTTGTGGTGAATTCTCCAATGTACCTCTTCTTGGTACATGCGGTAGAATTAACTACAACCCTATTTTGGCACGTCATCAGCTTGGGTTCCCCCTAAAGGATAAACCCAATAACATTCTGTTAGAGGGTGTGTTCTTTCAGGAGGGTAAAGATCCCTGAGGCTTGAAGGGCAGGATGGTCCGCGCTTGGCGCAAGATCCATAAGAAAGGAAGGAAGGAGCTAGGTCCGAAAAGCTGTATCGCTTTGGAACCCTATACCTCTTGGGTTAGGAGGAGAGCTTCTGAGTACCTCATGCCTTATAAGTATCCAAGACCCACACCTTTGGTTGTGGCTGGGCCTTCAACCCTCCCTAGCCAAGGAGTAGAGGAGTTGAGAGATGAAGACCGTTCGCGTGCTTGGATTCGTGAACGAGAGGAGTTGCTTCAGCAGATCAGAGAGAAGGATGCTTTGATAGAGTTCCCAGGTTATTGATGATCCTGATGACGCATTGACTTCTCTACTTCCTCAGTCTTCCAAGTTTTGGAAAAGGAAGTATGATCGACTCGCCAAAGAGAAGGCAGATATGCAGGCAGCCTATGAGAGGGAGGTGAAGAGGCTTCGTGCAGCTTATCTTCCGGTCTCGAGGGCTTTGGACGATTGCTTCTAGGGATCCATAGGATGTTCATTTTCCTTCTCTCTTGTATTGTATTTGGTTACCAAGACTGTACTTCTTTGGCGTAAAAACATTTCCAAATATTAATTGACGTGATCTTTCCGTATGTGATAAACGTTTACTATTTCCAAAATTTGCAAATAAGACTCTAAAGTTCCTCTAATATAAAAATTAAATCATAAGCATTGCATGCATCATGTTTATCTATTCCTAGGGGTTTATATCTTCTTCTTGATTCTAGTTGGGGTTTTCTTACACTATTTATCTAACGTGAGACTGGAATCAAGGGGTAGAATACCCTTTGAAATTGATAAACATGTCATTGCATTTGCATATTCATTAGCATGTCTTGCATAACAGGTACCGCCGCAGTGTTCTCATCTTGTTTGGTATTCCATTATTAGGATAGCTGACTCAGGCATTCACTAATACGGTACCCGAAGGAATCAATAGAGAGCAATGGAAGGTTTGCAAGCAGAGCTCGCTAAGATGAGGATTCGCATGAATCAGTTCATGGAAGTGGTTCAAGGAGTGGCTCAGGGACAGTAGGAGATTAGATTGTTGGTACAGGGGAATCCCCTTACTACTCAACCGGAGGTTATGGCTGATCCTCCCGCTGGAGAGGCTAATGGACCCAATGGATCGGGGCCTATCTCAATCCCACATGGCAACCTTGGTCAACAACCCATCCATGATGATCAGGAGGATCAATTCCCCCTGCTTCAGGAGGACTTTGGCATGGGCCATGGTATGGACCCTATGTTTCAGAGACTGGAAGAGAGGTTGAAGCAGGTGCCTCTTTGTCGTCCTTCAAGCAGGCACAAGCCTTGGTAAATTCAGGTGTTGCTCCCGGTTGGGGACGTCTGGTGGATTTACCTGTAAAGGAAGACAAGTTTGGGACTAGGTATCAACTGACATTGACTTTTACAACTTCAACGCCTCAGACTCGTCAGGGGATGATTACATTCTCCAGTGCTGGCATCATTCAGTACGGCCAGGTCTCTACAATCAACAATGAAGATGGGGATAGTGATTGCGGCATTGACAACTGGGTGGGTCCAGGGGTCCCGGGTGAAGTTCTCCGCAACTGGTCTTCTGAAGAGATTATCCAAGTCACTCTTCTTAAAGAGTAATTTTCTTTGTTTACTCATGCATATCCAAGTCTTACATTCCGCCCAGGGCGTGATGACTCATTGTAGGGCTGATCTATGTGGATACCTGCATTTTTTATCAAAAATAAAGGACGTCTTTTTGCATTCAAATATTTTGTTCACTGTCTTTCTTTTTTTGCAGTTTTCAAAAATCAAAAATACAAAAAAAATAGACATTTGGCAATATTTTGTTTAGTTTCCACTTCTTTTTCACACTCATAAGCACATACCATCACTCATGCAGATGCACGTCACCGGATCCTATTGATAACAGTTTTGCTATGGCTCGCTTAGACTTTGAAAATCCAATCTTTCAAGCTGAAGAAGAGGGTGATGAAGACTGTGAACTCCCTGAAGAACTTGCCAGGTTGTTAAAACAGGAAGAAAGGGTCATTCAACCGCATCAAGAGTCTACTGAAGTGATTAATCTCGGCACCGAGGACGTCAAGAGAGAGATCAAGATAGGGGTTTCTTTGGAAGATAATGTGAAAAAGGGGCTGATTGAATTGCTGCAAGAGTATGTTGATATTATCGCTTGGTCTTATCAGGACATGCCAGGGCTTGACACAGACATTGTGGTACACTGTTTGCCTCTCAAAGAGGATTGTCCTCCGGTCAAGCATAAGCTCAGAAGAACAAGACCTGAGATGGCTGTCAAGATAAAGGAAGAAGTGCAAAAACAGTTGGATGCAGGGTTTCTAGCGGTTACAAATTATCCGCCATGGGTTGAAAATATCACTCCAGTACCTAAAAAGGATGGAAAGGTACAGATGTGTGTTGACTACCGGGATCTGAACAGAGCTAGTCCTAAAGATGATTTCCCATTACCTCACATCGATGTTTTGGTGGATAACACAGCTCAGTTCTCGGTATTCTCCTTCATGGATGGCTTTTCTGGCTATAATCAAATTAAGATGGCACCAGAAGACATGGAGAAGACAACTTTCATAACCCCATGGGGCACCTTCTGCTACAAGGTGATGTCGTTTGGTCTAAAAAATGCTGGGGCAACATATCAACGAGCTATGATAACTCTTTTCCATGATATGATTCATCATGAAATCGAGGTTTATGTTGATGATATGATTGCCAAATCTCAGACGGAAGAAGAACATCTGGTGAATTTACAGAAACTGTTTCAGCGTTTGAGGAAATTCAAGCTGAGGCTTAATCCGAACAAGTGTACTTTCGGGGTGAGATTTGGAAAACTGTTGGGTTTTATTGTTAGTGAAAAAGGGGTTGAGGTGGATCCGGCCAAAGTGAAAGCGATACAAGAAATGCCTGAGCCAAGAACAGAAAAACAAGTCTGTGGTTTCTTAGGAAGGTTGAACTACATTGCAAGGTTCATCTCTCACCTAACAGCCACGTGTGATCCAATATTCAAATTGTTGAGAAAAGATCAGGCTATCAGGTGGAATGATGATTGCCAAAGGGCTTTCGAGAAAATAAAAGAGTATTTGCAGAATCCTCCTATCCTTATGCCTCTAGTCCCAGGGAGACCGATGATTATGTATTTGAGAGTACTCGATAATTCCATGGGTTGTGTTCTCGGTCAACACGACGAGACAGGTAGGAAAGAGCATGCCATCTACTATCTGAGTAAAAAATTCACAGATTGTGAGTCGAGATACTCAATGCTTGAAAAGACATGTTGTGCACTTGCATGGGCTGCTAAGCGATTGAGACAATACATGCTGAGTCACACAACCTTACTGATCATTAAAATAGATCCAGTCAACTATATATTTGAGAAGCCAGCTCTCACCGGAAGGGTTGCTCGTTGGCAAATGGTACTGACAGAGTACGACATCCAATATACATCCCAGAAAGCCATCAAAGGGAGTACTCTGTCAGACTATCTTGCTCAGCAGCCGATTGATGATTATGAGCCGATGAAGTTTGATTTTCCGGATGAAGACATCATGTTCCTCAAGATGAAAGACTATGAAGAGCCAGTTGTTGAGGAGGGACCTGATCCAGATGAAAAGTGGACTTTAATGTTTGATGGGGCCGTCAATGCCAAAGGAAGTGGAATTGGTGTTGTCATTACCACTCCGAAAGGTGCCCACATGCCTTTCACCGCTCGTCTGACTTTTGAATGCACCAATAATGAACCTGAGTATGAGGCCTGTATCTTGGGTATTGAGCAAGCCATTGATTTGAGAATCAAGACTCTGGACATCTTCGGAGATTCATCTCTAGTGATCAATCAAGTGAATGGTGATTGGAATACTCTCCAGCCTAATCTGGTCCCCTACAGAGATTACACGAGAAGACTATTGACTTTCTTCATAACAGTAAAGCTATATTATATACCTCGTGATGAGAACCAGATGGCAGATGCTCTTGCTACTCTATCCTCCATGATCAAGGTGATTCGGTGGAACCATGTTCCCAGGATTGATGTTATACGCCTTGATAGGGCCGCGTATGTGTTTGCTGCTGAAGTGGTAGTTGATGACAAGCCCTGGTATCACGACATCAAGTGCTTTCTGAAGAATCAAGAGTACCCTGCAGGGGCATCCAACAATGATAGAAAGACTTTGAGAAGATTGGCAGGCAGTTTCTTCTTGAACAAAGACGATGTGCTGTATAAGAGGAACTTCGACATGGTTTTGCTCAGATGCGTGGATAGACACGAAGCAGACATGTTAATGCAGGAAGTTCATGAAGCATCCTTCGGTACTCATGCCGGTGGACATGAAATGGCTAAGAAATTGTTGAGAGCGGGTTATTACTGGATGACCATGGAATCTGATTGTTTCAAATATGCTCGGAAGTGTCATAAATGCCAGATTTATGCTGATAAGGTGCACGTGCCGCCAAATCCTCTGAATGTGAAGTCTTCGCCGTGGCCATTTGCTATGTGGGGCATTGATATGATTGGAAAGATTGAACTGACTGCTTCCAATGGGCATCACTTCATCCTTGTTTCCATCGACTATTTCACCAAGTGGGTCGAAGCAGCGTCATTTGCGAAGGTCACCAGACATGTGGTTACCCGATTCATCAAGAAAGAAATCATTTATCGTTATGGGATTCCCGAAAGAATCATTACTGATAATGGTTCTAATCTCAATAACAAAATGATGAAAGAGTTGTGCAAGAACTTCAACATTCAACATCACAACTCTTCCCCTTATCGTCCTAAGATGAACGGTGTTGTTGAGGCAGCAAATAAGAACATAAAGAAGATTGTGCAGAAGATGGTCGTTACGTACAGAAATTGGCATGAGATGCTACCCTTCGCCTTGCATGGGTATCGTACTTCAGTACATACATTGACCGGGGCAACCCCTTATTCCCTTGTGTATGGTATGGAAGTAGTCCTACCTGTTGAAGTGGAGATTCCTTCTCTAAGAGTCATGTTGGATGTCAAGTTAGACGAAGCTGAATGGATTCAGACAAGGTTCAATGAGTTGAGTCTTATCGAAGAGAAGCGAATGGCAGCCATTTATCATGGGCAATTCTATCAGAGTCGGATGAAGAGAGCCTTTGATCAGAAAGTGCGTCCTCGATACTTCAAAGTCGGAGATTTGGTGTTGAAAAGGATCCTTCCTCCTCAGACAGATCACAGGGGCAAGTGGACTCCTAACTATGATGGACCATATATTGTCACCAAGGTTTTTGATGGTGGAGCCTTAATGCTTGCAACTATGGATGGTGAAAACTTCACTTCCCCTGTGAACTCAGACGCAGTTAAAAATTACTTCGCATAAAATAGACCCGCTGGATGATAAAAAGAATAGTCCAGGCAAAAAATGGGCATTTCGGCGAACCAAGAAAATGAAAAAGGTTCGGGAAAAAGTTAGGGATTAAAAAATGAAAAGATTGTACACCCGGTAAGTTGAAAACCTGAAAGGGAAACTTAGGCAAAAATGGGTATCCCGATGGATTGAAAACCCGAAAGGGAGATCCAGGCAAAAGTTAGGGATTAAGCGAATGGCTGCGTTCTGAGTAGTTCTGAATATCATCTCGTGTCGATAACCAGAAACTTCCGAAGGATAGGAAACAGTCCAATCACCTTTTTCGGAAAGCTGATCATCTGGAGGATCTTGAAGACGAGCGAATCATAGCAGAATTGGAACCCGATAGAAATCCATTTCACATTGCCATTAGATTAATTTCTGTTTTTATCTGTTGTGCAATTACCTCTTTCCAGGGATTGCTTCCTGATGTAAATACCTATTCAGAGGCCACTCAATCAATAAAATCATGTTATTCAGTACATCTCTGTGTTCATTTTCATTTTACTGTTTTGTTTGCAAAAATGACGTCCAAATTTTTGATAAACATTGCATCATGAAACATAAGAGCTTTACAGGTACGTGCTTAATAAACATTGAAAACTACTATAAATTTTAAGTGCTTTGGATCGTCTATTCAGAACAGGTACACTCGGGGCATTTCCTTAAGATCCCCATCAAATGATCGCGGATGTTTTTCCTCAACAGTTGGAATTTGGTATCTTATCCCTGCAGAGCTGGTCCGAGCGTTGGATTCTTCAATCCCCAGCAGGCTCTCTCTGCTGTACTTCCCCAAGCATTTGTTTCAGATTATACATTCACCAGTAGAGTCGACAGTGTCTGACTGTATATCCCCAGCGGAGTTGATAGTGTCAGACTGTATATCCCCAGCGGAGTTGACAGTGTCAGACTGTATCTTCCCAGCAGAAGCGGCTGCTCCTCAGAGTTTGATGCCAGATCGATGATCTCGACGCTAGACTCATGGTCTCTTTCCTTGAAGCAGAATCTCGGTACCGTATCGGTGTTTGCTTCCCCTGCTGAGTCGTCTCTCTCGCAGATTATGGTTCCCAGAACCACTGTCGCTTTCCTCAGCAGCAAGTTTTCAGTGCCATTATCTCCCCAGTCAGAGCCTCGGTATTTTGTTATTTGCCAGAACACCGTGTGGCGGGTCATTTCCCCACAGAGTTATTTGTGTTGTGCATCTCCAACAGCCTTGCCAGGGTCCAGAAGATGGTGATCATTTCCCCAACAGAATTCCTTGCCTCAGCTTGGCGTTCTCTCTAATCAAGCATTTCGCATCCCTGCATGTAGAATCATATTGCATTGCATCCTCCCAAATTGCGTTGCATTTCCATTTTCATGGAGAATTACGCCATTGAAAAATTCAAACATACGCATCTAAAGCATAAGGCATTCTCGGTATCCCAAGTGATAAGCCACAAGTTGTTTCCAGTCCTCAGACTGAAGATTGTTCATGACTTATCTTTATTATTCCCAACAGGGGTCGTTGGCCCACACGCCGCCTCGGTTATCATTTTCCCTATTTCTGCCGATGCTGATAGGCATGAAAGTTTCCGGTATTCAGACCGAAGTGGCATTCAGGCCAGTTTTCCGATGTTCAGATCGAAGAAGTTTCCGACGTTCAGGTCGACGCAACTTGTGGCATTCAGGCCAAGTTTCCGGTATTCAGACCGAAGTGGCATTCAGGCCATTTTTCCGATGTTCAGATCGAAGAAGTTTCCGACATTCAGGTCGATGCAACTTGTGGCATTCAGGCCAGTTATCCGGTATTCAAACCGAAATGGCACTCAGGCCAGTTTCCCGGTGTTCAGACCGATGTTTGATAATATAATATCTTCCGATGTTCAGATCGAAGAAGTTTCCGACGTTTAGGTCGACACAACTTGTGGCATTCAGGCCAAGTTTCCGGTATTTAGACCGAAGTGGCATTCAGGCCAGTTTTCCGATGTTCAGATCGAAGAAGTTTCCGACATTCAGGTCGGTGCAACTTGTGGCATTCAGGCCAGTTTTCCGGTATTCAAACCGAAATGGCACTCAGGCCAGTTTCCCGGTGTTCAGACCGATGTTTGATAATATAATATCTTCCGATGTTCAGATCGAAGAAGTTTTCGACGTTTAGGTCGACGCAACTTGTGGCATTCAGGCCAGTTTTCCGGTATTCAGACCGAAGTGGTATTCAGGCCAGTTTTCCGATGTTCAGATCGAAGAAGTTTCCGACATTCAGGTTAATGCAACTTGTGGCATTCAGGTCAGTTTTCCGGTATACAGACCGAAGTGGCATTCAGGCCAGTTTTTCGATGTTCAGATCGAAGAAGTTTCCGACATTCAGGTCGATGCAACTTGTGGCATTCAGGCCAGTTTTCCGGTATTCAGACCGAAGTGGCATTCAGGCCAGTTCCCCGGTGTTCAGACCGATGTTTGATAATCAAGTATCGTCCGATGCTCAGATCGAAGTCATTTCCGGTACTCAGATTGATGAGCGACATTCAGGCCATGGTTATTTCTGTGTTACCATTTATTTTGGTATTCAGGCTAACATTCCTTGTTTCGGTGTTCAGACCGACTTTCACCGTACCAAACAGATTCTTTTCCAAGACCACCTCTTGGCCGATTCTGACAGGCATTATTACTTCATTTTTTCACTTCAGTGTAAATTTTCGGGCTTTTATCGTATTCAATCACTTGATACCTCAAAAGTGCGAAAGCAGTTGCTATCTTCCTTTCGGGATTCCAGTTGATTGAATAGGGGCAGCTGTAATACCCCAAAATTTACCCTTCATTTTTCCTAGAAGCATGGGATTATGTTTTACACTTCATTAGCATCATATTAGGTCATAATCATTGCATACTGCATTAGTGACATGGAGATCAGGTTTTGATCGATCACTCCTTAACAGAAGGAGCCCACACAAAGCAAGATTGAGAATTGGACTTCATTTTCTAAGTATACAAGTCTCAAGGGTCTCAGGGGGGGTCCAAGTATCTTATTATGGTCCTCAGTTCATCAGTGAAGGATTCAAAGCTATCAGAGTGTTCATCTGGATTTAATCAGAAATTAGGGTTTCATGGCTACCTGCAACAGGCAATGTTTGGTTGGAAGTAGAGGAGCTCATACATGTCATGATTAGAGAGGCATCTTGGCCTAGGAAGATTCACAATTATCTCAGAAAGATCCATTGGCAATCAGTGCAATCAGTTCCTGATCATTTTGCCCTAAAACTAGGGTTTGGTATGAAATCAGTTTATTTCTGATTGTTTGGGTGAAACTCTTTTCCATGGCCCTCCATATGTCCACAAAGGTCTACATACTAAAAATCAGCTCTTTATTTGAGCTAGAAGTGCTTCAATTGATCAATGGAATTGGGAATCAGACAGTTTGGGAAAAGTCAACTGTGGGGCCAGAAAAGTCAACTCCTGACATTTCGAGAGTGGAATCTCAAAATCCATGCCTAGGGGATCCTACATGTGAAATTTGATCAAGGATGGATCATGGATCATCATTTAATCAGGAATTGGAAAAGTTATTTAATTTGGAAATGGTTGACTTTCCATTTAGGGCAAGTTTTCATGATCGTTGCACTCACTTTAGCCCATTTTGCTTCAAGATAAAAGCTCCATTTGAAACTAACTCCAACATGAAAGTTTTTCCTATTGTTCCAAGCTTTCTAGAGATATAAAGTTTCTCCATTTGGATTAGAATTGAGAAAGTTATGCTTAGTCAAAGTCCGACATTTCTTTTGGACACTTAGAAAAAATTTTAAGTCCAAAATCTTCAAAATTTGTCAAGAATTCTTGGCCAGTTTTCTTGTACTTCAAGGCATTATTTGAAAATACTTTCTTCACAACAATTGTACCTTGCCATGTTCTCTTTCACATTCTTTTGGAATCATCTCATTTGGATCCATGGTTTGAGAGATATATTCATTTAAAGTGGGCACCATGACTTGATTTTCTAGGCAGATTTTGGGCCTGGCTGGCCCAATCATATTTTCTAAGCATGCTGCACAAACCAGTCACGTTTTTTTACCTCTTTTGGCCATGCATTGGACATCCATTCACTTAAGTTTGACCCAAAATAACAACATTTTACACCTCACTTCACACTTTTATTCTTATGGATAAATCACTTATTAAAAAGCCCATGAGAACACCTAATCCACCCTATTTAAGAAGTTGAAACCCTAACCCTAAAGGAGCATTGGAATTTCGTGGCAAGGAGGCAAAGCTTCATCACATATCAGATTCCATTCCACTTCTATTTTCCATTAGGGATTGCTTATGGCAATTGAAGAGATCTTTTGATCCTCCCTCGTTCATCTCATATGCCATGTAATAGAGGCCTTTTACCTTGATTTTATTTAGTCCTTACCTCATTTCCTGATTAAATTATTCAGTGGACCCTTCGTGTGCATATTTTCATCTGTTTGATTCATCTGTTATCTTTTCTACTTGTTTCTCTCATTCATGCTTTCTATTGCTTGATTATTTAACGTGTTCATACTCCCATGCATTGTTTAAATGCTCCATTATTTGATTCTTTGGTTTGATTATATATTGTTTATTTATCCTATCTGATTGATAACTGTTGCCTACTTGTATGATGTATGAGGCATATATTCTTATTGTTTGTTTGCCATATACAATCCCCATTCATAACAAATGTACCCCTCTCCCATAAAGTGTATAATATTTATTTCTTTATTTCTTTAGTCACCTGTTAATACAAGACTTAAAACGAACATCCAATAACCATTTCAGAATAAGATCAAAAGCTCGATCCAACTCGAGTAATCATTTTCAAAATTTAACAGAACCAGCACGCATTCATCCATCCTCTTGTAAGTCGATTGCCTCAGGCATCGCCATCTACCTGTAAGTCGATTGCCTCCGGCATCGCCATCTACCCTTATCCGTAACTCCTCTCCGCGCTCCATCCATCGACTCTTGTTCTGTTTAGGTAACACCCATTAGGTAGAACCCTTTGTATGATAACATAGGTAGAATTCCCCTATTCTTTGCATGCTAACATTAGGTAGATGTTCCCCTTTGTAAATCCTAACACATAGGTCCATATTGCATGACAACTCTAGAGCAGAGCTTCCCCACTTTTAGACCTTCCGTGCGTCTCCGATCTTGTGGCATGTCAGTCTGTTCTATTGCAAAGAGGTAACTGCCTAAGACTCGATTCAGCGAGCTGCGACACCTACTGCTAGGACGAGAACGCATTGCCCACTTTCCTTTGACACAGCTGCTGTCCCCTTTTTGAAGTCCATGTTCAGATGGCAATCCTTAACCCCTAGTTTATCCGAACTACGACAACTCTTATTCTCATGTTCAGATGAGATACGTAGGCACAAGATGCGATGTCTTGCCGAGTTTGACTGATGACTAACAACTAATCCTTGCTTACTTTCGCCCTTGCTGCGATTCTTTTCTCTCGCCCTCGTTGCGATCGAGACCGTCCCTTTCCCCAGTCGAGTAAGATTCGTTGTCCCTTTGCGGAATCGAATATTCATTCTACCCCAGTTGTTTAGATAATTGCCTTGTTCGCACAATTTATCCCAAGTGAGTCATCCCTCGTCTACCCTATTGTTATTGGTAACGATTGTTTCTCTTTTCGGTTGATTTATCCTTTGACAACCTACAACCCGGTTATGGATAATCTTCCTTGCGAGAATATTATCTACGTTTTGACGGCTATAGATAATATATCTCATGCACTCTTTGGTTGAAGTCTTGTCCTTCCAAGTGGAGTAAGATTCGTATTCCTCGTGGAATCGAATATCCATCCTTTAAGAAGTTTGCTTTCGCTCTCTTCAGGATGATGAGTGTTTTGGAACACACACCGATTCACGATTTCGGTCGATTTATCCTTTGTCAACCTACAACCCGGTTATGGATAATCTTCCATGCGAGTATATTATCTACGTTTTGACGGCTATAGATAATATATCTCATGCGCTCTTCAGTCGAGGTTTTGTCCTTCCTAGTTGAGTAAGATTCTTATTCCTTGTGGAATCGAATGTCCATCCTTTAACAAGTTTGCTTTCGCTCTCTTCAGGATGATGAGTGTTTTAGAACACACACCAATACACGATTTCGGTCAATTTATCCTTTGACAACCTACAACCCGGTTATGGATAATCTTCCATACGAGTATATTATCTACGTTTTGATAGCTATAGATAATATATCTCATGCGCTCTTCAGTCGAGGTTTTGTCCTTCCCAGTTGAGTAAGATTTGTATTCCTTGTGGAATCGAATGTCCATCCTATAACAAGTTTGTTTTCGCTCTCTTCAGGATGATGAGTGATTTGGAACACACACCAATTCACGATTTCGACCGATTTATCCTTTGATAACCTACAACCCGGTTATGGATAATCTTCCTTGCGAGTATATTATCTACGTTTTGACGGCTATAGATAATATATCTCATGCACTCTTTGGTTGAACCCTTTGTTTGTTTCCCCAACTGAGTAAGATTCGTATTCCTTGTGGAATCGAATGTCCATCCTTTAACAAGATTGCTTTTCTAGATCTCTTCAGGATGATGAGTGTTTTGGAACACAAACCAATTCACACCTTGGTCGGTCACCTGTTATACGCCTACAACCCGGTATCATTGGTGTTCTTTCCTGTCTGCTCCCTATTGCGACCTTGGTCCCCTGTGGAGTCAGATTTTTCCTGAGTCGAAATATGCCTTTTCCAGGTTTTCCTCAGATGTTTGTTGGTGGATTGATATCTCTCCCCCGTACACCGGTCTTTGATATTCATTCTTCCGAGCTTGTTACCTACTAACCGGTAACACCTCCCCCTTTCTTGCTTCAACAAGAGAGTCTTTTCTAGACAATTGTTGCTGTGTTGGCGTCTTCCACAATACATGCATGTTCCCGGCAGGGGTATCTTGTTCAGATCTTTCCCATTCGTCCGTTGACGTCGGGTCGTTGTTTCTTTACTTCATCCCCCGCATAGTGCAAATTCCAGGTTCTTTTAGTATTCAAATCCTGATTACCTTGAAAGTATGATAGCCGTTGCTTTCATCCGTTCAGGTTCTCAGTTGATTGAATAGGGGCAGCTGTAGCACCTCAAATTTGCACCCTTCATTCATGCATTCATTTCATTTTTAGGTCATTGACATTACATTAACATTACATTGACATTGCATAGTATATTGCATCTTATCAGTCAAGACTGGCATCAAGAGGATTCCTCAGTGCAAAGGAGCAAGGTTTTTCTAGAGAGCTTATATGATCCGAGGGGTCATTTTGAAGCAACTTGACCAAGTGCTAGAGGCTCAATAGTCATCAGTACATGTCCAAGTCATCTGGGGCCCATAAAAGTCAACTGAGGGCTAGGAGGTGGAGAAATGGTTTGAGACACTTCATTCATGTCCAAGAGATGCTTATTCATCATGTCAAACACTTATCTTGAAGGATTTGAAGTCAGATCAAAAGTTTCCAAAAATGGAAAATGACCTGTAATTTCAAGTTTCCAAAAATGGCAAGTTTTGGACCAACTTCAACTTGACTTTCCAACATCAAAGACGCTTCAAATGAAATTTTGTCCAACATGAAAGTTGAATATATTTCTCTTCCATTTCCAAAAAGTCCAAGATCATGAGCATCTGATGAATGGTTGAGAAGTTATGATCCAATGATCACCAAGTGTGCATGGAACTTCAACAAGCCATAACTTTTGATCTAAAACTCCAAATGGAGTGCCTCTTTTTGCATTATGCTCCTCATAACATATATTTTTCAAATCATTCATTACATGGCACGAAATTTATTCACATAATCATTTGGCCATACATGTGATTTTTGGAAGGAAAACCACGAATTTAAAATTGATACATCATATGAGTTTTTTAACCATTCCAACATGTGCATGGGTTGATTTTAAGAGTATTTGAATGGTGCATGTGCACTGTTCACGTGGGATTGCCATGCATAAGGTGAAATTGCAATTTGGTCATACACCTCTTTTCTTCCTAATCTTTCATTAGCCTTGGCCTAATCTTGTTTACAGCATAATTAACAGATGGTATAAAGGCTTAATGGTAACTGTCTTGCTCATTACACAAAGTTTCAGATCTAGAATCCTCTTTCACTCTCAATTTTCACTCTCTTGATTTTCCAAAAATTCTACACCTAAACCTTGATTTTTCTTGCATAATCATGAGTATGGAGTGCTACTGAGCATGATTCAACGTGTGTTTGGTGGAATTCCTCTCAAATTCGTGCATACCACAAGCCATTTTTTGCATCTAACTTCAGTGGAGCTCAAAGGAGGTGAATCTAGAAAGCTTGAAGCCTTGAGGACACTGTTTTGGTCGCTGCTCTTCAAACAAGGTGAATTTCGACTTTCACTTTTCTTCTTTTTATGTGCCTAGACTTATAGATCTTCTCATGCTGATTAATCTGATCTAAATTTCATGTGAAATGGTTGAGTATTGGCTGTGATATGATGATTTAAAGTTTGATATGCTTTGATGTTTCCCTTCGATTCTCATTATCCATGATGTTTTTGGCCAAAATAGTGATGGATCTATGATCTACATGTTATGAGCTTTCCAATGATGTATTCATTTCAAAATTCTGGAAAAAAATAATTTGTTGACCATTGTTCATCCACCGTCTTCATGAAGAAGACAGTGGTTTCCACCGTGCCTTGCTGTAGCGCCACCGGCAGTGTATAGTGCCTGCTAGGGTTTTCTGGGCGCGCATGAATAAGCAGGACCCTCCTTCGATTCCCACGGAGCGAGTTCTTGCATTTTTTTTCGTTTTAATTCCTCCTGGCCAAAACAATGTAGTTTTGTGTAGCGCGCCCCTCGCTTCGAATCCTCCTGAGTGCATTTCCCATTTCCAATTCATTTTCATTATTATTTCATGTTTTTTCATTTTTATTTCATTTTATGCATGATATTCAAAAAATCCTTAAAAATAGTATAATGATCCAATTAATTCCAGATTTTTTTCTACATGATCATGTGAATGTCTTCTTTTTTTTTATGTGGATTTTTGGAATTGTGCCTGGCTGGAATTTTAAATGTGATTGATCATTTGAACATGTATGCATATGTGACTTGCCTCATTCAATCTGTTGTGAAATGCTCAATACTTGTCCAATTGCCATGAAATTTTATATGCTGCTTCCTAACATGTTGTAGGATGTTTGAGATTTTATTTGGCATTTTTAGCATTTTCCTTCTCTGTTTGGGACACATGATTGTATGGTGTGACAATGTGTGTCACCCAATTTGATGTTGATCTTATTCATTTTCATTTCCATATCAATTGAGCTTCTCTGTTTACAATTTTTAGCATGATGATTGTGTTGGACATGTTGTATGCTCATAAAAATTTCCAGAATTGTTTGAGTCATTTCTGTTTTAATATGGAATTTTGATCCTTGATGACCAATGGTATGCGCCTTTTGTGTGTCTTGCCTTATCTTGCTTATTACATGGCCTTGCCTAATGCTTTTGACTTGGTCCTTTTTAGGACATGTTCATGATAGAATAAATGTGCTACATGTTGAGAATTGGTTGCTGTTTTGACTTTTTACGTTGCCTTTGACCCTAGCCTTGGTGCTAGTGGTTTGTACTCATCTTTTGGGTCGTGCATTTCAGGTTCAAGCTTCTAGTCTTGATGGTTGATGTTGATCTCATAAATCGAGATACAAAATGCTTTGTTCCACTAAAATTTGTTGTGTTGTAGGTTCCTTGGAGATGAACTCACTTGAGTTGTTTGCTTGTTGGCTTGACTTGTTATGTCTTTTGGAACCACTGTTTGTTTGTCTGTTGATAGTTTGTATGAATACTATACTGATTGTTTGGTTGTTTACACATGTACTTTAGTAGCTTTAACTCATTTCTTGAGTTGCTTTGCTTTGCTTGTGGTTGGCATAACACCTAGGTAACCTCTCTAACTTCATGTAGTCTGGAAGACCTGCTATCTTTGGCAGGCACCTGTCTGAAGCCCTCCTTAAGAGGCCATGTTCTTGTTTGTTTACTTTTGTGCCATGCACTTCAAGTCCTCCTAAGTGAAGAGGCAATTGGCAGATAGAAGGGATGTGCAATCCATCCCCTGCTATTCAGTTGAGTCTTTCATCTTGCTCGCACTACGTGCTGATGCATTTTGAATAAGCACCCAAAATCCTTGTATATAGAGTCGGTCAAGTGGAGTAGAGTCCCGCATTCTGGACTCCCACGTTTTCATTGATTAAAGCTCACCCAGGCTCGGGTTAAGAGCTATGAGGTCTTACCGTCATCACCTTTCATCTGCTCACCCTGACGGTCAATGTCAGTGGTTAAGAGCTTCCTCAGATACCCTTCCAGGTGGCTTGTTTGTCGAGGTTGATATGACCCCTTGACTAAAGCCTCTCCCTTGATGTTTGAGCCCCTTGTTGGTGTGTTTACTTCATGCTGTATGTGTTTGTATGGTGTGATTGTATCCCCATAGGATTGCTAGACTTCGCATAGTCTCGTTTGCATGTCAATTAAGGTAGCACGGTTCCTTCGTCTAGGACTTCCTTTCTTGCGTGAGCTTTCCTAAAACACAAACCAACTTTATCCCCTCTTAAGGACACGTTAACTCCTTCTACTACAGGTGAGTAAGTCTCCCAAGGTCGAGCATCTGGTAGATTGCGTAGTAACGTTGTTCACATAAAAAACACAAAACAAATAGAAATAGTTTAACCGAACTACGGCAACTCTGATTCTCATGTCCTGATGAGATACGTAGGCACGAGATGCGATGTCTTGTCGAGTTTGACTAACAACTAACTTTGATCCTTTTCTCTCGCCCCCGTTGCGATCGAGACTTTCCCTTTCTCTTGCCCTAGTTGCAATCGAGACCCTCCTTCTTCTTGGGTGTGTGCTTGGATTCTGATGTAAGCCCAGCGATTGGCATTCAGTTTCCTGTTTGCGTTTCTTTGTTTGGAGTCCGATGTAAGCCCAGCGATTGGGATTCGGTTTCCTGTTTGCGTTTCTTTGTTCGGCGTCTGATGTAAGTCTAGCGATTGGCATTCGGTTTCCTGTTTGTGTTTGCTTGTTTGGAGTTGGATGTAAGCCCAGTGATTGGCATTCCGTTTCCAGTTGTGTGTTTCGTTTGACGTCTCAGCGTCTCCTTTCTGTGTCTGTTTTGGCGTGCGTTAGCCGAGCTACGAGTGCTCTGATTCTTTCTCTGGTAAGAGAAGATACGTATGCATAGGACGCAATGTCCTAGCGAGCACGTTTCCCGTTCCCCCGAACTACGTCGACTCTGATGTTTGTGTCTGACAAACTACGTAGGCCCAGGATGCGACATCCTGCCGAGTCCGCTTTATCTGTTTTCTTTCATCTGTGTTTCCTTCTAGTATGTGTGTGCAGTTTTTGAGCAGTTATTCAGCAACCTTATTCTATTCTTTCTGAGCGTGGATCTCGTCGAGTACGACGAACGTGAGGGGGTGCTAATACCTTCCCCTTGCGTAACCGACTCCCGATCCTATCAATCTCTGGTCGTAAGACCATTTCCTTTCCAGGTTTACTTCGAGCGTTTCCTTTCCCGCTTTTGGGATAAATAACGCACGGTGGCGGATCTGTTTCTTTTTCCCTCCGGTTTTTCGCGTAATGCGACACACAGCAAGACCATATTCACCAAGGCAATTCATCTCTTTCGTTAGGCTTGTGAGCCAAATCCATCTTTTTTTGCCTAAATCCAAAGACTTGCATACTTAGTTCCTCTTTCTTCTGCTTCATCTTCTTGTTCAAAAGTAAAGTTTTATTGAAGTACTCTCTAGGCACAAAATCAGGGTAAACTGGCTCTTGGGGATACAATGGCTTCTCTACCAGAAAAGGCAACAAGACAGTTTGAACTCTATCTTTGATTGAGTCTATGTAAAAAGGATAAGCATTACAATCTTTCTTGCCAAAAAACTCTTTCCCTAGGCACTAGATTATAGTTTATACCTCCCTTAATGCCCATGAGGGGGACATTAGGAAACTCTACACAACTCACAATCACTTCAGATCTCTCCATCTTGTCCAATCTCAAGTTATACCATACCAAGTCCTTGGAAGTAAGCCCCATTAACCTCTTGGACCACTTCAAGGTCTCCTTGGTATCTACAAATGCTCCTTTGCATGGGAGATGGATTTGGAACCAATGACACAAAAGAGGAGCACAACACCACACTAAGCCACCTCTTCTCTTGTGATTTCTGGAATGAATAGAATGATACACATCCCCTAAAAGCGTTGGTACTGGGTTCCCCATCATGAAGATACGAATGAAGTCCATATCAACAAAATCAACCACGTTGGGAAACAAAACAACACCATAGATACTGCAAGCCAACACAACATTGAAAACCTTCTAGTTATCTTCCTTAGCCAAAGCACCCAAAGTCTCTAAAAGAAAACTCAGATAAAAACCAGAGAGCCCTCCTTTTGTTTTGAGATTAGCATCCACCATATATTTGCCCAAATAAAGGGTAGCAGCAATATGTTTCAAATCAAGGACCTCCATAGACACGTGAAAGGGAACTTGAAGCTTGATAGGAATTCCCAGAATGCATGAATACTCTTCCAAGGTCGGTGGCAACTGATAGTATGGGAAAGTGAAGCATCAAAAGGGAGGATCATAGAACTGTAGCAGAGCATGAAGTGCACTGTATTGATATTTATTGAGAGGAGCTTTGAGGTACTTTACAATTTTCCCATAGTCTCTTTTGAAAACTTCCAAATTTCCAAAAGGTGATTTCTCTTCCATCTTGAGAAGGGAGTCCAGATCTACCTCTGGAAACTTATAAGAAATATGCCCACCTCTACCAGTATCCATCTTTAGAGAAGAATTAAATAACAAGAATCAAGAATTGAAAACACCTGGAAATACAAAAACATGTGTGTTAAGAGAATGAATATAATTATGCTTATGAATGCAAGTATGGTTTCCATATTAATGAATAACTGTTGAGCGTCACAAGTTCAAAGGTTCAACTTAATCATGAGAAAACCGGGTATGATGAAGGTTTGTTTTGCAACCAGAGTCGATGATTCCCATGATAACACTTTGTCTAGTGCATAAGGCATGCAAGACAAGAGCGATTCCACTAGAACCACATTTGGGCGTGGTATGTCATGCAAACTCTTACATTTTAGGAGCCACGAGAGTTAACATGACTATCCACTTTAATCTATGTGTCACTGGCCTGGGTAGTGGGCCTTTTACCTCATAGTAACATCCCACCCAACCGACAAACAAAAGATCCAGTAACCAGCACAATAACAATATCCAGAATATGGAAAGCAATAAGATGCAATGAATGTAATAAGCAAGTAAATCATAAAAAAAAAATACCCAATGAAAAGAAAACAAACAAGAGCTAGGACTGACTTGCTTAGGGGGTCGCCAGTTGTCGCATCTCGAAAAAACACGCACACAAAAATAGAGTCGCTACCAGTGTTATTTATCCCAAGAGAGGGAAAGGAAATACTGAGTAAACCTACAAAGGATGAATCTAATGGTCTCACAACGAAGACATGGGTAAGGGAGTTGATTACGCGAGGGGAAGGTATTAGCACCCCTCACGTTTGTAGTACTCTACAAGATCCACTCTTGTTATTATAATCAAAATGGCGTATTTATTCTAAAACTTACCAACTAAAAGGGAATGCATGCATACAGATTGAATTATTTGCAAACAAAAAGAAAGTTTTTATTGCGCTCGCTTAGGTTTTGCAACCCAATGCCTACGTATCAAAAAGAATCAGAGCACCGTAGTTTTTCTCAAAAAAATTGGTTTGTTGGTGCTTTTTATGGGTAACTATCCTTATTGAAAATTTTCATAAGAAAATGCAAGTGGAGAAAGAAGTTTGATTGGTTGAGTATTTTAGTTAAAAGAATACATCAAATGATCCACCCAAGGTAGGAGGTATCTGAGTACTTCTCTCTTATTTATGAAAGAGTTCAAATAGCATTTAGGATGTTTTGGGATTTTGATTGAGAAAAAGTTTTTGTTTTAGAATGAAAGCAAAAGAGGAAAGAAAAATCTAAGGGAATTATAAATATAACCCTAATGTTGGCATGCAATAGTGGTTCTAAAGTCAGGATGAAAGGGAAACATCTACCTAAATTAGCATGCAAAGATTGACCTATGATTAGGGATCAAGGGGTCTACATAATTTTGTCATGCTTGGTTAACAAACCTAAGGTCTAATTTTGGTTCAATCTTAACCAAGAATGGACCAAAGAAATCCTATGAGGAACATGTTATCCACACAAGGAAAAGAGATAGAAGGATATGACAATCCATATCAAGTCATGGAACAATAAACAACACAATACCATATCAAGTCATGGGAGTAAAGAAAATCAATAGCAATAGCAATCCATATCAAGTCATGGGGAAACTTGAAATAATCCATATCAAGTCATGGTCAAAATTGAAACAATACATATCAATTCATGGGATAAAAGAAAAGAAACAGCAATCCATATTAAGTCATGTGGAAAATTGAAATAATCCATATCAAGTCATGGTGAAAATTGAAACAATCCATATCAAGTCATGAGAGAAAAGAAAAGCAATAACAATAGCAATCCATATCAAGTAATGGGGAAAATTGAATCCATATCAAGTCATGGTGAAAATTTAAACAATCCATATCAAGTCATGGTAAAAATTGAAAAAATCCATATCAAGTCATGGTAGAAATGAAAATCAATAGCAATAGCAATCCATATCAAGTCATGGGGAAAATTTAAATAATCCATATCAAGTTATGGTGAAAATTGAAACCATCCATATCAAGTCACGAGAGGGAAGATGAAAGTAAATTAAGCAAGCAAGAGATAGAAGGTGAATTCTCAAGTCTAAATATGCTTTAAGACATCACAAATTATCACCAAAAAGTCACATGTTAATAGATAGTAACTACTCATTCAAACTAGTCATGAAAGAGGGGGACACAATTCAAACAATTTGAGGAAACAACTTAAGAAAGCAACAAATTACCAAACCGAAATGAGCAGCAACATCATATCAAAATAAGCACAAATACATGTTGACTATCCCCTAAGGGTCATGTTTACAAGTTTAAGCATCAGAGTACCCAATCATCATGTAAAATTGTAAAGTGAAATGAACACAAGTGTGTGGATAATTACACATGGCAAAGTAAATATTAAATGAATGAGATCAAAAGAAAAGACATGGTGTCAATACTTATAATAAAATCAAGTATCACAAAGGCATCATACCAAAGCACACTCAAAGGTTAAGACAGGTAATAATCAAAATCAAACCCTAGTCAGGCTCCTAAAGGCTAAAGAACTTTGAGCAAGTACATGTGAAGTAGAATTATGGAAAAAATGTTATCAAGCCACATAAGTTAGAAGTATATGACATATTAAACTCCACATAAAAGTCACTCAAGCATCAATAATGAATAACCAAACAATGCTCTAAGATAGGCCAAAAGATAGGCAAACAATCACACAAGTTCAAAGAAGCTTAAGCAAGAAGTAAACAAACAATTAAGCATACACATGACATCAAGGGAGTATGACTTGTGCAATAAGTTAACTCAATATGAGGTTCAAGATCAAAAAGGGAAGTCATCCAAACTTCACACACACATCAAAGTCAAGTAACTTGATAAACAAGTAAAGATATCATCCTAGACAAGGAATCCTTTATGAAAATGCAACAAGATAAACAAAGATCAAAAGAGGGATGCTTATAGGTCATGGGAAAAGGACAAAGTCCTTTTCAAAGCATCAAATACAAATATTAAACCTTAAGAGGTACAAACAAGCAAACAATCTCATAGTTCAAGCATAACTAACAAGTCAAAAGGTGGACATCATCCAAGTATGGAGTCCTTTGCCCCATCAAAGCAAATGAGTAATGCAAAATGAAATTGAGACATGAAGAAATTAAATGAGAAAAACATCAAACCATACAAAAATGGATCCCAAGCCCCTAAGGGCTTCACCATACACTAAACTCAAAACTAGGTCAAGAAAAGAATAATGCAGCTCTTAATATGTCATCATGATGAAGTGGAAATGAAATACCATTCAAAGAATCATAAGAGAAAGGTATAAGGGTACCAATACCAAGGAAGTCATAAACACAAACAAGGGGAATCAAATTCAATTTGACCCATAATACTCAAGTTGGAATGCACAAGACACAATCCAAACTATGATTTCAAAAGCAAGCAAATAGAATTCAAGGCAATCAAGAAAAGAAGCGTCAATTAGAGAATCCTAAAATGGTCCACATGAGTGAATTTAGGATTCCTAAATGATGATGAATTAGTAATTAAAAAATGGTAAAGAGATCCCACATGGTTGCACAAGTGCAAACCAAAACAAACAATTAGGTGCAAATGTACCACAAGAAACAAGCATACTTGAATAATTCAAGAAGAATAGTTAGTAGCATGGAAAAATTATGAAAATTTAAACATGGGAAGGTGAAGTCAAAAGCTCAAAGTGTCCTAAAGATTTTCTTAAAAACATGTGCAAATATGTTCAAGTAATTCAATCATTTAAGTAATGCACAAACAAGTGATCACCCAAAGAAATCTTCAAGAATAGGTTCAAATATGATTCAAAATTGATAACCAAAAGATCAAATGAAATCTCGAAGAACCTATATTCATGTTTCTACATGTGTATAAAAATTTGGATCAAAATTAAAAAGGGAAGACCAAGAATTAAACCCTAACATTTAAAACTAGGTCAAATGAACACATTTAATTATAAAAATAAAAACAAATATTAACATATATCAAAAATAAAATTAAAAAATATGGGAAATTAAATAACATTCAAAATATAATTCATGAATTATTTGGAGATTTTTGGACAAAAGGAAGCATTTTAAATAAAATTAAAAAGAATAATAATCAAATAATAAAGAAAAGAAAATACGGGGTGCGTATTAGTAAAATGGATAAAGGGGAATTAGTTTGTCAGAGAATGGGCTAAAACGGGGGGTGGGGAAAACAAAAATACACGACCCAACCCACAAAGCAAGTCAAAAAATAAAAATAAAAATAAAATGGCAATGTCACGTTTTAAATCATGTGGAACATGGCATTAATCAGTCACCTTCACTTAAGCGCAAAAAGACAAAACAAAACCATGGCCAATCACAACACGACACCTACTCGTCTTCAACCTTGGCCATGCACAAAAATGAGATAAAAAACCCTAATCTCGATTCCAACATGCAATCTTCTTCCTCAAATAACTTTCTCATCTCTCCACCAAATTAAATGAAGTTTGAATCAAAAAGGAAGTATGCAAATAGTAGAACAACATGGCACCTTTAGATTTAAAAAATAAATAAAGGATCATGGAGAAAAGTGAGCATGAACATACGGGCTCAACCATGTTTAAACATCATTCAAACAAAACTGTAAATGAAAATGTGAGCCTCGCTCCATGATCTACTCAAGAGTAGATCTTTCAGACGCATATCCATGAGCTTAAGAATGGTGAATGACTAACATGAAGAAGAACAAAGTGAAGAGAACTTACTTAGTGGAGAGTGTCCACTGCACCTTTGGTTCTTGGAGAAGGAAGAAGAGCAAGACCAATAGGAAGATGATGAGCAATGGTGAGTCAAATAAATGCTCAAGAGTAGCTTCAAAAGTGGAGAAAAAGTAGAGGAGAGTGAATAATGCTTAAATCTGTTATGCCTCCGCTCTGCCTCTTTCCAACATCCTCCTCAGGTTTAGAGAATGAGAATGGGTTTTATATGAGCCCTAGGTGAGGGCAGAAAGGTTAGAACATGTGGCAAAGTTGTTATTCCAATTTTGTACAAAATGTGAGTGAGAGAAAGTGAGACTTGTATCCTGCATTTTGGATGGGATTGAGTTGAGTTTTATGTTGTTTTTTGGAGCTTAAGTGGAATGGAAGAAGGTCAGAATTCATGGGACCTGGGAGAGTGTGTAGAGAGAAGGAAGGGTAAATAGGACATTTCCATATTTAGCCAATTTGAGGCATGATGTGCATGCCTGAAAAATGTATGTTGTTTGGTCATAAAAGGCAAGGAAGGAGGTGTGGTGTGCGTGTGAAGTGGGCTATGCTACTAGCAAGTGGTAACACAATGTACAAAAATAATGACATTCATGATATTGGAAATTAAGGATCAGCCATGTTCAAACCATCATAACTCCATGGTTTCTGGACCAAATGAAGCAAACTTGAGCTTTTTAGAAAGAGGGAGGGAGATGAAAAAGTTTCATGTTGGGGGAAAATTGAGATAAGGCCTAGAAGTCCATTAAAAATGGCCACGAAAATAGAAACTTGAAACTGAATGCATGTATGCAAATTATAGGTCATTTGACAATTTTGAGGACCCAACTTGGCGACTCAGTAACTTCCTCATTTAGCCACTAAATGAGAAGCTTTCTGAAGATAAAATGGAGAGGGTAATGTGATTTATAACTTTCATGTTGAAGTCAATTTGAAATTTAACTTGCATCTAGGTGAAAATGGCCATGAAGGGGGTTGCTTGAAACTGATCAAACACTTAGCAAAATTTTACTAAGTATAAAATCAAATTACAAACTTAAGGTCATGACTTTAGAAGAGGATATCTTGAGTTGTAGCCAACCAAATAAAGAGTTCTTGGAACTATTGGAAAGAGGAAAATTAGTACTACATTTTTCATGTTGAAGGTGTCTTTAAATAGAGCTTGAGTCTAGGTGAAAGATGGCCATGAAGTTGACTGAAATTGGTTGCAAACTTGCCCAAAATAGTAACCTTTCTTTAAAACCCTAATTTCCAATTTAGGCAACCTTTCATAATTCTTGATTTTTGATGAATCTCTTGACTTTTATTGATCAAATTTCAACCATCGACCATATTTGACTTGTGGAACACAATTTTGATCAAAAAATTCAAGAGTTGACTTTCTAATCTGCTCAGTTGACTTTCCCCCAATTGAATCAAATGATTGATCATCTGAGCAATTGAACTTTTTCTAAATAAAATTGATGGCCAATCTTCTACACATAGACACTCGGGGACACATGGAATGCCATGGAATCAAGTCTTGCTCAAAAAATCAGAAATAAAATGATTTTATCACAAACCCAAATTTCAGTCCAAAAAGATAGGAGATGGGTGCACATCTTCAAATTCTTGATTCCCCTAAGGAAAATGGAGAAACTTGTGAGCAAAGATGTCTTATATAATTACAAGATAAGGATGAATAAAAAATTGGTCCATGGGTATGCCACACACTGAGATAATCAGCACTCTTAGCTCAAGGACCAAAAGATAGGAGAGTGTGATCAACTTCTATTCTCTTGAAATTCTCAATCAATTGATGAAGTAATGGACCATTTGAGGTGTCTTAAGGCATAAGAGAACCCTTGTAGCTTGGGTGATAATGAAGTTGAGGATATATCATCTTCCTTGCACTGATTGTCACCTATCTCTCTCTTCTAAGGGTTGAAGAAAGGTCAAAAGAGAGATACCTCGATCGCATAACCATAGAATCAGTGATATGTATGAATGTATATGATGATACAACCTAAGCTAATTAGTGTTACAAATAAAAGGGTAAATTTTGGGGTACAACAAGTATCTGGTGCCACACTCGGTGAACTTCTTGCTCAAATAGTAAATGGCATGTCCTTTTCTGATTGTATTATCGTGTTGACCCAATACACATCCCATAGATTCATATAGCACATTGAGATACATGATAAGTGGCCTACCAGGAACAAGTGGTATTAAGATCGACAGTTCTTGCAAGTACTTTTTTATTTTGTCAAATGCCTCTTGACAATCATTATTCCACACGATCAATTGATTTTTCCTTAGTAATTTGAAGATCGGTTCATAGGTAACTATTATATGAGAGATAAATCTGGAGATGTAATTAAGTCAACCAAGAAAACCTCGGACTTGTTTTTCAGTTCTGGGGGGTGGCATATCTTGAATTGTTTGAACTTTTTCGGGATCAACCTCAATGGCTTTCAGATCGGACCCCAAAGGTACATTTTGCTTGATTCAAACTCAATTTTAACTTTCGGAGCCTGGAAAATAACTTACTCAAATTGTCCAAATGATCGTCCACATAAACCTCAATTTCCTTATGAACCATATCATGAAAGAGGGTTACCATGGCACGTTGATAAGTTGCCCTGCATTCTTCAAACCAAACGGCTTGACTTTATAGCAGTAAGTTCCTCCAAGGTATGATGAAAGTTGTCTTCTCCATATCATCTAGAGATATCTTTATTTGATTGTACCCTAAGACACCATCCATGAAGGAAAATACGGAGAATTGAGTTGTATTATCAACCAATACATCAATATGAGGCAAAGTAAAATCATCATTCGGGCTCGCTTTATTGAGATCTCGATATTCCACACACATTTCGACCATCCCATCTTACTTCAGAACTAGGACAATGTTAGTAACCCACCGAGGATATTCTGAAATGGATAAGAATCCAACATCAAACTGTTTTTTAACTTCCTCTCTGATCTTAAGTGCCATGTCGAGTCTGGTCCTTCTGAGTTTCTTCTTGACTGGAGGAAATATGAGGTTGAGTGGCAAGTGATGCTCGACAACTTTGTTGTCCAACCCATGCATATCTTGATAAGACCAGGAAAAGACGTCAACATATTTGTGAAGTATCTTGACCAACTCAGTGTATACATGCTTTGCGAAGGATGCCCATACTTTTACTTATTTCCTGACTTCTTCAGAACCTAGGTTGATGACTTCCACTAGCTCTTTATATGGTTGTACCTCTTTTTCTTCGTGCTCAAGGAGCCCTGCTAGTTCAGCCGAAAATTCACAATCTTCCTCACTGTCATCTTCAACTTGGTTAGTTGGAAGTCCAGATTACAATGGATTTTTGTTGAGTTGTTACCAATGGATTTATTTGCTCTGCATGTGATGAGCTTATTTTAGAATGCTTTTTGAAAAGTGAAAGAGGAAAAAAATCTTTTGCCATTTTATTTTAGTGAAAAAGTAAAAATAATATAAACGAAAAGAGTACGATTTTGAATGGAAAATACTCTCCTTTATTGATCACATAATTTTTTTAAAACAAGGAGGTGCTTATAAGCTATCATATTGCCTCGGGCGAAGACAAGGGATTACGAAAACAAAATGCATTATGTTTTTTTCTTCAGAAAAGACCATAGGGACCATGGAGGTCGTCCAGTTGCTAAGCTTGAATCCAGAAGGAAACTTGCATACAAAAGTTGGAGCTTCTTCTCTACTATAACTATCATCACCAATAACTTCCACGGTATGATCATTCTGAAAGCCTGCACTGTTGAATCTGACATGATTGAACTTCTTTTGCTTTCTCGAACCTGATTGATGTGTTGAAGAGTGATAACCAAGCCAAATTATTCATGTTTCTCAACCACATTAACAATATAACCCCAACCAGAGAGAGGACCATTCTCAAGTGTTTTCCTAGCACTTCGTACCGATGACAAAACCATTATCGATGATTGGTCCTATTCAACTTCTAAATAATGGATTAGGACCTCAAATATCCCTTCTTATGTCTTAATATATCTTAAGAACGATAATTAACTGACCAACAAATCTTCCTCACCACACACAATAGCTAAGTTATCCTCGAACATGAATTTAAGCTTCTGATGCAGTGTGGATGTCACTGCCCCAGCAACATGAATCCATGGCCTACCCAATAAGCAGCTATAGTCTGGATTTATGTCCATTATCTGGAAAGTGATAGTGAACTGATGCAGCCTAACCCAGATGGGTAGATCAACCTCACTAATGACATGTCTCCTAGAGCCATCAAAGGCTCTCACAATTAACACACTATATCTCATCTTGGGTCCCTCTACTTGCAATTAACTTAGTGTATTTTTTGGAATTACATTAACTGAAAATCCTTTATCCACTAGGACTCGATAGAGCAAGGTACACATGTGACGTATATGTGCAAAGCTTTATTGTGGGCATTCCCCTCGGGAGGTAGCTCAGCCTCATTGAATCCCAAATATCAGCTAGCAGTGATGTTGGCAACCACAACATCAAATTGATCAACTATGATGTATTTTATCACATGGGAAGTGTTCTGAACCTTTAATAGCGCTTTTCGATGAGCCACATAACTCAACAGCAAAGACAAATTTTAGACGGGGTCTGACCTAACTGGTCCATAATTTTGAAGTCACTTTTCTTTGTTAACTTGAGGAATTCTTGACCTTCCTCCGTAGTTATACGCTTCTCGTGACCTTTAAATTATTCTCCCCACACCCCTGGATTTCTCAACACACCTCTATGGGGCCCCCCTCCTTTGGGCTTAGAGTATTTTTCTAGCTACACCCTAAATTTTCAGCATATTTTTGTCTTTTGTATATTTTTATTTATTTATTATTTTCTTATTATTTCTTTCTTTATTTATTTTTGTTCTTTATTTTATTTCCCTTAGTTTTTTTTAATTTTTTTACCTCTTGTATTGATAGTGTGCCCTTCCGTTTTATTATTTCTTTGACCTTTTTTTTGCTTTATTTTTTTAGTTTATTTTATTGTATTTTTAGTTGATGCAAAATTGTTAATCCAAAAAGACAAAATGACCATTAAAATTAACATTTCAAAAATACTAAGACAAAAGGTGTTTGATCAACATCAAGTACATTTTTCAAAATCACACTAAGCTTTTTTCTTTAATAAGCACCTCATATCATTTCAAACTATTTCACAAATTATTTTCACTAATGCGATAAAACACTCTATCAACATCGATTTTGTCTTCTGCTTTCTCAACTCGTTAAACTTTTTTCCTAACAAATACGAAAGAAATGGGTCCTTGGAGTCTCACATTCCTTGAATACTTGAATTATTTCTCTCAAGGCACACATCTTAGGTTAGCTTTTCATTCACTCTTTTTATTTCTAAAATATCTAAATAACTTGGATGAAAAGAGGGGCCATTAGAGTCTAGCATTCCGGTGGAACCTTTGAACAATCTTTTGAATATTCATTATCCATCAAACGATTTCTTAAATACATTGAATGAAAAAGGTATTGTTTGAGTCTAGCATTTCAACAATATCCTAAATAATTGGTTATGAGGCTCACGTCTGGTTCTTATCGAATATTCATCATTCACCTTTAAAAAACACACCAAACTTACTTTCTCGCCCCCATGCGATTGAAAACATTTCACAAGAGAATATTTGTCTAATCCCTTCTAAAGCGTACATACAAGTGCTTAAGCCTCTGCCACGAGTAAGCAAACCATGTTTTACCGTTAGAATTCGATCTAGATACGTGTTCAATCCAACACACTTTAATCAATCAAAACTCTTTTTCAAAAGAACATTGTTTAGCTCGTTCTAATGCGAATACAAACAAACAATTTAAGTCTCCAATTGCAAGCATAAGTAATTTTAAATCATTAGAATACAATCTAAACAGTCGTTCATTAAAACAAATCAACAAACTGTAACCTTCACCCCAAACTACGAAGCTTTGATTTCATCATTGTACCCGAGGATACGTAGGAGTGAGACCCACAATCTCATCAAGCACCCTAATAAAAATAGTTTTGCGCCCCTTTTTCTTTTCCCATTGTACTTTTTATCATTTGAAGAAAACAATTAACATAAGTCAACATTGAATCGCAAATTTAACTAAAAGGTTCCCATTGAGTACAACGGACGTGTGGGGTGCTAATACCTTCCCCTTGCATAATCGAATCCCGAACCCGAATTTGGTTGTGAAGACCATTTTTTAAAAAGTTTTTATCAATGTTTTCCCTTTCCTTCATTGGAATAAATAAAATTTGGTGGCAACTTTGTTCAAACTATTTTTTCCGCGACTTCGTGAAGGATCGTATCTTTTGAAATGCGACAATAGCCATTGAAGAAGATCAAGACTTAAGCACCTTAAAGGTGGATTAAATCATTGGATCTCTAAAAACCTTTGAAGTTTCTCTAAAGTGAATATCAGAAAAGAAAAATAAAGGTGTGACCTATCCAACATTCAAGAGAATGAAGATCAAAGTGAGGAGGATACTGAAGAAAGCTTTTCTGATGCTATAACATTATTGGAAGAAAGTCCAATAAAGCTTTAATAAGGATGGATAGAAGATGAAGGACAAATGTGCCAAACAAGATGTCTGACAACAGTCCTCAAAGCAAGAGCAAAAACGAGGACAAACCTAAAGGAGTCAAATGATTTAAATGTGAAGGTTTTGGTCATATTAAAACTGAATGCCATAACTTTCTAAGAAAACATAAAAAATGTATTCTCAGTTGCTTAGTCCGATTCTGATTACGAAAGTGAATAAGAAACTACTAGTCAAGTTATGGAATTCACTAGAAAATATAACACTTGTAGTGAGTCCAACAATGAAGATATCTCAGAGGAAGAACTGGATGAAACCTACAGACTTCTACTTGCTCAATGGAAGAAATATTTCTTAAGAGAAGAGAAACAAAAGAAGACCGTAAATGTTTTACTTCTGGAGAATGAGAAGCTTGGCACAACCATTGTGGTTATCAAAGAAGAGATCACTCTGTTAAAGTTCAAACTCCACAATATGAATGAAACTGACCATATGTTGAACAAAGGTTCAAATATGTTAGAAGACATGTCAAAAACCAAGTCAGTTGTAAACAAGAAGGTACAAATCCCCTTTAAGAAGTTTGTTTTCCTTGAAAATAAGATTGAGTTCCTGATGAAGGACCACATGTCCCAGCATCATGTTCAACGTGTATTTCCTCACAACAAAGGCAATAAGAACCCACCTAGGACGTGTTGCCACTGTGAAAGATATAATCATATTAGACCCTTTTATTATAAACTGTATGGATATCCTAAGTCATACAGTCAACCTAGTGTAAGACCCTAATTTTGACCCTAAGATCCCTCATGGCATCATATCATTGCATTTGCATTTTGCCTCAAGGATCATAGCATCTTGGCTCCTTAACCCTAGGGTGGGAACTTGTGTGAGTCGGTTTAAGAACACCAAGCATGCTTTAATTGTATATCATTGCTTTTCCTCTTTTGTCTACTAACCAAAAGCAGAAAAATATGTCACTAGCTTTGTTTGTTTTGTAGCTTGAGCAATCATAAGATCCATGGCTCCTAGGAGACCATATGCTCATTGATATGGCCAGATGAAGGTGAAAGAAAGTATGACAATGGTCCACAAAGCTCTAAATCATCATATATGCCTCCCAAGTATCTCAATTTGTCAATTTTATCAAAACAAACCAAAGGTCTTGAGGATTGTTTCCAGAGGAAACCCGAATTCATCTATGCATCAACTGTGCCTTGCTCATGAAGCAACCTCAACCCATGATCAAATACCATCAAGGGAAGTTCTTTAAATCATAATTTCATGCATATTTGAACTTATTTGAGTGTCCTCAATCATTAATTCATCAAGATTTGAGGTATGGACTAGAGAAGTTGATTAGTCAATTCATCTGACTATTTTGAAGTATACTGAGACCTAACTTTTAATGTGTTTGTCAGATGAAGACGACCCCAAGATAAAAACTATTCTTAAGAACCATATGAACAACTTTCATGTTCATCAAAAATTTATTTGAAGCTTGGAAAGTCATCATTAATTTTAAAACATTATAGGTAATTTTGACTGAAACCCTAATTCTGGATCAACTTCCCAAGGACATAACTTATTCATTTCTCATTATTTTGAGGTGGGATCAAATGAATTGGAAATTTTAAGATGTCTACTTAATTTGTTATGTTGAACAAATTTTCATAATCTTAAAAGAAATACATGTGATAATGAAAAACATTATAGGTCACTTTGGACCAAAGGCATTGAAACGTGAAAAAGTCCAACTTCAAGTGTCCATAACTTTCTCATAAAAAATCCAAATGATGCGAGATGCGAGTCCAAATTTATTTTCTTGAAAGGATCTACAACTTTCATGTTGAAGGTTTTGTCATTTTGAGCTTGCATCATTGAAACATAAGGGTTTGAAGTTGGCCCATTTTGGAATTTTTCACATACACACATTTTGCACCTTGAACTTTATGGCCAATTTTCACTAATTTCCCAATTCCAAATGAAGTTTTGTTCAACATAACAATTGATACTCATTTCAATAGCTTTCCAACCATTACCCGTAAGGCCATGTTTTATTTTTGGAAAAGGCATTTTCGAAGAGGAGAACATTTTGGTACATTTTTGGAAACTTGATTCAAACTTCATGCATAAGCCAAATACATCTCATCTGCACGTCCAAAACTTATTTGCTGATGTTAAGCTTGCCATTCCAATTATATTTGGGCCCTCCATGCGCCTGTACATGCCCATGCATGGAGGCCCTTATCATTCATGCACATGAAACTTTCAAGCATTGCCTTGCCAATTGCTATAAATAAGATTGCTAGGCTTCATAATTCAGGAACCTGAAGGCGCCTGTTATGCTGCAAAACTCCCTCCATAGCCATACCTAAAGGAATTCACTCTTTCATTTCAAAATTTCAGATCTGAATTTCAACTTCATTGGTTGATTTTCAGACTCAAAATTCCTTGACCTTGCTTTATTTTCATCTCTGGATCACACTGCAAGCAATAGCTAAGAGGATTCGTGCTACATAGATCCATATTTCAGAGGTTGCTACACAAACATTCCTTCTTTGAAACTCACTAATTGTAGCTTGTTTCTTGCATTTATTGGTTTGGCTGAAGTCCTCTCATGAGAGGCAATTGATTTATCCTTTGAATTTTGAAAATCCATTGAGTTCAAGTTGAACACCAATATTTTCCACCTCTGATTTCTCTTTCCATGGAGGTCTAGAGTGAAAATAGATGGTATAGGGGTGATGTACATCACCCCAGCTTTCCATTGCTGTATAGATCGTTGCATTTGGTTGAGGTTGCCATGTCTGCAACTCTCACCGGCGCTGATGAACTCGCCGGAGAAGACGGTGGTGTACACCACCGTCTGCTTGCCAGATCAAACCACAATCGTGCGATGCATTCTCCAGATCTAATTTCATCCTTCCATTTTTATGACTTTTTTAATGGCCACCTATTTCTCATTGACCTTGGTGTTTGGTGGACGCGCGCTTGTAAACCATTTGATGCACTAGCTCAATTAATGAGCCTGAATCCAACGCATCACGTTTTTTTTCCTATTTTCTATTTCTGATTTAATTTCCATTTTATTTCTTTTATTTCATTTTATTTCAAAAAATCATATCTCACTCATTTCAATTCCAAAAAATGTGAGACCAATTGCATTATTTCTCTTTTAATTTCTAGTTTTTGAAAATGATTTTTAATATTTTTTATTTTATCATTCGATACTTTTTATGAATTTTCTCTTTTCTGGTTATTTTTAATTCATTTTAAATAGTTTTTGATATTCAAAAAATACAAAAATATTTTCTCAATCTCTTTGAATGATGATGGATCTATGAAAAATATTCTCATCAATTTATTAATTGATTTGAGATTTATTTGAGATTTTAATTCAATTAGGTTATTTTTTATACATTTTTAATTGATTAAAATAATTTCTGGTTTCTAAAAATGCTGAAATTTTTTGTCAAACTTTGTTTGACCTTGATGAACTTAGGATGATCCATTTGGACTTTTCAAAGTTGATTTGAAATGGATTTGAAGTTTGACCTTTAATTGTTTATTTTAATTCAAGTATTATTTTAATTTCCAAAAATACCAAAAATATTTTATTTGTTTCTTGACTTCTAAGTTTCATTTTGCTTCTGTTTACTAATGTTTGACCTTGATTCCATCTATCTTTGGTCAATGTATGTTGATTACTTCATTTGAATTTCCATTAATGCACTCTCTTATTCATCTCCTTCTTCATCTCTTTTTCTTTTTTGATCAATGAGTTAAAGATTGGTGGTTAGCCTTGATGTATGAGAGGTTTAACCTTCCTTGATTCAAATCTAAATCATCTTGATCATAGATCAAGTGAATGGCTTTGCATTAAGGATAGATTGCTTCCTAATCAAGCAATGAACCTAAATCAATACAAGATCATTTCTCATCTTCTTTTGGCATGGCAAGTTGTATGAGCTTGATTCACTAATCAAGACCTCTAACTTGTGTTTGTTGCCTATATTTTATTGACAGGCCTCAGATAGGTGTGACTACTACATTAGTCCATTTACGGTCGCTTAACATAGTGCTAAATTTCCTTATGGCACACTAACACTAACAATTGACCATTAACATTTAATTCTTGCACTTTACATTAATGCAATTTAATATTCTTGTACATATTATTCATTTGCTTTTACCCCTTTGCTCACTTGAGCACATGTTTATGTTAATGCAATTTGCCTTTTGCTCACTTGAGCACATAATTGTGTATATACTATTGTGCTTGTATTTTGTGTTGTTTAATGTGAACCAAATGCAAATGGACAAAAGGACTTAGATTCTAGGACATTCCCTATGCAAAAATGGAGTAAAAAGGACTTAATGTTGAAGATGAATTGGAAGGATCTAATCTCTAAACTCACTCTTGTCCATTCTTTGTTTGCATTATAGAACTTTTTGATGTGTGTGTTCTTGTGCTAGGGACTCCTATTTGAGACAAATTGAAGAACCATTGTCATGTGCATCTAAAGTGAGAGATACAAGAACCATTGGAGGATTCCTAAGAGTTTGCTTGATTGATTGATTTCTTGAGTATTTGCATATTTTCTTGCTTATTCCAAAGGATGGGAGCTACTTGGATCATCATTATGATGTCAAGAAGGGAACTCCATTTGTGGTCTTATCTCTTTTCCTTCATCTTTGTATGTTTAGGACTTAGCCATTCTTCTTCTTCCCTCCATTCTAACCCAGGCCAAAACTTTTGTCAAAACATTAACATTTGTTTTCAAACATTAGAAACCTAAGCATTATGCTTTTGATTTTTTTTTAACTTTCTTTTCACAACACTTATTTTGAATTGAATCCTTAAGTCAACTTTGACCATATTTTGTAAATACTTTTCATTGGTAAATATAACTCATTCAAATGTTTTTGTGGTTTCAATGGCCACTTCTTACCAAACTTTTTCATAACCATTAGCTATTACGTTTGAGTTATCCTTGAGGTAGATATAATACTCACCTATGTCCTTAGTGATGGACAATGAGTCTTCCATGCTTATTATAGGGTTAACCCCTCACTAGCATGTTGAAGCTATCCTCACATGGTGGATTTGTGGTTTTAGGTTGAGTTTTCTCCCTTGGATAACAAAAGACCTTAAGGTTTTTGGACCAATCAATTCACCAACTTGTTTGAGATTTTTACCCCGAACTACGAGGTTTTGATCCTAATATTTTTTTAAGATGGTACGTAGGCAATGGGTTTATCCATTCAAACTCAAAATTGTAAATAATTTGTTCATTCTCTTCTCATCCCCCAATCATGTTTGCACAAATGATTTTCACAAATACCAACCTACCTTACAACAATTGTGAAAAGGGCTCCTTAGGAGTACCTAGGATGTTTTGGGTGCTTAAAACCTTCCCATTGCATAACCAACCCCCTTACCCCAATCTCTAACATTTTTATTAGTTTTTGATTCGATAAAACTTCTCGGTTTTTGTTCGCTTTCTAACCTTTCCTTTGGATAAATAGAAGTGTGGTGGCGACGCGAATTATATGATTTACTTTTGATTTAGTCAATAAATCTAAAGGTAACGAATACCCAATGACAGAAAAGTGGCGACTCTGCTGGGGAATTTTGCCTAGTGGGTTTTGCCTACTTTTCACATTTGTTGTATTGTATTGTATATTATTTTTGTGACATATTTTTATGCAAATTTGGGATTACTGTATTGTGTGTAATGTATGAATTGCTTGAATATTAATTCTTTGTGTGCTTGGTGATCTCTTGTGAGATGAGTTCTATACCCGAACTCGAGTGCACTTAGGATAGGAGAATGACATAGTCTTGTTGACTTGTGTGGAGTTATTCCTTAGCAAGTTGACTTGCAAGCCCATTCACTTGGTGGAGGTAATGTTGGGATCAATAATGTCACACGAGTAGTCGTGGTTAGGCATTATTCTTTCCAATATAGACCTTAGAAACCAAGGACCTTAGTTTACCAAGCCCATCTTGGCCTATTTTTAGGACGTAGTGCGAAGGTCGTTCAAGTGTAAGATTTGATACGATTGTTACGCGATACTACACTCATAAGAGTCTCTCTTGAGAATATTTTTGGAATACGAGTAGTCGTTTATCCGATAATATCCGAAAGATGGGAAGATGACTATGGGGACCTCTTGTAGAATATGATTGGCAGGTTTAAACCCTAGTACACTCCCTTTGGGTGGTTCTTAACCGAGACTCCATGCTCGTGACTTGCAACAAACCCTTGATTCATGGTTGATCCGTTCTAGTATATCCTTAATATCAATGAAACTTGGGTGTTGATAAGGTGTAAACCATAATCCACCAAAATGGATGATTGATATTAAGGATGACTTGATCCATCCCATGACCTTTGTGTGGTGTGCTTTGCTTGATCCTTGAGTGTGATTGTTGCAGCCATGCATTCATGCATTCATAAATATCCATATCATCAACAATGAGAAAATCTTCAAGGAACTTAAGAGATCTATTTGCAAATTTTCAGACATGGATAGACAAAGAAGGAATACAAAGAAGTACAGTTTTAGACAACCAAACTTGAAAGAGTTAAGGAGCTTGACATCCTATGTATTAGATCCCTTGGAGTTCAAGGCTCGTCATGGGAAGCTTCTATATATTCTGGCTACTCAAGTGGATGAAGGTCTGATGAGTGTATTGGTGCAGTTCTATGATCTCTTGTACCGTTGCTTCACTTTTACGGATTTCCAGCTTTTGCCCACGCTTGAGGAGTATGCATATCTTGTGGGTATACCTATTCTAGACCAGTTGCGGTTCAGTAGCTTAGAGAGGATCCCTACTTCTCAAGAGATTGCTGATATGTTGCATATAGATGAATCTCTGGTTGGTGCTCATATGACTACCAAAGGTGGAATTCAAGGTCTCCCTTCTGAGTTCCTCATTTCTCAAGCTACTTTGTATGGGAAGGCCATGAGTGAGGGCGCCTTTGAGGCCATATTTGTGCTTCTCATCTATGGGCTAGTGTTATTCCCCAACATCGACAAGTTTGTGGATGTGACGCTATTAGGATTTTCTCTACTCTTAATCCCGTTCCTACTCTATTGGGTGACACTTATTTCTCTTTGCATATGAGGAATGCAAAGGGTAGCGGTACCATTGTGTGTTGTTTGCCTCTGTTGTACAAGTGGTTTATTTCGCACTTGCCACAGACGGTCTCCTTCAAGGAGAACAAAAGATGTCTACAGTGGTCCACGAGACTTATGTCTTTCACCAATGATGATATCTTTTGGTACAACCGTGTATATGATGGTGTGCAGATTATTGACTCTTGTGGTGAATTCTCCAATGTGCCTCTTCTTGGTACAGGTGGTGGGATTAACTACAACCCTATTTTAGCACGTCGTCCTCTTGGGTTCCCCTTAAAGGATAAACCTAATAACATTTTGTTAGAGGGTGTGTTCTTTCAAGAGGGTAAAGATCCCCAAGGCTTGAAGGGCAGGATGGTTCGCGCTTGGCGCAAGATTCATAGGAAGGGAAGGAAAGAGCTCGGTCCAAAGAACTGTATTGCTCTGGAACCCTACATCTAATGGGTTAGGAGGATAGCTTCTGAGTACCTTATGCGTTATGAGTATCTGAGACCTACACCTTTGGTTATGGTTGGGCCTTCAACCCTCCCCGACCAAGGAGTTGAGGAGTTGAGAGACGAAGATCGTTCACGTGCTTGGATCCGTGAGCGAGAAGAGCTACTTCAGCAGCTTAGAGATAAGGATGCATTGATAGAGTTTCTTGAGCATCACGTGTAAGACCCTAATTTTGGCCCTAAGATCCCTCATGGCATCATAACATTGCATTTGCATAGCCTCAAGGATCATAAGCATCTTGGCTCCTTTCCTTTGGGTGGGATCCCTTGTGAGTGGTTTGAGATCACCAAGCATGCTTGAATTGTATATTATTGCTTTTCTCATTTTTTTTATTAACTCAAAAGCACAAAAATATGTCACTAACATTTCTTGTCTGTAGCTTGAGCAGTCACAAGGTCAAAAACCTCTAAGATATCCTTTGTGCAATGATATGGTCAATTTAAGATGAAAGCAAGCATGGTAATGGTTCCTAAATCTCTCATCCATCAAATATGCCTCCCAAGTATTTCAATTCATCATTTTGATCAAAGCAAGTCAAGGAGTTTGAAGCTTGTTTCCCAAGGAAACCTTAATTCATCTGGTCATCAATTGTGCCTTGCTCATGAAGCAACCTCAACCCATGGTCAAATACAATAAAGGGAAGTTCTTTAATTCATCATTTCATGCATATTTGAACTTATTTGAGTGTCCTCAATCATCAATTCATTAAGATATGAGTTGTGGACTTGAGAAGTTAATCAGTCAATTCATCTGACTATTTTGAAATACACTGAGACCTAACTTTCTATGTGTTGGTCAAATGGAGATGTCCCCAAGATAAATAATGTTCTTAAGGACAATATGAACAACTTTCATGTTCATCAAAATTTGATTTGAATCTTGGAAGGTCATCATCCATTTCAAGACATTATAGGTCATTTTGACTGAAACCCTAATTTTTGGTCAACTTCCCAAGAACATAACTCATTCATTTTTCATGATTTTGAGGTGAGACTTAATGAATTGGAAATCTTATTGTGTCTACTTCAAATGTTATGTTGACAAAAATTGCAAAATCTCAAAAGAAATACATGTGATAATGCAAAACATTATAGGTCACTTTGGGCCAAATGCATTGAAATGTGAAAAAGTCCAACTTTAAGTGCCCATAACTTCTTAATTAAAAATCCAAATGATGCAAAATTTAAGTCCAGATTGATTTTCTTGAAACGATCTACAACTTTCATGTTGACGATTTTATCATTTGGAGCTTGCATCCTTGAAACAGAAGGGCTTGAACATTGGCAAAATTTGGAAACTTCACAAATACATGTTTTGCACCCTACACTTCAAGCTCAAATTTCATTAATTTCCAAGGCCCAATTGGAGTTTTGATCAACATAGAATTTGTTCCTTATGCAACAAGCTTTCTAACCATTACTCATAAGGTTGCATTTGGAGTTTGGAAACATCATTTTCGAAGACATGAAGAATTAAGTGCATTTTGTGAAATTCATTTCAAACACATTGCATGAGCTGTTAACATCTAATCTTCACGTCCATTTCTCATTTGGTGATGTATAGCAATCCATTCCAATCAGAATTGGGCCTTCCATGCGCCTGTACAGGCCCATGCATGGAGGCCCTCTTCTCCCATGCACACTTTGTTCATTGCATTTCAGATGGTTTTTGCTATAAATACAAGTGATATGCTCTTCAATTCTTCAACCTAATGGCGCCTAAATCCCTGCTAAATTGAATCCTCACCCATACCAAAGGAATAAACTTCATTTTTCTCTAAAATTTTCAGATCTGAAATTCAATTGCATTGATTGATTTTTAAGATCTAAAGTTCCTAGACCTCTTCACCTTGATCCATTGAAGCTTCTGTTTGCAAAAGGAACCAAAGATAGTGACTCATTTCTTCACAATCCAACTGTTTTGCTCAACTGAATTTTGCTTCGAATCTCATCATACATTGCTCCATTTGCCTTGATCTTGTGTTGTCTGAAGACCTCTGTATAGAGGCATCATTATTGTGTTCTTAATTGTTGAAATCGAGCAAGTTCAGTTGAACACCACCAAAGTTCCATCTCTGATTTCTCCCTTAATAGGAATCTAGAGTGGAATTGAGTGGCATAGGAGTGATGTACATCACTTCACCTTTCGAATGGTGCCTGGATCGTGCATTTTGATGCACATTTGAATCTCTGTGATTTTTGATCTTCATCGGAGCTCGCCGGAGAAGACGGTGGCGCTGGCCACCGTCTGGTCTCCAGATCAGATCTGGACCGGCCCTTTTCATTTCCAGATTAGATCTAGGCAGTCCATTGTTATGACTTTCTTTTATTATTTGTGTTTCTCATTGACTGAGGTTCATGGTGCGCGTGCTTGCCAATGCCATTGGATCCTCCACGTCATTTAATGAGATACAATCCAACGCGTGTGAATTTTTCATATTTTCCATTTTTGATTTCAATTTCTATTTTATTTTTTAATTCCATTTCATTTTCTAAAATTCATATCTCTTTTATTATTGGTCCAAAAATTATGGGACCAATTGCATTATTCCTCTTTTAATTTCTAGTTTCCAAAAATGATTTTTAATATTTTTTATTTTATCATTTGCTATTTTTTATTAATTTTCTCTTTTCTGGTTATTTTCAATTCATTTTAAATAGTTTTTGATGTTCAAAAAATACAAAAATAATTTCTCAACCTCTTTGAATGATGATAGATCTATGAAAAATATTCTCATCAATTTATTAATTGATTTGAGATTTATTTGAGATTTTAGTTCAATTAGGTTATTTTTATTCATTTTTAATTGATTAAAAATAGTTTCTGACTTTTAAAAATGCTGAAACTTTTTGTCAAACTTTGTTTGACCTTGTTGAACTTGGGATAATTCACTTGGACTTTTCAAAGTTGATTTGAAGTGAGTTTGAAGTTTAACCTTTAATATTTTAATTCAAGTTTTATTTTAAATATTAAAAAATGCCAAAAATATTTTGCTTATTTCTTGACATCCAATCTTCATCTTGCTTCTGTTTTCTATTGTTTGACCTTGATCTTCCCTATATTTGGTCAACATTTGTTGATTGGTACATTCCATTTCATTTAATGCACTTGAATTCTTCATTTATATTCTTTATCTTCTTCTTCTTCACCTTCTTTTCTTTTTGATCAATGAGTTAAAGGTTGATGGTTAGCATTGATTAGGGAGGTTTAATCTTCCTTGATTCAAATCTAATTCATCTTGATCAAATGATCAAGTGAATGGCTATGCATTAAGGATAGATTGCTTTCTAAATCATGCAAAGGACCTAAATCAATACAAGATCATTCCTCTTCTTCTTTTTGGCATGGCAAGTTGTTGGAGTTTGATTCACTAATCAAGACCTCTAACTTGTGTTGTTGCCTACATTATTATTGACCGGCCTCAGATAGTTGTGACTTCTACATAAGTTCAATTACGATTGCTTAACATAGCGCTAAATTTGCCTTATGGCACACTAACTACTAAGACTAACCACTAACTATTAACATTTACTTCTTGCTCTTTACATTTATGCAATTTACTATTCTTGTACATATTATTCATTTGCTTTTCCCTTTGCTCATTTGAGCACATGTTTATGTTAATGCAATTTTCCTTTTGCTCACTTGAGCACATAATTGTGTATATATTATTGTGCTTGTGTTTTGTTTTGATTGTTGTGGACCAAATGCAAAGAAATGGACAAATGGACTTAGTTTCTAGGGCTTTCCCTATGCAAATTGGAGTAAAAGGACCTTAATATTGAAGATGGACTAGAAGGACCAAACCTCTAAACTCACTTTTGGAACTTTTGATGTGTGTGCTTTTTGTGCTAGGGAATCCTATGAGAGCTCAAATTGAAGAACCATTGCCATGTTCATCCAAAGTGCAAGATACAAGATATATTGAGGATCTCCTAAGGAGCTTGTTTGATTGTGTTGATTGTTTGAGCTTACTATCATTTTGCTTGCATATTCCAAAGGATGGGAGCTACTTGGATCATCAATATGATTGTAAGACCCCAATTTTGTCCCTAAGATCCCTCATGGCATCATAGCATCTCATAGCATAAGCCTCAAGGATCTTTGAGCATCTTGCCTTCCTTACCTCTGGGTGGGATCTCCTTGTGAGTGGTTTGAGATCACCAGGCATGCTTGCATTGTATATAATGGCTTTTCCTGTTTTAAATCACCAACCAAAAGCACCAAAAATATGTCATCTAACATTTGTTTTGCAGTCTAAGCAAGCACAGGTCAAGTAATTCAAGAGCATCCATTGTACAAGAGCTGATGGTATTTTCTTGGTGTGAAGACCACATGATATTATATGGAGCTTATATGAGCTATGGTTCCATTTTGAGCAAATTCCCCAAGTGGCAAAAGCTCAAATTCTTCAAAGCATGTCAAGGTCATCTGAGGACCATATTATCAACTGTGCAGTCAATTGAAGGCTTTGAGGTGTGGGAAGTGATTTGAAACACTCCATTCATGTTCAAACAAGGCCTATTCATCATGTCAAACATCTATCTTGAAGATTTTGAAGCCATTGCGAAAGTTTCCAAAAATGGAAAGTGACCTGTAATTTCAAGTTTCCAAATATGGCAAGTTTTTGGTCCATATTTAACTTGACTTTCCAACATCAAAGAAGCTTCAAATGGATTTTTGGTGAACATGAAAGTTGAAGATCTTTCTCTCCTCTTTTCAAAAAGTCCTATATCATGTCCATCTGATGATTGGTTGAGAAGTTATGAACAAATGATTGCAAAGAATGCTTGGAAGTTCAAAATGCCATAACTTTTGGTCCAAAACTCCAAATTGAACCACTCTTTTTGCAAAATGCTCCTTATGACCAAAAGATTACAAATCAACCATTGCCTTGCCTGAAAAAAGCTCACATGATCAAGTGTCCATTCAAGTGGATTTTGGAGGGAAAATGGAGAATTCAAATTTGGTGAATCACATGAGCAAAATTCCAATTCCATGTGGTTTATTGAATAATTTTAAGTGATTTTGCACCTTGCATGGCACTGTTCACGTGCACATTGCTCATGCCACCTCACATTTGCCAAATTTGCATTTCACCTCATTTCTCCTTAATTTTTAAATTAGCCAATGCCTAATCTTAATCTCAGCATGATTAAGGGATGGTATATAAGCTAAATCTTAATCACAATTCAAGGAGAATAACAGAATTTAGATCAAAAATCTCATTTCCCTCTCAAATTTCTCTCTCTTCAAGTTTCAAATTTCTTCATCCAATTCCACAAAACTCTTGCATAATCGTGTTCAGCATGCATCATTGATGAGGAATCAAGGCTTGGATTGAAGAATTTGGTCAAGAATCGCGTATATCCAAAGCTTGAAGATGAACATGGAAGCTTCAAATTAAGTTAGATCTGGTGGATTTCAATTGCTATTTCGTGCATAAAGCTTCAAATCAAGATTACTGGAGTGGATCTGGAAGTTATGGAGCCTTGAACACGCGTATTTGATCACTGCAGGTTCAAGTAAGCTGAAATTCGAATCTCTGGTTTTGCCTTTTCATGTATAGGATCTTGTAGAGCTTGCTTTTCTGATGATGCTGATATCTTTAGAATTTGATTTGGATAATTATTGCTCAAGATATGTGGAATTAAAGTTTGTATGCTCAAAATGTTTCTCTTTGATCCGGTTGACTCGTTAGGAATTAGGCTAAATAATGGTGAGATTCGCGTTCTACGTAGAAAGACGGTTCCAACCATATATAATATGTTAAATTCTGGAAAATTTGTTCATGGAGGTCGCCGGAGAACCACTGGAGAAGACGACCGGAATCACTATTCCGGCCGTCTGGTTCAGCGCCTAGGGTTTCAGTTCAGACGCGCTTGCAACCTTTGAGTCCTCGGTTCGAACCTTGCCTTACGTTTGTAATTCCATTTGTTTTCCATTTGAAACGCTGCGTTTCGCTTGTAAACGCGCTTGCAACCTAGCTGACCTCGGTTCGATTCCCTGCATGTGATGTTTTGGATTTTCCAATTGATTTTCATGTTGAGCGCTCATTTGACTTGCATGACCTGTGTTCGAATCTGGCATATGCATGTTTCCATTTTAATTCACATTTCATTTTCCTTTTGATTTTCACATTATTTCATTTTTGTTCATCAACTTTGAAAAATCATACAAAATAGTATACATGTCCAAATTGATCCAAACTTTTTTTCACATGCTTGTGTTGATGTCTATTAATTTTTGATGTTAATTTCCTGATTTTTGTGCTGCTGGATTTTTTATTGTGCTTGATTGTTTGAACATGATGCCAAAATGACATGTTGTGCTAATTGTTTTGTGAAATGCTCATGGTTTATCCAATTGCCTTGAAATTTGACATGCCTGATACTAACATGTGACATGATGTTTTGGCTTTTGTTTGGCATTTTTATAATTTGATACCACTGTTTTGGACACATGAGCATATGTTGTGACATTTGGTGTAACATTTTGTACCTTGTACTTGTGCATTTTCATTCATACACCATTTGTTGGCTTCTGGACCTAATTTTTTGGTATGATGCTTATCTTAACATGTTAAGTGCACATAAAAAAATTCATGATCATTGGATTCATTTCTGTTTTAATGTGGATTTTCTATTCTTGATGTCCAATTTTGATCACATTGTTTGCCTTTGCCTTATCTTGATTAATTGATGGCTTTGCTTATTGATTTAGCTTTGATCCTTTTGAGGCTTTCTTCTTATTTGATTGATTGTGCTTCATGTGAAATGTTGACTTCTGTTTTGGTCATTTGACTTGCCTTTGACCCTAGTCTTTACACTAGTGGTTTGTACTCACCAATTGTGTTTGTGTTTCAGGTATTTAGCACTAATGGTTGGTTTCCTCATCATTTGAGATGCCATTTGCTTTGTTTACTAACTCTTGTTGTGTTGTAGGTCCATTGATGTGATGAACTCATTTGAGTGCTTGCATTTGAGACTTACATTGTGTATAATTGTTGGATGATTCCACTGTTGTCTGTTTGGTTTTCTGAATACAATATTGACTGTTTGGCTTTTTGTACAGGTACATTAGTCGCTTTTAGCTCTTGCTTGAGCTTTGCTTTGGTTTGTGGTCGGTATACCACTTAGGTAACCAATCTCTTTCTCCATGTAGTCTGGAAGTCCTGTCGCCTTTTGGCAGGCATTTGGCTGAAGTCCTCCTTAAGAGGCCATGATTGTGATTGTTTACATTTGTGCTAAAGACCTCTAAATGAGGCATGTTAATTGTTAAGTCCTCCTAAGTGAAGAGGCAATTGAAAGATAGAAGGGATTTGCAATCAATCCCCTGTTATTCAGTTGAGTCTTACATTATGCTCGCACTACGTGCTGATGCTTTTGAATAAACACCCAAAATCTTATATAGAGTCAGTCAGGTGGAATAGGGTCCTTCATTTTGGATCCCCACATCTTCTTTATCATAAGCTCACCCAGGCCAGGGTTAAGAGCATGAGGTCTTATCCTCATTTCCTTTCATCAGCTTCACCCTAACTCTCAATGTTAGTGGTTAAGAGCTTCAGAACACCCCTACAGTTTTGGCTTGTTTGTCGAGGTTGATATGACCCCTTGACTAAAGCCCAACCAACTTGTCTGAGCCTCTTGTTTGTATATAGAGAGTGATGCTTGATTGCTTGTTTGCTTACTTGTGAAACTTTCATGTGTTTGCTTTTCATGCATGTTTGTTTGTTTTACGGAGTTAGATGTAAGACCATTGATTGGCTTTCTGTTTCCTGTTTTGTTTTGAGGAGTTAGATGTAAGACCATTGATTGGCTTTCTGTTTCCTATTTGTTTGGTGGAGTTAGATGTAAGACCATTGATTGGCTTTCTGTTTCTCGTTTGTTTTATGGAGTTGGATATAAGACCATTGATTGGCATTCCGTTTCCTCTTTTTGCGGTTCTCTCATGAGACTTGCTTATTGTAAGAACAAAAATAGTTCTACAATAGATTCCATGATTTTGATGATAACAAAGGATGAAACCAAAAGTGGCACCCTAACGAAAAGTTTCTAAGTGTGCAGGGTTCTAAAGAAAGAAGAAATAAATCTGATGATGTCATCAGATGCAAAACAAGATCAGATGCAAAATCTCAAGTATCAGAAGCATCTAAAGTGAAATCTCGTTTCAAGAAGCTCTGACTCTGGACAAAACTACAAAATATCAGAAGCATCTGAACATGAAGTAAAGTCTAGAAGCTCTGACTCTGAACAAATGCCTTCTGCAAAGTCTGAAGTTATCAAGCGTCATCTGAACTTTCAAGAGATAACATCAGAAGCCAATTTCTCCAGATACACAAAGACTCTAATCAGAATTGTTAATCATGATGAAGTAACGTTTAAGCCAAGTTAAAGTTCTGCAAACGGATTTCCTCAATTAGAAAGAGACGTTAATCTCCACTTCCAAGAGAAAAGATACTAATTGTGGTAAGTAGTCACTTCTAAGTGAAAAAGTCTACTGCAGAAGCTATTAATGGAATGGCGTAATTACATCTCAATATCCAACAGATTCAACGCTACTTCAACTCTACTTCAACTCCTATAAATAGAGAAGAAATCTCATTCAGCATACACCAAGAAATCACTAGCCAAAACTATACTGAAATTATATCACGCTCAAGAAAAACTTCTTTGTTCTTCAAAGATTTTCACTAAGCTGTTGCTTATCAAGTGAAAAATTTGTTCTTAAGTTTGTAATATTTGCTTTCTTAGAAGCACTCTAGATTACACATCTTGTATCTATTTTTATTTGATTTCCTCAAGTGACTTGTTGTAGTCTGTAGACTTGAGAGGACTAAGAGATTTTCTTTTCTCTTAGGGGTTGTTTGTAATCTTTCAAGATTAGTGGATTAAGTCCTTGTTGAAGGCGAAATCACCTTGGCCGGGTGGACTGGAGTAGCTTTGTGTTATAAGCGAACCAGTATAAAATCTTTGTGTGATTTCATTTTGCAAAAGCGCTTATTTTTTCAAACAATTCAAACCCCCCCTTTCTTGTTTTTCTCACCTTCAATTGGTATCAGAGCTCCGGCTCTGTTATTGATTTTCAAATCAAACACTTAACCGTGTAGAGAGATCCAGTGCGAGAAAAACAAATGGCCCACTCAAATGAGAAAGATTCTTACAATGCCAAGCCTCCTGTTTTTGATGGAGAAAAGTTTGATTACTGGAAAGATAGAATCGAAAGTTTCTTTCTGGGTTATGATGCTGACCTCTGGGACATTGTCACAGATGGATACAAACCTCCAACCTTAAATGGAGCTGAAGTTCCCAGAAGCAAAATGTCAGAAGATCAGAAACGTGAGTTCAAAAATCATCACAAGGCCAGAACAATACTTCTAAATGCTATATCATACAACGAATACGAAAAGATCACCAACAGAGAGACGGCTAAAGATATACTTGACTCTCTGAAGATGACCCATGAAGGAAACTCCCAAGTCAAGGAGACGAAGGCTCTGGCGTTGATCCAGAAGTATGAAGCCTTCAAGATGGAAGATGACGAAGCTATAGAAGCTATGTTTTCCAGATTCCAAACTCTTATTGCAGGTCTTAAAGTGCTAGACAAGGGATATACGACTGCAGATCATGTTAAGAAGATTGTCAGAAGTCTGCCAAAGAAATGGAGACCAATGGTTACTGCTCTGAAGCTATCAAAGGATCTGAACAACATCAGCCTTGAGGAACTTGTTAGCTCTCTCAGAAGTCATGAGATAGAACTAGAGGAGGATGAGCCTCAGAAAAGGAACAAGTCAGTGGCGCTGAAGTCCAGACCTGAAAGACGGAAGTCAGACAGAACCAAGGCTCTTCAAGCAGAAACTGCAGACACTGATGACTCTGAACCTGAAGACTCTGATGATGAAGAAGAACTGTCCTTACTAACCAGAAGAGTTAAGCAACTCTGGAAAAGAAGGAACAACAACAACTTCAGAAGATCAAGACCCAGAGGGGATAGATCAGAGTCAACTTCAAAAGGTAAACCTAATAAAGATATTACCTGTTTTGAATGTAAAGAAACAGGTCATTATAGAAATGAATGCCCCAAGCTGAAGAAAGATAACTCTAAGAAAGAAAACTTCAAGAAAAATGCCTTCAGAACAAAGAAGGGATTAATGGCGACCTGGGACGATAGTGAATCAGGATCATCAGAATCTGACTCTGATGAACAAGCCAACGTAGCATTTATGGCTACCACATCCAGCAGCTCAGATGAAGAATCTGAAGAGGTATTTTCTGAACTTTCTAGATCTGACTTAGAATCATGTTTATCAGAAACTCTTACCTCTCTTCAGAAATTAAAACAAAAAGTTAAAAGCATTAAAGGCCTTCTTAAAGCAAAATCTGAAGAATGTAGTGAACTTGAGACAACAATTCTAGCACATGAAGATACAATCAAATCTTTAACGTTAGAAAGAGATGAAGCTAAAACAAAAAGCTTAAAATTAGAAGAAGTGTTGTCTCAAGCACCACAAACTTCAAATGAAATTATTTATAAATATGAAGAAGCCTTTCAACAATTTCTGAAGAATGGGATAAATAGGAGTATTATGGCATCCATGATTTATGGAGTAGGTCAGAATAATAAAAAGGGTATTGGGTATGATTCTGATTCTGATAAAACTTCTACCAGTAACCAGCTTAAATCTCCTTTTTCATATCATTACACACACACACAAGAACAAAAATTTAAGAATGCTAGAAGACCCAAAGTTGTAAGAAACTCTGGGAAAACTAATCTAAAAGGACCCAAGAGATTCTGGGTACCGAAAGATAAGATTATCTATGTTGCAGATATCCTATGCAGCAAAGTTCAGACACCAGTCATGGTACCTGGACTCTGGATGCTCGCGACATATGACGGGAAGAAAGTCTATGTTCCAAAGCCTGGAACTTAAAGACGCTGGCTTCGTAGGCTTCGGAGGAGATCAGAAAGGAAGGATCAGAGGCTCCGGAACTATTGGTAATGGTACTCTTCCCTCTATATCTGATGTTCTTTATGTAGAAGGATTAATGCATAACTTGTTATCCATAAGTCAATTAAGTGATAACGGTTATGATGTAATCTTTAATCAAAAAACGTGTAAAGCCATTAATCAGAACGATGGCTCTGTCCTTTTCACAGGCAAGAGGAAAAACAACATTTATAAAATAAATCTTTCTGATTTAAAAGATCAAAATGTTAAATGTTTAATGTCAGTTCACGAAGAGCAATGGGTATGGCATAGACGCTTAGGCCACATTAGCATGAGGAAACTTTCTCAGCTAACTAAACTTGAGTTAGTCAGAGGCCTACCTAAACTGAAATTTTCTTCAGATGCTCTGTGTGAAGCTTGTCAGAAAGGAAAGTTTTCAAAAACATCTTTTAAAAAGAAAAATGTTGTTTCTACCTCCAAGCCTCTGGAGCTTCTTCACATTGACTTATTTGGTCCTGTGAAAACAGCATCAGTCAATGGAAAGAAGTATGGACTAGTAATCGTTGATGATTACAGCCGCTGGACATGGGTAAAATTCCTAAAGCACAAGAGTGAGTCTCACTCTGTATTCACCAGTTTCTGTTCTAAAGTGCAAAAAGAATTTGACTCTAAAATTGTTAGAGTCAGAAGTGATCATGGTGGAGAATTTGAAAATAAAGATTTTGAAGAATTATTTGATTCTAATGGAATATCCCATGATTTCTCCTGCCCTAGAACTCCACAACAAAATGGAGTTGTAGAGAGGAAGAATAGGACACTCCAAGAAATGGCCAGAACCATGATCAATGAAACTAATGTAGCAAAGCACTTTTGGGCAGAAGCTGTAAATACAGCGTGTTATATTCAGAATAGAATCTCTATTAGACCTATTCTGGATAAGACTCCCTATGAACTGTGTAAGGGAAGAAAACCCAACATTTCTTATTTCCATCCTTTTGGATGCTTTTGCTTTATATTAAATACTAAAGAACATCTAAACAAGTTTGATTCCAAAGCACAGAAAGGTATTATGTTAGGATACTCAGAACGCTCTAAAGGCTATAGAGTATACAACACAGAAACCAAAATTGTGGAGGAATCAATTCATGTTAGATTTGATGATAAGCTTGACCCTGAAAAGTCAAAGCTAGTTGAAAAGTTTGCAGATTTAGAGATCACTCTGGTAGAATCTGAGAAAACTCCAGAAGCAACTGTCACTCCAGACTCTGAAGAAATTAAATCTCCAGAAATTCCAAGGAAAGTCAAGAGTCGTAGCAACGTATCTGAAGAGTTGATTTTGGGAAACAAAGATGAACCTGTTAGAACCAGATCTACCTTCAGAACTTCTGAAGATATTCCTCTGGGACTAGTGTCTCTGATTGAGCCTACGTCCTGTGATGAAGCTCTTCAAGATAACGATTGGGTGGCAGCTATGCAAGAAGAGTTAGATCAATTCTCCAAGAATGATGTCTGGGATCTCGTTCCTAAACCCAGAGGCACTCATGTCATTGGAACCAGATGGGTTTTCAGAAACAAACTGAACGAGAAAGGAGAAGTTGTCAGAAACAAAGCACGACTGGTAGCTCAAGGTTATAGTCAACAAGAAGGTATTGATTATAATGAAACTTTTGCTCCAGTCGCAAGGTTAGAGTCTATTCGTCTTCTTGTATCATTTGCTATTAATCACTCTATAAAATTATACCAAATGGATGTCAAGAGTGCATTTCTAAATGGTTATATTTCAGAAGAAGTGTATGTAAATCAACCTCCTGGTTTTGAAAACTCAAATTTTCCAGAACATGTTTTCAAACTTAAGAAATCTTTATATGGACTTAAACAAGCTCCCAGAGCTTGGTATGAACGCTTAAGTAATTTTCTTCTGGAACAAAATTTTATCAGAGGGAAAGTTGATTCTACACTCTTCTGTAAAAATCATGAAAATGATCTCATGATATGCCAAATTTATGTTGATGACATTATTTTTGGTTCTGCTAATATCTCTGTTTGCCAAGAATTTTCTAAGTTAATGCAGGCAGAATTTGAAATGAGTCTAATGCAAGAACTAAAGTTCTTTCTGGGAATTCAAATCAATCAAACTCCAGAAGTCACGTACATTCATCAAAGCAAGTACATTAAAGACGTTCTGAAGAAGTTTGACATGACTGAATGCAATTCGGCAAAGACTCCCATGCATCCAACTTGCATTCTGGAGAAGGAAGAGGTAAGCAACAAGGTTTGTCAGAAGCTCTATCGAGGTATGATAGGCTCTCTTCTCTATCTGACTGCTACTCGTCCTGATATTCTCTTTAGCGTTTGTCTTTGTGCCAGATTCCAATCAGATCCTAGAGAATCTCATTTAACAGCTGTTAAGAGAATTCTTAAGTATCTGAAAGGTACCCCTAACCTGGGCCTGATGTATGAGAAAACATCAGAGTATAGGCTTTCTGGTTATTGTGATGCAGATTATGCAGGAGATAGAATAGAACGAAAAAGTACATCTGGAAATTGCCAGCTTCTGGGAAACAATCTAATCTTCTGGGCTAGCAAAAGACAGTCAACTATCGCTCTATCAACTGCAGAAGCAGAATATATCTCAGCATCACTGTGCACAACTCAGATGCTCTGGATGAAACATCAGCTAGAAGATCTCCAAATCTTTGAGAGTAACATTCCTATCCTTTGTGATAATACTGCTGCTATTTGTTTGAGTAAGAATCCCATTTTACATTCCAGAGCCAAACACATAGAAATAAAACATCATTTTATTAGAGACTATGTTCAGAAAGGGATAGTAACGCTGAAGTTCATTGATACAGAACATCAATGGGCAGATATCTTTACTAAGCCTCTAGCTGAAGATAGATTTCGTTTCATCTTAGAAAATCTGAACATTAAAAATTGTCCTGAGTAAAATTTGGCTCTGAACATGTAAAATGAGACTCTGATAAAAACAAATATACTTCTGCCTCTGACTCTGATACTTCTACCAAGTTAAGAAGATATCTGAGTTAGAAATCTTCAGAAATCCTTTGGTATTCCTGAAGATCAGATACATCAACACGTGGGGAACATGCGTCTAACCCTAGAACTTCTAGACAGCTGTCAAAAGAAATCAAAGGTCAGAACGCTTGAAATCTCCTTGAGCAGTGTGCTTACTGTTGGGATTAGACATTCATTAATGAGCTGTAATCATTCTTCCCCCAAACGTGCTATTTTGGTTTTTGTGCTAACGCTGGTATGTGTGTCGTTTTGCATGTGTTTTTTACCCTTAGTATATAAACACTTTTCTCACATTTCACACACTTATCACTCTCACTCACTCTTAAACCCTAAACCCTCTCTCGAAGTTTTCTCTGCAACCTTCTCAGTTCTTCATCTTCTTCATCAATCTTCATCATGAATCCTCAAGAACAATCAGTTTTTGACTTCTCCCAACAAATGGAAGCTGCTTCTAACCCCCAAACTTCAAACACTCAAACACCCATGGTTGTAGATGTTACCACGACCCCAGTTTACAAAGAACCTCACATTTTGGAACGTGAACAACACATTCATCTTTCAACTCCCTTTGAAGGGTTGGATGTACTGTGTGAATCGCTGGTGGACTTTGAGAATTTGAAAAGAAATGGCGTTGATTTAACTGAAGATCTTCGCAAGCAAGGATGGGAAACCTACTTCAACAGATTGTATGGTCCAATCTATCCTCTTCTGGTGAAGGAATTCTGGAGATGTGCAGATGCTGATGATGAGTTCATCGTTTCTTTTGTTCTGGGTGTGAAGATCATTATCACAGAAGCGTCTATTGCTTCTTTGCTGAATATGGAAAAGGCTGGAGGTAAAAGGATTTACAACATTCCTCCAAGGTCCAAGCGCATCACAGAAGTCATTAACCCTACTATCTTCAAAGCAAACGTTGAAGGAAACCCATCTAAGAACAAGGAGCTTCATCAGAACCTCCGAGTTTGGTTGAAGATTATTCTGGGAACAATCCATCATCGTCCAGCCTCCAACTCTTCAGATTATATAAATGCTGATCAGAAGTGCATCCTCTACTGTATTCAGAAGGGTATTCCAATCAACCTCCCTGTTCTTCTCTTCAGATATCTGAGGGATTCAGTCAGAGAAACAAGGAACAATATGAAGCCTAGATCCTACATTCCTCTGGGAAGATTGCTCTCTGACATCTTCATTGAGCATGGGCTGGTAGATGCTCTGGAAAAGACCAGATGCATGGATGATCTGGCAATTGACGTTGGAAAGCCTCTGAATGCCAGAAATCTGAGGAGTATGGGAATCATCAAGGACATCAGAGTCAAGCCCACTATGAATGTAACCTGGGAAGCTCTGAAGGATCAGAGGAAGATGCCTCATGGCCTTGAAAGGTTCTTCAAAAATGAACCCAGAGATGCCATTGCCATCTACCTTCAGGATCGTCTGGATGAAGGCATTGACGTTTCTGATTTCCGCCTTGAAGACTGTCTGGATTCTGTAGAAGATCTGGTCAGATACAAAAGAGGCCTTTCTGAGAAGAAGATAGCTGAGGAAGCAAGGAAGGCAAAGAAAGCCAGAATTGGAGAAACCTCTGGCACCAAAGCTTCAGCACCTCTGAATGTCTCCTCTGGTAAGTCCATTCCTCCTGTCTCTTCTGAATCTGTAATGGCTTCCTCTAACCCTCTCTCCTCTCAACCAATTTTTACAACCTCAGAAATACCACCTTCTACCATTAGAACCTCTCAACCTCCACCTGTTCTAAAAATTGCCCGTACTTTTACAACAACCTCTGACCCTAATCAACTATATCACCACAGTTCTTCCTCATCCTCTGAGTATGAGTCACCACCTTACCTTTCCCCTTCTTCTAACCAAGAGTCCTCTGATCATGAGTCTTCTGATCAAGAACACTCTGACCCAAACTCCCCAACAATAGCTGAAATTTATGCTAAAAATTTCGCTCCACAAACTCAAACACAAACTGAAGTAACCTCTCCCCTCCGAACTTCTATTCCACAACAAACAACCACCATTACCTCTGAAAATCAAACTTCCCTTCCACCACAAACAACCACCACACCCTCTGAAACTCAACCATCTGTAATTCGCCCATCTGAACCTTATATCACTCCACCATTAATTCCCGCTGTACCTAGCCCAGACTCTGACCCATTAGATGTAAACCCACTCTATGCTTCATCCCCCAGTCTTCAACCAGACCCAGATTCTGAACTTCAACCAGAAGCAGAATCTGAACCCCAGCCAGAACCAGAAACTGAACCTCAACCTCTACATCTCAGCCCTCAAAACTCTCCACCTCATTCACCTGAACCTGAACCTAAAATTATCATACCTACCCTTGAGGAGGCCATTATGCAGGTTGCAGAATCCTCAGTCCAGAAGATCAAGTCTCTGGCTAAAAATTCTGAAGTTAGTGATGATCCTAAATCTGTTAGGACACACTGGAACAGAGTTATTAGTTGGATGACCTCTGAGTCTTATAGGCTGAAGAGTATCTCTGAACAAGTCAGAAATGGCTACATCAGAGACTCTGAGGAAAGACTCCAGGAAAGACTGGCCAGAGAAGCTGAGGCCAGAAGGTTAGAGGAGGAGAGACTGGCTAGAGAAGCTGAGGCCAAGAGATTGGAAGAAGAAAGGTTGGCTAAGGAAGCTGCAGAAGAAGCTAAGAGGTTGGAAGAAGAACGCCTGGCAAAGGAAGCAGAACTTCTGAGAATTCAGGAAGCAGAAGCCAAGGCTAAGGCAGATGCAGAAGCCCAAGCTGCTGCTGAAGCTGAAACTCAGCAGGCTCTGATTCAGGGGGAGTCTTCCTCTGCGATCCCTCTGATTCTTAACACTCTGAAGGAGATCAAGCAAGATCAGAAAGAGATCAAGCAAGATCAGAGTGAGCTCCGGGCAAGGATGGACAAACAAGACGCTCTGAATGAAAACCTCCAGAATATGTTTGCCATGCTACTACAGAGACTTCCTCCTCCTCCAAACCCTTAGGCACTTAGGATTTATTTTGGTTGCCTAGTGTTTTTTTGCTTCTGTCTTTTCTTTGTTAGCTCTGATATTTCTTTGAATCTGTTGTTTTTGACTGCTATTTGCCTTTGTGCTTTTTTAATGAAGTGTTTTTCTCTCTATTATTTTTTTATGCCTTTTTGATTATGCCAAAAAGGGGGAGAAATTATTAAATAGCTCTGATGAAAATTATGTCTAAAACCTTAAGCATTCTGCAACAATTATAGAAATAGTTCTGATATAAATAAGCTCTGATTAAATAATAGCTCTGATTAAATAACTCTAACCTTAAAGTTAAGCATTTGCAGAAAGTTTTCAGAAACCTAATTACTTGGAAAAGCTCTGGTAAGAACTTCTGAACTCCCTAGCGCTAACTCAGGGGGAGCTTTTGTCTATCTGATCTAATATTTTTCATGTTTCATCTGATAATTTTATTTGTTTTGTCATCATCAAAAAGGGGGAGATTGTAAGAACAAAAATAGTTCTACAATAGATTCCATGATTTTGATGATAACAAAGGATGAAACCAAAAGTGGCACCCTAACGAAAAGTTTCTAAGTGTGCAGGGTTCTAAAGAAAGAAGAAATAAATCTGATGATGTCATCAGATGCAAAACAAGATCAGATGCAAAATCTCAAGTATCAGAAGCATCTAAAGTGAAATCTCGTTTCAAGAAGCTCTGACTCTGGACAAAACTACAAAATATCAGAAGCATCTGAACATGAAGTAAAGTCTAGAAGCTCTGACTCTGAACAAATGCCTTCTGCAAAGTCTGAAGTTATCAAGCGTCATCTGAACTTTCAAGAGATAACATCAGAAGCCAATTTCTCCAGATACACAAAGACTCTAATCAGAATTGTTAATCATGATGAAGTAACGTTTAAGCCAAGTTAAAGTTCTGCAAACGGATTTCCTCAATTAGAAAGAGACGTTAATCTCCACTTCCAAGAGAAAAGATACTAATTGTGGTAAGTAGTCACTTCTAAGTGAAAAAGTCTACTGCAGAAGCTATTAATGGAATGGCGTAATTACATCTCAATATCCAACAGATTCAACGCTACTTCAACTCTACTTCAACTCCTATAAATAGAGAAGAAATCTCATTCAGCATACACCAAGAAATCACTAGCCAAAACTATACTGAAATTATATCACGCTCAAGAAAAACTTCTTTGTTCTTCAAAGATTTTCACTAAGCTGTTGCTTATCAAGTGAAAAATTTGTTCTTAAGTTTGTAATATTTGCTTTCTTAGAAGCACTCTAGATTACACATCTTGTATCTATTTTTATTTGATTTCCTCAAGTGACTTGTTGTAGTCTGTAGACTTGAGAGGACTAAGAGATTTTCTTTTCTCTTAGGGGTTGTTTGTAATCTTTCAAGATTAGTGGATTAAGTCCTTGTTGAAGGCGAAATCACCTTGGCCGGGTGGACTGGAGTAGCTTTGTGTTATAAGCGAACCAGTATAAAATCTTTGTGTGATTTCATTTTGCAAAAGCGCTTATTTTTTCAAACAATTCAAACCCCCCCTTTCTTGTTTTTCTCACCTTCACTTATTATTTACCTTGTGTCGCCTAATTCCAAAGGAACTTACTTGGATCATCTCTATGATCTCGAGAAAGGAACTCCTATCTGTGGTAGCATCCCTTAACCCTCATTCTTTTGTTAACCTTTCTCCATCCTTAACCCAAACCAGAAAACTTTTGTGCAAACATCTGACCTGTTTTCAACATTAGAAACCTAGGCCTTATGCCTTTGATTTTCAAACTTTCTTTTCATAATACTCATTTTGAATTGAACTTTAAGTCAACTTTGACCATCTTTGTGAATACTTCTAATTGGTTAATTCAACCCACTCAATTGCTTTTGTGGCCCTTGTCCACTTCTTAATCAAAATTCTCATGCATTAGCCATAGATCTGAATTTTCTTAGTGGTTGATGTGAATCTCACCTTTGTCCTTAGTGATCGAATTGTAAGCCTTCCATGCTTATTATAGGGTTAACCCCTCACTAGCATGTCGAAGTTATTCTCACATGGTGGACTTGTGGTTGTTCAGGTTGAGTTTTCTCCCTTTGATAACGAAAGACCTTAAGGCTTTTGTTTAAAATCAATCCACTCACTGTTTTGAAATTTGTTACCCGAACTACGGGGTTTTGATCCTTATCTTTCATGAGGAGGGACGTAGGCAATGGATTCATCCATCCAAACACAAAATGTAAATAAACTTGTATATTCTTTTCTCATCTCTTCAATCATGTTTGCACATAAATAATTTCATAAACAATAACCTTTGCAACAAGTTGTGAAAAGGGTTCCTTAGGAGTACCTAGGATGTTATGGGTGCCCAACACCTTCCCATGACATAACCAACCCCCTTACCCAGATCTTTGACCCTCTTTTACTAGTTTTGTTTGTAAAACTTTATAGGTTTTTGTTCGCTTTCTAACCATTCCGTTGGATAAATAGAAGTGCGGTGGCGACTCGACTTTGTATGATTTACCTTGGATTTAGTTAATATTTCTGATGGTAATGAATACACCGTTACAATGATCTCAAGAGAGGAACTCCATTTGTGGTCTTGTTTCCTTTCCCTTATCTATTCTTGCTTAGGATTTAGCCATTCTTCTTCTTCCCTCCACTCTAACCCAAGCCAAAACTTTTGTGCAAACATTTAACACTTCTTTTCAAACATTAGAAACCTAAGCCTTATGCTTTTGATTTTCAAACATTCTTTTCATAACACTTATTTTGAATTGAACTTCTAAATCAACTTTGACCATATTTTGTAAATACATTTCATTGGTAAATATAACCCATTCAAATACTTCTTTTGTGGTTTCAATGGCCACTTTCTTAATCAAATTTTTGCATAACCTTTAGCTATTAGGTTTGAGTTATCCTTGAGGTAGATGTAATACTCACCTATATCCTTAGTGATGGACAATGAGTCTTCCATGCTTATTATAGGGTTAACCCCTCACTAACATGTTGAAGCTATCCTCACATGGTGGATTTGTGGTTTTAGGTTGAGTTTTCTCCCTTGGATAACAAAAGACCTTAAGGCTTTTGGACCAATCAATTCACCAACTCATTTTGAGATTTTTACCCCGAACTACGAGGTTTTGATCCTAATCTTTTTTTAGATGGTACGTAGGCAATGGGTTTATCCATCCAAACACAAATTGTAATTAACTTGTATATTCTCTTCTCATCTCTTCAATCATGTTTGCACAAATAAATTTTCACAAAATACCAACCTTACAACAAATGTGAAAAGGGCTCCCTAGGAGTACCTAAGATGTTTTGGGTGCTTAAAACCTTCCCATTGCATAACCAACTCCCTTACCCCGATCTCTGACATTTTTACTAGTTTTTGATTCAATAAAACTTTTAGGTTTTTGTTCGCTTTCTAACCATTCCTTTGGATAAATAGAAGTGCGGTGGCGACTCGACTTGTATGGTTTACCTTAGATTTAGTCAATATCTCTAATGGTAACGAATACCCCGCTACAAAAAAGTGGCGACTCTGCTGGGGACTTTTGCCTAGTGGGTTTTGCCTACTTTTCATATTTTCTTGTATTGTTGTGAATATTGTTTTGTGACATATTTTTGTGCAATTTGGGATTACTGTATTGTATGTAATGATTGAATTGCTTGAATATTAATTCTTTGTGTGCTTGGTGATCTTTGTGAGATGAGTTCTATACCCGAACTCAAGTGCACTTAGGATAGGAGAATGGCATAGTCTTGTTGACTTGTGTGGAGTTATTCCTTAGCAAGTTGACTTGCAAGTCCATTCACTTGGTGGAGGTCATGTTGGGATCAATAATGTCACACAAGTAGTTGTGGTTAGATATTACTCTTTCCAATATAGACCTTAGAAGCCAAGGACCTTAGTTTACCAAGCCCATCTTGGCCTATTCTTAGGATGTAGTGCGAAAGTCGTTCAAGTGTAAGATTTGATACGATTGTTACGCGATACTACACTCATAAGAGTCTCTCTTGAGAATATTTTTGGAATACGAGTAGTCGTTTATCTGATAATATTCGAAAGATGGGATGATGACTATGGGAACCTGTTGTAGAACATGTTTGGAAGGTTTAAACCCTAGTACACCCCCTTTGGGTGGTTCTTAACCGAGACTCCATGCTCATGACTTGCAACAAACCCTTGATTCATGGTTGATCTATTCTTGTATCCTTAATATCAATGGAACTTGGGTGTTGATAAGGTGCAAACCATAATCCACCAAAATGGATGATTGATATTAAGGATGACATGATTTATCCCATGACCTTTGTTTGGTGTGCTTTGCTTGATCCTTGAGTGTGATTGTTGCATTCATGCATTCATGCACCCATTTGCATCCATATCATCAATAATAAGAAAATTGTCAAGGAACTTAAGAGGTCTATTTGCGAATTTTCAGACATGGAAAGACAAAGAAGGAATACGAAGAAGTACAGTTTTAGACAACCTGACTTGACAGAGCTAAGGAATTTGACATCCTATGTATTAGATCCCTTGGGTTTCAAGGCTCGTTTTGGGAAGCTCCTATGTATTCTGACTACTCAAGTGGTCGAAGGATTGATGAGTGTATTGGTGCAGTTTTATTATCCCTTATACCGTTGCTTCACATTTTTGGATTTTCAGCTTTTGCCCACCCTTGAGGAGTATGCCTACCCTGTGGGTATACCTATTCTAGACCAGTTGCCATTCAGTGGCTTAGAGAGTATTCCTACTTCTCAAGAGATAGCTGACATGTTGCATATGGATGAATCTCTGGTTGGTGCGCATATGACTACCAAAGGTGGAATTCAAGGTCTCCCTTCTGAGTTCCTCATTGCTCAAGCTACTATGTATGGGAAGGCCATGAGTGAGGACGCCTTTGAGGCCATATTCGTACTTCTCATCTATGGGCTAGTGTTATTCCCCAACATCGACAAGTTTGTGGATGTGAAGGCTATTAGGATTTTCTCTACTCTTAATCTCGTTCCGACTCTGTTGGGTGACACTTACTTTTCTTTGCATATGAGGAATGCAAAGGGTGGTGGTACCATTGTGCACTTTTTGCCTCTGTTGTACAAGTGGTTTATTTCTCACTTGCCGCAGACGGTCGCCTTCAAGGAGAACAAAGGATGTCTACGGTGGTCCACAAGACTTATGTCTCTCACTAATGATGATATCTTTTGGTACAACCGTGTGTATGATGGTGTGCAGATTATTGACTCTTGTGGTGAACTCTCCAATGTGCCTCTTCTTCGTACATGTGGTGGGATTAACTACAACCCTATTTTGGCACGTCGTCAGCTTGGGTTCCCCCTAAAGGATAAACCCAATAACATTCTGTTAGAGGGTGTGTTCTTTCAGGAGGGTAAAGATCCCCAAGGCTTGAAGGGCAGTATGGTCCGCGCTTGGCGCAAGAATCATAAGAAAGGAAGGAAGGAGCTAGGTCCGAAGAATTGTATCGCTTTGAAGCCCTATACTTCTTGGGTTAGGAGGAGAGCTTCCGAGTACCTCATGCCTTACGAGTATCCAAGACCTACACCTTTGGTTGTGGCTGGGCCTTCAACCCTCCCTGACCAAGGAGTAGAGGAGTTGAGAGACGAAGACCGTTCGCGTGCTTGGATCCATGAACGAGAGGAGTTGCTTCAACAGATCAAGGAGAAGGACGCTTTGATAGAGTTCCTTGAGCATCAGGTTATTGATGATCCTGATGATGCATGGACTTCTCTACTTCCTCAGTCTTCCAAGTTTTGGAAAAGGAAGTACGATCGACTTGCCAAAGAGAAAGCAGATATGGAGGTCGCCTACGAGAGGGAAGTGAAGAGGCTACGTGCATCTTATCTTCTTGTGTCCAGAGCTTTAGATGATTGCTTCTAGGGATCTATAGGATGTTCATTTTCCTTTCCTCTTGTATTTGGTTACCAAGACTGTACTTCTTTGGTGTAAAAATGTTTCCAGATATTATTTGATGAGACATTTCTATATGTGATAAATGTTTAATATTTCCAAAATTTGCAAATAGAACTCTAAAAGTTCCTCTGATAAATAAAAACAAATCATATGCACAAGCATTGCATGCATCATGTGCATAAGCAGGTTTTGCTCCAGGCTTCTTGTTCTATGGTCTAACTTAGTGTTCTTCATTTAAAAAAATACGAAATTAAAAATTATATAAAATTAAATAAAATGTTAAGAAAAGTGAAAAATATTTTTGGGTAATTTTATGGACGAAGAAAATATTTTAAATAAGAAAAAGAAATATGAAAATGGAAGGATTAATGCTGATGAACATGGTAAGCAAGGGTAGATATATCAAAACATGGCCATGGAAGAGATGATTACCTAATGGAAAATAGAAGTGGAATGGAATTTGATATGTGATGAAGCTTTGCCTCCTTGCCACGAAATTCCAATGCTCCTTTTGGGTTACGATTTCAGCTTCTTAAATAGGGTGGATTGGGTGTTCTCATGGGCTTTTTAATAAGTGATTTATCCATAAGAATAAAAGTGTGAAGTGAGGTGTAAAATGTTGTTATTTTGGGCCAAACTTAAGTGAATGGATGTCCAGTGCATGGCCAAAAGAGGTAAAAAAAACGTGACTGGTTTGTGCAGCATGCTTAGAAAATCTGATTGGGCCAGCCAGGCCCAAAATCTGCCTAGAAAATCAAGTCATGGTGCCCGCTTTAAATGAACGTATCTCTCAAACCATGGATCCAAATGAGATGATTCCAAAAGGATGTGAAAGAGGACATAGCAATGTACAATTGTTGTGAAGAAAGTATTTTCAAATAATGCTTTGAAGTGCAAGAAAACTGGTCAAGAAGTCTTGACAAATTTTGAAGATTTTGGACTTAGAAATTTTTCCAAGTGTCCTAAAAAAATGTCTCACTTTGACTAAGCATAACTTTCTCAATTCTAATCCAAATGGAGCAAACTGTATATCTCTAAAAAGCTTAGAACAAGAGGAACAACTTTCATGTTGTAGAAATTTTCAAATGGAGCTTTTATCTTGATGCAAAATGGGCTTAAAGTGAGTGCAACGATCATGAAAACTTGCCCTAAATGGAAAGTCAACAATTTCCAAATTAAGTAACTTTTCCAATTCCTGATTAAATGACGAATCCATTATCCAACCTTGATCAAATTTCACATGTAGGATCCCCTAGGCATTGATTTTGAGATTCCACTCTCAAAATGTCAGGAGTTGACTTTTCTGGCCCCATAGTTGACTTTTCCCAAACTGTCTGATTCCCGATTCCATTGATCAATTGAAGCACTTCTAGCTCAAATAAAGAGCTGTTTTTTTGTATGTAGACCCTTGTGGACATATGGAGGGCCATGGAAAAGAGTTTCACCCAAAGAATCTGAAATAAACTGATTTTATACCAAACCCTAGTTTTAGGGCAAAATGATTAGGAACTGATTGCACTGATTGCCAATGGATCTTTCTGAGATAATTCTGAATCTTCCTAGGCCAAGATGACTCTCTAATCATGACATAGATGAGCTCCTCTACTTCCAACCAAACATTGTCTGTTGCAGGTAGCCATGAAACCCTAATTTCTGATTAAATCCAGATGAACACTCTGATAGCTTTGAATCCTTCACTGATGAACTGAGGACAATAATAAGATATTTGGACCCCCCTGAGACCCTTGAGACTTGTATACTTAGAAATTGAAGTCCAATTCTCAATCTTGCTTTGTGTGGGCTCCTTCTGTTAAGGAGTGATCGATCAAAACCTGATCTCCATGTCACAAATGCAGTATTCAATGAGTATGACCTAATATGATGCTAATGAAATGTAAAACATAATCCCATGCTTCCAGGAAAAATGAAGGGTAAATTTTGGGGTATTACAGCTGACTTTTCTGTAGCGGGATATTCGTTACCATAAGAGATATTGACTAAATTCAAGGTAAACCATACAAGTCGAGTCGCCACCGCACTTCTATTTATCCAAAGGAATGGTTAAAAAGCGAACAAAAACCTAAAAGTTTTATCGAATCAAAAACTAGTAAAAATGTCAGAGATCTGGGTAAGGGGGTTGGTTATGCAATGGGAAGGTTTTAAGCACCCAAAACATCATAGGTACTCCTAGGGAGCCCTTTTCATAAGTGTTGTTCTAGTCTAAAGGGTGTAGGTATATCTAAAGTACTATTTATTAAAAGGAAGGTTAAAAGAAAATGACTCGCAAGGATGTCGCATCCACTGCCTACGTATCTCATATGAGTATGAGAATCAGAGTCTTCGTAGCTCGGCTACCTTTGGGTTAAAGAAAAGTGTGCTCGGTAAGACGTCGTGTCTTATGCCTACGTATCTCATCTGGAATGAGAATCAGAGCAAAACGTAGTTCGGCTAACTAGGGGTTAAGGATTGCCATCTGAACATGGACTTATAAAAGCGGACACCAGCTGTGTTAAAGGAGGGTGGGCAGTGTGTTCATGTCCTAGCAGTAGGTGTCACAGCTCGCTGAATCGAGTCTTAGGCAGTTACCTCTTTGCAATAGAACGGACTGACATGCCACAAGATCGGAGACGCACGGAAGGTCTAAAAGTGGGGAAGCTCTGCCCTAGAGTTGTCATGCAATATGGACCTATGTGTTTGGATTTACAAAGGGGAACATCTACCTAATGTTAGCATGCAAAGAATAAGGGAATTCTACCTATGTTATCATACAAAGGGTTCTACCTAATGGGTGCTACCTAAACGGAACAAGAGTCGACGGATGGAGCGCGGAGAGGAGTTACGGATAAGGGTAGATGGCGATGCCGGAGGCAATCGACTTACAGGTAGATGGCGATGCCTGAGGCAATCGACTTACAAGAGGATGGATGAATGCGTGCTGGTTCTGTTAAGTTTTGAAAATGATTACTCGACGTTGGATCGAGCTTTTGATCTTATTTTGAAATGGTTATCGGATGTTCGTTTTAATTCTTGTATTAACAGGTGACTAAAGAAATAAAGAAATAAATATTATACACTTTATGGGAGAGGGGTACATTTGTCATGAATGGGGACTGTTCACGGCAAACAAACAATAAGAATATATGCCTCATACATCATACAAGTAGGCAACAGTTATCAATCAGATCGGATAAATAAACAATATATAATCAAACCAAAGAATCAAATAATGGAGCATTTAAACAATGCATGGGAGTATGAACATGTTAAATAATCAAGCAATAGAAAGAATGAATGAGAGAAACAAGTATAAAAGATAACAGATGAATCAAACAGATGAAAATATGCACACGAAGGATCCACTGAATAATTTAATCAGGAAATGAGGTAAGGACCAAATAAAATCAAGGTAAAAGACCTCTAATACATGGCATATGAGATGAACGAGGGAGGATCAAAAGATCTCTTCAATTGCCATAAGCAATCCCTAAGTCAAACATCAATCATAGAGAAGTCAACTGAAAATTCAAGTCAACTTAAAAAATAACAAATAAATAGCAAATTAATCAAGAAAATTATGAAAAATTAAACTAAATAAGGTGGGGTCAGGGCATCATCATCCCCCCAAAAGATTTTTAAAATAATGAAAATTGGCACGTGAATTAATTAAAACAAAACATAGGTCAAACCAAAAGTCAATTAATACGACTAGGTTAGAAATAAATCAAGAATAAATAATAAATTAATCAAAAAAATTATGAAAAATTAAAATAAATAAGGTGCGGTCAGGACATCATCATCCCCCAAAAAGATTTTAAAAATAATGAAAATTGGTACATGAATTAATTAAAATGAAACAGAAGTCAAATTAAAAGTCAACCAACCAAACTAGGTCAAAAATAAATCCAAAATAAATTGAAAATCCAAGAAAAGGTCAGGTTGACCATGAGATAGTGGTCAACCTTCATCCCAAAAATCAAATGCTAACAATAATTTTAAGTCATAAAAATAAAATCAATAAAAAAAAAGTGTGTTAAAATGGACCATTTAGAATAAATAATTAAAATAAAATATTAATATTAAAAAATACGAAAATAAATTTTTTATAAAATTAAATAAAAAGTTAAGAAAAGTTAAAAATATTTTTGGGCAATTTTATGGACGAAGAAAATATTTTAAATAAGAAAAAGAAATATGAAAATGGAAGGATTAATGGTGATGAACATGGTAAGCAAGCGTAGATATATCAAAACATGACCATGAAAGAGATGATTACCTAATGGAAAATAGAAGTAGAATGGAATCTGATATGTGATGACGCTTTTCCTCCTTGCCACAAAACTCCAATGCTCTTTTAGGGTTAGGGTTTCAGCTTCTTAAATAGGGTGGATTAGGTGTTCTCATGGGCTTTTTAATAAGTGATTTATCCATAAGAATAAAAGTGTGATGTGAGGTGTAAAATGTTGTTATTTTGGGCCAAACTTAAGTGAATGGGTGTCCAATGCATGGCCAAAAGAGTTAAAAAAAACGTGACTGGTTTGTGCAACATGCTTAGAAAATCTGATTGGGCCAGCCAGGCCCAAAATCTGCCTAGAAAATCAAGTCATGGTGCTTACTTTAAATGAATGTATCTCTCAAACCATGGATCCAAATGAGATGATTCCAAAAGGATGTGAAAGAGGACATGGAAAAGTACAATCGTTGTGAAGAAAGTATTTTCAAATAATGCCTTGAAGTGCAAGAAAACTGGCCAAGAAGTCTTGAAATTTTTTGAAGATTTTGGACTTAGAAATTTTTCTAAGTGTCCTAAAAAAATGTCTCGCTTTGACTAAGCATAACTTTCTCAATTCTAATCCAAATGGAGCAAACTTTATATCTCTAGAAAGCTTGGAACAACTTTCACGTTGGAGATATTTTCAAATGGAGCTTTTATCTTGATGCAAAATGGGCTTAAAGTGAGTGCAACGATCATGAAAACTTGCCCTAAATGGAAAGTCAACCATTTCCAAATTAAGTAACTTTTCCAATTCCTGATTAAATGATGAATCCATGATCCAACCTTGATCAAATTTCACATGTAGGATCCCCTAGGCATGGATTTTGAGATTCCACTCTCAAAATGTCAGGAGTTGACTTTTCTGGCCCCACAGTTGACTTTTCCCAAACTGTCTGATTCCCGATTCCATTGATCAATTGAAGCACTTCTAGCTCAAATAAAGAGCTGATTTTTTGTATGTAGACCCTTGTGGACACATGGAGGGCCATGGAAAAGAGTTTCACCCAAAGAATCAGAAATAAACTGATTTTATACCAAACGCTAGTTTTAGAGCAAAATGATCAGGAACTGATTGCACTGATTGCCAATGGATCTTTCTGAGATAACTGTGAATCTTCCTAGGCCAAGATGCCTCTATAATCATGACATGGATGAGCTCCTCTACTTCCAACCAAACATTGCCTGTTGCAGGTAGCCATGAAACCCTAATTTCTGATTAAATCCAGATGAACACTCTGATAGCTTTGAATCCTTCACTGATGAACTGAGGACCATAATAAGATACCTGGACCCCCTTGAGACCCTTGAGACTTGTGTACTTAGAGAATGAAGTCCAATTCTCAATCCTGCTTTGTGCGGGTTACTTCTGTTAAGGAGTGATCGATCAAAACCTGATCTCCATGTCACTAATGCAGTATGCAATGAGTATGACCTAATATGTTGCTAATGAAACGTAAAACATAATCCCATGCTTCCAGGAAAAATGAAGGGTAAATTTTGGGGTATTACACTTCCCATTGCATAACCAACCCCCTTACCCTGATCTCTAACATTTTTACTAGTTTTTGATTCGTTAAAACTTTTAGGTTTTTGTTCGCTTTCTAACCATTCCTTTGGATAAATAGAAGTTCGGTGGCGACTCGACTTGTATGGTTTACCTTAGATTTAGTCAATATCTCTGATGGTAACGAATACCCTGCTACAGAAAAGTGGCGACTCTGCTGGGGACTTTTGTTGTATTGTTGTGAATATTGTTTTGTGACATATTTTTGTGTAATTTGGAATTACTGTATTGTATGTAATGATTGAATTGCTTGAATATTAATTCTTTGTGTGCTTGGTGATCTTTGTGGGATGAGTTCTATACCCGAACTCGGGTGCACTTAGGATAGGAGAATGTCATAGTCTTGTTGACTTGTGTGGAGTTATTCCTTAGCAAGTTGACTTGCAAGTCCATTCACTTGGTGGAGGTCATGTTGGGATCAATAATGTCACACAAGTAGTTGTGGTTAGACATTACTCTTTCCAATATAGACCTTAGAAGCCAAGGACCTTAGTTTACCAAGCCCATCTTGGCCTATTCTTAGGATGTAGTGCGAAAGTCGTTCAAGTGTAAGATTTGATAGGATTGTTACGCGATACTACACTCATAAGAGTCTCTCTTGAGAATATTTTTGGAATACGAGTAGTCGTTTATCCGATAATATCTGAAAGATGGGATGATGACTATTGGAACCTCTTGTAGAACATGTTTGGCAGGTTTAAACCCTAGTACACTCCCTTTGGGTGGTTCTTAACCGAGACTCCATGCTCGTGACTTGCAACAAACCCTTGATTCATGGTTGATCAGTTCTTGTATCCTTAATATCAATGGAACTTGGGTGTTGATAAGGTGCAAACCATAATCCACCAAAATGGATGATTGATATTAAGGATGACATGATCCATCCCATGACCTTTGTTTGGTGTTCTTTGCTTGATCCTTGAGTGTGATTGTTGCATTCATGCATTCATGCACCCATTTTCATCCATATCATCAATAATAAGAAAATTGTCAAGGAACTTAAGAGGTCTATTTGCGAATTTTCAGACATGGAAAGACAAAGAAGGAATACGAAGAAGTACAGTTTTAGACAACCTGAGTTGACAGAGCTAAGGAATTTGACATCCTATGTATTAGATCCCTTGGGTTTCAAGGCTCGTTTTGGGAAGCTCCTATCTATTCTGACTACTCAAGTGGTCGAAGGATTGATGAGTGTATTGGAGCAGTTCTATGATCCCTTGTACCGTTGCTTCACATTTTCTGATTTTCAGCTTTTGCCCACACTTGAGGAGTATGCCTACCTTGTGGGTATACCTATTCTAGACCAGTTGCCATTCAGTGGCTTAGAGAGTTTCCTACTTCTCAAGAGATAGCTGACATGTTGCATATGGATGAATCTCTGGTTGGTGCGCATATGACTACCAAAGGTGGAATTCAAGGTCTCTCTTCTGAGTTCCTCATTGCTCAAGCTACTATGTATGGGAAGGCCATGAGTGAGGACGCCTTTGAGGTTATATTCGTACTTCTCATCTATAGGCTAGTGTTATTCCCCAACATCGACAAGCTTGTGGATATGAACGCTATTAGGATTTTCTCTACTCTTAATCTTGTTCCGACTCTGTTGGGTGACACTTACTTTTCTTTGCATATGAGGAATGCAAAGGGTGGTGGTACCATTGTGTGTTGTTTGCCTCTGTTGTACAAGTGGTTTATTTCTCACTTGCCGCAGACAGTCGCCTTCAAGGAGAACAAAGGATGTCTACGGTGGTCCACGAGACTTATGTCTCTCACTTATGATGATATCTTTTGGTACAACCGTGTGTATGATGGTGTGCAGATTATCAACTCTTTTGGTGAATTCTCCAATGTGCCTCTTTTTGGTACATATGGTGGGATTAATTACAACCCTATTTTGGCACGTCGTCAGCTTGGGTTCCCCCTAAAGGATAAACCCAGTAATATTCTGTTAGAGGGTGTGTTCTTTCAGGAGGGTAAAGATTCCCAAGGCTTGAAGGGCAGGATGGTCCGCGCTTGGCGCAAGATTCATAAGAAAGGAAGGAAGGAGCTAGGTCCGAAGAATTGTATCGCTTTGGAGCCCTATACTTCTTGGGTTAGGAGGAGAGCTTCCGAGTACCTCATGCCTTACAAGTATCCAAGACCTACACCTTTGGTTGTGGTTGGGCCTTCAACCCTCCCTGACCAAGGAGTAGAGGAGTTGAGAGACGAAGATCGTTCGCGTGCTTGGATCCGTGAAGGCAGATATAGAGACAGCCTATGAGAGAGAGGTGAAGAGGCTTCATGCAGCTTATCTTCCGGTCTCTAGAGCTTTAGACGATTGTTTCTAGGGTTCTATAGGATGTTCATTTTCCTTCTCTCTTGTATTGTATTTGGTTACCAAGACTGTACTTCTTTGGTGTAAAATTTTTCCAGATATTATTGATATGATATTTCCATATATGTCTAAATAATTAATATTTTCAAATATTTGCAAATAGAATTCTAAAGTTCCTTTGATTAAAAATAAATCATATGCACAAGCTTTGCATGCATCATGCGCATAAGCAGGTTTTTGCTCCAGGCTTCTTGTTCAATGGTTTAATTCTGTGTTCTTCATTTATTTTGAAGACAAGCTGACTCACCGGTACTACACCAGAGCCAACACTTCAAGACTGATGGATCACTTAGAGCAAGAAAACAGAGAGCTAAAGGAGGAAGTGGCCAGATTGACTGCCCTAATGGAGTCTTTCATGGCCGCCCATAGCCAGTCGTCTCCAACGCCTTCAACTCCTCCCGAGAGGACAGTCATCTCTGAGATTGCCTCTTCAACAGTGCCTGCTGCCAGCGCCCACTTCGCGCCAACTACTATCCCAGTCGGGTTTCCCTGGGGGATGCCCGCAAATTTTGTTCTTGAGGGTCTCGCCCCAACGTTTGCTTCTCTGCCGGCATCTAGCCCGGTCCTCGCCGTTCCACCTCTGGTCGTGCATACTATGCCAAGAGTAGACGACACCATTTACCACTCTAAGCCATCTGAGGGCCCAAATGTGTATGAAAAGGTGGATGCAATAAATGATCAGTTTCTTGAGCTTCGCAAGGAACTCAAAATTCTCAAAGGGAATGACCTCTTTGGCAAGTCTGCTGCTCAACTTTGCCTGGTTCCAAATGTCAAGATCCCTATAAAGTTCAAAGTACCTGATTTTGAAAAGTACAAGGGAAACACTTGCCCGCTCAGCCACTTGGTTATGTATGTGAGGAAGATGTTGACTCAGACCGACAATGATCTGCTCCTCATTCATTATTTCCACGACAGCCTGTCCGATGCCGCCCTGAGATGGTACATGGGTTTGGACAGCGCAAACATCCGATCCTTCAATGACCTTGGCGAAGCTTTCGTCAAGGAATACAAATATAACATGGATATGGCTCCCGATAGGGATCAATTGAGGGCCATGTCCCAGAAGGACAAGGAAACTTTCAAGGAGTACGCCAAGAGGTGGCGAGAACTAGCTGCACAGATTTTGCCTCCGCAGGAAGAGAAAGAAATTCCCAAAATCTTCGTGAAGACCTTGAGCTCAATTTATTATGAGCGGATGATCGTCAGCTCTCCTTCTGACTTCACCGAGATGGTGAATATGGGGATGCGTCTGGAGGAAGGAGTCAGGGAAGGGCGCCTGACTACAGAAGAAGGCTCTTCTGCCAAACGATATGGGGCGTTTGGAAAGAAGAAAGATGGTGAGGCACATGCTGTGACCTCCCATGTCAAACCCAGAAGACCCTCTGTGAAGAGGAAGACCGTGCGTCCCGCCGGTAATCAGCATCAGGTGGCTCACATAGCACTTGTTTTCAGAGAAAACCAGCACTATCAGCATAATAACGAGCAACAGTAACATCAACAATATCAACAACAACAACAACAATGTCCTCAACAGCAGGCCTACCAGCCTCGAAACAATAATCAGACCAGTACAAGCTATGAGAGGAAGAGGGTCTCCTTTGATCCTATTCCAATGACCTACACAGAGCTATATCCTTCTTTGATAGAGAGGAAACTGATCACTCCACGTGACCCACCGGTTATACCTACCAACCCTCAGTGGTGGTATAGGCCCGAGCTACATTGTGTTTATCATTCTGGTGCTCCCAAACATGATGTGGAGAACTACTACCCGCTGAAGACCAAGGTTCAAGACCTTGTGAGAAGCGGTGAAATTCTGGTATTAGATATAAGATGTCGAAGGTAATGTCACGACACTAATATCTGGTAATAAACAATGGATAAACAAACACAAAATGGTAAAGCAAATAACACAAGCAATTGTTAACCCAGTTCGGTGCAACTCACCTACGTCTGGGGGCTACCAAGCCAGGAAGGAAATTCACTAAAATAGAATTAGTTCAAAGACTATCCGTACACTTCAACAAGTTACAGTCTTTCTCACCTAATCTCTACCCGTGCAACTTCTACCTAAGCACTCTTAGATATGAGAACCCACTCACTTCCTTTAAAATCACACACCAGTGATTTTAAACAACAATCCCTTGAGAAAAGAAAATACTTTTCAATTACACACTCTTGATTTTACTTCACAGTTTCAATCAAGAAGACACACTCTTGATCTTGCTTCACAGCTTTGATCAAGAAGACACACGCTCTTGCTTAACAGCTCTAGAGTGACAAATTACAACCACAAATCAGTCCAATTCAATCATCAATGGATGACTTGAATGACCTAGAAGTCTTACGACTAAACAGACACAAACCCTAGCTCTCTCTATGTATTTCGCTCATTCTTGGTTGTGTGTACAAACAGGTTTTCTAAGTCCCTTTTTATAGAAGCTTTCAGCTGGGCTTGGACATCTTGAAAACCCTATATCTATTTTCCAATTAAATCTTTTTATAACAACTGTATAGATCTTCTTGGAAAATAAGTAAATCTGGTTGTAATCCATGATTGAATGCGCCAGCTAGCCATATCTTCAATCATCCAAAGATTGCCATTAATTGTGCAATCACAAAACATCAGACATTCATACTGAATGTTCTATGTACAGGATGTCATCACATCGGGTCTGGCATCCTGGAAAAATCCTGCATAATCCAATAATTCCTTTTATAACTTCCAGCAGGTACAACCATATCAGATGTCATGACATTGTGTATGCCATCTGAAACAATCCTGCATGAACATGTCTTTCATTTAAGCTCCAGCAGGTACATCCAATATCAGAAGCCATGGCATTGTATGTGGCATTCTGAAACAATCATGCTTGCACATGTTCTTGAACTCCAGCAGGTACATAGGATATCTCATGTTAAGACATCACATATGACATCTTGTGAACACTCTTTGTTTTACCAAAATTGCTGCCAACACTCAGAAACAACAAATTCCCCCTTTGGCAAATTTTGGCTAAAACATATATCTGTCCTTTTTGTTCACAAGGTAAACTATCAGCAGTTAAACCACATAACAGTAGTTTAATCAACAGCAGAAGCAAAACAATTACTAGCTATGGCTACTAGTAATACACATATGCACAAGGGTACTTCTCCTCCCCCTAAATTTGTGCAACAAACAACAGAATTATTAGTTATGGATGCAACTAGTAAGACACACAAATACAATGCACAAGGGTACTTCTTCTCCCCCTAAATCAGCCAGAATGTCATTCTGACATCTGCTTCAACATCAGCACTTGTACACCATATCAGACATCCCCTTTGACATCTGTAAACAGAATACCATTCTGTTTTAACACATGTGCACTTCCTTCTTCCTTTAATAATAGTTGTCCTCCAGTCCAGCCACAAACGTCTCACAACTCCAGTACCCAGCTCCACATACTTCTCCCCCTTTTTAGTCAAAATTGACCAAAGGTGAGCAAGTCTCATAGCATCTTCACACCCATCACATCTTTCACTACACCATACCTCACAAAACTCCATACTCTCGTTGTGAAAACTATCCACAGACTCCTTTGATTACTATAGATTCTCATACACACAAATCCCCAATTTTCCTCTTAGACGTTTAAATTGATTGGCATCCAAAGTTTTTGTGAATATGTCAGCTAATTGCCTCTCTGTAGGAACATGCTCCAGTGTTATGATCTTCTCTTCCACAAGTTCTCTGATGAAGTGATGCCTGATATCAATATGCTTTGTCCTGCTGTGCTGAATAGGATTCTTGGAAATATTTATAGCACTCAGGTTATCACAGTATAATGTCATGACTTCTTGTGTGAGATTGTATTCAGACAATATTTGTTTCATCCAGACCAGTTGAGAACAACTACTTCCAACTGCTATGTATTCAGCTTCAACAGTGGATAGAGATACACAGTTTTGTTTCTTGTTGAACCATGAAATCAGATTGTTCCCTAAGAAGAAACATCCTCCTGATGTGCTCTTCCTATCATCAGCACTCCCAACCCAGTCTGCATCACAGTATCCAGTCAACATAGATCCAGATCCATGAGTATATAACATCCCATAGTCACTGGTGCCATTGACATATTTCAGTATTCTCTTCACTTGGTTTATGTGACTGACTTTTGGTTCAGCTTGATATCTAGCACACACACCAACAGCAAATGCAATGTCAGGTCTGCTTGTTGTGAGATATAGCAGACTGCCTATCATGCTTCTGTATAGACTTTGATCTACACTGACACCATTTTCATCTTTGGAGATTTTTACATGTGTAGGAGCAGGTGTTCTTTTATGGCTTGCATTCTCCATACCAAAATTCTTCACAATGTTCTTGGCATACTTGCTTTGAGATAAAAATATAAAGTCTTCCATCTGTTTGACGTGTAGCCCAAGAAAGTAGGTCAGTTCTCCAATAAGGCTCATCTCAAACTCAGATTGCATTTGTCTAACAAAATGTTCAACCATCTGTTCTGACATTCCACCAAATACAATGTCATCTACATATATTTATGCCACCATGAGCTTCCCTCCTTCATTCTTCACAAACAGAGTTTTGTCAATACCTCCTTTCCTATATCCATTGTCAGTGAGGAACACTGTGAGTCTCTCATACCAAGCCCTAGGAGCTTGTTTTAATCCATATAAGGCTTTCTTCAATCTGTACACATGTTGTGGAAGATTTGGATTTGTGAAGCCTTTAGGTTGTTCAACATATACTTCTTCATTTAGGTAGCCATTTAGAAAGGCACTTTTTACATCCATCTGAAACAGTTTGAATTTCAGAATACATGCCACTCCAAGCAATAATCTAATGGACTCAAGGCGAGCTACAGGAGCAAAAGTTTCATCAAAGTCAACTCCTTCAACTTAAGTATATCCTTGAGCTACTAATCTAGCTTTGTTTTTAGTAACAACCCCTTGTTCATCAGATTTATTCTTATATACCCACTTTGTACCTATGACATTTACTCCTTCAGGTCTAGGAACCAATTCCCATACTTCATTCCTCTTGAATTGACCTAACTCTTCTTGCATGGCATTGATCCATAACTCATCAGTCAAGGCTTCCTTGATATTTCTAGGTTCAATCTTTGACACAAAGCAACCATGTGAGATTACTTCCCTTGATCTAGTAATGACTCCTTTATCTGGGTCTCCTATGATAAGGTCTTTGGGATGATCCTTCTGAATTCTGATAGAGGGTCCTTTGTTGATTTTGTCATCTTCAGGTTCAGCTTGAGGTGGTTCTTCTTCCTTATTCTTGTCTGAGGAGTCAGGTGGAGAATCATTTAGAGATGTCTCGACATCGTGTGTGACATCAGTCTGTTGATCATCAACCACTACATTAATGGATTCCATCAACACATTAGTTCTGGAATTGAAGACCCTGTAGGCTCTGCTGTTTGTTGAATAGCCCAAAAATATTCCTTCATCACTTTTGGGATCCATCTTCCTTCTTTGTTCACGATCAGCCAAGATATAGCATTTGCTACAATATACATGGAAGTATTTTACTGTAGGTTTTCTTCCTTTCCATACTTCATAAATAGTTGTGGGAGTCCCTTTCTTTAATGTCACTCTGTTGTGGACATAGCAGGCTGTGTTCATGGCTTCAGCCCAAAAATGATAGGGTAACTTCTTAGCATGAATCATAGCTCTGGCTGATTCTTGCAGAGTCCTATTTTTTCTTTCCACCACACCATTTTGCTGGGGAGTGATGGGAGATGAGAACTCATGATGAACTCCTTCTGAAGAGCAGAACTCAGCGAATTTGTTGTTCTCAAACTCCTTTCCATGATCACTTCTAATTTTGACAACAGGACTTTCTTTTTCCCTTTGAAGTTTCAGACACAGCTCCTTAAAGACTTCAAATACATCTGATTTTTCTCTTATAAAATTGATCCAAGTGTATCTGGAGAAATCGTCCACTACCACATATGCATATTTCTTCCCACCAAGGCTTTCTACTTGCATGGGTCCCACCAAGTCCATATGAAGTAGTTCCAGGACTTTGGTAGTTGTGTCATGTCTGAGCTAAGTTGGGAATTCCTCTAATAACTTCAACTGATATGATTTTCTTCATACCTTTCAGGTGCAGATGGCCCAATCTTTGATGCCATATTTTTACTTCTTCTTCTTTAGCTAAGGTACACATTGAAGAGTATCCAGTTTCTTGATAGCTCCACATGTAGCAGTTGTCTTTGGACCTAACTCCCTTCATGATTACTTTACTTTCTTTGTTAGTAATTAGACATTCAGTTCTTGTGAAGTTTACATTCAGACCTTGATCACATAGTTGACTAATGCTGATAAGATTAGCAGTTAATCCCTTAACAAGTAGGATATCATCAAGGTCAGGAACTCCAGGGCAATCCAGCTTACCCATTCCCTTGATTTCACCTTTTGCACCATCACCAAAGGTAACATAACTCATGGCATGAGGATGAAGTTCAGTCAGCAGATTTTTGTTTCCAGTCATATGTCTGGAGCAACCACTGTCAAAATACCAATCTTCTTTGGCTGAGACTCTGAGGGAAGTGTGAGCTATTAGACTTGTGACCTTTGTCTTAAGAACCCATTGCTTTTTGTTACCAATCTTGTGATGTTTGGACTTTGATTGGTGTTGAGACTGAACAGGGCCAGCATAACCATATAACTTATAGCAGAAGGGCTTCAGGTGGCCAAATTTTCCACAGTACTGGCATTTCCATCTTTGATGTTTTCCTTTCTGCTGTTGTGACATCTGATGTGACATCTCAGGTTTGCTTTTAACATGGTTGCACTTAGGTTTGGATTTTGGTTTGCAACTAGTGTTACTGCACTCAGCCTTGAATCCAATGCCAGATTTGTTTCCTGTTATTTGGCCAGTCTGTAGAATCTTGTCTAGGATGGCAGATCCATTGTTAAGCATTCTTACATACTTAGTCATCTCATCTAGTTTGGAATTCAAGAATACAGCTTCAGTTTCTAATTTTGAGATGATTTCCACATATTCTTCCTTTTCATTTTTCAACTGAACTATCACTTTCTTCTGTCTTTCAACTTGTCTGCACACTCCTGTACTTCTGTGGCACCACTCTTTGTATGTAGTGGCCAGCTCTTCAAAGGTTCTTTCATCATCAATTGAATCTTCCTCAGACCCCCATCTTCCTGTCAATGCAGTTACATGGTTTGTAGCTTCTTCAATTTCACTTCCGTCAGATCAAGAGGCCACCAGACTCCTCTTTTGTTTCTTGAGGTAGGTCCCACATTCAGTTTTAATATGACCATATCCATTACACTCATAGCATTGAACTTCTTTGGGCTTTTCTTCAGACTTTGTTTTCTTACCAAAGCTGTTGGATTTACTGATGTCAGATGTGATGTTTTTGACATTGCCCTTTGTTCTCACATCTACCTTTCTCATTAGTCTGTTGAACTGTCTTCCCAGCATTGCTATCTCATTTTCCAGATCTCCATCAATATCTTGACCACCTTCCTCATCTTCCTCTTCAGTGTTTGACATAAATGCTATGCTCTTGGCCTTCTTTTCAGCTCCATCACATATTCCCATCTCAAATGTTTGGAGGGATCCAATTAGCTCATCAACTCTCATATTTGAGATGTCTTGAGATTCTTCTATGGCTGTGACTTTCATAGCAAATCTCTTGGGGAGTGATCTAAGTATTTTTCTTACTAACTTTTCATCTGACATCTTCTCACCCAAAGCTCTAGAGGCATTTGCAGTTTCAAGAATGCTCATGTAAAATTCATGAATATTTTCATCTTCTTTCATTCTTAAGTTTTCAAATTTGGTGGTGAGCAGTTGTAGTCTAGACATTTTTACTCTAGAGGTGCCTTCATGGGTGGTTTTAAGAATGTCCCAAGCATCTTTAGCTACTTCACAATTGTTTACAAATCTGAAGATGTTCTTGTCTACTCCATTGAAGATGGAATTCAGAGCTTTAGAGTTTCCAAGGGCTAGGTCATCCTCCTCCTTGGACCATTTTTCTTCAGGCTTTTTCTCAGCGGTGACTTCTCCTTCTATAGTAACTACAGGGTGCACCCAGCCTGTCAAGACAACTTTCCAAGCCTTGTTATCAAAGGATTTTAAAAATGCTACCATTCTAGGTTTCCAATAGTCATAGTTAGAACCATCCAAAATTGGTGGCCTATGAACAGATCCTCCATCTCTCTCCATAGAACCAGAAAGTATCGTCCCTAGATCTCACCCAGAACCAGAGCATGATGCCTGCTCTGATACCAATTGAAATTCTGGTATCAGATATAAGATGTCGAAGGTAATGTCACGACACTAATATCTGGTAATAAACAATGGATAAACAAACACAGAATGGTAAAGCAAAAAACACAAGCAATTCTTAACCCAGTTCAGTGCAACTCACCTACGTCTGGGGGCTACCAAGCCAGGAAGGAAAGTCACTAAAATAGAATTAGTTCAAAGACTATCCGTACACTTCAACAAGTTACAGTCTTTCTCACCTAATCTCTACCCGTGCAACTTCTACCTAAGCACTCTTAGATATGAGAACCCACTCATTTCCTTTACAATCACACACCAGTGATTTTAAACAACAATCCCTTGAGAAAAGAAAATACTTTTCAAATACACACTCTTGATTTTACTTCACAGTTTCAATCAAGAAGACACACTCTTGATCTTGCTTCACAGATTTGATCAAGAAGACACACACTCTTGCTTAACAGCTTTAGAGTGACAAATTACAACCACAAATCAGTCCAATTCAATCATCAATGGATGACTTGAATGACCTACAAGTCTTACGACTAAACAGACACAAACCCTAGCTCTCTCTACGTATTTCGCTCAATCTTGGTTGTGTGTACAAATAGGTTTTCTAAGTCCCTTTTTATAGAAGCTTTCAGTTGGGCTTGGACATCTTGAAAACCCTAAATCTATTCTCCTTGGAAAATAAATAAATCTGGTGGTAATCCATGATTGAATGCGCCAGCTAGCCATATCTTCAATCATCCAAAGATTGCCATTAATTGTTGTTGATTCTAAGTGTTGGCAGCAATTTTGGTAAAACAAAGAGTGTTCACAAGATGTCATGTGTGATGTCCTAACATGAGATATCCTATGTACCTGCTGGAGTTGAAGAACATATGCAAGCAGGATTGTTTCAGAATGCCACTTACAATGCTAAGGCTTCTGATATTGGATGTACCTGCTGGAGCTAAATTGGAAGACATATGCTGCAGGATTGTTTCAGTTGACATACTCATTGTCATGGTAACTGATATGGTTGTACCTGCTATAAAAGGAAACTGGATTATGCAGGATTTTTCCAGATGTCAGACCCGATGTCATGACATCTTGTACACAGAACATTCAGTATGAATGCCTGGTGTTTTGTGATTGCACAATTGGTGGCAATCATTGGTTGATTGAAGATATGGCTAGCTGGCGCATTCTATCTGGGATATCAACCAGATTTGTTTATTTTCCAAGGAGATCTTTACAACTGATATGAAAAGATTTGATTGGAAAATATATCTAGGGTTTTCAAGTTGTCCAATGTTTCTATAAAAAAGGGACTCAGAAAACCTGTTTGAATACACAACCAAGACTGAGCGAAATTTAGAGAGAGAGCTAGGGTTTGTGTCTGTAGGTCATTCAAGTCATCCATAGATGATTGAATTGGACTGATTTGTCTTCTTGATCAAAACTTTGAAGCAAGATCAAGAGTGTGTCTTCTTGATTGAAACTATGAAGTAAAATCAAGAATATTGTAATTGAAAAGTATTTTCTTTTCACAGGGGATTGTTGTTTAAGATCACGGGTTTGTGATTGTAAGGGAAGTGAGTGGGTTCTCATATATAAAAGTGCTTAGGTAGAAATTGCACGGGTAGAGATTAGGTGAGAAAGACTGTAACTTGGTGAAGTGTACGGATAGTCTTTGAACTAATTCTATTATAGTGAATTTCCTTCCTGGCTTGGTAGCCCCCAGACGTAGGTGAGTTGCACCGAACTGGGTTAACAATTACTTGTGTGATTTTCTTTTCAATTCTGTTTTATTATCCATTGTGTATTAACAAATATTAGTGCCGTGACATTACCTTCGACATCTTATATCTGATACCAGAATTTCAATTGGTATCAGAGCAGGCATCCTGCTCTGGCTCTGGGTGAGATCTAGGGAGAATACTTTCTGGTACAATGGAGAGGGATGGAGGATCTGTTCATAGGCCACCAATTTTGGATGGTTCTAACTATGAATATTGGAAACCTATAATGGTAGCGTTTTTAAAATCCCTTGATAACAAGGCTTGGAAAGCTGTCTTGACAGGATGGGTGCACCGTGTAGTCACTAAAGAAGGAGAAGCCACTACTGAAAAGAAGCCTGAAGAACAATGGTCCAAGGAGGAGGATGATCTTGCTCTTGGAAACTCTAAAGCTTTGAATGCAATATTCAATGGTGTAGACAAGAATACTTTCAGGCTGGTAAATAACTGTGAAGTGGCCAAAGATGCTTGGGACATTCTCAATACCATTCATGAAGGCACCTCTAGGGTAAAGATGTCTAGACTTCAGCTGCTCACCTCCAAGTTTGAAAACTTAAGGATGAAAGAAGATGAAAACATTCATGAATTCCACATGAGTATCCTTGAGATAGGTAATGCCTCAGGAGCCCTGGGAGAGAAGATGACAGATGAAAAGTTGGTGAGAAAAATACTTAGGTCACTCCCTAAGAGATTTGCAATGAAGGTGACTGCCATAGAAGAATCTCAAGACATCTCCAACATGAGGGTAGATGAGTTAATTGGCTCCCTCCAAACCTTTGAGATGGGATTGATTGAGGGAACTGAAAAGAAAACCAAGAGCATTGCCTTTGCTTCCAACACAGAAGAGGAAAACAGTCAAGATGTGGATAAAGAATGGGCAAATGAAGTTGCTATGCTGGGGAGACAGTTTAACATATTGTTAAGGAAAATGGATGTCAGATCCAAGGCAAATGTCAAGAACATCGCGTCTGACATCAGTAAATCCAACAATGCTGAAAGAAAAGCAAGAGCAGATGAGAAGCCCAAAGAAGGAAAAGAGGTTCAGTGCTATGAATGTGATGGGTATGGACACATCAGGTCTGAATGTGGGACCTACCTTAAGAAACAGAAGATGAGTCTTGCTGCCACATGGTCTGATGAGAGTGATACTGAAGAGGCTGCAAATCTTGTGACTGTATTGACTGGAAGATGGGAATCTGATGAAGAGTCAAGTGATGGTGAAGTAACCTTTGAGGAATTGGCCTCTACCTACAGAGAGATGTGTCAGAAAAGTGTTAAACTGAACAAGCAGTCTTTAAATCAAGAAAAAGACATAACTCAACTTGAGAATGAGAAGGTAGAATTCTTGGAAACCATCTCCAAATTGAAAACATAAGTTGTGGCTCTAAAGGTTAAGCTAGATGAAGATCAACAAGGTGAGAGCCAGAAGATAGTCCAACTGGAGAAAGAAAAAGCAGAACATGTGGAAATTATCCTCAAGCTAAAGACTGAAGTTATGCTCTTAAACTCAAAACTAGAAGAGACAACCAAGTATGTAAGGATGCTGAACAATGGATCTGACTCCTTAGACAAGATTCTTCAATCTGGACAAATCACAGGAGTCAAATCTGGATTAGGGTTCCATAAAACCAAGGCTGAAAGTAGCTACACTGGCTGCAATCCTCAAGCTAAACCTAAATGCAGCAATAGTAAGAGCAGTTCCAAGATGTCACATCATATGTCACACCATCAGAAAGAACATCAAAAATACAAACACCTAAGATGGAGATGTCATTACTATGGGAAATTTGGACACTCAAGGGCCTTCTGCTATAAGCTGTATGGTTACCCTACCCACCTCCTTCAGCAACAACAGAAGAGAAAACAGCAGTATGTCAAACACCAAAGATGGAGATGTCATTACTGTGGGAAAGCTGGACACTCTAAGTCTTCCTGTTATAAGCTGTATGGATATCCTAGCCATGGTCATCAACAAATCCACTATCAACCCAGACCCAAACATCACAGGCCTATCAACAAGAAGCAATGGGTTTCTAAGACTAATGTTACAAGTCTAATAGCTCACAAAGAAGAGTGGTATTTTGATAGTGGATGCTCTAGACACATGACTGGGAACTCAGACTTGATAACTGACCTTCACCATCATGATTTAAGCTATGTAACCTTTGGTGATGGAGCTAAAGGTGAAATAAAGGGGATAGGCAAGCTTGAGTGTCCTGGAGCCCCTAAACTTGACAATATTCTACTGGTCAAGGGCTTGACTTCAAATCTAATAAGCATCAGTCAGCTAGGGGATCAAGGTCTGAATATCATCTTCACTAAAACTGAATGTCTGATTGTGAACAAAGACAGTGAAGTAATTATGAAAGGAATCAGGACCATCAACAACTGCTACACATGGAGCTCTCAAATGGATAACCCCTCTAAGATGAGTACAGTTGCAAGAAGAATCATCAAGGGAAAGGACAAGTGTCAGATAAGGGTGCTAATACCTAACCTCAAGGAAGAAAAGGTCATGATGGCATAAACACCTGAACACATGACTGGTGGTATGAAGTCTGAAGTTAGTAAGAGCCTTGCTGGAACTGAGACACAAGGAACTATGTCAGTTGAAAACAACAATGCTCAACCAGGGTGGATGAAACTACTGAGCATTATCTACAATGTCACATTCGATGCTATGACATTGTATTATGACAACCTGACTGCAAAGGATTTGTATAATGAAAAGGGAAAATTAGGGGCTTGGTTTCTTGAGAAAATATGGCAATTAATGAGGAGTGGAAAAGGCAACAAGAATATTGACTGCCCAATAAAAAGAAAAAGCCACATTACTAATGAACCATCTCTTAGTATTGGAAATAGCACACTCTGCCTGAACACAATCAAACTCCTCAAAGAACCTCTGCTAGGGCAAAGAAAGTTTTCTCAAAAGTTCAACAACATGTCTCAACATCCGTCAACATCTAGCTCAAAATCCTTTCATACTAGAACTTCCTCCATGGAATTTTTAGATGAAGATTTGATGGAAGTAACTCCTCTGCGTATGATACCAGGTAACGTTCCAAGCTCACCTTCCATGGCTAAAGCTAAGCAAGGTAACACTCCTGAAAAATCACCTGATAAAGAGGACATGCACTCTACTGATCGCATCATAAGAAACCTAGTTACTAGCATACTGAACGAAGAGCATGGAGTTAAGGACACTTTTACCCCTCTGTCCAGAAGGGAACCCTCACCTGAGGTAGAAAGCCAAGCTGAGAAAGATGATAACTCATCTAAAACAAAAAAGGAAGTAGCTGCTGAAGGTCTGTGTTCTCTTGGAAAAAACTTACCTAGTTTGTCCCCTGATACTGCTCAGGACATTGAGGAAGAAGGGTCTGAGGAAGAAGATGACACATTGGTCAGTCTTGTGAAAACAAGTGTAGCTAATAGACTGAGAAAGAGGAAGAGTATGGCTGAGATAAGGACAGGTAGGAAAGAGAAAAGGGTTGCTGGTATAGGTCCCTCCAAATCTTGGAGTAAAGTAGAGGTCAGGAAGAAGAAAGACAATGAAAGTTCTGAATCTAATGAGGATGTTGAAGACGATGTTCCAGACATCTCCTCTGACAAAAGAAAGGCTGTAAAGAAGTCTTTCAACAAAGTACCTGCTGAGCACCTAGACAAATGGAGGTTTGTCACTCAAAGAAGGGTAGCAGTTGAAAGAGAATTGGGGGAAGAGACTGTTGAAGTGAAGGAAGTAATGGAGTTAATCAAGGTAGCTGGTCTTATGAAAACTGTGACTGCTCTGCCTCAATGCTATGAAGGGCCTGTCAAAGAATTCATTGTAAACATTCCTGATGAGAGTTATGGAAAAAGCAGCAGGGGGATCTGCAAAGTGATTGTTAGGGGCAAGTGTGTGAAACTTTCACCAACCATCATCAACAAGTTCCTGGGGAGAGGAACTGATGGAGGGGTGGATCTAGAGGCCACAGAGAATGAGATTTGTAGGATGTTTACAGCTGGCCAAGTTAAGGAATGGCCCATTAGAAAACACCTTTCAGCTAGTAGACTAACTATCAAGTATGCCATCTTGCATAAGATTGGTTCTGCAAATTGGGTAACTACTAATCACATCTCTACCATCTCCATTGCTCTTGGGAGGATCATTCATGCCATTGGAACTAAGATAAACTATAATTTTGGAAAGTTTGTGTTTGATCAAACCATCAGACATGCCTCCACCAATGTTGTAAAGTTGCCCATTGCATTCCCATATATCATATGTGGGATCATCCTGAGTCAACAACCAGGAATCCTGAGTACAAGTGATATTCCAAGCAGGAGAAAAACTCCTCTGTCCATTCATTATAAGTTGTTTGAGGGAAGTCATGTCAATGATGTCATGACATCTGCCAGAAGGGAGTCTACAGCTAAAGGAAGCTTGATTGACCAACTGAAAGAAACCTGCAAGGAATTGGACAATGGTATAAGGGTGGCCAAGGCCAGAAAAGAAGCTCTAGAAGTTCTCATCTGTAGTCTGGAAAGGGAAGACATAGAAAAGGCTGGAAAAGACTCAAATACAAGATCCCAATCCAGTTCTGATAGCTCAGAAGACTCTGAAGGTGTAGCTGAAGATGAAGATGAAGGTGAAGGAAATACTTCTTCTTCTGATTAATGGTTCCTGCCTGTATTGGAGGCTTGGAGGGGTGCTGGAAGGAAGTTGCTGCTGTTTGGAAGGCTGTTGTCTTGTTTGTTTTTTTGTGGCAGTCCTCTTGATGCCTGTTATGTAATATTTAGGGCTCTTAATGAGTTCCTTGGATTTGTTCATTATCTCAACTTTCTGCTGTGTATAATGATGTTGTGTACTTCCTGAACTTTTGTTTTAACATGCTTAATGTTATAACATTTGTTTTAAACTTTCTTTGCTAGACTAATAGACATTTATTTTGTCTGATTGGTCACCTTTGGTCAAATTTGACTAAAAAGGGGGAGAAGTGCTTGATATGGAATGTGGCTGATCAGAAGGATAGCCATTATTGATATGGTGCACAGGTGTTGATGTTATAGCAGATGGTGCACAGGTGTTGATGTTATAGCAGATGTCAGTATTACATTCTGGCTGGTACAGGTGCTGGAGTTTTCAGTAGTTGTTTTTTATGAATGCACAGATTTAGGGGGAGAAGAAGTACCCTTGTGCATTGTGCATTTGTGTGTCTTACTAGTTGCATCCATAACTAGTAATTCTGATTGTTGCACAGATTTAGGGGGAGGAGAAGTACCCTTGTGCATGTATGTATTACTAGTAGCCATAGCTAGTAATTGTTTTTGCTTCTGCTGCTGATTAAACTACTGGTATGTGGTTTAACTGCTGATAGTTTGCCTTGTGAACAAAAAGGACAGATATATGTTTTAGCCAAAATTTTCCAAAGGGGGATTTGTTGATTCTAAGTGTTGGCAGCAATTTTGGTAAAACAAAGAGTGTTCACAAGATGTCATGTGTGATGTCTTAACATGAGATATCCTATGTACCTGCTGGAGTTGAAGAACATATGCAAGCACGATTGTTTCAGAATGCCACTTACAATGCTAAGGCTTCTGATATTGGATGTACCTGCTGGAGCTAAATTGGAAGACATATGATGCAGGATTGTTTCAGTTGATATACTCATTGTCATGGTAACTGATATGGCTGTACCTGCTATAAAAAGAAACTGGATTATGCAGGATTTTTCCAGATGTCAGACCCGATGTCATGACATCTTGTACACAGAACATTCAGTATGAATTCCTGGTGTTTTGTGATTGCACAATTGGTGGCAATCATTGGTTGATTGAAGATATGGCTAGCTGGCGCATTCTATCTGGGATATCAACCAGATTTGTTCATTTTCCAAGGAGATCTTTACAGCTGATATGAAAAGATTTGATTTGAAAATATATCTAGGGTTTTCAAGTTGTCCAATGTTTCTATAAAAAGGGACTCAGAAAACCTGTTTGAATACACAACCAAGACTGAGCGAAATTTTGAGAGAGAGCTAGGGTTTGTGTCTGTAGGTCATTCAAGTCATCCATAGATGATTGAATTGGACTGATTTGTCTTCTTGATCAAAACTTTGAAGCAAGATCAAGAGTGTGTCTTCTTGATTGAAACTGTGAAGTAAAATCAAGAATATTGTAATTGAAAAGTATTTTCTTTTCACAAGGGATTGTTGTTTAAGATCACGGGTTTGTGATTGTAAGGGAAGTGAGTGGGTTCTCATATCTAAGAGTGCTTAGGTAGAAATTGCACGGGTAGAGATTAGGTGAGAAAGACTGTAACTTGGTAAAGTGTACGAATAGTCTTTGAATTAATTCTATTATAGTGAATTTCCTTCCTGGCTTGGTAGCCCCCGGGCGTAGGTGAGTTGCACCGAACTGGGTTAACAATTGCTTGTGTGATTTGCTTTTCATATCTGTTTTATTCCATTGTGTATTACCAGATATTAGTGTCGTGACATTACCTTCGACATCTTATATCTGATACCAGAATTTCAATTGTGCAATCACAAAACACCAGACATTCATACTGAATGTTCTCTGTACAGGATGTCATGACATCGGGTCTGACATCCTGGAAAAATCCTGCATAATCCAATAATTCCTTTTATAACTTCCAGAAGGTACAGCCATACCAGATGTCATGACATTGTGTATGTCATCTGAAACAATCTTGCATGAACATGTCTTTCATTTAAGCTCCAGAAGGTACATCCAATATCAGAAGCCATGGCATTGTATGTGGCATTCTGAAACAATCCTGCTTGCACATGTTCTTGAACTCCAGCAGGTACATAGGATATCTCATGTTAAGACATCACATATGACATCTTGTGAGCACTCTTTGTTTTACCAAAATTGCTGCCAACACTCAGAATCAACAAGCGGTATCTTGTGTTTCAAGGACGTAGGTCCTAATGTCAAGAAGAACCCATTGCCCGAGCATGGGAAATCTGTTGTCAACATGGTCCAGGGTTGCCTTGGTTTATACAAGGTCAAATATGTCGTCCATATTCGACAATCTTTGGTCGAGATGCACAGACTGTTGTGTGAATACAGTCACTAAGAGCATGACCATGACAAATGTCGTGTTTGCACTGTTAATCAGAGGGGGTGTCGTCAAGTCCGAAAAGACATCCAAGAAATGCTGGATGAGGGTGTAATTGAAATACTTCAGAATCACGATGGGGATGATGAAGTTAATGTGATATCACTAGTATTCAAGATCTTATAGCCTGTTGTCATCCGATATGATGGCAGCAAGCAGAAGGCTTCTCCCTCTCTCATAGTTAAACCAGCTGGCCCTGTGCCATATTCTTCTGATAAAGTTATCCCCTAGCGTTACAATGTTGTGGCATTGGAAGATGGGAAGGAGGTGCCCCTGCCCTCTACCTCTGTTGTTAATATCGCTTACGTCAGCGGCCTGACCCGTAGTGGTCGTGTATTCTCGGCGCCGCCGAAACCCCAAGCTGACACCAGAAGGGTTGATGTTGCTGATAGTGTCGTTCGTCCTTTGGGGAATTCTACTGTTTCTCCGAATCCGACACTTGCTGCTAATAGACTTGCCGCTGCTGTAAAAACTCTTGTCCCTGCTGGCCAGAATGGCATGATAAAAGAGGACTGTGATGAGATGCTAAGGCTCATCAAGAGGAGTGAATACAACGTTGTAAATCAGCTTCTATAAACGCCATCAAAGATCTTCGTGCTATCTTAGTTAATGAACTCAAAACCACACCGTGAAGCTCTGCAGAAGGTGTTGGATGTGGCGTATGTAGATCATGACGTCACAATAGAACAATTTGATAGTATTGTCGCAAACGTTATTGCTTGCAACAATCTGAGTTTTTGTGATGTTGATCTCCCTGAGGAGGGAAGAGACCATAATTTGGCACTTCACATATCTATGAGCTGTAAGGATGATGCCACATCTAATATGCTGGTAGACACTGGATCATCACTGAATGTGTTTCCAAAATCCACTCTGGCCAGATTGTCATATCAGGGGCCTCCCATGAGGCAGAGTGGAGTGGTCGTCAAAACTTTTGATGGATCACGCAAGACTGTGATTGGTGAGTGTAGCGGGGTATTCGTTACCATGGGAAATATTGACTAAATCCAAGGTAAATCATACAAAGTCGAGTCGCCACCGCACTTCTATTTATCCAAAGGAATGGTTAGAAAGCGAACAAAAACCTAAAAAGTTTTAACAAAAACTAGTAAAAGAAACAGAGATCTGGGTAAGGGGGTTGGTTATGCAATGGGAAGGTGTTAGGCACCCAAAACATCCTAGGTACTCCTAGGGAGCCCTTTTCATACTTGTTGTAAGGTTGTTTGTTTTGTGAAAATTTTATTTGTGCAAACATGATTGAAGAGATGAGAAGAGAATGTACAAGTTATTTACATTTTGTGTTTGGATGGAGAAACCCATTGCGTATGTACCCTCTTATAAAAAGATTAGGATCAAAACCTCGTAGTTCGGGGTAAAAATCTCAAAACAAATGAGTGGATTGATTGGTCCAAAAGCCTTAAGGTCTTTTGTTATCAAAGGGAGAAAACTAAACCTAAAACCACAAGTCCACCATGTAAGGATAGCTTCAATATGCTAGTGAGGGATTAACCTTATAATAAGCATGGAAGGCTCATTGTCCATCACTAAGGACAAAGGTGAGTATTACATCTACCACAAGGATATATCAAACCTAATAGCTAAAGGTTATGAAAAATTTGATTAAGAAAGTGGCCACTGGAACCACAAAAGAAATTTGAATTGGTTATATTTACCAATTAGAAGTATATACAAAAGTTGTCAAAGTTGACTTAAAGATTCAATTCAAAATGAGTGTTATGAAAAGAAAGTTTGAAAATCAAAAGCATAAGGCTTAGGTTTCTAATGTTGAAAACAAAGGTTAAATGTTTGCACAAAAGGGTTTTGGCTTGGGTTTGGGTGGAGAAATGAAGAAGAAGGGGTAAGTCCTAAGGAAAACAAAAAGGTGAGGGATATGAAATGAAACCACACTAGGAGTTCCTCTCTTGAGATCATATTGATGATCCAAGTAGCTCCCATCCTTTGGAATAAGCAAGCACAAAGCATAAGCAATCAAACAAGTCTCATAAGAGATCCTCAATGTATCTTGTATTTTCCACTTGGATGAACATGGTAATGATCCTCCAATTAAGCTCAAATGGAAACTCCTAGTTCAAGAACACACACATCAAAAGTTCCACAAGTAAACAAACATCACACACTATATCCATACAAGAGGCTCAAACAATGGGTGGGCTTTAGTCAAAAGGGGTCATGTCAACCTCGACAAACAAGCCAAACTGCAAAGGGTAATCTGTAGCTCTTAACCACTAACATTGAACGTTAGGGTGAAGCTGATCAAAATATGGTAATGAGGATGAGACCTCATGCTCTTAACCCTGGCCGGGGTGAGCTCATGACAAAGAAAGCGTTGGGATCCAGAAAGTGGGATCATATTCCACTTGACAGACACTGGACAAAGATCTTGGGCACATATTCAGAAGCATCAGCACGTAGTGCGAGCATAAAGAACGACACACTGAATAACGGGGGATTGGCTACTAATCCCTTTTATCCGTCAATTGCCTCTTCTCTTGGAGGTCTTAACAAATAACACATGCCTCTTCTTGGAGGTCTTTGAGCATAATTTTAAACAAACACAAACAGAGCCTCTGAAGGAGGACTTGCTAGCAAAATGCCTGCCAAAAAGGTGACAGGACTTCAGACTACATGAAGTAAGAAGCTAACTACCTGAGTTGTGTATCAACGATAATCCAAAGCTCAAACAAAAGCTAAAGCAAGCAAGCAACTAAGGTACCTCTACAAAGACTAAACAATTAGTACTTCAGTCATAAAAACAACAGACAAACAGTGAAACCCTCTAACAGTTACACAATTCAGTGCATAAGTGCCTTAGCACTCAAATGAGCTCATGAGTTCACCACATCAATTAAAACCCTACAAAACAACAATAGGTCAGTACTCAAATGCATTTGTATCTCACAAGATCAATGATGAGTATCCAAACCTGAAACACAAAACCAAGTTAGTTTATGTGCATTTAAACAACACAACAAAACACCAACAAACAAAGGCATAAGAGATGAATTCAAAACCTAACCAAATGACCAAAACAGAACCCAATCTTCTACACATTACACATTCAAACACTCCTCAAAATGTCCTCAAAAGGACCAGCATCAAATCAATAAGCAAGTATCTCAAATTGCCTATGCTATGCAATGACAAAAAATGTGCACAAAATGAACTTCCAACTTAGAAAATTCATATCAAATCAAAAATGCATGCAATGACTTTGAGATTTTTTTGTACAAGTTCCTCATGTCATGAACAATCAATATGCAAAAGATCAAATCCAGAAAGGTTCAAATGATATATGAACAAAAATGCAACAATTCAATGTCAAAAATGTGACATAAATTGTCACACTTTTCTCTATGTGTCAAAAGTGATGATAACATATCAGAAAAATTCCAAACCAGTGACCAAAAATTCACATCATGTGTGAATGTCAAGCATGCAAAAAATTGGATCAAATGGCTCAAAGATGAGGATTTCACAATGCATTGAATGCAATATATCAAATTCGCACAACATTCATTCAAAAATTCACAAATAAAAATCCAGACATCAACAATTCATGAAATCAGCACCGAAAAATAGTAGAGATCAAAACAAAACAATTTCATTAAACGATGCCAGCACGCACACTCAGCATTCAAAACACGCGTGGCAAGGTCAACCTAATCTCAACCAATCAAACTCACACGAAAGCGCACACATGGAAGCCAACTCACCAAAACCCTAAGATACACAGAAGCCGGAGCTACAGCTTCGGTCGTCTTCTCCGACGACAAGCACTGCGGCGCCGCCACAAAATTTTGCAGAAACTCACGAGGCCTATACCATTCGAACCGTCCTTCAACAAGGATTCCAAATATCACATCCAATTCTCCTAATTCCTCGTGGATTATTCAAATCGAAGACAAACATTTCTGAGATCTAAACTTATATTCAACATATCATGCTCAATTCTCAACCAAACTCAATTCTAAACACATACTCGTGCTCTACACAACAGGGTCTACACATCTATGGTCTAAAAACAGCAAAAGGAGAAAGTGAAATTCGAGTCACCTTGAAGTGAAGACCTCTGAATTTGCGCTCTCACAAGCTCAATAGCTCCAGATCAACTCCACTGCACTTCCTTTGAAGCTTTAAGCAAGAATCAACGGTTGAAACCTCTTAAATCTTCTTCAATTTCCAAATCCGATCCACATGAGGAAACTCTTGATCTACATGGTTTCTTGATGAATTACAACAAATGAATGATGATTCTTAATCAGTGAAGGATGAGGATCAAGAATATGCAAAGATATTTGAGGTTTGTGTGGAGAAAAATGCAAATCGAAGAGAGAGAAATTTGAGAGAGTTTCTTGAATTTGATCTGAAATGGTTCTGTTATGCAGTTATGATTAGGGTTTGGCCTTTTATACTTCATGCTAATGACCATGCTAATCACCTTTTCCATGTACTAATCATGATTAGTGAGTATTGGAGAAATTTGCAAAAATGCAAAATGAGCTCACGTGATCAGCTCCATGTTAAGCTTGCAATCCACTCAAAATTATCCAATGGTCATGATTTGAAGATCAATTTGCTTGCATCTTAAGCCAAAAATGAATAATAAAGTATTGCTTCAATTTGCACATGTGTGAACTAGTGAACTCTTCGTCATGATTCCTTTGCACAATTGAGACAAATGATATCATTTTGAGAGGCCTTGAACATGTGAAGCACTTTGCAAAAAGAATGAACCAATTTGAAGCATTGTATCAAAAGTTATGCCATTTTGAATTTCCATGCACACCTTGTGATCAAATGACCATAACTTCTCAACCATTCATCATATGGATATGAATTAGGACTTTTTGGACAGGGGAGACAAAGATCTACAACTTTCATGTTCACCAAAAATCCATTTTAAACTTCTTTGACATTGACAAGTGAAGTTGAATGTGGACCAAAAACTTGCCAAATTTGGAAACTTTGAATTATAGGTCATTTTCCATTTTTAGTAACTTTTGCCATGACCTTTGAGTCTTCAAGATGGATGTTTAGAATGATGAATGGACCCCATTTGGACATGATTGAGGTGTCTCAACTCATTTCCCCACCTCATAGCCCTCAGTTGACTGCACAGTTGACTTTTGGTCCTCAGATGACCTGGTGATTGCTTAAGCTACAACAAAAAATGTTAGTGACATATTTTTGTGCTTTTGGTTAGTAAATAAAACAAGAAAAGCAATGATATACAATTCAAGCATGCTTGGTGATCTCAAACTACTCACAAGAGATCCCTACCCAAAGGGAAAGGGAGCCAAGATGCTCAATGATCCTTGAGGCTATGCAATGCAATGTTATGATGCCATGAGGGATCTTAGGGACAAAATTGGGGTCTTACAGTGAGGTTGAACTCCCAGTCAAGATTGGACCAAGTGATTTGCATATCACTTTTCAGGTCATGGATATCCACCCATCATATAGCTGTTTGTTGGGCAGACCATGGATTCACGAGGCAGGCGTCATAACATCCATCCTACACCAAAAATTGAAGTTTGTCAAGAACAAAAAGCTGGTGGTGGTAGGGGGAGAGAAGGCTCTCTTGGTCAGCCATTTGTCTTCCTTTTCTTATATAGATGCCGAGGACGAAGTTGGGACGCTGTTCCAAGCTTTGTCTATTGTTGAACCTTCTAAGAAAGGAACTTTTTCATATGCATCCTATAATGATGCGAAGTTGGCCATTGAGCATGGCGCAACTACTGGTTTAGGACAAATGATTAAGCTGGAAGACAATAAATCCCGGGATGGCATAGGGTACTCTTCAGGCACTTTCAACAAGCATGGGTTATTTCAGAGTGGTGGTTTTATTCACACCGTCGAAGACGATGAAGCTGCTGCTATTATGGAAGAGGATGCAGAGGAAGATTCTGGCAACTTTGTCATCCCTGGAGGGATCTGTAATAACTGGGTCGCTGTTGATGTTCCAACAGTTGTCCATAAGTCAACGTAATATTCATTTTTGTTTAAAAACCCTTCTTCCATGCCAAAAGGAGAAGTGATGACATTGTTGGCCCATAAATACAATGATATTTCATTCAATAAATTCATGTTAAATGTTTGTTTTTCGATTTATTTTCACTTTTTGCTTTTTGCATGAAATTGGTGATCACATAAAACCCTAAAAAATAGAATAAAATCAATCTTTTCATCTGCATAATGATTTACCTTGTTTGAATTCTAAAAAATCTTTTATATCCAAAATCATTATGCAGGTTGGTCAAACCCATTGAACATAATGATCCAACATTATCTCCTAACTTTGAGTTCCCTGTATTTGAGGCCGAAGAAGATGATGTTGAGAAGATTCCTGACGAGATTACCCGTATACTTGAGCATGAAGAGAAAATCATTCAGTCGCATCTTGAGAATCTGGAAACAGTCAACTTGGGGTCTGAAGATTGTGTGCGGGAATGAAGATTGGGGCACTCCTGGAAGAGTCGGTGAAGAAGGGGTTGATTGAGTTGCTACGAGAATACGTCGACGCCTTTTCCTGGTCATATGAAGACATGCCTGGTCTGGATACTGATATCGTGCAACATTTCCTACCTTTGAAGCCCTAGTACGTGGCTATAAAGCAAAAGCTTAGAAGAACTCATCCTGATATGGCAGTAAAGATTAAAGAAGAAGTTCAGAAGCAAATTGATGTGGGGTTTCTGGTGACTTCTACATATCCTCAATGGGTGGCCAATATTGTGCCCGTGCCTAAGAAAGATGGAAAAGTCTGAATGTGTGTGGACTATAGAGACTTGAATAAAGCTAGTCCAAAAGATGATTTCCCTCTACCAAATATTGATATGTTGGTAGACAATACATCCAAATTCAATGTCTTCTCGTTTATGGACGGATTTTCCGGATATAATCATATCAAAATGGCACCCGAGGATATGGAGAAGACAACATTCATCACACCTTGAGGAACATTTTGTTATCGAGTGATGCCCTTCGGTTTGAAGAACGCTGGAGCCACATATCAACGCGCTATGACTACCTTGCTTCATGATATGATGCACAAGAATATCGAGGTATATGTTGATGATATGATTGCGAAGTCGAGAACGGAAGTTGAACATGTAGAGAACTTGTTGAAGCTTTTTCAGCGTTTGAGGAAGTACAAACTCTGTCTAAATCCGAACAAGTGTACATTTGGAGTCCGTTCCAGCAAGTTATTGGGCTTTATTGTCAGTGAGAGAGGTATTGAAGTTGATCCTGCCAAGGTCAAAGCAATACAAGAGATGCCTGCGCCCAAAACTGAGAAGCAAGTCCGAGGTTTTCTTGGCCGCTTGAATTATATTTCTAGATTTATATCTCACATGACTGCCACATGTGCGCCTATATTCAAGCTCCTCTGGAAAGATCAGCTTCATGATTGGACCAAGGATTGCCAAAAGGCCTTTTACAGTATCAAAGAGTATCTGTCCGAGCCTCCGATTCTGTCTCCGCCTGTTGAAGGGAGACCATTGATTATGTACTTGACTGTTCTTGAAGACTCTATGGGTTGTGTATTGGGTCAGCAAGATGAATCAGGGAAGAAAGAGTATGATATCTACTACCTGAGTAAGAAGTTCACTGATTGTGAGTCTCGATACTCAATGCTTGAGAAGACATGTTGTGCTTTGGCTTGTGTCGCTAAGCGCTTACGCTAGTATATGTTGAATCACACAACTTGGTTGATATCCAAAATGGATCCAATCTAGTATATTTTTGAGAAGCCTGCTTTAACTGGGAGGATTGCCCGTTGGCAGATGTTGTTGTCTGAGTATGATATTGAGTATCGAGCTCAGAGAGCTATTAAAGGTAGTATCTTGGCTGACCACTTGGCACATAAACCAATTGAGGATTATCAGTCAGTTCAGTATGACTTCCCAGACGAGGAGATTCTGTATTTGAAAATGAAAGATTGTGATGAGCCTACGCTGGATGAAGGGCCAGAGCCTGGTTCCCGATGGAGTATGGTGTTTGATGGTGTTGTAAATCAATATGGAAATGGTATTGGGGCAGTAATCATTACTCCTTAGGGCACAGATTTTCCTTTTACAGCAAGGCTAACTTTCAAATGCACGAATAACATGGCGGAGTATGAGGCCTGTATTATGGGTTTAGAAGAGTGTATTGATCTTAGGATCAAGCATCTTGATGTGTATGGTGATTCGGCCCTTGTTGTTAATCAGATTAAGGGTGAGTGGGAGACAAATCAGCCTGGCCTCATCCCATACAGAGATTATGCGAGGAGGATTTCAACTTTTTTTACCGAGGTTGACTTCCATCATATTCCTCGAGATGAGAATCGGATGGCAGATGCTCTTGCTACACTTGCTTCGATGATCGTGGTGAAATTCTGGAACGAAGTGCCCAGTATTACTGTGATGCGCTTGGATAGACCAGCTCATGTATTTGCAGTAGAAGAGGTGAAAGATGACAAGCCATGGTATTATGACATCAAATGATTTCTTCAGAGTCAGATTTACCCGCCTGGGGCATCTGTTAAAGACAAGAAGACTTTGAGGAGACTATCTGGCAGTTTCTATCTCAATGGCGATGTGCTTTATAAGAGAATTTTTGACATGGTTCTGCTCAGATGCGTGGATAGACACGAAGCAGACCTGTTGATGACTGAAGTCCATGAGGGTTCATTTGGTACTCATTCCAATGGACATGCCATGGCAAAGAAGATGTTGAGAGCAAGCTATTATTGGGTGACAATGGAGTCTGACTGCTGCAAATATGTGAAGAAATGCCACAAGTGTCAGATCTATGCAGATAAGATTCATATTCCCCCGACACTCCTGAATGTGATTTCATCACCATGGCCTTTCTCCATGTGGGAAATTGACATGATTGGCATGATATAGCCGAAAGCGTCCAACGGTCACAGATTTATTCTCGTAGCAATTGATTACTTCACCAAGTGGGTTGAAGCGGCATCATATGCGAACGTGACCAGGCAGGTGGTTGTGAAGTTTATCAAGAATCAACTCATATGCCGTTATGATGTGCCAGATAAGATCATTACTGATAATGGATCTAACTTGAACAACAAGATGATGAAAGAGCTGTGTAGTGAGTTCAAGATTGCACATCATAATTCTTCTCCTTAAAGACCCAAGATGAATGGGGCTGTTGAAGCTACTAATAAGAATATCAAGAAGATTGTCCAGAAGATGGTTGTTACATACAAATATTGGCATGAGATGCTGCCATTTGCTTTGCATGGATATCGTACATCTGTCCTCACTTCAACAGGGGTAACCCGTTTCTCTCTTGTATATGGCATGGAGGTTGTGCTCCCAGTAGAGGTAGAGATCCCATCAATGAGAGTCTTGATGGAAGCCAAGTTGACTGAGGCTGAATGGGTTCAGAGTCGTTATGACCAGCTGAATTTGATTGAAGAGAAAAGATTGACTGCCATGTGCCATGGTCAGTTATATCAGCAAAGGATGAAGAAAGCCTTTGATAAGAAGGTCAAGCCTCGTGTGTTCCGAGAAGGTGACCTTGTGCTCAAGAAAGTCTTGTCTTTCGCGCCCGATTCCAGGGGCAAGTGGACTCCAAACCATGAAGGTCCATATGTTGTCAAGAGAGCCTTTTCAGGCGGTGCACTAATACTTACCACTATGGATGGGGAGGATTTCACTCGTCCTGTGAATTCAGATGCAGTCAAGAAATACTTCGCCTAAAATAAAAACAGAATAGCTCGCTAAGTTGAAAACCTGAAAGGGCGACTTAGGCAAAAAATGAGCGTCTCGGTGGATTGAAAACCCAAAAGGGAGATTCAGGCAAAAGTTAGATACATAAAGATAAATATACATCCCGCTAGATTGAGTACCTCGCCCTGAGACAATCTAGGCAAAAATTAGGTATTTGGCAAGTAACTGCATCCTAACAAGACTTTGTTCTACAAGTTATCTCCTGTCAAAGAATTTTGCTCAGTCATTGTCAACTGAAGCTTCAAATACATCGGATTTGGAGTTGGTGGAGAAATGATCATTATGTTCAATGTAGCCCTTTTCCAATATATATCACCAATTTCAAATTTGTAAACATCCATGGAGTCTTCCCATTTATAGACTACCATTCCATCAAATAAATTTGAGCTTTTATCCAATTCTTTGCACTCTTACTTGTTTCTATTCAACAAATATTTGGCATGTTTTAATTGATAAATACCATTGTTTTAAATAAATAAAATCTTCATAAGATTGTTTTTAAACAAAGTGAGCATTCACAATGACAAAAAGGATAATTAGGACGTCTTCAGTGCTCTCCTAGAGACAGTATGATCTCAAAAAAGGGTAAGACATGTTGTTCATATTCCTAGCATACTTGTATCCTCTTCATTATCTTTCAGGATGTCTCCTTTGCGAGTGCAAAAGAAAATTATGCATCACTGAATCCCCAGAGAGTCTGAAGTTTGGTCTCTTTCCTCTAACTCCCTAGTTGAGGTTGGATATGGCATTTGTGTTATCAATCATACGGTTGCCATCCCTTGTGTGGATTGACCTAAAATACCTTATAAATTGATAAATTGATATGCTATCTCTTCGAGGAAGTTGGTATTCCCTCATTTGGATTAGAGTTCTCCCGCAGTTTGAACAGGAAGTCCCCGGCACGAGTGGAATTCTTAACATTTGGATTGTAGCTTATCCCCGATGGACTCGCCTACATTAATCTCCAGAAGTTTGCATTTTACTCATCCTTGGCAGGGTTGATCCTATTTTAACTCCCTCAGCACGGTCACCAGCAGGATATCTCTAGTTGATCGCCTACAGGTAGTTCCCAGTCCAGTCTGCAGCAGTATTTCGCTAGTGGAATTGTCTGATCAGAGCCTGTCTATTGTCTCCTCCTAAGCAGAGTGAGCGATAAATGTTTATCTTCCCATCCCCTTTGGAATAGTGTTTCTCTTCTCCTCGGCAGAGACGATGTATTCAGCAGTGCAATGAAATGTGTTGGTTTCGAAACTTTTTTGATCGGTGTTTGTTCCCCACAAAGTTTCATCCTTCCCCTGGATAATTTCCCCCGGTAGAGTTACTGCTACAGCGGATCGTATCCATGTTCGGTTTCCCAGCTAAGACTTTGTTTGATTTTAGATTGGCGTTGGAATTTCTGAGGAAGATGTGTTGATTCTTCCCCTAGCGGAGGGATTGATTCCCCTTCCCCTGCGGAGATCTTTTGTTTCCTGGTATCTGTTGCCCCCATCAATTGGGAGTTTCCCCAGTGGACCTGGCTTTCTCTTTCGTGATGTAGTACCGGATGTTCGCCCAGTTGATCCCTGGACCTGTTTGTGTTAGATATGTCTGTTTGTCAGCATTCATCATACATAAACCACACATATACATGCATATTCCTAACATTCAGATATCCATGTTGCATTTCTTTGCCATATATCTTTGTTTGTTGTCTCCTTCTATTTGGTGGTATATACTTCCCCAAGCAGAGGTTTGTGTATGGTCTCATCATAGAGCCAGCCCCATAGGCAGAAAGCGTCTACCCTTTCTTCCATATTCCCCATCGAGTTATATCCTCATGGATGATTATTATTTCTATTTCCTCCCAAAATATGTATTGGGATGAAATTTCTCCCCTGAGTTATATCCTCATAGGGTTGAGTCTTGTCATTGTGTCTCTCTAGTTTGTTCCTAGATTGATATCTTTTTGTTATGTCCCCTGCACTTCCCTGTAGTTTAGATGAATGATTGCTCAGTAACTAGTAATTATCCATCTTTTCCCTAGCGTAAGTCCTACCTTTGTGGTTTTCTACCCAGTAACCGGTAGTTGTAAACCCCATTTTTATCCCCTTGCAGAGTTAACCCTTGATTTTGTTCATCCTAACCGATGTCGGTTGCTCTCTTCCGTGGTTTTCTACCCAGTAACCGGTAGATGTAATCCCCTCTTTGACGGTTATTTTTATCCGATACCCGGTAACCGATGATGTATCTCCTGGATAATCGCTTTGATAAAGCAATGTATCCTCAGCAAGTCATCTTTCATTTACCCCTGTTTGGTAATGATTGTTTCCTCCCCCTCGATATGTCATCATTCTATACCCAGTAACCGGTATCCCGATGTCCTTTCTTTTCGGTCGATTTATCCTTTATTAACCTAGTAACCGGTTGTGGATAATCTTCCATGCGAGTATGTTATCTATGTTCTGACGGTAATAGATAATATATCTCATGCGCTCTTCAGTCGAAGTCTCTTTCTTCCCCAGTCGAGTAAGATTTGTATCTCCTTATGGAATCGAATGCCCATCCTGTAATCGAGTCTTCTCCTTCAGCCCTCCTTTCGGATGATGAGTGTTTTGGGAATATTCCTCAATTCACGCCTAGTTGGTCACGTATTATATGCCCAGTAACCGGTGTCCCTGGTGTTCCTTCTTTCTGCTCCCTATTTTGACTTTTTGTCCCCTGTGGAGTCAGATTTCCCTGAGTTGAAATGTACCTTTTTTAGGTCTTTCCTCAGATGTTTTGGATGATTGATATGTCTCACCCTTATACCGGTCTTAGATATTTCTTCTCCCCGAGCATGTTGTTCTCTCACCCTCATACCGGTGTTTTGATCACATGTCTCCCTGAGCTTATTACCCAGTAACCGGTAATACCTCATTTGTTGTTTCTCAGCTGAGTCCTCTTTGGACATTCCCCATCGGAGTCCCTTAGTGGATTTTCCCAGCCTGAGTCCGTATTTTTATCCGAGGTATCCTTTGTGATTAGTTTTGCTGTATTGGCATATTCTTCAATACACGCATCTTTGCGTCAGCCCGAGTCTTTCCATTGATTTATTTTCATGGAATCTATTCGTGTCTCTCAGCAAGTTTTAAGTCGTGACCTGATCGCGCATTTTTATTCTCCTTTTTTTTCTCCCCGTTAGAGTCCCTAGAGTCTCTGCTCCATTTATGAGTGTATTACTCATGTGGATTGTCAGTCTTCTGATTTTCTTTTTCCTTTGTGGGCATATATCCCCGCAGAATATTACCTTTTTGCATACACACATTGGCATCATGAGGTCTCTTAGGGACCAAAATTCATCTCTTTGTTATTATTTAAACCCATTCTACCTCGTCGAGACGAAGATTTTAACCTTCACTTCTCCGGCTAGAATGACCTTAAATAAAGGCATCTGTAAGACCCTAATTTTGACCCTAAGTTCCCTCATGGCATCATATCATTGCATTTGCACTTTGCCTCAAGGACCATAGCATCTTGGCTCCTTAACCCTAGGGTGGGAACTTGTGTGAGTTGGTTTAAGACCACCAAGCATGCTTGAATTGTATACCATTTCTTTTCTTCTTTTATCTACTAACCAAAAGCACAAAAATATGTCACTAGCTTTGTTTGTTTTGTAGCTTGAGCAATCATAAGATCCTAGGCTCCTATGAGACCCTATGCTCATTGATATGGCCAGATGAAGGTGAAAGCAAGTATGAAAATGGTCCATAAAGCTCTCAATCATCATATATGCCTCCCAAGTATCTCAATTTGTCAATTTGATCAAAGCAAACCAAAGGGCTTGAGGATTGTTTCCTAAGGAAACCCTAATTCATATGTGCATCAACTGTGCGTTGCTCATGAAGCAACCTCAACCCATGATCAAATAACATCAAGGGAAGTTCTTTCAATCATAATTGCATGCATATTTTAACTTATTTGAGTGTCATCAATCATTAATTCATCAATATTTGAGGTATGGACTGGAGAAGTTGATCAGTCAATTCATCTGACTATTTTGAAGTACACTGAGACCTAACTTTTAATGTGTTTATCAAATGAAGATGACCCCAAGAGAAAGAATGTTATTAAGAACCATATGAACAACTTTCCTGTTCATCAAAAATTGATTTGAAGCTTGGAAAGTCATCATTCAGTTCAAAACATTATAGGTCATTTTGACTGAAACCCTAATTTTGGATCAACTTCCCAAGGACATAACTCATTCATTTTTCATGATTTTGAGGTGGGATCAAATGCATTGGAAAGTTTAAGATGTATACTTCATTTTTTTTTGTTGAACAAATTTTCATAATCCTAAAAGAAATACATGTGATAATGCAAAACATTATAGGTCACTTTGAACCAAAGGCATTGAAATGTGAAAAAGTCCAACTTCAAGTGTCCATAACTTTCTCATCAAAAATCCAAATGATGAAAAATTTGAGTCCAAATTGATTTTATTGAAAATATCTACAACTTTGATGTTTAAGGTTTTCTCATTTGGAGCTTGAATCATTGAAATAGAAGGGTTTGAAGTTGGCCCATTTTGGAATTTTTCACATACACACATTTTGCACCTTGAACTTTATGGCCAATTTTCCAACCATTACCCATAAGGCCATGTTTTATTTTTGGAAAAGGCATTTTCGAAGAGGAGAACATTTTGGTACATTTTTGGAAACTTGATTCAAATTTCATGCATAAGCCAAATACATCTCATCTGTACGTCCAAAACTTATTTGCTGATGTTAAGCTTGCCATTCCAATTAGATTTGGGCCCTCCATGCGCCTGTACAGGCCCATGCATGGAGACCCTTATCATTCATTCACATGAAACTTTCATGCATTGCCTTGCCAATTGCTATAAATAAGAGTGCTAGGCTTCATAATTCAGGAACTTGAAGGTGCCTGTTATGCTGCAAAACTCCCTCTATAGCCATACCTAAAGGAATTCACTCTTTCATTTCAAAATTTCAGATCTGGATTTTAACTTCATTGGTTGATTTTCAGACTCAAAATTCCTTGACCTTGCTTCATCTTCATCTTTAGATCACACTGCAAGCAATAGCTAAGAGGATTCGTGCTCCATAGATCCATATTTCAGAGGTTGCTACACAAACTTTCCTTCTTCGAAACTCACTAATTGTAGCTTGTTTCTTGCATTTATTGGTTTGGTTGAAGTCCTCTCATCAGAGGCAATTGATTTATGCTTTGAATTTTGAAAATCCATTCAGTTCAAGTTGAACACCAACATTTTCCACCTCTGATTTCTCTTTCCATGGAGGTCTAGAGTTAAAATAGATGGTACAGGGGTGATGTACATCACCCCAGCTTTCCATTGCTGTATAGATCGTTGCATTTGGTTGAGGTTGCCATGTGTGCAACTCTCACCGACGCTGATGAACTCGTCGGAGAAGACGGTGGTGTACACCACCGTCTGTTTGCCAGATCAAACCACAGTCGTGCGATGCATTCTCCGGATCTAATCTCATCCTTCCATTTTTATGACTTTTTTAATGGCCACCTGTTTCTCATTGACCTTGGTGTTTGATGGACGCGCGCTTGTGAACCGTTTGATGCGCCAGCTCATTTAATGAGCCTGAATCCAACGCATCACATTTTTTCCTATTTTCTATTTCTGATTTAATTTCCATTTTATTTCTTTTATTTCATTTTATTTCAAAAAATCATATCTCACTCATTTCAATTCCAAAAAATGTGAGACCAATTGCATTATTTCTCTTTTAATTTCTAGTTTCTGAAAATGATTTTTAATATTTTTTATTTTATCATTTGATATTTTTTATGAATTTTATCTTTTCTGGTTATTTTTAATTCATTTTAAATAGTTTTTAATATTCAAAAAATACAAAAATATTTTCTCAACCTCTTTGAATGATGATGGATCTATGAAAAATATTCTCATCAATTTATTAATTGATTTGAGATTTATTTGAGATTTTAATTCAATTAGGTTATTTTTTATGCATTTTTAATTGATTAAAATAGTTTCTTGTTTCTAAAAATGCTGAAATTTTTTGTCAAACTTTGTTTGACCTTGTTGAACTTAGGATGATCCATTTGGACTTTTCAAAGTTGATTTGAAATGGATTTGAAGTTTGACCTTTAATTGTTTATTTTAATTCAAGTATTATTTTATTTTCCAAAAATACCAAAAATATTTTATTTGTTTCTTGACTTCTAAGTTTCATTTTGCTTCTGTTTACTAATGTTTGACCTTGATTCCATCTATCTTTGGTCAATGTATGTTGATTACTTTATTTGAATTTCCATTAATGCACTTTCTTATTCATCTCCTTCTTCATCTCTTTTTCTTTTTTGATCAATGAGTTAAAGATTGGTGGTTAGCCTTGATGTATGGGAGGTTTAACCTTCCTTGATTCAAATCTAATTCATCTTGATCATAGATCAAGTGAATGGCTTTGCATTAAGGATAGGTTGCTTCCTAATCAAGCAAAGAACCTAAATCAATACAAGATCATTTCTCATCTTCTTTTGGCATGGCAAGTTGTAGGAGCTTGATTCACTAATCAAGATCTCTAACTTGTGTTTGTTGCCTATATTTTATTGACCGGCCTCAGATAGGTGTGACTACTACATTAGTCCACTTACGATTGCTTAACATAGTGCTAAATTGCCTTATGGCACACTAACACTAACAATTGACCATTAACATTTAATTCTTGCATTTTACATTAATGCAATTTAATATTCTTGTACATATTATTCATTTGCTTTTACCCCTTTGCTCACTTGAGCACATGTTTATGTTAATGCAATTTGCCTTTTGCTCACTTGAGCACATAATTGTGTATATACTATTGTGCTTGTATTTTGTGTTGTTTAATGTGAACCAAATGCAAATGGACAAAAGGACTTAGATTCTAGGACATTCCCTATGCAAAAATGGAGTAAAAAGGACTTAATGTTGAAGATGAATTGGAAGGACCTAATCTCTAAACTCACTCTTGTCCATTCTTTGTTTGCATTATAGAACTTTTTGATGTGTGTGTTCTTGTGCTAGGGACTCCTATTTGAGACAAATTGAAGAACCATTGTCATGTGCATCTAAAGTGAGAGATACAAGAGCCATTGGAGGATTCATAAGAGTTTGCTTGATTGATTGATTGCTTGAGTATTTGCATATTTGCTTGCTTATTCCAAAGGATGGGAGCTACTTGGATCATCATTATGATCTCAAGAAGGGAACTCCATTTGTGGTCTTATCTCTTTTCCTTCATCTTTGTATGTTTAGGACTTAGCCATTCTTCTTCTTCCCTCCACTCTAACCCAAGCCAAAACTTTTGTGCAAACATTAACATTTGTTTTCAAACATTAGAAACCTAAGCATTATGCTTTTGATTTTTTTTAAACTTTCTTTTCACAACACTTATTTTGAATTGAATCCTTAAGTCAACTTTGACCATATTTTGTAAATACTTTTCATTGGTAAATATAACTCATTCAAATGTTTTTGTGGTTTCAATGGCCACTTCTTACCAAACTTTTTCATAACCATTAGCTATTAGGTTTGAGTTATCCTTGAGGTAGATATAATACTCACCTATGTCCTTAGTGATGGACAATGAGTCTTCCATGCTTATTATAGGGTTAACCCCTCACTAGCATGTTGAATCTATCCTCACATGGTGGATTTGTGGTTTTAGGTTGAGTTTTCTCCCTTGGATAACAAAAGACCTTAAGGTTTTTGGACCAATCAATTCACCAACTTGTTTGAGATTTTTACCCCGAACTACGAGGTTTTGATCCTAATCTTTTTTTAAGATGGTACGTAGGCAATGCGTTTATCCATTCAAACACAAAATTGTAAATAATTTGTACATTCTCTTCTCACCCCCCCCCCCCCCCCCCCAATCATGTTTGCACAATTAATTTTCACAAATACCAACCCAGCTTACAACAATTGTGAAAAGGGCTCCTTAGGAGTACCTAGGATGTTTTGGGTGCTTAAAACCTTCCCATTGCATAACCAACCCCCTTACCCCGATCTCTGACATTTTTATTAGTTTTTGATTCGATAAAACTTCTCGGTTTTTATTCGCTTTCTAACCTTTACTTTGGATAAATAGAAGTGCGGTGGCGACTCGAATTGTATGATTTACTTTTGATTTAGTCAATAAATCTAAAGGTAACGAATACCCCGTGATACCTAGGCCAAACAAAATGAAAAGGAAGAAAACAAAAGCAAAGAAAGTGGGGAAACCCAAGGAAATTGTCAGATGTCTATTAGCACAGGTTTTTTTTCCTATAGTCTCTTAAAAAAAGGATTGTTATTTTGATAATGGATTCTCTCATCACATGACTGGTGAAATGGGCTATAATGAGGTGTCAAAAATACACTCTAGCAGTGTGTGACTCTTGGTGATGGAGCTATAAAAAAATCAAAAGCATAGGCAAACTTTTTTGTTTTGTTCTCCCTAGACTTGATAATGTAATGCGGGTAGAAGGATTAAATGAAAAATTTATCAACATCAGTCAACTACGTAATCAAGGTCTAAATGTGAGCTTTAACAAGGTAGAATGTATTATCCCTGGAAAATATCAAGAAGAGTTAACGAAGAGCTCAAGAACCCTAGGAAACTGCTACATGTGGGTACCTCAGCTACCACCATGTGTGATATCTAAGGTTGATGAGAAGAAGATCATACATGAAGAAGCCATTAGGGATACATCTAGACTAAAGATTAAAGAATTCAAAATTTGTGAAGAAAGGTATAAGATGTTCTATAAGATGCTCTAACATCTTGCAATTTTAGGGCCAGTTCAAGTGGAAAGCTCATGTGTACCAAGTACTACTCCATGTATAAAGAATGAAAGAGAGAAATGGGTTCATGACTCTGTTTATGGTAGAAGGCAGACAAGATGTTGGAACATCAAGTTCAAAATCTAAAAAGTCTCAATCTTGGACAATAATAAAAGTTACTAAGAGACATTTTTCCTAAGGCATCTGTTGTTAATGAGGTTTTAAGGGTATTGGCTTATGTTAGTAAGTGCATGCGCAAAGTATTTTGGTATTTAACTCAAGAGGAGCATGCAAATTTTCTCTCTCCTGAGGTCATTACAACACATATAATTAGAGAAAAAATTTCAAGTTCATTTTCAGTTCTCACGCATAAACTATGTCTCTCTTTTTGTTGTTCAAACTCATTGATCATCCCCATCATACCCAAGTCACTTGAGCTAAACTGAAGATGAGTAAAAGAACAAATGAATCAAATGTATCTATACCCAAATAAATCTCAAATATTCATGGTGTCAATATGTCAGACGTAAAAATGGGGGAGAAATATTATCCAAAGAAAACTAGAGTTTCTAATTCTAGTAGTAAACAGTCTGATGAGAATGCTACATACAATGTTGTTCCCTCTGGATGATTGTTCTTGTTGAAATTCATGAAGAAAATAAGAAAAGTGTTATGTACAAAAGGAAGAAGAAATCTCAAGTAAGTTCATATGCTCAAGAAATTCCTAAACTCACTCTCTATTAAAACGTTATGGCTGCTATGAAAAAGAAGGTTAAATCCCACTCTGTTAAGAATATTATTGGGAATGTTAAAACACCTAGGGAACCTTTGGTAAAACATCATGCTAAAACAAATGTTAAAGAATCTGCTCCAACTTCTGGTAAAGCTTAGGCAGAAACCACTAAACCAACAATGAGCATTCATGTGAATGATTTATCGGTAGAGAGTAATGAAATGATGAGTAAGATTCCTCGAAACCAAGAGGCAGACATGTGTAGTAAAAGGAATGAAGAAAACAATGAGGATGATGACAATCCAGCTTCCGACCTTTTTTAACAAGATTTTTGAAGAAAAGGTTGCTCCATAACGAACTCTTGTTGTGTTAGAGAGCCTAGTTAAGTCTCTTACTTATAAAGCTAAAGGAAAAGAGTAGAAGGTTGATACTCCAAAGCGTACTATGAATATTGTGATGCAAAAAACTCAAAGAACAAGTTCTCTAAACAGGAAGAAAAATAGTTCTTCTAAAACTGCATTAGTAAAGGAGGATACTTATCAGAAGTCACTTGTAAGTAAGAGGAGAAGAGTTGAAAAGGTTAATAAATGGGTTGAGCAGAAAACTATTTAAAAGGAGACTTAAAAGAGGATAATTGTGTCATCTAATGACTCATAGACATATCTTGAAGATGATGTTCTAAACATCATAACCACCTTTAGAAGGAAGATTGGTGGAAAGAAAGTGCCTTTAAATGTTCATGATGCTCCTATGGATAATGTCTCATTCCATTATGTAGAAAATGTTCAGAAGTAGAAGTTTGTATGTCAAAGAAGAATTGATGATGAGAGGGAGCTTGGTTTTGAAGCTCTAAAGTGAAGTAAAATAGTGGATTTGCTGGATTGCTGAAGACCATCTCTGAGCTTGGCTCTTGTTATGAAAAGTTGGTCAAATAATTCATTATGAATCTCTCTGCTGATGCGGAAAATGAAGAAAGTCAAGAGTATAAGAGAGTGTTTGTTAGAGGAAGATATATTAAGTTCTCTCCAAAGGTTATCAACGCATATCTTTGCATAAGCAAGTATGCACCTTCTGATGATATTTCCTCTTTGGATCAGATTGCCATGGAGATTACAGGTGGACAAGTAAAGAAATGGATCAAGAAAAGTGGTATCCCTCCTGGAAGCTTCACAGTGAAATATGTTAGTGTCTTCTCATACACATTCGGACCCTCAGACGGCTCGGAATGATAAATGGTGTCCTCTACGCGAGGCAAAGTGTGCACAACGGGAGGTGGCGCGGACATGACCAGGCTAGATGACGGCATGGAGGCAAAAGTAGGCGCAAAGCCTTCAGGCACAAAGTTGGGCGGCATTCCCCACGGGAATCCGGAAGGCATATTCGGCGCGAAGTGGGTGGTAGCAGTAGGCACGGTAGAGGTAGCTACCTCTGAAATAACAGTCCTCCTGGAAGGAGTTGCAGGCGTTGGAGAAGCTTGATTCTGAGCAGCAAGAACTGACTCCATCATGACAGTCAGGCGAGCGATCTCATCCTTCAATTCTCTATTCTCTTGCTCCAAATGCTCCATAATTTTCAGATGATTGGCTCGGGTATTGTACCGGTGAGTCAGCTTGGCTAAAACACAGAAGAAACACCAATCAGACATCTGGCGAAAACCTGCTTATGCAAATGATGCATGAAATGCAATGCTTGATTATTTATTTTTACTTTCAAGGTACTTACTATATCATTTGCATATATATATATATATATATATATGGCAATTGTAATAATTTGATATGACCAAAAAAATCTCTTTTTATTTATATAAATTGGAAGGATTACACTGAGTACAATTTCAGAAACCAAATGAAAAATACAAGAGGAAAGAAGACTAGTCATCCTAAGGATCCCTAACAACAATGTCAGAAGATCTGGCTGTAGGCGCGTACTTCCTTCGAATGCGACGGATCTCGGTCTCAAAAGAAGTCTTCATCTGAATCTTCTCGAGGACAAGTTGATTAACAATCTTCTTCCAAGCAACGGAAGGCTGAGGCGTGCTAGAAGATGGAACCTTTGGCTCTCTCTGTCCTTTCGTCACTCTGTCTTCAAGTAGCTCAATAAGTGCATCTTTGTCCTTAGACTCCAACTGCAACTCTTCATGCTTCTTGCTCAAAGCACAGAAACGATCTTCCCACATATCCTTCTCTTGCTTCATCTTGGCGAGCGCGTCTTCTAACTCCTCTACATCTTGGTTAGGGAGAGTTAATGGCTCAACCGCAACCATAGGCATAGGTCTTTCGCAAGGATAAGGCATCTTCAACTCCAAAGCCCTCTTCTTCACCCAAAGAGTGTAAGCTTCCAAAGCTACACAATTGCACGGACCAAGCTCGGACCTTCCTTTCCTATGCACATTATGCCAAGCATGCACAGTCTTCTACTTCAAATGTTGGGGATCTTTACCCTCTTGATAGAAAAGACCTTCTAACAATATGTTATTAGGTTTTTCTCTCAAGGGGAACCCAAGTTGACGACGAGCCAAAGCAGGGTTGTACTTAATTCCTCCTTGTGTACCAATGAGAGGCACATTAGAGAATTCTCCATAACTATCAATAATCTCCAAACTGCTCAAAAACGAATCATACCAAACTATATCATCATTAGTGAGAGACATAAGTCTCTGAGACCACCTTAGACATTGTTTGTTCTCCACAAAAGCAGGCGTCTGAGGCAAGTGTGAAATAAACCACTTGTACAAAAGAGGAATACAACAGACATTCGTTCCACAACCTTTAGAATTCCTTAGATACAAAGACAAATACATACCACCCAACAGAGTAGGCACAGGATTCCCGATCAAGAAAAGTCTAATGTCGTTAACATCAACAAAACCATCAATGTTAGGGAACAAAGCTAATCCATAGATGAGCAACACAAAGATAGCTTCAAAAGCATCCACAGTACCGGCTTGAGCAAAGGCAGTAGCTTCCTTGATGAGGAAATCAGATGGCAACCCAAATAATCCTCCTTTCATCACCCAATGAGCCTTTATCTCAGGCTTCTTCAGGTGAAGAGCTTCAGCAATAAGATTAGATCGGGGAATCTCCTCCAATCCACTAAAAGGCACTCTACTAGAAACAAGTATCCCCAAAAGATGATAATATTCCTCCAATGTAGGCACAAGATGAAAATCTGGGAAAGTGAAACAACGGTAGAGAAGATCATAGAACTGCACTAGCACACTCAAAAGTCCTTCAACCACATCAGCGGACAAGATAGATAGAAGCTTCTCATGATGTTGTTTGAAGTCCAAGGGATCTAATACAAAAGATGCTAGCTTCCTTAACTCTTTCAAGTTGGGACATCTGAAACTGTACTTCTTAGTGTTTCATCGTCCATAATCCATGGTCTGAAAATATTTGCAAATAATACCTCAGTTCCTTGAAATTTTCGTGTGATGAATGTTATGATGTGCATGAATGCATGAATGCAACAATCACATATAAGGGATCACACACAACACAAACAAAGGTCAAGGGATGAATCAAGTCATTGTCAAGATCAATCATCCATTTTGGTGGATTATGGTTTACACCTTATCAACACCCAAGTTCCATTGATATTGATAAGACTTGATTGGATCAACCAAGAATCAAGGGTTTGTTTCAAGTCACGAGCATGGAGTCTAGGTAAGAACCATCCCAAAGGAGTGAACTAAGGATAAAATTATATAGATCATGTTCTAAAAAGTTCCCAAAGTCTTAATTCCATCTATCGGATATTACAAGTTAAGATGACTGACTCATCGACCCATAATATTCCCAAGAGAAACTCGTCTGAGTGTAGTATCGCGTAACAACTGTTATCAAGTCTACACTTGAACAGTCTCCGCACTACGTCCTAAATAGGCCAAGAGGGGGTAGATATTCTACGGTCCTTAACTTCTCGGACCCAATTAGAGACAGTAATTCCTAATCACAAATACTTGTGTGACATTTCCAAATCCAAAAGAGTCTCCACTGAGCAGATGGGTCTTAAGCTTACTTGTTAAGGACTACTCCACACAAGTCGAACATGACTATACATTCCTCCTATCTTAATTGCACTCAAATTTGGGTTATAACTTATCCCACCATTCAGAGATCACCAAGCACAACAAGCAGATTATATCGCACATACATATATACACACATCACATATTCATATATATATACACACAAAAAGTAGGCTAAACACACTGGAGACTACTCCCTAGCAGAGTCGCCACTTAATTTCTATAGCAGTAAATTCTTGATCATCAAGCTATGGATAAACGTAATGTCAAATAAACCAGAGTCGCCACCACGCTTTTATTGTTTCCAAGGGAAAAGGGAAAAAGTACGAACAAACCCCAAAAGTAAGAAGTTTTCAAATCAAAACTAATAAAAAATCAGAGATTACAGGTAAGGGGGTTGGTTACAGAGAGGGGAGGTGTTAGCACCCAAAGTGTCCTAGGTACTCCTAGGGAGCCCTTTTGTGTGCATATGTACTTGGTATAAAGTGATGTTTACAAACAAATAGAATGGGGGGATGAGAAAAGAATTCATTAATTATACTTTTGTGTTTGACAAGACCTTCGGTCTTGTGCCTACGTACCAACATAAAAATGAGGGATCAAAATCTCATAGTTCGTGATACAAATTTCAAAGTGGATGCATTGCTTTTAACAAAAATAAAGTTTGAAAGGCACAAAGGCCTAAAATGGTTTGAAAGAGTTAGTTTTTTTTGGCTTTTTGAAAGTTTAAGTCAAGTATGATTACATTTACTCACAAGTTTGATTTAAGAAAAGAAGTTTGAAAAATGCAATGGCAAGGCCAACATTTCTATCTTTTTTTGCAAAAGTGGTAAAAGTTTAGAACAAAATAAGTTCAATCAAAGAAGGTTTTGAAAAAGGAGGGAGAGATTTTTGAAATTAAAGAAATAGGGATAAGAAGAAGAGACTATCCTATGTACAAAATTAAAAGTTTAGAGTTGAAAAGATCTGACCAAATGGGTAGCAATCCAATGGACAAAAATGTCAATAGAAACCCAGAATTCCCTTGGACTTTTAGAATCAAGCAACACACAAATGCAAAATTATATTATCTTTAAGATCAAGGCATCAAATAAAGATAGCCACATCCAAGCTTATCCATACCATGATCTTCTTCAAGATAGCCCATGTAACAGATGAATTTCACAAGTCACAGGTTCAAAATAACAGCTTCACAATGATCATGTTGCAGATGAACTTAGAGAGATCTTGAATGATGTATCAGATGAAGTTTCAAATTGCAAGCACTTGGTTTCTCAATAAGTTGGCATTGGCCAAGTCCTTTAGCATAGGAAGGTTGCCTAGATTCTAAGTCCATTTGTCCAAGATCAAGCCAACAGTCCACACAAAAAGTTTTTTAGGGTTTTTGTTGTTATTAAGTACATTAATGGTCAAAGACCACACAAACAAACAAAGTATACACAAAACAAAGTATATAACACAATATGGTCCAAATGGACAAAGTGAAAATTGCATTAATATAAACAATTAGAATGATATTACCAATGGCAAATGAAATAAAATGCTAAAAGTAAATTGCATTAAGGTAAATGGCTTGAATTTAAATGTTAGTAGTTAATAGGTTAGAAGTTAGTATTGTTTTGCTTTTGCTTTTCATTTTAAGACATTCTTTGGAGAACACTCAACCCACTTATCACAAGCATGGATCCTTGACCCAAGACATCTTCCAAAGGAAGGAAAAAAGGCCAAGTTTCCACATAATACCATGAAAGAGGGGAGACTTACAATCTCACTAACTAGAATGCTTATGCCTTTTATATCACAAATTTAGCACTATGTGAAGCAATCGTAATTGGACTTATGTAAAAGTCACAACTATTTGAGGTCGGGCAACAGAATTTTGTTGTTAATGCATGTTAGAGACATAGTATAATAGACTATGCTCATGAAACATACCATACACAAAAAGAATATGCAAAAGGTGTGGCCTAATCTCATCCATACTCGTGTTAATTTTTCAATCAACTAGCCTTAGGATTTTGAGATATCATAGGCCAAATGGAATGAATGAATGAAGAAGGGGAATAAGATGAAGTGGGAGGGGAATGGATCAAAACACAAATTGGTCAAAGGAGGACTTTGACCAAATTAATATTGTAAGACCCCAATTTTGTCCCTAAGATCCCTCATGGTATCATGACATTGAACTTGCCTTGCCTCAAGGATCAATAGCATTTTGGTTCCCTTTGCCTTTGGGTAGAACCTCTTGTGAGTGGTTTGAGATCACCAAGCATGCTTGAATTGTGTATCATTCCTTTCCTCATTTTATTTATTAACCAAAAGCACAAAAATATGTCACTAACATCTTTTGTTTGTAGCTTGAGCAATCACAAGGTCAAAAGCTTCTAGGAGATCCTTTGTGCAATGACATGGCCAAGAGAAGTTAAAAGCAAGCATGGTAATGGTTCCCAAAGATCTCATCCATCATCAATTCATCATTTTGATCAAAGCAAGTCAAAGGGTTTGAGGTTTGTTCCCCAAGGAAACCCTAATTCATTTGTGCACCACAATGCCTTGCTCATGAAGCAACCTCAGCCCATGGTCAAATACAATCAAGGGAAGTTCTTTAATTCATCATTTCATTCATATTTGAACTTATTTGAGTGTTCTCAATCATCAATTCATCAAGATATGAGTCATGGACTTGAGAAGTTGATCAGTCAATTCATCTGATTATTTTGAAATGTACTGAGACCTAATTTTTTATGTATTGGTCAAATGGAGATGATCCCAAAACAAAAAATCTTCTTAAGGACAATATGAACAACTTTTATGTTCATAAAAAATTTATTTGAAGCTTGGAAGGTCATCTCCCCTTCCAATACATTATAGGTCATTTTGACTGAAACCCTAATTTTGGGTCAACCTCCCAAGGACATAACTCATTCATTTTTCATGATTTTGAGGTGGGATAAAATGCATTGGAAAGCTTAAGATGTCTACTTCAAATGTTATGTTGAACAAAATTTTAAAATATTAAAGTAAATACATGTGATAATGGAAAACATTATAGGTCACTTTGGACCAAATGCATTAAAAGGCTAAAAAGTCCAACTTCAAGTGCCCATAACTCTTTCATCAAAAATCCAAATGATGCAAAATTTAAGTCCATTTTGATTGTCTTGGAAAGATATACAACTTTTATGTTGAAGGTTGTTTCATTTGAAGTTTTCATCATCAAAACATAGGGGCTTGAACATTGGCCAAATTTAGAAACCTTGCATTGACATGTTTTGCACATTACACTTTAAACTCAAAATGCACCAATTTCCACACTTCAAATGGGTTTTTGTCCAACATAACAATTGTTCCTTACATCAAGACCTTTCCAACCATTACTCGCATGATCATGTTTGGATTTGGCAAATGGCATTTTCGAAGAAGGGAATATTTTAGTGCATTTATGGAAACTTGATTCAAACTTCATGCATAATCCAATTACATCATATCTGCACGTCCAAAACCAATATGCTGATGTTAAGCTTGCCAAATCAAATAGATTTGGGCCCTCCATGCGCCTGTACAGGCCCATGCATGGAGGCCCTCTTCATTCATGCACATGAAATTTTCATGCATTGCCTTTGCCAATTGCTATATATAGAGTTGTTCAATCTCACTCTTCCTCAACCTAATGGCGCCAGAAATGCTGCATAACTGAAACCATAACCAATACCAAAGAAGCTATCTCACTTTCTTTCAAATTTTTCAGATCCAAAATTCAACTACATCTGGTTGAATCCTTGGATCTAAAGCTTCTAAACCTTCATCCTTCAACTCATTGATCTTCTGTTTTGGCAAAGAAAGCAAGGAATCGAGCTCAAGTTTCCAGAAATCAAGCTTACTCTTCAACTGGTATTTTCTTCGAATCTCATCATCCATTGACCTATTTGCTTGGATCTTGTGTTGGCTGAAGTCCTCTCAATAGAGGCATCATGATTATGCATTTAACTTTTGAAATCCATTGAGTTCATGATGAATACCACAGAACTTCCATCTCTGATTTCTCTCAATATAGAGATCTAGAGTGGAATTGAGTGGCACAGGGATGATGTACATCATCCCAGCTTTCTAAAGATGTATGGATCGTGCATTTTGGTTGCCTTTTGGATCTCTGCAATTTTGGCCAGAAAATCCAAGCTCACCAGAGAAGAAGGTGGCTCCGGTGGCCGTCCCATTGCCAGATGCATTGTGGACCCTTGGATTCATTTTCCAGATTTGATCTCGGCCTTTGATTGTTATGACTTATTTTAATGTTGTGTGTTACGCATTGACTTGGGCTCATGGGGAGCGCGCGCCTCTGTACCATTTGATGTGCCATGTCAATTAATGAAACACATCCAACGATCCCTGATTTTCCATATTATTCCAATTTCTGATTTTACTTTGTTTATTCCCTTTTATTTCAAACATCAATATCTCTCTCATTTTAATCCAAAAATTATGGGACCAATTGCATTAGTCTCCAAATAAATTCTATTTTCTACTTCTGATTTTTAATATTTTTTATTTGGTCATTTGATATTTTTTGTGAATTTTCTCTTTTCTGGTTATTTTTAATTCATATTAAATAGTTTTTGATATTCAAAAAATACAAAAATATTTTCCTAACCTATTTGAATGATGATGAATCTATGAAAAATATTCTCATTAATTTTCTAACTGATTTGAGATTTATTTGACATTTTAGTTCAATAAGGTTATTTTTATTCATTTTTAATTGATTAAAAATAGTTTCTGACTTTTAAAAATGCTGAAATTTTTTGTCAAACTTTGTTTGACATTGTTGAACTTGGGATAAATTACTTAGACCTTTCAAGGTTGATTTGAAGTGATTTTGAAGTTTGACATTTCCATTATTTTTAATTCAAGTTTATTTTAATATTGAAAAATGCAAAAAATATTTGGCTTATTGTTTGATCTCCAATCTTCATCTCATTTTTGATTTATCATTGTTTGACTTTGACTTTCAATGTCATTTGGTCAATACATTTGGATTGGTACATATTATTTCATTTTATGGATTTTTGATCTTTCCATTTCCATTATCCATTCTCCATCTCCTTCTTTTTCTTCTTCTTTCTTTTTGATCAATGAGTTGAAGGTTGATAAGTTAGCATTGATTAGGGAGACTTAATCTTCCTTGATTCAAATCTAATTCATCTTGATCAATTGATCAAGTGAATGGTTTTGCATTAAGGATAGGTTGTTTTCTAAATTATGCAAAAGGCTTAAACCAATACAAGATCAATTCCCTTTTTCCTTTTTGGCATGGCAAGTTGTTGGAACTTGGTTCACTAATCAAGACTTCTAACTTGTGTTGTTGCCTACATTATTATTGACCGACCTCAGATAGTTGTGACTTCTACATAAGTCCAATTACGATTGCTTAACATGGCGCTAAATTTGCCTTATGGCACACTAACTACTAACACTAACTATTGACAATTAACATTTACTTTTTGCTCTTTACTTTTATGCAATTTACTATTCTTGCACATATTATCCACTTGCTTTTCTCTTTGCTCACTTGAGCACATGTTTATGTTAATGCCATTTGCCTTTTGCTCACTTGAGCACATAATTGTGTATATACTATTATGCTTGTGTTTGTTTTGATTGTTGTGAACCAAATGCAAGGAAATGGACTTAGTTTCTAGGACTTCCCCTATGCAAAGAATGGAGAATTGGACTTAGATTCTAGGACTTTCTCTATGCAAAAATTGGAGTAAATGGACCTTAATGATGAAGATGGATTAGAGGGACCAAATCTCTAAACTCACTCTTGTCCATTCTTGTTTTACTTCATGGAACTTTTGGTGTGTGTGCTTTTGTGCTAGGGGATTCTATGAGCTCAAATTGAAGGACCGTTGCTATGTTCATCAAAAGTGAAAGATACAAGATACATTGAGGAACCATTACCATGAGCTCCTAAAAGAGAGAGATCCAAGATGCCTTGAAGAACCTTATCTCAAAATTCATTGATTGATTGATTGATTGAGTTTATGCTTGTGATTGCTTATTCCAAAGGATGGGAGCTACTTGGATCATCAATATGATCTCAAGAGAGGAACTCCTTGTGTGGTTTTGTTCTCTTCTCCCTCACTTCTAGTAGTCTTAGGATCTTAGCCCTTCTTCTTCTTCTCTCGACTCTAACCCTAGCCAAAACTTTTGTGCAAACATTTAACAATGGTTTTCAACATTAGAAACCTAAGCCTTATGCTTTTGATTTTCAAACTTTCTTTTCATAACACTTATTTTGAATTGAATCTTTAAGACAACTTTGACCATTGTGACTCCGATCTCCCCGAGGAGGGAAGGGACCACAACTTGGCATTACATATATTTATGGGTTGCAAAGACGACGCCATGTCCAATGTGCTGGTGGACACTGGGTCATCATTGAACTTATTTCTAAAAACCACTCTTTCGAAACTGTCATATCAAGGGCCTCCCATGAGGCAGGGTGGAGTAGTTGTGAAGGCTTTCGATGGGTCTCGCAAAACCGTGATTGGGGAAGTTGATCTCCCAGTCAAAATTGGACCAAGTGATTTCCAAATTACCTTCCAGGTTATGGATATTCACCCATCGTATAGTTGTCTCTTAGGCAGACCGTGGATTCACGAGGCAGGCGCCGTGACATCCACCCTACACCAAAAACTGAAATTTGTGAAGAATAAGAAACTGGTGGTGGTAGGGGGAGAAAAGGCTCTCCTGGTTAGCAATTTATCTTCCTTCTCATACATAGATGCTAAGGATGAAGTTGGAACTCCTTTCCAAGCTTTATCCATTGTTGATCCTATTGAGAAGAGAACTCCTTCATTTGCTTCCTACAAAGATGTAAAGTTGGCCATTGAGCGTGGTGCAACTGCTGGCTTAGGGAAAATGATTGAGCTAGAAGACAACAAGTCCCGGGCTGGCATAGGTTATTCATCTGGGGTCTTCAACATGCAAGGGTTGTTCAAGAGTGGAGATTTCATCCACACCAGTCAGAGCGAGGAAGCTGCTGCCATTCTGGAAGAGGACGAAGAGGATTCTGGCAACTTCATCATCCCTGGGGGAATCTGCAATAATTGGGTCGCTGTGGATATTCCAACAGTTATCCATAAGTCGAAGTAATGTTCGTTGTGTTTAAAAAACCCTCCTCCCATGCCAAAAGGAGGAGTGATGACATTGTTGGCGCATAAATACAATGATATTTTCATTCAATAAATTCATGTTAAATGTTTGTTTTTCCAATTATTTTCCCTTTTTGCTTTTTGCATGAAATTGGTGATCACATAAAACCTAAAAAAAAATAGAATAAAGTCAATCTTTTCATCTGCATAATGATTGCCTTGTTTGAATTCTAAAGCTTTTCCTATCCAAAATCATTATGCAGGTTGATCAAACCCATTGAACATAATGAACCGACACCATCTCCAAACTTTGAATTCCCTGTATTTGAGGCAGAAGAAGATGATGTTGAGGAGATTCCTGACGAGATTACCCGTCTACTTGAGCATGAAGAGAAAATCATTCAGTCGCATCTTGAGAATCTGGAAACGGTCAACTTGGGGTCTGAGGATTGTGTGCGAGAAGTGAAGATTGGGGCACTCCTTGAAGAGTCTGTTAAGAAGGGGTTGATTGAATTGCTACGAGAATATGTTGATGTCTTTGCCTGGTCATATGAAGACATGCCCGGTCTAGATACTGATATTGTGCAACATTTCTTACCTTTGAAGCCTGAGTGCGTGCCTGTGAAGTAGAAGCTCAGAAGAACGCATCCTGATATGGCAGTAAAGATCAAAGAGGAAGTACATAAGCAAATTGATGCGGGGTTTCTGGTGACTTCTACATATCCTCAATGGGTGGCCAATATTGTGCCCGTTCCTAAGAAAGATGGAAAAGTCCGAATGTGCGTGGACTATAGAGACTTGAATAAAGCTAGTCCAAAAGATGATTTCCCTCTACCACACATTGACATGTTGGTAGATAATACAGCTAAATTCAATGTCTTCTCATTTATGGACGGATTTTCCGGATATAATCAGATTAAGATGGCACCCGAGGATATGGAGAAGACAACATTCATCACACCTTAGGGAACATTCTGTTATCGAGTGATGCCCTTCGGTTTGAAGAACGCCGGAGCCACGTATCAACGAGCTATGACCACCTTGTTTCATGATATGATGCACAAGGAGATTGAGGTGTATGTTGATGATATGATTGCCAAGTCAAGAACGGAAGTTGAACATGTAGAGCACTTGTTGAAGCTTTTTCAGCGTTTGAGGAAGTATAAGCTTCGTCTGAATCCTAACAAGTGTACATTTGGAGTCTGTTCCGGCAAGTTATTGGGCTTTATTATCAGTGAAAAAGGTATTGAAGTTGATCCTGCCAAGGTCAAAGCAATACAAGAGATGCCTGCGCCCAAAACTAAGAAGCAAGTCCGAGGTTTTCTTGGCCGCTTGAATTATATTTCCAGATTCATATCCCACATGACCGCCACATGTGCGCCGATATTCAAGCTCCTCCAGAAAGATCAGTCCCATGATTGGACCGAGGATTTCCAGAAAGCTTTTGACAGTATGAAAGAGTATCTGTCTGAGCCTCTGATCCTGTCTCCGCCCGTGGAAGGAAGACCTTTGATCATGTATCTGACTGTTCTTGAAGACTCAATGGGTTGTGTCCTTGGTCAGCAAGATGAATCAGGGAAGAAAGAATATGCCATCTACTACTTAAGCAAGAAGTTCACTGATTGTGAGTCTCGATACTCAATGCTTGAGAAGACATGTTATGCTTTGGCTTGGGCTGCTAAGCGCTTAAGCTAGTATATGATAAATCATACGACTTGGTTGATATCCAGAATGGATCAAATCAAGTACATCTTCGAGAAGCCTGCTTTAACCGGGAGGATTGCCCGATGGAAAATGTTGTTATCTGAGTATGATATTGAGTATCGAGCTCAGAAGGCTATTAAAGGTAGTATCTTGGCTGACCACTTGGCACACCAGCCGATTGAGGATTATCAGTCAGTTCAGTATGACTTCCCAGATGAGGAGATTCTGTATTTGAAAATGAAAGATTGTGATGAGCCCATGCTCGATGAAGGGCCAGAGCCTGGTTCCAGATGGAGTATGGTGTTTGATGGCGCTGTAAATCAGTATGGAAATGGTATTGGGGCAGTGATTATTACTCCTCAGGGCACATATATTCCTTTTACAGCAAGGCTAACTTTCAAATGCACGAATAACATGGCTGAGTATGAGGCCTGTATTATGGGATTGGAGGAATGTATTGATCTAAGGATCAAGCATCTTGATGTTTATGGTGATTCGGCCCTCGTTGTTAATCAGATTAAGGGTGAATGGGAAACGAATCAGCCTGGTATCATTCCATATAGGGATTATGCGAGGAGGATTTCAACGTTCTTTACTGAGGTTGACTTCCATCATATTCCTCGAGATGAGAATCGGATGGCAGACGCTCTTGCTACACTTGCCTCGATGATTGTGGTTAAACTTTGGAATGAAGTTCCCAATATCACCGTAATGCGCTTGGACAGACCAGCTCATGTATTTGCAGTAGAAGAGGTGAAAGATGATAAGCCATGGTATTATGATATCAAATGCTTCCTTCAGAACCAGGTTTACCCGCCTGGGGCATCTGTGAAAGATAGGAAGACTTTGAGGAGATTGTCAGGCAATTTCTACCTCAATGGTGATGTGCTTTATAAGAGGAATTTTGACATGGTTCTGCTCAGATGCGTGGATAGACACGAAGCAGACCTGTTGATGACGGAGGTCCACGAGGATTCATTTGGTACTCATTCCAAGTGACATGCCATGGCTAGAAAGATGTTAAGAGCAGGCTACTATTGGCTGACAATGGAGTCTGACTGCTGCAAGAAATGCCATAAGTGTCAGATTTATGCGGATAAGATTCATATTCCCCCGACACTTCTGAATGTGATTTCATCACCATGGCCTTTCTCCATGTGGATAATTGACATGATTGGCATGATAGAGCCGAAAGCGTCCAATGGACACAAATTTATTCTCGTAGCAATTGATTACTTCACCAAGTGGGTTGAAGCGGCATCATATGCAAATGTGACCAGGCAGGTGGTCGTGAAGTTTATCAAGAATTAACTCATATGCCGTTATGGTGTGCCAGATAAAATCATTACTGATAATGGATCTAACTTGAACAACAAGATGATGAAAGAGTTGTGTAGTGAGTTCAAGATTGCACATCATAATTCTTCTCCTTATAGACCCAAGATGAATGGGGTTGTTGAAGCTGCTAATAAGAATATCAAGAAGATTATCCAAAAGATGGTTGTCACGTATAAGGAGTGGCATGAGATGCTGCCATTTGCTTTGCATGGATATCGCACATTTGTCCGCACTTCAACAGGGGCAACCCCTTTCTCTCTTGTTTATGGCATGGAGGTTGTACTCCCAGTAGAGGTGGAGATCCCATCAATGAGAGTCTTGATGGAGGCCAAGTTGACTGATGCTGAATGGGTTCAGAGTCGTTATGACCAACTGAATTTGATTGAAGAGAAAAGATTGACTGCCATGTGCCATGGTCAGTTATATCAGCAGAGAATAAAGAAAGCTTTTGATAAGAAGGTCAAGCCTCGTGTGTTCCGAGAAGGTGACCTTGTGCTCAAGAAAGTCTTGTGCTCAAGAAATACTTCGCCTAGAAATAAAAACAGAAATAGCTCGCTAAGTTGAAAACCCGAAACGGTGGCTTAGCCAAAAATGAGCATCTCGGTGGATTGAAAACCCGAAAGGGCGATCCAGGTAAAAGTTAGAGAAAAAAAATGAATATAGGTATCCCGCTAGATTGAGTACCTCATCCCGGGGCAATCTAGGCAAAACAATTAGGGATTTGGCAAGTAACTGCATCCTGACAAGACTTTGTTCTACAACTGTCATCCTCCAGAGACTCTTGCTCATTCGTCATCCACCGAAGCTTCAAATACATTGGATTCAGAATTGGTGGAAAAATGGTCATTATGTTCAATATAGCCCTTTTCCAATATATATCACCAATTTCAAACTTGTAAAGATCTATGGAGTCTTGCCATTCGCAGACTACCATTCCATCAAATCAATTTGAGCCTTTTATCCAATTATTTGCACTCTTATTTGTTTCTATTCGACAAATGTTTTGCACGTTTTAATTGAAAAAATATCATTGTCTTGAAGAAATGAATTTTTCATAACTTGTTTTTTAAACAAAGTGAACATTCACAACGACGAAAAGATACTTAGGAGATCCTCAGTGCTCTCCCAAGGATGGTATGATCTCCAACAGGGTAAGACATTTGTTCATTGTCCTGGCATGACTGTATTTTCTTACTCCGGAGCCTTTTGTGGCTTATCCTACTGAGTGGAATGCTTGTTGAGATATTCACCACTCTCCCCTTCAGTGGAGTAGCAACCTTTCCTCCTCAGCAGATGTGAACTCCTTGGTGGGTACGATACTTGGTGGTTGATCCCCAGAATCCCTTTATCCATTGGATAGATTCCCCAATAGATTTGCTTGTGTGGCAGATTTTATCTGTGCAATAAAATCTTGTCCCCAGCAGGATTGATTGATGATTCATCCCCTGTAGAGTTCTTTGCTTCCTGGTATCTCTGGTCCCCGGCAGATTGGATACTCTCCGGTGAACGTGGCTTTCTCTCTTGAGATGTAGTACCGGCTGTTGAGTGCTTATTCCCTGGAGCTGTTTTTGTTAGAAATGTTTGTTTGTCAGCATTCATCATACATAAACCACGCATGTGTGCATATAATTTTCAAACATTCGGATATTCATATTGCATTCTTTGCCATATATCTTTATTTGTTATTCCCTGCTAGTTGGTAGTACATTCCCAAGCAGATGTCGGTGTCTGATCCCTCAATATAGAGTCAGCCCTTTAGGCAGAAAGTGTTTATCTTTCCTGCCACCTTCCCCACCGAGTTATATCCTCGTGGACGATGGTTGTTTTTGCTTCCTCCCAACACATATATTGGGATGGGTTCCCCTATTGAGTTATATCCTCACTAGGACGAGTCTTGATTCAGTTTGCCTCTTTGGTTTGATCCTAAATTGGCTCCTTGTGACTGTTTCCTGTGTTTCCCCGTGGAATAAATGAATAATTGCTCAGTAATCGTTCATTATTCATCTTATCCTCGGCGGAGTCTGTGGTTTTCTACCCTTATACCGGTAGTTGTAAGCCCTATTTTCTCCCCTTTGCAGAGTTAACCTCCTTGTTCATCCTAATCGATGACGGTTACTCTTCTGTGGTTTTCTACCCAGTATCCGGTAGATGTAATCCCCTCCTTGACGGTTATCATTATCCAATATTCGGTGTTGATAGTCCCTCATCCTCTTGGATAATTGCCCTGATTAGGCAATTTTATCCCCAGCAAGTCATCTTTCATACCGGTTGTCGGTAATGTTTGTTGCTCCCCTTGATTGGTCATCATTATATACCCAGTTTCGGTATCCCGATGCCTTTCTCTCTCGGTCGATTTATCCTATATTAACCCAGTAACCGGTTGTGGATAATCTTCCGTGCGAGTATATTATCTATGTTCTGACGGTAATAGATAATATATCTCATGCACTCTTTGGTCGAAGCCTTTTGTTCTTCCCCAGTTGAGTAAGATTCGTATCCCTGTTTTGGAATCGAATGTCCATCCCATAATCGAGTTTTCTTTTTGCCCTCTTTTCGGATGATGAGTGTTTTGGATAGATTCCCTAATTCACGCTTTGGTTGGTCACCTGTTATATGCCCAGTAACCGGCATCCCTGGTGTTCCTTCCTTCTGCTCCCTATTATGACTTTTGTCCCCTATGGAGTCAGATTTTCCTGAGTTGAAATATACCTTTTTAGGTCTTCCTCAGATGATTTGGTTGATTGATATCTCTCACCCTTATACCAGTCTTGGATATTCATTCTTCCCGAGCATGTGGTTCTCTCACCCTCATACCGGTGTTCAGATCACACGTCTCTTTGAGCTTATTACCCAGTAACCGGTAATACCTCATCCCGTTACTTCCCTAGGAGATTTCTGTTGGGATCTTCCTCAGTTGAGTCCTTAGGGGACATCCCCACCTGAGTCCAGATTTTTCATCCGAAGTATCTGTTGTGGATAAGTTTTCGGCTGTGTTGACATATTCCCCAATACATGCATCTTCGAGTCAGCTCGAGTCCTTCCATTGATTTATTTCATGGATTCTCTCTGTGTCCCTCAGCATGTCTCAAGTCGTGACCTGCTCACGCACTTTACCCCTTTACTCCCCCAGAGTCTCTGTCTTCCTAGTGGGTGTATTAATCCTTTGGATTTGTAGTTTCTCCGGATTTCTTTTTCTTTTGTGGACGCATATCCCCACAGAGTTTTACCATTTTTACATGCATACATATGCATCATGAGGTCTCTTAGGGACCAAAATTCGTCTCTTTGTTATTATTTAAGCCCATTCTACCCCGTCGAGACGAAGATTTTAACCTTCACTTCTCCAGCTAGAATGACCTTAAATAGGGGCATCTGTAACACCCCAATTTTGTCCCTAAGATCCCTCATGGCATCATGACATTGCACTTGCATTGCCTCAATGATCATTAGCATTTTTGTTCCCTTTGCCTTTGGATAGAACCTCTTGTGTGTGGTTTGAGATCACCAAGCATGCTTGAATTGTGTACCATTGCTTTCCTCATTTTATTTATTAACCAAAAGCACAAAAATATGTCACTAACATCTTTTGTTTGTAGCTTGAGCAATCACAAGGTCAAAAGCTTCTAGGAGATCCTTTATGCAATGACATGGCCAAGAGAAGTTAAAAGCAAGCATGGTAATGGTTCCCAAAGCTCTCATCCATCAAATATGCCTCCCTAGTATCTCAATTCATCATTTTGATCAAAGCAAGTCAAAGGGTTTGAGGTTTGTTCCCCAAGGAAACCCTAATTCATCTGTGCACCATAATGCCTTGATCATGAAGCAACCTCAGTCCATGGTCAAATACAATCAAGGGAAGTTATTTAATTCATCATTTCATGCATATTTGAACTTATTTTAGTGTTCTCAATCATCAATTCATCAACATATGAGTCATGGACTTGAGAAGTTGATCAGTCAATTCATCTAATTATTTTGAAATGTACTGAGACCTAATTTTTTATGTGTTGGTCAAATGGAGATGATCCTAAAAGCAAAAATGTTCTTAAGGACAATATGAACAACTTTCATGTTCATCAAAAATTGATTTGAAGCTTGGAAGGTCATCTCCCATTCCAATACATTATAGGTCATTTTGACTGAAACCCTAATTTATGGTCAACCTCCCAAGGACATAACTCATTCATTTTTCATGATTTTTAGGTGGGATAAAATTAATTGGAAAGCTTAAGATGTCTACTTAAAATGTTATGTTGAACAAAATTTCAAAATATCAAAGGAAATACATGTGATAATGCAAAACGTTATAGGTCACTTTGGACCAAATGCATTGAAATGCTAAAAAGTCCAACTTCAAGTGCCCATAACTCTTTCATCAAAAATCCAAATGATGCAAAATTTAAGTCCATTTTTATTGTCTTGGAAATATCTACAACTTTTATGTTGAAGGTTTTTTCATTTGAAGTTTGCATCATCAAAACAGAGGGGCTTGAACATTGGCCAAATTTAGAAACCTTGCATTGACATGTTTTGCACATTACACTTTAAACTCAAAATTCACCAATTTCCACACTTCAAATGGGTTTTTGTCCAACATAACAATTGTTCCTTACATCAAGACCTTTCCAATCATTACTCACATGATCATGTTTGGATTTGGCAAATGGCATTTTCGAAGAAGGGAATATTTTGGTGCATTTATGGAAACTTGATTCAAACTTCATGCATAATCCAATTACATCATATCTGCACGTCCAAAACCAATATCCTGATGTTAAGCTTGCCAAATCAATTAGATTTGGGGCCTCCATGCGCCTGTACAGGCCCATGCATGGAGGCCCTCTTCATTCATGCACATGAAATTTTCATGCATTGCCTTTGCCAATTGCTATATATAGGGTTGTTCAGTCTCACTCTTCCTCAACCTAATGGCGCCAGAAATGCTGCACAACTGAAACCATAACCAATACCAAAGAAGCTGTCTCACTTTCTTTCAAATTTTTCAGATCCAAAATTCAACTACATCTGGTTGAATCCTTGGATCTAAAGCTTCTAAACCTTCATCCTTCAACTCATTGATCTTCTGTTTTGGCAAAGAAAGTAAGGAATCGAGCTCAAGTTTCCAGAAATCAAACTTACTCTTCAACTGGTATTTTCTTCGAATTTCATCATCCATTGACCTATTTGCTTGGATCTTGTGTTGGCTGAAGTCCTCTCAATAGAGGCATCATGATTATGCATTTAATTTTTGAAATCCATTGAGTTCATGATGAACACCACAGAACTTCCATCTCTGATTTCTCTCAATATAGAGATCTAGAGTGGAATTGAGTGGCACAGGGATGATGTACATCATCCCAGCTTTCTAAAGATGTATGGATCGTGCATTTTGGTTGCCTTTTGGATCTCTGTAATTTTGGCCGGAAAATCCAAGCTCACCGGAGAAGAAGGTGGCTCCGGTGGCCGTCCCATTGCCAGATGCATTGTGGACCCTTGGATTCATTTTCCAGATTTGATCTCGGCCTTTGATTGTTATGACTTATTTTAATGTTGTGTGTTACGCATTGACCTGGACTCATGGTGAGCGCGCGCCTCTGTACCATTTCATGTGCCATGTCAATTAATGAAACACATCCAACGATCCCTGATTTTCCATATTATTCCAATTTCTGATTTTACTTTATTTATTCCCTTTTATTTCAAAAATCAATATCTCTCTCATTTTTAATCCAAAAATTATGGGACCAATTGCATTAGTCTCTAAATAAATTCTATTTTCTATTTCTGATTTTTATTATTTTTTATTTGGTCATTTGATATTTTTTGAATTTTCTCTTTTCTGGTTATTTTTAATTCATATTAAATAGTTTTTGATATTCAAAAAATACAAAAATATTTTCCTAACCTATTCGAATGATGATGAATCTATGAAAAATATTCTCATCAATTTTCTAATTGATTTGAGATTTATTTGAGATTTTAGTTCAATAAGGTTATTTTTATTCATTTTTAATTGATTAAAAATAGTTTCTGACTTTTAAAAATGCTGAAATTTTTTGTCAAACTTTGTTTGACCTTGTTGAACTTGGGATAAATTACTTGGACCTTTCAAGGTTGATTTGAAGTGATTTTGAAGTTTGACCTTTCCATTATTTTTAATTCAAGTTTATTTTAATATTGAAAAATGAAAAAAATATTTGGCTTATTGTTTGATCTCCAATCTTCATCTCATTTTTTATTTATCATTGTTTGACTTTGACTTTCAATGTCATTTGGTCAATACATTTGGATTGGTACATCTTATTTCATTTTATGCATTTTTGATCTTTCCATTTCCATTATCCATTCTCCATCTCCCTCTTCTTCTTCTTCTTTCTTTTTAATAAATGAGTTGAAGGTTATTAAGTTAGCATTGATTAGGGAGACTTAATCTTCCTTGATTCAAATCTAATTCATCTTGATCAATTGATCAAGTGAATGGTTTTGCATTAAGGATAGGTTGTTTTCTAAATCATGCAAAAGGCTTAAACCAATACAAGATCAATTCTCTTTTTCCTTTTTGGTATGGCAAGTTGTTGGAACTTGGTTCACTAATCAAGACTTCTAACTTGTGTTGTTGCCTACATTATTATTGACCGGCCTCAGATAGTTGTGACTTCTGCATAAGTCCAATTACGATTGCTTAACATAGCGCTAAATTTGCCTTATGGCACACTAACTACTAACACTAACTATTGACAATTAACATTTACTTTTTGCTCTTTACTTTTATGCAATTTACTATTCTTGCACATATTATCCATTTGCTTTTCTCTTTGCTCACTTGAGCACATGTTTATGTTAATGCCATTTTCCTTTTGCTCACTTGAGCACATAATTGTGTATATACTATTATGCTTGTGTTTGTTTTGATTGTTGTGAACCAAATGCAAAGAAATGGACTTAGTTTCTAGGACTTCCCATATGCAAAGAATGGAGAATTGGACTTAGATTCTAGGACTTTCCTTATGCAAAAATTGGAGTAAATGGACCTTAATGATGAAGATGGATTAGAGGGACCAAATCTCTAAACTCACTCTTGTCCATTCTTGTTTTACTTCATGGAACTTTTGATGTGTGTGCTTTTGTGCTAGGGGATTCGATGAGCTCAAATTGAAGGACCATTGCTATGTTCATCCAAAGTGAAAGATACAAGATACATTGAGGAACCATTACCATGAGCTCCTAAAAGAGAGAGATCCAAGATGCCTTGAAGAACCTTATCTCAAAATTCATTGATTGATTGATTGCTTGAGTTTATGCCTGTGATTGCTTATTCCAAAGGATGGGAGCTACTTGGATCATCAATATGATCTCAAGAGAGGAACTCCTTGTGTGGTTTTGTTCTCTTCTCCCTCACTTCTTGTGTGCTTAGGATCTTAGCCCTTCTTCTTCTTCTCTCCACTCTAACCCTAGCCAAAACTTTTGTGCAAACATTTAACAATGGTTTTCAACATTAGAAACCTAAGCCTTATGCTTTTGATTTTCAAATTTTCTTTTCATAACACTTATTTTGAATTGAATCTTTAAGACAACTTTGACCATTTTTGTATATACTTCTAATTGGTAAATATAACCCATTCAATTGTCTTTTTTGTGGTTCCAATGGCCCCTTTCTTAATCAATTTTTTTCATAACCCTTAGCTATTAGGTTTGAGTTATCTTTATGGTAAATGTAATACTCACCTATATCCTTAGTGATGGACAATGAGTCTTCCATGCTTATTATAGGGTTAACCCCTCACTAGCATGTTGAAGCTATCCTCACATGGTGGATTTGTGGTTTTGGTTGAGTTTTCTCCCTTTGATAACAAAAGACCTTAAGGCTTTTGGACCAATCAATTCACCAACTCATTTTTGAGATTTTTACCCCGAACTACGAGGTTTTGATCCTAATCTTTTTTAAGATGGTACGTAGGCAATGGGTTCATCCTTCCAAACACAAAATGTAAATAACTTGTACATTCTCTTCTCATCTCTTCAATCATGTTTGCACAAACAAAAATTTCACAAAAACAACAACCTTTACAACAAGTATGAAAAGGGCTCCCTAGGAGTACCTAGGATGTTTTTGGTGCCTAACACCTTCCCATTACATAACCAACCCCCTTACCCAGATCTCTGTTCTCTTTTACTAGTTTTTGTTAAAACTATTAGGTTTTTGTTCGCTTTCTAACCATTCCTTTGGATAAATAGAAGTGCGGTGGCGACTCGACTTGTATGATTTACCTTCGATTTAGTCAATATCTCTAATGGTAACGAATACCCCGCTACAAATATCATCCATTCATTTTGGGAGATGGAATGTACATTCCATCAATCCCCTAAATCCAATGATATTAATTTGACAAAGTCAAATCAACCTTGACCAAGGCCCAATAACAATAGTCAAACACCAACAAGTCATCACAATTGGTCAACAAAATTATTTGGCATTTAATCAAATTAAAAATAATAAAATAAGGCATTTAAATTAAATATGGTTTGTCCAATTCCTAAAACCTCATCAAAACACCAGAGAAATGGCCATGAGATTTATCATAGATCAAACAAGGTCAAAGGACCTTGGAGAAAAAATTTCATAATTTTTGGACATTCAAAAGTATTTTTAAACAATTAAAAACAAATGAAAAATCAATTAAATCATGAAAAAAATTAATAATGATCCAAAAAATAATTTTAATTTAGAATATGAAAGAGGAAATTATTTGAAATTTTTTGGTGAAACTCTCATATTTTTTGGATCAATATTAAAATTAATATGAAATAATGAAAATAAAAGGATTAAAATGAAAATTAAATTATCAGAAAAAACGTGGACCACTTGATCTCCCTCATTAATTGAGGTGGTATATCAAGTGGTCACAAGCGTGCAATCCACGATTCGCTTGAGTCAGCGCGCCACAGGAAAGGTAATTCAAACCAACGCACGAGATTATTTCATTTTAAATGGATCATATGGCTCTAAACACGCCAACTCACCACCGGAGCTACAACTCCGGTCTTTTTCTCAAGCGAGCCTCGAATCTGAGCACGAATCTAACCTCAATATATCCTAACTCCAAGTATATTGAGAGATACGTGGAGTTGAAATTTGAGGTACATGAACTGAGTTGCTTCGATTTGGCCTCAAAGCAACTCAATCTTCTTTCCTACATTGGTAGGACTTCAGACAACCAAGGAATCAAGAGAATTGAGCAAGATTAAGAGAGAATCGAAGAGATTAAAATTTCTGGAAAATACCTTCTGTGTAGGTCTGGATTCAGATGTTCTTGCCTTGGCTCGTGCTTGATCTCACTCCAAATGCTTGCAGAAGAAGAATTGAATGCTCAAAAGGTCTTGGATCCCTAGAGTTTTGAATCTCAAAATAGTGAGAATTCAAACTTAATTTCAAGTGAAATTCCCAGGATTATCCTTTGGAATGAGAGGGTTAGAGGTTTGGGATCAAAGTTGGCGTGAATGTCTGTGAAGTTCTGAGCATATGGAGCTCTATTTATAGCCAATTCAGTTGATATTTGCACACTTGAAATGAACTTCCAAAATTAGCAATGTGTGATGCATGAGTGCATGGGCGTGTGCAGGCCCATGAAATCACTCTATCTGATCCATAATTGAGTGTAAGAAAGGCTGAAGTCATGTTGGAATGCTAGGCAAATGTGCATGGATGTTTGAAGTTCAATCTTGCCAAATGATGATACCATGTTCAAGCCATGTGCAACCTATTCATTTCTTGTCCAAAATGGATGAATTTGGGCTTTTTGCAAAGTTTAGATCAAGATGAACAACTTTCATGTTCAACACTTTTCCATTTGGAGCTTGGAACTTGAAGAATTCATAGGTGGAAGTTTGGAAATTTTAACATATTGAAAATTTTTCTAAGTGTCAAGCCATATGTCTCAATATTCCACCTTGCTTAACTTTTTATGTGAGCTTCAAATGAGAAACGTGTCTTCATCAAAGTTGTAGCTATTTCAAAGACCTAAAAAATGGTCACCAATTTCATGTCATTTGGATTTGAAATGATAGAGTTATGCATTTTTGAAGTTTGGAAAAATCACTTGATCAATGATATAGGTCAAAAATGACCTATAATGTAACCTCATATCACATGCTCATAAAAGTTGAATCAGCTCTCAATCCAAACATCAAAGTTGAATTAGACATCTTGAATTTGATTTTTCAAATTGGAAATATTTCATCTCATAAAAATTGAGCAAGTTATGGCTTTGGGAAGTTGACTTTCAAATTAGGGTTTAGACAAAATGATCTATAATGTTTCAACATAGAAAATCATTTTCCAAGCACAACTAGATCTAGGTATCAACATGAAAGTTGTTTGGAATGTTATTTAGATTAATTTGTCTCTTGGAATAATTTTAATATGGTGAAAAGTGAAGGAGATAGGGTCTAGGGAGACCCAGTTTTGATCAGATGAATTCATCTAGCCAACCACCATCAACCAACTTGCTAATATTAAATTATATTGACTTTCTAGGCTCATGGTAGATCATATATGCATAAGATGATTAATTTTGAAGTGTCCCTTGAGAAATTTAATTAATTGATGAGATAGCTTATTGGAGAAGTTACTTAAGATACCCAGTCAAACTAGGGTTTCCAATGCAAATCGCCCTTAAATTCTTGAAGAATGCTTGATCAATATAACATGTATAGATCATTGGTACTCATATATTATGTTCATAACCATTCTTGAATTAATTCATGGTTGTGCTCTTTGTTCATGAGGGTCTCAAACCCTAGATATGGACTTGATAGATCAATGGAGATCATGCCCTACCTACAAAAGAGTTAAGCAAATGCAAAGACGTATTTTTGGTATTTTGGTTAGTGAAATGATAAAATAAAAGTATGATACAATCACATAGTGCTTGGTGATATCTCCAAAAACAAACCCAATTAAAGAGGGGTAAGGAGGATGCCAAGGTATGATCCTAATGCTAATGTTTATGATGAAATTGCATGAGGGATCTTAGGGTCAAAATTGGGGTCTTACAGTATTTATCAGATGAAATTCCTCCTATGATCAATTTCGGTTTCTACTTTCCCTTCCTTCTTCATCTTCATCCCTATTTCTTCCCAATCCGTTATTGACCAATGATTTCTCTAATGTCTAAATGCTAGTTGATTCATCAATGACTTTGTGTCAGATGAATCAACATAAGTCTGACTGAGATAGGTCTTCCCCATTTATTTTAGTGTGTGGTATGTTGTAGGAGTTTGGTTCTTTGTACCAAATCTCTAACATACATTAACACCTATATTTTATTTACCGACCTCAAATAGTTGTGACTTCTACATAATTCCAATTATGATTGCTTAACATAGAGCTAAATTTGTCCCTCAATGCATATCATTCTAGTAAGTGAGATTGTAAGTCTCATATTCTTCATGGCATTGTGTGAAAACTTAACCTTTTTTCTTTTCATGAGAGCTAATGGCATACCTGTTGATTTATCCAGGTTGGAGCCTTTCTCATGGATGATGTCTTGGTTCAAGAATTCATACTTGTGAATGAATGGTTGAGTATTCTACAAAGAATGACTTAATCAATTAAAACTCATCACTAACATTTGAGTAACACTTGACTAACTTTTATTCATGTTGCTTTATTTTTTTAAGTCATTTACTTTATGCACTTTAAATTTCAACATCTTTATCATTCATTTCCATTTACATTTCATTCAACTTGTTTATGTTTCAGTCCTTCTTCACTTTGCTCACTTGAGCCATATCTTGTGATTGTATATATTGTTTGTTTGTCTATGTTTTTATTTATGGTCTTAGGACCTTAAAACACCTAATAATAAAAAGAAAACCTAAAAAAACATCTTGGTGGACTGTTGGACTTGATCTGAGGACTTAGAATTAGGCAACATTCCCCATGCTAAAGGACTTGGCCAATGCCACTATCCGAGACTGAGCTATCCTTGATTGTGATTGCATTTGATGCAGGACCTTGAGTGCCCTTGATTCATCTGTTACTATGTGTTTAATTGTTATACTGTTATTATTGTTTATGTCTGATGATTATTCTAAGTTTATAAAGGAATATTTCATCTAATACATTGGAAGATATTAAGGACAACTAGCTATTGGAGTGCTTGCTTGGATATTATGGCTATCTTTATTTGATTCCTTGGTCTTCATATGGTTTGCTTGGATATTTCTTATGCATGTTGCTTGCTCAAAAGTCCAGAGGAAAATGGGTTTCTATATGACATTCTTGTTTGTTGGATTGCATCCCATTGGTCAAATCTTTTCAAATCTTAACTTTTAATTTTTTGTCTAGGATAGTCCCTTCATCTCCTCCCATTTCTTAAATTTCAAAATTTTCTCCCTCTTTTCAAAAACATTCTTTGCCTGTGATTTCAAACCTAGACATGTTTTAATGATTACAAACCTTGACCTTAGGCCATTGAATTTTCAAATCTTTTCCTGAATCAAATTTGTAAATAAACTTAACCATATTGACTTTAATTTCAAAAAGACAAAAATAACTAACAATCCCATTCAAATTTTTGGTCATCTTTATGCCTTTCTCTACTGAATTTTTATTAAAATCAATTCAGTAACTTCTTTGAAATTTTTACCCCGAACTACGGGGTTTTAATCCCTCATTTTTATGTTGGTACGTAGGCATAAGAAAGAAGGTCTTGTCAAACACAAAAAATATAATTAATTCTTTTTCTCATCCCCCCACTCTATATTTTATCAAACATCATTAGACCAAATCACTTGCACACAAAAAAGGGCTCCCTAGGACACTTTTGGTGCTAACACCTTCCCTCTGTGTAGCCAACCCCCTTACCTGTAATCTCTGACATTTTATTAGTTTTGATTTGAAAACTTCTTATCTTTTGTTTTTGTTCGTACTTTTCCCTTTTCCTTTGGAAACAATAAAAGTGCGGTGGCGACTCTGGTTTTATTGACGTCAAGTCTATCCCTAGCTTGATGGTCATGCATTTACCGCTACAGCCACTTCTGAGCGTATTCTTTGAATGATTCATTTTGACCCTGGGTCAAACTTTACAACTGGGTCCTGTTTTGTGCCATATCAATACTGTATTGGTAGTGTTTCACAAATGCTTCCACTAAATTCCTCCAGTTTCTGATGTATGTTCTCTCCAAGTGCATATACCATTCCAGAGATGCCCAAGCTAGGCTATCCTGGAAAAGTGCATTAGCAACCTCTCGTCCTTGGAATAAGCAGACATCTTTCAGTAATAATCTCTAACATGCGTCTTTGGACAAGTTGTGCCAGTATATTTGTCGAAGACAAGAACCTTGAACTTAGGTGGAACCCTTACTCCGTGTACCAGTCCCAGGTCAGTAATGTCCATTCCTAAAACACCTTGCCCTTCCATAGCCTTCAATCTTTCCTCTAACAGACGATACTTTCTATCATCAGCATGAGAACTCAAGTCACTATTATGCATCGAATACATATCTTCGTTACGATCTACCTCCATCTCTTGCACTTTAGGGTTCCCCTCGCATTGGGATGCCCTAGTATATCCTCAACAATGATATGCGGTCCTTCATGATTGTATGGTGGTGGTGGTGGTGTAAAGTTTCCATGCAGAGCCTGGTTATGGACATGATAACCATTAGCACGTTGATCATTAAAGTTTGGCCCAAAAAAAGTCATAGCAACATTGGGATGAGGTTGCCCCACAGAAACATCTTTGAACATTAACTCAGGTTGTTCAGTCTCAACAGGAGGTCTCTCCATAAGAGCCCTCAATTCCTCCTAATTACGAGTCATATTAGTAATGCCCTTCACAAACTGTTCCATCCTAACATCCATCTAGTTCCTCATTTCCTCCATATTATCCTGAATTTGATCCATCTGGCATCTCTGGTTGCTTCTTGTGGTGTAACGATGAATGACTGGATTTGCAATCTCTGCTAAGAAAAGCATAATCAATATGAGAGGGCCGACCAGAAACCTGTTATGAATGAAGCATGAGTGCATGAATGGATGTAATGCATGTGATGACATGTTAATATATTTCCAGGGTTTTAAAATTTTGATTCAAGTTATATAAGTGAAAAGAATAGAGGATACACAATGAACAATGGATATTCCAAACATCAAATTCATTAAACTGTCAACCCAAAGTAACACAGGTGGTTCTTACAAGGGAAACAAACAAACAACCAAAAACAATAGTGTAAATCAAAAGACCCCATCAACAATCCTGATGGTGATCACTACATGGAAAAGGAAAATTCAATCTTCCCAATCCACATAGGTCAGAGGCCCTCTACTTTTGAGATAATCCAGCCTCCAAGCTTTAGACTCTTTGAACAGCTTCTTTGTCTCCTCTTGATTGCGCTTCTGTACAAGACTTCGGATGACCACATCTTTTCAAAAATGCATGCCATCCAGATATCGACATTGATCAATCAACTTCTCACACTCGTTGCATTCTGGAAGTGGGATATGTATGAAAGCATCATCTTTCTCTTTCAACTGAGCTTTGAGGCTTGCAACCTCTTCCCCGGCTTTCCCCAACCGAATATGGCTTCCTCTGAGTTGGATTTCCATTCCTATCCTCTGAGTATTTCCCTCCTCGAATTGGGAATTCCTAACCTGAAGTTGTTTCTCCAACTCCTTAATATTGGCCTTGTATTTTCTCTCCATCTTGGCTTCGGAGAGTTTGAGAGCTTTATAGTATCGATGTTTTTGCTTGATTTCTTCTTCAACTTCTTCAAGAGCTTTCCTTTGTTCCTTAACAACTGTAGAAGTACTCCCTTTAACTCTATCAGCTTTTGGCTTCTTTCTAATCCTTCCATCCATAGCAAGACCATATTCACCAAGGCAATTCATCTCTTTCTTTAGGCTTGTGAGCCAAATCCATCTTTTTTTGCCTAAATCCAAAGACTTGCATACTCAGTTCCTCTTTCTCCTGCTTCATCTTCTTGTTCAAAAGTAAAGTTTTATTGAAGTACTCTCTAGGCACAAAATCAGGGTGATCTGGCTCTTGGGGATACAATGGCTTCTCTACCAGAAAAGGCAACAAGATAGTTTGAACTCTATCTTTGATCGAGTCTATGTAAAAAGGATAAGCAATACAATCTTTCTTGCCAAAAAACTCTTTCCTTAGGCACTAGATTATAGTTTATACCTCCCCTAATGCCCATGAGGGGGACATTAGGAAACTCTACAGAACTCACAATCACTTCAGATCTCTCTATCTTGTCCAATCTCAAGTTATACCATACCAAGTCCTTGGAAGTAAGCCCCATTAACCTCTTGGACCACTTCAAGGTCTCCTTGGTATCTACAAACGCTCCTTTGCACGGTAGATGGCTTTGGAACCAATGATACAAAAGAGGAGCACAACACCACACTAAGCCACCTCTCCTCTTATGATTTCTAGAATGAATAGAATGATACACATCCCCTAAAAGCGTTGGTACTGGGTTCCCCATCATGAAGATACGAATGAAGTTCATATCAACAAAATCAACCACGTTGGGAAACAAAACAATAGCATAGATAATGCAAGCCAACACAACATTGAAAACCTTCCAATTCTCTTTCTTAGCCAAAGCACCCAAAGTCTCTAAAAGAAAACTCAGATAAAAACCAGAGAGCCCTCCTTTTGTTTTGAGATTAGCATCCACCATATATTTGCCCAAATAAAGGGTAGCAGCAATATGTTTCAAATCAAGAACCTCCATAGACACGTGAAAGGGAACTTAAAGCTTTATAGGAATTCCCAGAATGCATGAATACTCTTCCAAGGTCGGTGGAAACTGATAGTCTGGGAAAGTGAAACATCAAAAGGGAGGATCATAGAACTATAGTAGAGTATGAAGTGCACTGTATTGGTATTTACTGAGAGGAGCTTTGAGGTACTTTACAATATTCCCATAGTCTCTTTTGAAAACTTCCAAATTTCCAAAAGGTGATTTCTCTTCCATCTTGAGAAGGGAGTCCAGATCGACCTCTGGAAACTTATAAGAAATATGCCCACCTCTACCAGTATCCATCTTTAGAGAAGAATTAAATAACAAGAATCAAGAATTGAAAACACCTGGAAATACAAAAACATGTGTGTTAAGAGAATGAATATAATTATGCTTATGAATGCAAGTATGGTTTCCATATTAATGAATAACTGTTGAGTGTCACAAGTTCAAAGGTTTAACTTAATCATGAGAAAAACGGGTATGATGAAGGTTTGTTTTGTAACACTCGTCCCAACTCACAAGTAGGATCTAGTCAGAATATAACAGGCTTCTAAATGGCAACCAGAGTCGGTGATTCCCATGATAACACTTTTTCTAGTGCATAAGGCATGCAAGACAAGAGCATTTCCACTAGAACCACGTCTGGGTGTGGTATGTCATGCAAACTCTTACGTTTTAGGAGCCATGAGAGTTAACAGGACTATCCACTTTAACCTATGTGTCACTGGCCTGGGTAGTGGGTCTTTTACCTCATAGTAACATCCCACCCAACCGACAAACAAAAGATCCAGTAACCAGCACAATAACAATATCCAGAATATGGAAAGCAATAAGATGCAATGAATTTAATAAGCAAGTAAAGCATAAAGAAATAAATACCCAATGAAAAGAAAACAAACAAGATCTAGGACTGACTTGCTTAGGGTGTCTCCAGCAGAGTCGCCAGTTGTCGCATCTCGAAAAAACATGCACACAAAAATAGAGTCGCTACCAGTGTTATTTATCCCAAGAGAGGGAAAGGAAATACTGAGTAAACCTATAAAGGATGAATCTAATGGTCTTACAACCAAGAGATAGGTAAGAGAGTTGATTACACGAGGGGAAGGTATTAGCACCCCTCACGTCTGTAGTACTCTACAGGATCCACTCTTATTATTATAATAAAAAGGGCGTGTTTATTCTAAAACTTACCAACTAAAAGGGAATGCATGCATACAGATTGAATTATTTGCAAACAAAAAGAAAGTTTTTATTATTGTGCTCGCTTAGGTTTTGCAACACAATGCCTACGTATCAAAAAGAATCAGAGCACCGTAGTTTTTCTCAAAAAAATTGGTTTGTTGGTGCTTTTCATGGGTAACTATCCTTATTGAAAATTTTCATAAGAAAATCCAAGTGGAGAAAGAAGTTTGTTTGGTTGAGTATTTTAGTTTTAAAAAATACATCAAATGATCCACCCAAGGCAGGAGGTATCTGAGTACTTCTCTCTTATTTATGAAAGAGTTCAAATAGCATTTAGGATGTTTTGGGATTTTGATTGAGAAAATGTTTTTGTTTTAGAATGAAAGCAAAAGAGGAAAGAAAAATCTAAGGGAATTATAAAGATAACCCTAATGTTGGCATGCAATAGTGGTTCTAAAGTCAGGATGAAAGGGAAACATCTACCTAAATTAGCATGCAAAAATTGACCTATGATTAGGGATCAAGGGGTCTACATAATTTTGTCATGCTTGGTTAATAAACCTAAGGTCTAATTTTGGTTCAATCTTAACCAAGAATGGACCAAAGAAATCCTGTGAGGAACATGTTATCCACACAAGGAAAAGAGATAGAAGGATATGACAATCCATATCAAGTCATGGAACAATAAACAACACAATACCATATCAAGTCATGGAAGTAAAGAAAATCAATAGCAATAGCAATCCATATCAAGTCATGGGGAAACTTGAAATAATCCATATCAAGTCATGGTCAAAATTGAAACAATACATATCAATTCATGGGATAAAAGAAAAGAAATAGCAATCCATATTAAGTCATGGGGGAAATTGAAATAATCCATATCAAGTCATGGTGAAAATTGAAACAATCCATATCAAGTCATGAGAGGGAAGATGAAAGTAAATTAAGCAAGCAAGAGATAGAAGGTGAATTCTCAAGTCTAAATATGCTTTAAGACATCACAAATTATCACCAAAAAGTCACATGTTAATAGATAGTAACTACTCATTCAAACTAGTCATGAAAGAGGGGGACACAATTCAAACAATTTGAGGAAACAACTTAAGCAAGCAACAAATTACCAAACCGAAATCAGCAGCAACGTCATATCAAAATAAGCACAAATACATGTTGATTATCACCTAAGGGTCATGTTTACAGGTTTAAGCATCAAAGTACCCAATCATCATGTAAAGTTGTAAAGTGAAATGAACACAAGTGTGTGGATAATTACACATGGCAAAGTAAATAGTAAATGAATTAGATCAAAAGAAAAGACATGGTGTCAATACTCATAATAAAATCAAGTATCACAAAGGCATCATACCAAAGCACACTCAAAGGTTAAGACAGGTAATAATCAAAATCAAACCCTAGTCATGCTCCTAAAGGCTAATGAACTTTGAACAAGTACATGTGAAGTAGAATTATGGGGAAAATGTTATCAAACCACATAAGTTAGAAGTATATTACATATTAAACTCCACATACAAGTCACTCAAGCATCAATAATGAATAACCAAACTATGCTCTAAGATAGGCCAAAAGATAGGCAAACAGTCACACAAGTTCAAAGAAGCTTAAGCAAGAAGTAAACAAACAATTAAGCATATACATGACATCAAGGGAGTATGACTTGGGCAATAAGTTAACTTAAGATGAGGTTCAAGATCAAAAAGGGAAGTCATCCAAACTTCACACACACATCAAAGTCAAGTAACTTGATAAACAAGTAAAGATATCATCCTAGACAAGGAATTTTTTATGAAAATGCAACAAGATAAACAAAGATCAAAAGAGGGATGCGTATAGGTCATGGGAAAAAGGCAAAGTCCTTTTCAAAGCATCAAATACAAATATTAAACCTTAAGAGGTACAAACAAGCAAACAATCTCATAGTTCAAGCATAACTAACAAGTCAAAAGGTGGACATCATCCAAGTAAGGAGTCCTTTGCCCCATCAAAGCAAATGAGTAATGCAAAATGAAATTGAGACATGAAGAAATTAAATGAGAAAAACATCAAACCATACAAAAATGGATCCCAAGCCCCTAAGGGCTTCACCATACACTAAACTCAAAACTAGGTCAAGAAAAGAATAATGCAACTCTTAATATGTCATTATGATGAAGTGGAAATGAAATACCATTCAAAGAATCATAAGAGAAAGGTATAAGGGTACCAATACCAAGGAAGTCATAAACACAAACAAGAGGAATCAAATTCAATTTGACCCATAATACTCAAGTTGGAATGCACAAGACACAATCCAAACTATGATCTCAAAAGCAAGCAAATAGAATTCAAGGCAATCAAGCAAAGAAGCATCAATTAGAGAATCCTAAAATGGTCCACATGAGTAAATTTAGGACCCCTAAATGATGATGAATTAGTAATTAAATAATGGTAAAGAGATCCCACATGGTTGCACAAGTGCAAACCAAAACAAACAACTAGGTGCAAATGTACCACAAGAAACAAGCATACTTGAATAATTCAAGAAGAATAGTTAGTAGCATGGAAAAATTATGAAAATTTAAACATGGGAAGGTGAAGTCATAAGCTCAAAGTGTCCTAAAGATTTTCTTTAAAAAATGTGGAAATATGTTCAAGTAATTCAATCATTTAAGTAATGCACAAACAAGTGATCACCCAAAGAAATCTTCAAGAATAGGTTCAAATATGATTCAAAATTGATAACCAAAAGACCAAATGAAATCTCGAAGAACCTATATTCATGTTTCTACATGTGTACAAAAATTTGGATCAAAATTAAAAAGGGAAGAGCAAGAATTAAACCCTAACATTTAAAACTAGGTCAAATAAACACATTTAATTATAAAAATAAAACAAATATTAACATATATCAAAAATAAAATTAAAAAATATGGGAAATTAAATAACATTTAAAATATAATTCATGAATTATTTGGAGATTTTTGGACAAAAGGAAGCATTTTAAATAAAATTAAAAAGAACAATAATCAAATCATATAGAAAAGAAAATACGGGGTGCGTATTAGTAAAATGGATAAAGGGGAATTAGTTTGTCAGAGAATGGGCCAAAACGGGGGGTGGGGAAAACGAAAACACACGGCCCAACCCACAAAGCAAGTCAAAAAATAAAAATAAAAATAAAATAGCAATGTCACATTTTAAATCATGTGGAACATGGCATCAATGAGTCACCTTCACTTAAGCTCAAAAAGACAAAACAAAACCACGACCAATCACAATGTAACACTCTCTAATTTAAATAATTAAATAGAACTCCATATTTCTAATCTAATTATTTTGTAGCTATTTTAGTGAGTTTTATGATAACAGCCCAGAGCAGACATAAGAGTTATGCAGATCAACGGAGGAGACCTCTAGAGTTTCAGGAAGGTGATCATATATTTTTGAGGGTGACGCCTACAACTGGGGTAGGTAGAGCGCTAAAATCCAAGAAGCTTACCCCTAAGTTTAATGGGCCATACCAAATTCTTAAGCGTGTAGGTCCGGTGGCGTAAGAGATTGTTTTGCCTCCAAACTTGGCCAACCTTCACAGTGTATTCCATGTGTCCCAGTTGAGGAAGTATATGGTTGATGCTTCACATGTTATCACACCAGACGACATTCAGCTGAAGGATAATCTTTCGTTTGAAGTTCTTCCGATTAGTATTGGTGGTCAATCCAGTAGACTTTTGAGAGGCAAGGAAATCCCATTGGTCAAGATAATTTGGAACCAGAAGACTGGCGACGCTACATGGGAGCGAGAAGATCAAATGCGAGAACTTTATCCTGAACTTTTTGCATCTGTCTAGTTTCGAGGACGAAACTATTTTAAGGGGGTAAGTATTGTAACACTCTCTAATTTAAATAATTAAATAGAACTCCATATTTCTAATCTAATTATTTTGTGGCTATTTTAGTGAGTTTTATGATAAATAAATAAATAAATAAAATAATAATAATAATAATAATAATTTAAGGAAAAATAAATAATCTTAAATTTAAGTGGTTGATACTTTTAATTTAAGTTTGAATGGACAAATTTTCTATAGAATATAAGTACATGTGTCGTTATTACATAACTAAGTTGAGTGAGCAGAGTTAATTAAATTAGAATAAAATATATAGGTTGATAATATTACTATTACTAAGTTTAAGCATGGCTAGATGAACATATGTGGAATAAACCTTAATTCTCCTATACCCATTCATGCCATAAATTATGGAGTTAAACTACCTCTCCTATTATAAAGATTTGTTCCACAAATTTAGCTTGTTTTTAGCAGTTCAATATCAACCCATATTCCCTACATTGAAAACTTACGGTTATTCCTAAACTTTTTCCCTACTATTGTTTCAATCAGTGCCACTTTTGTTCCTATTTTCTCTCAATTTCCAACCTAATAAAAATAAAGTATATTAATTTAGGTCTCACACGTAAACATATTTTTAGTCTACAATCTTCCAGCCTCACAAAAAGATACACACAAAAAAACAGTCATATTCTCTTAACTACCACATTTTTCATGCATTTCAATCCTGCAGAAACAATAACCTTAAAGGTACCATACTTCCATTTATTCTATTTATTTTCTTTATAGTTCATACTCTTTCTAATAATAAGAAGAAAAAAAGTATCCTTTTAGAAAGACTAAGCACTCGGTCAGTCAACCGTAGGATATCAAAATTCAGTGTTGCTAAAGAAAGCGTCAAAGGTAAGGGTTGTCCCCATACACTCATACTACATAAAGATTGTGTTGTGAAATATTTTTAAACATGTACCTATTAAAATAAAAATATAAAGTTATTAAAATATAATTAAATGAAAAATAACAAGTTAGAAATAATTCTGGATTTGATTTCTATGTGTATCTTTTATTGATAATTATGTTTAATCTTATTATCCTTTTAATATATATTAATGCATTGTTATTAATATGTATAAATTTGTTAATGATGGTGTTACAAATGTATTGTTATTAATATCTAAAAATTGGTTACTGATGGTGTTACAAATGTATTGTTATTAATATCTATAAATTTGTTACTGATGGTGTTTGTAACATTTCTATTATGATCATAAATTCTAGCTATGGCAATATTTTCCTTTCCATGATATACATGTATCCCTCACTTTCGGTTTCCTTATTCCTCGCCACACCCGGAATAGGATAACAATGAAACAATTTGTAATTACAATAAGGATATTATTTAAAATACAAAGTTATAGCTTTGAAAGAAATAGAATAAATACTGTACAGAAAATATATAAGAGTTATGTCTAAATTAAATATAATTTAACTATTGTATTTATTTTTCTATATTAATATTTACATATATTATTATTCTTGAGTTCCGACATTGAATTTGTGAAGTTGCTGCATATATTTGTGAATAATTAGTTATTGATAGTTTCTAGTGACTTGTATCTCTAAAAAATAAATTTAATATATTAATGAGACATTAATCATATAGAAAGTATAGAAAAGTCATTGTGTTATGCCTTTGTGGCCAGCGTGATGTTTTCGGCCTTTGTGGCAAGTTTGATGCTTTTCGGGCCTTTGTGGCAGGAGCCTTTGTGGCAATTTTTCTCATTGGAATCGGTTCACTTATCCGGATCATTTGTGCCTCATATAGTAGTTTAGTCATATTGCATCTCATATAACATAAGCAATTATAATAAAAAAATTATTAATTATATTTTAATTGGTGGAGTCTTTCTATATTATTTAATGACATTTTCTTATGGTGAGTATGATTCAATGTGGATATGGAATTTGACCCTTACAAATAATATTTTAGGTACTCAAAGAGAAAGACATGATTGAATGTGTTGTTTGAAGCGCGTGCGGGGGAGAAAACTGGACTTTGCAAAATTAGCATTTTATTTAATAAGAGAAGAACGTCACTTTATTTCACTTATTGTTAGCACCCGAACTCGTTTAGAAATGCGGATATTGATTTTCTTCGATTATGGATTTTCCAACTATTTTTAAATTTTATTAATTCTATTATTCTCTAAATTTTATTTCAGTTATCGTTATAATTATTCCATTTTATATATATATAACAAAAAAAACAGCTGCAATTTTGATAACATCCATTAAATAATATCTTGGAAAAAAATATGGGATGTTACATTTGGTATCAGAGCAATAATCCTTGGACACACATTTTTGGGTGGGATGATCTTGTATGGCGTATGAGTATGAAAATTTTGTGATGCCTGAGTTATTTAGTCTTCTAATATTTTATATAAACATTGTGACTATTTATGGATTTAATTACTTATGTTATGTACTAACAAGTGTGAAAAATTATGCGTAGCAAATTTCTTTGGATACCACTTACTAATAGCCCAAGTGTTAGGATGAGATATTAAAAATCCTTCTAATGCAAGTGTACTTGTAGGAAGTTACAATGAGTCGACGAAGAACTTCTACCGACCCACAAAATACCCAACCAATTGCTAACATGGCAGACGCCATTCAAGCAATTCACGCAATGGCTACTGCTATTGCAAAACAATTTGCCACTACTATTCAACAAGCGGAAACTTCTGCCCAACAAGCTGCAATCCGAGCTCAACGTGAGGCGCTAAGGGATCGGAGAGAAGAAGTTGTTGTTGCTGCGAGAGAACTGATATATTTTAATCGTCAAAACCCACCAAAATTCAAAGGGGAACATGACCCAAACAAGGTTGATCTTTGGATACAAGAAATTGAGAAAATTTTTTAAATGTTTCATTGCACAGATGCTAAGAAGGTGGAATATGCAACCTTTTTGCTTAGGGCAGAGGCTGAATCCTAGTGGCGGGGTGCAAAGCAGCTAATGGAGAGTAACAATGGAGCACTGAATTGGGCAATATTTAAATAGAAATTTTTGGACAAGTATTTCCCATCAAGTGCTAGATCTGAGAAAGAAGCTCAATTCCTTAGACTGTACCAAGGTAATATGACTATCTCTGAGTATGCTGACAAATTTGACTCACTAGCCAAATAGTTCTACTATTTTCGTGACCGTGTGGATGAGAACTATAAGTGTGAGAGGTTTGAGCAAGGACTCAGATATGAGATTAAGGAATCTGTGGAGCCCTTGGAGATCCATCAGTTCCAAGTGCTAGTGGAGAAATGTAAGAAGGTGAAATGGATGAAGCAAGGACGTCCGAATAGATGGGTTGCTGGAGGACCGTCTAGACACCAAGTAGAATCTGAGAAATTCTCTTTAAATTTGTTTAGAACTTTATATCACTAAGCCTTTTTAAAACAGAGACATCAAGACCGCAATAATAGGGGCAAGCAACAACAACCATACATCCGACCTCAATGGGGTGGAAGAGACCAACCTCAAACACAGTTCAAGGGAGGTCAGAGGCCACAAAATTCAAGTAGTATTCGCTGCTACAACTGCAATAAGGAGGGACATGTGAGTACTCAATGCCCAGAAAGAGTGAGAGTTTGTTATCTTTGCCAGCGACCGGGACATTTTGCTAGGGATTGTCGAGCACCAAGAAGAGATCATGTTCCATCTACCAACAACAACAATGATGTTATCCGGCCTACTGCTAAGGGACGTGCCAATCACATTGGGGGAGAGGAAGCTTCGAATGCCTCAGGATTAATCCAGGGTGAGTGTGAAATTGCAGACAAACTATTCCCAATATTATTTAATTCTGGTGCTACTCATTCTTTCATCTATGTGGAGTGTGAAAATTATGTACAACTACTTGTTACTTCACTGCCTTTTGATTTGGTGGTCACAATACCATCTTCTGAACCTGTAATACTTAATGAAGCTTACTTACAATGCCTCTTAACTATCATGGGCATGAAATTCAAAGTCGACTTGATTTGTATTCCCCTAAAACATCTGGGAGTGATCTTTGGGATGGAATGGTTATCTAGTCATCATGTTCTTTTGGATTGTGCTCGAAAGTCTGTAATCTTTCCAGACCCTGATGTTTCTCGATTTCTAAATAGAAATCGAATGAAAATATCTTTGAAGGGAGGCATCCAGAAGTATGTGTTCTTAAATTCTGTCAGCATGAAGCCATAAGTAACGATTAATGAGATACGAGTGGTAAGAGAGTTTCCAGAAGTATTTCCATTAGACGTGTCGGGGTTACCTCCAGTACGTGAGGTTGAATTTGCTATCGATGTGATCTTAGGAACTGCACCTATTCCTATTGCTCCATACAAAATGGCTCCATCTGAGATGTTAGAATTAAAAAGACAACTTGAAGACCTATTATCAAAGAATTTTATCTGACCAAGTGTCTCACCATGGGGAGCTCCTGTATTATTGGTGAAGAAGAAGGATGGGAACTCGAGACTGTATGTTGACTATCGAAACTTAATAAAGTCACTATCAAGAATAGATACCCTTTACCAGCATTGATGACTTGATGGACCAACTTAGAGGCACTGTGATATTCTCAAAGATTGATCTGAAGTCCGGATACCACCAAATTCGAGTGAAGGAACAAGATACATCCAAGACAGCATTCAAAACATGATATGGGCATTATGAGTATTTGGTGATGCCTTTTGGAGTGACCAATGCACCAACGATTTTCATGGACTATATGAATCGTATCTTCCATCCTTTCTTAGACAAGTTCGTGGTGGTTTTCATTGATGACATCCTTATATACTCCAGGAGTAGAGAAGAACATGAGGAGCACTTACGCCTAGTCTTGCAAGTGTTAAAGGAGAAGCAGTTGTACGTTAACCTGGGGAAGTGTGAATTTTAGTTGGAGGAGGTGAAATTCTTAGGCCATGTAATCTCAAAGGAAGCTATTGCAGTTGACCCCTCCAAGGTCGAAGCCGTAGTTTCTTGGGAACAACCAAAAACAACCATCGAAATTAGAAGTTTGGTGGGATTGGCAGGATATTACAGAAGATTCATTGAAGGATTCGCCAAGATTATAGCCCCATTGACACAACTCACTCGAAAGAATCAAATTTTTGCATGGACAGAGGAGTGTGAGAAGAGTTTCCAAATAACGAAGGAGAAACTAACTACATCACCTGTGTTAGTACTACCACAACCCGAAGAACCTTATGAAGTTTATTGTGATGCTTCACATCAAGGTTTGGGTTGTGTGCTTATGCAGCATAAACAAGTTGTGGCTTATGCTTCGAGGCAACTGAAAATTCATGAGAAGAATTACCCCACTCATGATTTGGAGCTCGCTGCTATAGTATTTGCACTTAAGATCTGGAGGCATTACTTATACGGTTGTAGCTTTGAAGTGTTCAGCGACCATAAGAGCTTAAAATATTTATTTGATCAAAAAGAGCTTAACGCTAGACAAAGGCGATGGATGGAATTCATCAAAGATTATGACTTCATTTTGCAATATCATCCAGGAAAAGCAAATGTCGTGGCAGATGCATTGAGTAGAAAGCGAGTTCATCTCTCGACTATTTCATTGAAGGGGTTGGAACTGTTAGAGAAGTTTCAAGACTTGAACTTAGATTTAGATTCTTAAAATGAGAGAGTGCATTGTGGAATAATCACTATCGAGAATGAATTGATGATTAAGATTGCGACCCTTCAGGGAGACGACGGAGAAATTCAGGAGAAGAGGAAGTTGATGGAGACCGAAAGAGCACCAGAGTTCAAATTAGGACCAAACAACATTCTGCATTGTAATGGGCGTGTGTGCGTTCCTAATAATGCAGAGTTGAGAAAGACTATTTTGGATGAGGCCCATAAAAGTAAGTTGAGTATTCACCCCGGGACGATAAAAATGTATCAAGACTTAAAGCAGAGATTTTGGTGGTCAGGAGTGAAAAAGCAGATGGTCGAGTATGTAGCTTCTTGTTTGACATGTCAAAAAGCTAAGGTAGAACATCAGAAGCCAACTGGATTCTTACATTCTCTGGATGTTCCACGGTGGAAGTGGGATAGCATTTCTATGGACTTTGTAGGGGCGTTACCGAAGACTCAGAGCAAGTTTGATTCCATTTGGGTGATCGTGGATAGGTTGACGAAATCAGCTCACTTCATACCCGTGCGAACCAATTATAATGTAGCCAAGCTTGCAGAGATATATATTGCCGAAATTGTGAAACTACATGGGGTACCTTCTAGCATTGTGTCAGATAGAGATCCAAAGTTTACTTCCCACTTTTGGGGAGAATTACAGGAGGCCTTAGAGACGAAGCTAAGACTAAGTTCTGCTTATCATCCTCAGACAGATGGACAAACCGAGAGGACTATTCAGACCTTGAAAGACATGTTAAGGGCCTGTGTCTTGGATAATGGAGGTAGTTGGGACAGTTTATTACCATTTATTGAATTTACTTACAATAACAATTACCATTCAAGCATTGGTATGGCACCGTATGAGGCTTTATATGGATGCAAATGCCAGACCCCATTATGTTGGTATAAGGATGGTGAGAGCATGTTAGTAGGCCCTGAATTAGTCTTGCAAACAACTGAGAAGGTCAGGTTAATCCAAGAACGAATGAAAACAGCCCAGAGCAGACATAAGAGTTATGCAGATCAACGGAGGAGACCTCTAGAGTTTCAGGAAGGTGATCATATATTTTTGAGGGTGACGCCTACAACTGGGGTAGGTAGAGCGCTAAAATCCAAGAAGCTTACCCCTAAGTTTAATGGGCCATACCAAATTCTTAAGCGTGTAGGTCCGGTGGCGTAAGAGATTGTTTTGCCTCCAAACTTGGCCAACCTTCACAGTGTATTCCATGTGTCCCAGTTGAGGAAGTATATGGTTGATGCTTCACATGTTATCACACCAGACGACATTCAGCTGAAGGATAATCTTTCGTTTGAAGTTCTTCCGATGAGTATTGGTGGTCAATCCAGTAGACTTTTGAGAGGCAAGGAAATCCCATTGGTCAAGATAATTTGGAACCAGAAGACTGGCGACGCTACATGGGAGCGAGAAGATCAAATGCGAGAACTTTATCCTGAACTTTTTGCATCTGTCTAGTTTCGAGGACGAAACTATTTTAAGGGGGTAAGTATTGTAACACTCTCTAATTTAAATAATTAAATAGAACTCCATATTTCTAATCTAATTATTTTGTGGCTATTTTAGTGAGTTTTATGATAAATAAATAAATAAATAAAATAATAATAATAATAATAATAATTTAAGGAAAAATAAATAATCTTAAATTTAAGTGGTTGATACTTTTAATTTAAGTTTGAATGGACAAATTTTCTATAGAATATAAGTACATGTGTCGTTATTACATAATTAAGTTGAGTGAGCAGAGTTAATTAAATTAGAATAAAATATATAGGTTGATAATATTACTATTACTAAGTTTAAGCATGGCTAGATGAACATATGTGGAATAAACCTTAATTCTCATATACCCATTCATTCCATAAATTATGGAGTCAAACTACCTCTCCTATTATAAAGATTTGTTCCACAAATTTAGCTTGTTTTAAGCAGTTCAATATCAACCCATATTCCCTACATTGAAAACTTACGGTTATTCCTAAACTTTTTCCCTACTATTGTTTCAATCAGTGCCACTTTTGTTCCTATTTTCTCTCAATTTCCAACCTAATAAAAATAAAGTATATTAATTTAGGTCTCACACGTAAACATATTTTTAGTCTACAATCTTCCAGCCTCACAAAAAGATACACACAAAAAAACAGTCATATTCTCTTAACTACCACATTTTTCATGCATTTCAATCCTGCAGAAACAATAACCTTAAAGGTACCATACTTCCATTTATTCTATTTATTTTCTTTATAGTTCATACTCTTTCTAATAATAAGAAAAAAAAAGTTTCCTTTTAGAAAGACTAAGCACTCGATCAGTCAACCGTAGGATATCAAAATTCAGTGTTGCTAAAGAAAGCGTCAAAGGTAAGGGTTGTCCCCATACACTCATACTACATAAAGATTGTGTTGTGAAATATTTTTAAACATGTACCTATTAAAATAAAAATATAAAGTTATTAAAATATAATTAAATGAAAAATAACAAGTTAGAAATAATTCTGGATTTGATTTCTATGTGTATCTTTTATTGATAATTATGTTTAATCTTATTATCCTTTTAATATATATTAATGCATTGTTATTAATATGTATAAATTTGTTACTGATGGTGTTACAAATGTATTGTTATTAATATCTAAAAATTGGTTACTGATGGTGTTACAAATGTATTGTTATTAATATCTATAAATTTGTTATTGATGGTGTTTGTAACATTTCTATTATGATCATAAATTCTAGCTATGACAATATTTTCCTTTCCATGATATACATGTATCCCTCAATTTCGGTTTCCTTATTCCTTGTCGCACCCGGAATAGGATAACAATGAAACAATTTATAATTATAATAAGGATATTATTTAAAATACAAAGTTATAGCTTTGAAAGAAATAGAATAAATACCGTGCAGAAAATATATAAGAGTTATGTCCAAATTAAATATAATTTAACTATTGTATTCATTTTTCTATATTAATATTTACATATATTATTACTGTTGAGTTCCGACATTGAATTTGTGAAGTAGCTGCATATATTTGTGAATAATTAGTTATTGATAGTTTCTAGTGACTTGTATCTCTAACAAATAACTTTAATATATTATTGAGACATTCATGATATAGAAAGTATAGAAAAGTCATTGTGTTATGCCTTTGTGGCCAGCGTGATGTTTTCGGCCTTTGTGGCAAATTTGACGCTTTTCGAGCCTTTGTGGCAGTTTTTCCCATTGGAATGGGTTCACTTATCCGGATCATTTGTGCCTCATATAGTAGTTTAGTCATATTGCATCTCATATAACATAAGCAATTATAAAAAAAAAGTATTAATTATATTTTAATTGGTGGAGTCTTTCTATATTATTTTATGACATTTTCTTATGGTGAGTATGATTCAATGTGGATATGGAATTTGACCCTTACAATTAATATTTTAGGTACTCAAGGAGAAAGGCATGATTGAATGTGTTGTTTGAAGCGCGTGCGGGGGAGAAAATCGGGGTTTGCAAAATTAGCATTTTATTTAATAAGAGAAGAACGTCACTTTATTTCACCTATTGTTAGCACCCGAACTCGTTTAGAAATGCGGATATTGATTTTCTTCGATTATGGATTTTCCAACTATTTTTAAATTTTATTAATTCTATTATTCTCTAAATTTTATTTCAGTTATCGGTATAATTATTCCATTTTATATATAACAAAAAAAACAGCTACAATTTTGATAACATCCATTAAATAATATCTTGGAAAAAAATATGGGATGTTACACACAACACGACACCTACTCGTCTTCAACCTTGGCCATGCACAAAAATGAGATAAAAAACCCTAATCTCGATTCCAACATGCAATCTTCTTCCTTAAATAACTTTCTCATCTCTCCACCAAATTAAATGAAGTTTGAATCAAAAAGGAAGTATGCAAATAGTAGAACAACATGGCACCTTTAGATTTCAAAAATAAATAAAGGATCATGGAGAAAAGTGAGCATGAACATATGGGCTCAACCATGTTTAAACATCATTCAAATAAAACTGTAAATGAAAATGTGAGGTTAGCTCCATGATCTACTCAAGAGTAGATCTTTCAGACGCATATCCATGAGCTTAAGCATGGTGAATGACTAACATGAAGAAGAACAAAGTGAAGAGAACTTACCTAGATGAGAGTGTCCACTGCACCTTTGATTCTTAGAGAAGGAAGAAGAGCAAGACCAGTAGGAAGATGATGAGCAATGGTGAGTCAAATAAATGCTCAAGAGTAGCTTCAAAAGTGGAGAAAAAGTAGAGGAGAGTGAATAATGCTCAAATCTGTTATGCCTCTATTCTGCCTTTTTCCAACATCCTCCTCAGGTTTAGAGAATGAGAATGGGTTTTATATGAGCCCTAGGTGAGGGCAGAAAGGTCAGAAAATGTGGCAAAGTTGTTATTCCAATTTTGTACAAAATGAGAGTGAGAGAAAGTGAGACTTGTATCCTGCATTTTGGATGGGATTGAGTTGAGTTGTATGTTGTTTTTGGGAGCTGAAGTGGAATGGAAGAAGGTCAGAATTCGTGGGACTTGGGAGAGTGTGTAGAGAGAAGGAAGGGTAAATGGGACATTTCCATATTTAGCCAATTTGAGGCATGATGTGCATGCATGAAAAATGTATGTTGTTTGGTCATAAAAGGCAAGGAAGGAGGTGTAGTGTGCGTGTGAAGTGGGCTATGCTACTAGCAAGTGGTGACACAATGTACAAAAATAATGACAATCATGATATTGGAAATTAAGGATCAGCCATGTTCAAACCATCATAACTCCATGGTTTCTGGACCAAATTAAGCAAACTTGAGCTTTTTAGAAAGAGGGAAGGGAGATGAACAAGTTTCATGTTGGGGAAAATTGAGATAAGGCCTAGAAGTCCATTAAAAATAGCCACGAAAATAGAAATTTAAAACTGAATGCATGCATGCAAATTATGGTCATTTGACAATTTTGAGGACCCAACTTGGCGACTCAATAACTTACTCATTAAGCCACTAAATGAGAAGCTTTCTGAAGCTAAAATGGAGAGGGGAATGTGATCTACAACTTTCATGTTGAAGTCAATTTGAAATTAAACTTGCATCTAGGTGAAAATGGCCATGAAGGGGGTTGCTTGAAACTGATCAAACACTTAGCAAAATTTTACTAAGTATAAAATCAAATTACAAACTTAAGGTCATGACTTTAGAAGAGGGTATCTTGAGTTGTAGCCAACCAAATGAAGAGTTCTTGGAATCATTAGAAAGAGGAAAATTAGTACTACATTTTTCATGTTGAAGTTGTCTTTAAATGGAGCTTGAGTCTGGGTGAAAGATGGACATGAAGTTGACTGAAATTGGTTGCAAACTTGCCCAAAATAGTAACCTTTCTTTAAAACCCTAATTTCCAATTTACGAAACCTTTCATAATTCTTGATTTTTGATGAATCTCTTGACTTTTATTGATCAAATTTCAGCCATCGACCATATTTGACTTGTGGAACACAATTTTGACCAAAAAAATCAAGAGTTGACTTTCTAATCTACTCAGTTGACTTTCTAATCTGCTTAGTTGACTTTCCCCCAATTGAATCAAATGATTGATCATATGAGAAATTGAACTTTTTCTAAATAAAATTGATGGCCAATCTTCTACACATAGACACTCGGGGACACATGGAATACCATGGAATCAAGTCTTGCTCAAAAAAACAGAAATAAAATGATTTTATCACAAACCCAAATTTCAGTCCAAAAAGATAGGAGATGGGTGCACATCTTCAAATTCTTGATTCCCTAAGCAAAATGGAGAAACTTGTGAGATAAGATGTCTTATATAATTACAAGATGAGGATGAATAAAAAATTGGTCCATGGGTATGCCACACACTGAGATAATCAACACTCTTAGCTCAAGGACCAAAAGATAGGAGTGTGTGATCAAATTCTATTCTCTTGAAATTCTCAATCAATTGATGAAGTAATGGACCATTTGAGATGTCTTAAGGCATAAGAGAACCCTTGTAGCTTGGGTGATCATGAAGTTGAGGATATATCATCTTCCTTGCACTGATTGTCACCTCTCTCTCTTCTAAGGGTTGAAGAAAGGCCAAAAGAGAGATACCTCGATCCCATAACCATAGAATCAATGATATGTATGAATGTATATGATGATAAAACCTAGGCTAATTAGTGTTACAAAGAAAAGGGTAAATTTTGGGGTACAACAAGTATCTGGTGCCACACTCGGTGAACTTCTTGCTCAAATAGTAAATGGCATGTCCTTTTCTGATTGTATTATCGTGTTGACCCAATACATATCCCATAGATTCATATAGCACATTGAGATACATGATAAGTGGGCTACCAGGAACAAGTGGTATTAAGATCGACAGTTCTTGCAAGTACTTTTTTATTTTGTCAAATGCCTCTTGACAATCATTATTCCACACGATCAATTGATTTTTCCTTAGTAATTTGAAGATCGGTTCATAGGTAACCATTATATGAGAGATAAATTTGGAGATGTAGTTAAGTCAACCAAGAAAACCTCGGACTTCTGGCATATCTTGAATTGTTTGAACTTTTTCGGGATCAACCTCAATGGCTTTCAGATCGGACCCCAAAGGTACATTTTGCTTGATTCAAACTCAATTTTAACTTTCGGAGCCTGGAAAATAACTTCCTCAAATGGTCCAAATGATCGTCCACATAAACCTCAATTTCCTTATGAACCATATCATGAAAGAGGGTTACCATGGCACGTTGATAAGTTGCCCTGCATTCTTCAAACCAAACGGCTTGACTTTATAGCAGTAAGTTCCCCCAAGGTATGATGAAATTTGTCTTCTCCATATCATCTAGAGACATCTTTATTTGATTGTACCCTAAGAAACCATCCATGAAGGAAAATACGGAGAATTGAGTTGTATTATCAACCAAGACATCAATATGAGGCAAAGTAAAATCATCATTCGGGCTCGCTTTATTGAGATATCGATATTCCACACACATTCTGACCATCCCATCTTACTTCAGAACTGGGATGATGTTAGCAACCCACCGAGGATATTCTGAAATGGATAAGAATCCAACATCAAATTGTTTCTTAACTTCCTCTCTGATCTTAAGTGCCATGTCGAGTCTGGTCCTTCTGAGTTTCTTCTTGACTGGAGGAAATTTGAGGTTGAGTGGCAAGTGATGCTCGACAATGTTGTTGTCCAACCCATGCATATCTTGATAAGACCAGGAAAAGACGTCAACATATTTGTGAAGTATCTTGACCAACTCAGCGTATACATGCTTTGCGAGGGATGCCCATACTTTTACTTATTTCCTGACTTCTTCAAAACCTAGGTTGATGACTTCCACTAGCTCTGTGTATGGTTGAACCTCTTTTTCTTCGTGCTCAAGGAGCCTTGCTAATTCAGCCGAAAATTCACAATCTTCCTCACTATCATCTTCAACTTTGTTAGTTGGAAGTCCAAATTACAATGGATTTTTGATGAGTTGTTACCAATGGATTTATTTGCTCTGCATGTTATGAGCTTATTTTAGAATGCTTTTTGAAAAGTGAAAGAGGAAAAAAAATCTTTTGCCATTTTATTTTAGTGAAAAAGTAAAAATAATAGAAACGAAAAGAGTACGATTTTGAATGCAAAATACTCTCTTTTATTGATCACATAATTTTTTTTAAACAAGGAGGCGCTATCATATTGCCTCGGGCAAAGACAAGGGATTAGGAAAACAAAATGCATTATGTTTTTTTCTTCAGAAAAGACCATAGGGACCATGGAGGTCGTCCAGTTGCTAAGCTTGAATCCAGAAGGAAACTTGCATACAAAAGTTGGAGCTTCTTTTCTACTACAACTATCATCACCAATAACTTCCACGGTATGATCATTCTGAAAGCCTGCACTATTTAATATGACAGGATTGAACTTCTTTTGCTTTCTCGAACCTGATTGATGTGTTGAAGAGTGATAACCAATGCCAAATCATTCATGTTTCTCAACCACATTAACAATATGAGCCCAACTAGAGATAGGACCATTCTCAAGCGTTTCCCTGGCACTTCGTACCGATGACAAAACCATTATCGCTGATTGGTCCTGATTGGAGGTAGCAGAACTAATGTATTCAACTTCTAAATAATGGATTAGGACCTCAAATATCCCTTCTTATGTCTTAATATATCTTAAGGACGATAATTAACTGACCAACAAATCTTCCTCACCACACACAATAGCTAAGTTATCCTCGAACATGAATTTAAGCTTCTGATGCAGTGTGGGTGTCACTGCCCCAGCAACATGAATCCATGGCCTACTCAATAAGCAGCTATAGTTTGGATTTATGTCCATTATCTGGAAAGTGATAGTGAACTGGTGCAGCCTAACCCATATGGGTAGATCAACCTCACTAATGACATGTCTCCTAGAGCCATCAAAGGCTCTCACAATTAACACACTAGATCTCATCTTGGGTCCCTCTACTTGCAATTAACTTAGTTTATTTTTTGGAATTACATTAAGTGAAAATCCTTTATCCACTAAGACTCGAGAGAGAAAGGTATTTACACATGTAACGTATATGTGCAAAGCTTTATTGTGGGCATTCCCTTTGGGAGGTAGCTGTCGCATCCGCGAAAAAACAACCGGCGGGCTGAAACAAAAACACAACACAGAGCCGCCACTGCGCGTTATTTATCCCAAGATAGGGAAAGGAAACGCTCAGAGAAACCTGGAAAGGAAATGGTCTTGCGACCAAAGAGAAAGGGTAAGGGAGTCAGTTACGCAAGGGGAAGGTATTAGCACCCCTCACGTCCGTCGTACTCGACGGGATCCACGTTCTAAAATAAAGAAAAGGTTGCTAAACATCACACACACACAGGGAACGCAGGTGGGGTTAAGAGAAGGGAGCTCGATAGGACATCGCATCCTATGCCTACATATCTCGTCTGGAACGAGAATCAGAGCCACTGTAGTTCGGCTTACGCACGCCAAACAACACACGCACCCAAACAGGCAAACGTGGAGCCTGAATGCCAATCATTGGGCTTACATCAGCATCCGAACCAAAACGCACACAAAAGGGCAAACGTGGAGCCCGACCGCCAATCACTGGACTTACGTCGGCATCCGAACCAAACACACAATCAGATAACAAGCAAACACACGCAAAAAAGAAAAAAAGTGCCCGGAGAGGTCTCGCACGACCTCCTGCCTACATACCTCGTCTGGAACGAGGATCAGGGCGATGTAGTTCCCCCTCAAGGGAAAGAAAATCTAGCCAGAAACCGAGGGAAGACACACTACCAGGGAGCTGGACTCGAGCCTAGTGTTGTCATGCATCATTACCCTACGTTGAGGTTTCTACCTACTTGCACAACTGCAAGCTACTCCTATCCAGGAAGAAAGCAAGCATACAAGCATACAGATCAAAACAAGCATTTCAAACAAATATTCACATAGCACACACTATAACCAATCAAGTGAGGCTCAAACAATGGGTTTGACTGCCGAAGCAAGTCATCTGTACATGGGTATTGCTCGCTCTTAACCTTGCCATTACGAGGCTAAGGTGAAGCAGATGAAAAGGTGAAGTGAGGATGAGACCTCACAGCTCTTATCCCTGACCAGGGAGAGCTTTTAGACAAAGGAGCGTGGGTCCAGAATGGAGGGACCCTTCTACGCTCAAAGACTCTGACTCGATTGTGCAACAGCACGAGATCTTGGGTTTGTGTCCCAATGCATCAACACACAGACGTGTGAGCAGAGGGACGACTCACAGAATAGTGGGGGATAGATTGCATATCCCTTGGCTTCCACCAATTGCCTCATAGAGGACTTCACCTGCTTAGGCACAATATTAAACAATCACAAACATCGCCTCTTAAGGAGGACTTCAGACAGTTTGCCCGGCCAAATAACAGGCCGGGTCTCCAGACTACATGAAGAATAGAAGTCCTACCTCAAGTGGTTTAAAAACCAAGCAGCAGCAAGCAAGTTCTTAAAGAACTGTAAGCAACTAAATGTACCTGAAATCAATCAAGTATCATCAGTACTCAGACAGACAAACAGTAAACAGCAAATGTTAATCAGTCAGACTATACAAACAACACAAGCACATAAATGCAAGCTACAAGCTCAAGCTCAAGCTTCACAACCTACAAAACAAAGTTATGTTAGTTCTCCACATCAAACAAATTCAATTTTATTGACTTGAATCATTCTCCTTAAGCTTTGATATGTCAAATACACTTGTTTCAACATGAATGAAGTGTATCCAACTCTCTCCCACCTCCAAATCCATAAAATCAAGGATAATTGACCACAGTCGACTTTTCCAACTGATAGATGAATTTGGCAATGCATAGATCAAACTGAGCTCCAATCTTGTGATGAAATGGCTCAAGGATGAAACCCTAGCCTCAATATGCTCTATATAATCATAAAATGATCCCCATATCAATCATAAACCCCATCTCCTTGCTATGCCCTGATTGGCCCAATGCAACTGATTAGGGTTGACCTGTGGTCAAAACCCTAATCTCAAGGTGTCTGCTCCAACACTTGAACTTCTTGGATGATATCAAGACCATGATGATGATGATGAATCATTTCAATCAAGATGAAGACCAATCTCCTTGAGAATCACAAAACCCTAATTTATAGCCCAATCCTCAGATGGCTAATGATCAGTCAATGAAACCCTAGGCTTGCATCTCCACCTCTTATCTTCTGACCAAGACTTGGGAGAATGGCTTGCACAATGTAACCACATGATATGCAATATGCAATGCCTAATGACCTAAAAATGATATGCAATAATGCAAAGCTAGTCCCAAGAGAGGAGGGCAAATTTTGAGGTGTTACAGCTGCCCCTATTCAATCCACTGTGAACCTGTCGATATGAACAGCCTCGGCTTTCAGATGATCAGGATGAAGAGTGATTGAATACCAAGAACAGACGAACAATTTGCACTCTGATGGGATATAATTAACAACGCCTGTCAGAATCGGCGAAGAAACACAATCTCGAAAAAGAAATCCCGTCTGGAACGGAGAAAGTCGGCCTAATCACCGAAACAGCAACGTCGACCTGGATACCAAAATAAATGGTAACGCAGGGATAACCATGGCCTGAACACCACATCCGCCCGGGATTATTATTTCTTTTTCTGCTTTTCTTGAACCCCGAAATTAGAAACTGCTTCGGTTTGGATACCACTTCGGTCTGGATACCGGGAAACTGGCCGGATTGCCGCAAGCTGCATCGATCTAATCATCGTGAGCTTCTTCGATCTGGAAATCGGAACTGGCCGGAGTGCCACAAGTTCTTCGTCCTGACTGTTGAGAACCTCTTCGATCTGGAAATCGGAAACTGGCCGGAGTGCCACAAGTTCTTCGTCCTGATTGTGGAGAACCTCTTCGATCTGGAAATCGGAAACTGGCCGGAGTGCCACAAGTTCTTCGTCCTGATTGTTGAGAACTTCTTCGATCTGGAAATCGGAAACTGGCCGGAGTGCCACAAGTTCTTCGTCCTGATGGTTGAGAACTTCTTCGATCTGAAAATCGGAAACTGGCCGGAGTGCCACAAGTTCTTCGTCCTGATTATGGAGAACCTCTTCGATCTGGAAATCGGAAACTGGCCGGAGTGCCACAAGTTCTTCGTCCTGATGGTTGAGAACCTCTTCGATCTGGAAATCGGAAACTGGCCGGAGTGCCACAAGTTCTTCGTCCTGATGGTTGAGAACCTCTTCGATCTGGAAATCGGAAATTGGCCAGAGTGCCACAAGTTCTTCGTCCTGATTGTGGAGAACCTCTTCGATCTGGAAATCGGAAACTGGCCGGAGTGCCACAACGACCCATGCTGAGGATGACAAGCCCTGAGCCGACTGCTCTCTATTCAACCCTGGCAGACAAACACTTCGCGTTTAGCTGGGGATTATCTTCTTTCTTGTTTTTCTTGAACCCCGAAACTTTCTTGATTAACATTCCCATTTCTGCTCGACAGAAACTTACCCTCCAGTATCGTACTACTGGGGAATATCCTTGATTAAAACCATGATGCTAGACTCCTCGGAGTAACACCTTCACTGTCTGATAAAACCACCTCCCAAACGGTAACCACGGCTTGAATCGCGCTGATCGCGTAACATTTCTATCTTCATTCCCATCTCTGCCCGACGGAAAAGCTTCCTCCAGTATCGCACTACTGGGGTATATCCTTGATTAAATCATGAGGCTAAACTCTTCGGAGTAACATCTTCACCTCTGGGCAAACCACCTCTCAAACAATAACCACGGTCTGAGACTAGCTTATGCTTGCAATGATGAATGATTGATTTTTCTGCGTAATGATCCATAATTATGGAAATGCTACGCGATTTATTATTTTTCTATGCAACATGTTATGCTATTTTTTCATGATGAATGCATAAAAATATACCCCCTCAAGGGACTCTCCTGAGGAGCACGAGACACTCTGCTGAGGAACCCGTCAATACTCCAATCTCCACCCCGCTGGGGAATAGCACTGCTGTTGGGAAATGGTAACCCTTGCTGGGGAAGAACCTCATTTGCATCCAATCCGCTCGAGAAACTGCTGGGGATAAGCACCACCAACACTCTGTGGGGATACAACAGTTTTTGACTTGCTGAGGATATCAATCCCAACTCCGCTTCGGGGAACCCTCCCAGATACCTGACGACTTCACTGGGGAAATGCTCACAGACACTCTGCTGGGGAAACAGCAACTTCCAGTTCTGACGACTGGGGGAAGCACCGATCTGAAACCTGCTGGTGATAACCATCCTGACCCTGCTAGGGAAAACGAATGCTACTCCGCTGGGGACAACCCATGCAATCCACACGTAGGATACACTCAGCTGGGGATGTAGATATCAGTCCGCTATGGAAACTTGTCCAATCCACTGGTAGGATGAACACTGCTGGAGATATATTTCATTGAAACCTGCTCCACTCGGGGATAGCAACCTTCAGGCCTGGCTGCTGAGGAAACACCGTTTTCAACCTGCCGGGGGTAACCATCCTGACTCGGCTAGGGGAACCATAGACCTCGGATCTGCAGGGGATTTGGTCCTCTAATTCTGCTTGGGGACCTAGCTGGGAAATGAGAAAAGTTGGTACAGAACACCCGTCGACTCATCGAACCATGGTATCCACCTCTCCATCTCGTATCGGTTTTCCACTTTTGAGAACTCCCAGACTCGTCTGGACCTTTTCTGCTCCATCATCTTGTATTCCCAATCGCTCCGCGCTCGACGGAGATCGAACTCCTGGGATTTATACAGACTTTTCAATCTTCCGACTTTGAAGAGTCTTCTTGATTAATTCCAAAGATCGTCGGACGTCTCTCATCGTCTATTCACCGTTCTCCATCTTGCTTGTCCCTGATCAGACCCTGCGGGGAATTTCTACAGACTTTCTAATCTTCCGACTTTGAAGAGTCTTCTTGATTATCATCAAGGATCGTCGTACGCCTCAACGTCACTTCGTTATTCCTTCTGTTCATTCGTCCCTGATTGGACTCTCATGGGGATTTGTTTTCCATCAACAGCTTCCACATCACAACCTTGCAAGTGAGTGAAGAATATCTAACAGTTCCTGCAAAACAAATCGTTAGATAAAACCGTGCCCCAGGCGTGTCAAGATTTCAACACTTGGGTCACTCAACCTTCCAAATAAGATTTCAAGCTTTCAATCTTATAAACATGCATTGGAAGGGACCTGTATGTCTTAAAATGCAAAGATTCTTTATCAAAATAATTGGATGTTTTTGCAATCAAAGCGGTAATGAAAAACAAAAAACAAAATTATTTGACTGAATATGCATTTTATTGATTGGAAAGTGTATAGCTCAAATGAGCAATACAAAGGAAGCAATTCCTGAAAAGAGGTAACTGCACAAAAGGAAAAATCTATCCTAATGGCAATGTGAAACTCGTGATCTCATCGAGTTCCAACTCGGTTACACCCTATATGTCCTCAGACTCTCCGTGCTTTCTGCCTTCTGAACAAGACGTTTCTGATTGATCCCCACCGGGTATTATCCATGATGCTTTAACCAAAGCGCAAACGATCATGCTAGACGCAGTTGTTCGTTTCAATCCCTCTTTTGCCTGGACCGCCCTTTTGGGTTTTCAGTCCACCGGGATACCCTTTTTTGCCCAAGTCGCCTTTTCAGGTTTTCGACTTGCCGGGTGTACAGTTTTTCATTCTATCCCTAATTTTTGCCCGAACCCTTCTTTCTGTTTTTTGGTTCGCCGGGATGCCCATTTTTGCCTGGACTATTTTGTTCTTTTCGTCCAGCGGGTCAATTATACGAAGTATTTTTTAACTGCGTCCGCATTCACAGGGGATGGAAAATCCTCGCCATCCATGGTCGTTAACAACAAGGCTCCACCAGAGAAAACCTTCTTGACCACGAATGGGCCTTCATAATTCGGTGTCCATTTGCCCCTTCGATCGTTTTGAGGAGGAAGGATCCTTTTCAGCACCATATCACCTACGTGATACACCCGAGGTCGTATCTTTCTGTCAAAAGCACGCTTCATCCTTTGTTGGTACAACTGCCCATGACAGATGGCTGCCAGCCTCTTTTCCTCAATTAGGCTCAGCTCTTCGTACCGGGTCCTTTCCCATTCCGCCTCTTGCAATTTCGCGTCCATCAGGACTCTCAAAGAGGGAATTTGGACCTCAACTGGTAATAGAGCCTCCATCCCATACACCAATGAGAAAGGTGTTGCCCCAGTAGATGTGCGCACCGACGTTCGGCACCCATGCAATGCAAACGGCAACATCTCATGCCAGTCTCTGTAGGTTATCACCATTTTCTGCACAATCACACCGTCGGTGCATGCAAACGTTATCCGGGCAACAAAAGCTCATTCACCTTAACCTCCCCATCAGACATCAGAATCCGTTCGGATTCAGGGTCAGGCCCCTCCTCCGGGATCGGTTACTCTCAATCTTTCGATTAGAGCACCTCGAGATGTCCTCATCAGGGAATTCAAACCTCATCAGTCGATAATCCTCAATGGGTTGCGGAGAGATGTAATCAGGCAATACACCCCTTGATTGCTTTCTGAGAGCATACTGATCAGTCAATATTCTTTTGCACTCTCACAACCCGTCCGGTCAACGCTGGCTTCTCAAACCCATACTTGATCGGATCCACCTTGGAAATCCACAAAGTGGTATGAACCAGCATATACTGTCTCAGTCGGCGAGAAGCCTATGCCAAAGTACACCAAGTTTTCCCGAACAGTGAATGTATTGTTTCACAGTCGGTAAACTTTTTGCTAAGGTAAATTGCATGCTCTTTTCGACAAGACTCGTCATGCTGACCCAATACACCTCATAGACCCCTCGAAGGCCGTCAAGTACCAGATTAACAGTTTCTCTCCACAGGAGACATCAGAATCAGAGGCTCCTGCAACTTATTCTTTTATTTTTCAATGCCCCTTGGCAATCATTATTTCACCTGACCGTTTGATCTTTTTTTTTCCAACAGCTTGAATTATGGGTTCGCACGTGGCTGTTAGATGAGATATGAACCATGACATGTAGTTCAATCTACCTAAGAGACCACGAACCTCTTTCTCCATTCTCGGTTCAGGCTATTTTTTTTTATTTTTATTTTTATTTTTTTTTTGCAGGATCAACCCCAATTCCTCTTTTCCAATGAACCCCAGCAGCTTACCGGCCCGCACTCTGATAGTGCACTTAATGAATTCAACCTCAGTTTGAATTATCTCAACTGGTTCACTCAGCTTGGCCAGATCAGCCAGATGCCCCTCTTCTGCTTGGGACTTTGCTGTCATGTCATCAACATGGCATTCAATTTCATGATGAATCATATCATGAAACAAAGTCACCATGGCCCTCTGATACATAGCACCGGCGTTCTGCTTCCCTAGAGGACAGTCTCCTCTCTATGGCAGCTTGTGCACAACGACATCGGTATCCGATCCTGGCATATCCTGACATGACCAGGCGAAGGTATCGACATGCTCTTTCCACAGGGCTACCATTCTGCTCTTGACTTGCCTCTGAAGCAGCCCAGATTTTGGCTTCCTTTCTGACCTCGGCGGTGCTTGGAATAACAATCTCAATCCGCTCCTCATGCGGCTGAATCACCTTCTCCTCTTGTTTAACATCCTGGCTAATTCCAGCAAATCACAATCTTCTTCGCCTTTTTCTTCGGCATGACAGTTTGGATTGTCGAAGTCATATGAGGTGTAACCAAATTGTTATCAATGAGATCCGGAGAATTATTTTTGAATTCGGAACGAGATAGATCAAAAAGGAAAAATGAAAACAAACATTGCCATTTTTATTTGTTTTTAAAACTGCAAAAATAAATGAAAAACAGGGAACACCGCTTTTTGACTGAAAAACATCCATTTATTAATGATGCAGAAAATGCAAATTATGAACATGAGGTGGCCCTTACAATGAACCATTACGTGTCGGGCAACACGCAAGGCTTTCATGCAGATAAAAACTGAAAACAGAAATTATTACTCCTCGGGATGAGTGACAGTGATGATCTTTTTTAGGCCTTCCAGTTCTGGATTCCCATCCCTGGTGCGCACGGCTTTATCCAACCATCAAACTCGCAGTCACTGACAGTCCTTTCACCCATTGCACAGGCGTGATCCGAATCTTCAGCAATTGCACTCACCACCGCCTGACCATGTGCCGGCATGGGATTGGCATTAACATTCGGAGATGGTGCGAAATTAATAGCCTTGGAATCCACCAGGTCTTGGACTACGTGCTTAAAAGCTTTGCAGTCCTCTACACTGTGCCCGGGAGCACCCGAATGGAATTCACATTTGACATTTTCATCAAAATTGGCTGGCCTTTGATCAGGTCCCATAGGTGCCAAAGTCCTAAACTGTACCAGCCCTAGATCCTTCAACTTTTTCAATAGGAAAGAGTATGTCCCAGGCGGCCTGTCGAAATGCCGATCACTCATCCTCCTCCGGACTTGATATCCTACCCTCTGAGACCTCTGCTGGAATGGCTAACGCTGCTGTTGCTGTTGTGCAGGCTGATTGTCAGCAGGAATAGTTACCGCAGCGGTGTGCTGGAAGTAACAATCCCTACTGGGTCCTCTCTGAGCGTAGACCGCACTGGTACTACCCTCATTCTTGCGCTGACCGTTCCCGAATGGCTTCTTCGACCCTGATGACGAAGCATTACCACCCTGTATTTCCCCATTTTCAGCCAACTTTCGATTCTCTCCCCTGCCACCACAATGTCAGCAAAGTTGATAACCGGGCATCCAACCATTCTTTCAGCAAAAACCCCTTGCATGGTACCCATGAATAGATCCGACATCTCTCTATCAACCAATGGAGGTTGAACTCTGGCAGCCAACTCCCTCCACCTTTGTGCATATTCTTTAAACCCCTCACTTGACTTCTGAGACATACCCTACAGCTGGGTACGACTCGGAGCCATATCAGCGTTGAACTGATACTGTTTAAAGAACGCATCTCCCAGATCCTGCCAACTCTTGACATCAGCAGACTTTAGCTTGGTGTACCATTCCAGAGATCCTCCGGACAAACTGTCCTGGAAGAAGTACATCCAGAGCTTCTGATCCGTCGTGTACGCGGAAATCTTGCGAACGAAAGCTTGGAGATGGGTTTCCGGGCAGGAACTCCCATTATATTTGTCAAACGCGGGCGCTTTGAACTTTTGTGGGATCACAATCCCCTCGACCAGCCCCATGTTGGACATGTTGACAAATCCCGGAGTAGCATGGCTTTCCAGAGCCCTTACCTTCTCTGCCAGCAACTGAATTTCTTTGCTTTGAGGCTGAACACCATATTGACTGAATGGCTCGTTCAGCATAGAGAACTGATCAGCCTCTCTGTCTTCCTCTCGGTCCTCATCAAACCCGTAGAATGGAGGCAACAGACCGTCCTTCATATTCTGCCCCAGACCGGGCCCAGGCTGACCACCAGCACCAAAACTAGCAGCATTGTTCACAACACCAACAGTTGTCCTCTTGCCGCCATCTCGAGACCCCAGCCCCTGGTTGGAGACTCCCTCCAGGTTAACCCCGCTGTTTGCTGCAGAAGCCCGCTCGAGCTTTTCAACTTTGTCAGCCAAAGCTTTCTGACCAACTGCAAAACCCTGCATGATGTTGATCAGCTCAGTCATCTTGTCCTTCAGCTCGAGGATATCTGTGTTTGGGAGATCCATTAGTCTGGGAGTATTGCGTCTGGTGAAGTATCTGTGAGGACGGGTTGAGTACAAAGGTACAGTTCTACGAGCACGAGCAATGATTCCTGCAAAACAGCAAACAGGTTAATATGCATGAATGCAACGTCTATCCATATGAGGAAGATTTTGTCCTTTGATTCTGGTTTCATCGAGACAGATAATATTTCACCAATAACATTCTAAAATTCATAATGTCTCTCAACCAGAATCTCAATCCATAATACTCCCCATATGGCTAGACATAGGTTCGATGCAGATGAATGCAAAATGAGAATGATGCAGATGTATGCAATGCACTGGGCCATCCTCCAAGTCATCTGATCATCTGTTGCTATGAATCACAACCCTGATTTCCGAACCGATCACAACCATCTGAGGGAGAATGTAACCACCAATCCATCTCAAGGGTTCCAAAATAAACGGAAGACAGATACATCATCATCATCATCTGACAATCTCTGAACAGATACCCATAATCATCTGAATCGGCCCAGGGAATCCTGAAATAAACGGATCCCCACTGATAAATACCACGGACAGCACTCCGGCGTCACGACAATAAATGGCCATAAATCCGACTTATAAATAGGACTCTGATCCACGGAACAAAAAGTCACCATCAAAGTCACCATCTGAACATGCATCTGAAAGAATCACCCTCCCCTCACAGGTGACTTCTAAACAGGTCATCCTAAGGCGGATAATAGCCTCGACAATCGGGCAGAGATACTCAATGGGTTTGCCCTTTCGGGTGTGCCATTGTAGCTCTCCTGAGATCGTCTAAACCAAAGATCCGGGAAATGATCGGTCACCAGAGTCAACAGTTCAGATGACGTAACTCAAGCAAAGTGGAATATCCACAGAGGCAAGCACTATCAAATGAACCTCGTCCGGCTTGTGGTACATCACGCCGCCAGGTACATATTGACCTAACATGAAGGAGGCGACATGAGACCACACTAATCCTAGGTGTACACTCGGGCCTGGGTTTCAGCCCCACTCAGAACACCCACCCCAAAACAGAGGAACCACCTGCACAGAGGACGGCAATAATGATAGTATGATGCATGCAAATATTTATGCAAATATATACACAGGTTAGAATAATAAATGCAATAAATAAAGCAAGACAAGCAACCTAAACTATCCTAGAACGCTAGGAAGGACTCGCTTAGGGAAGATGGACCAGCACAGGTCTACATCCGAGATGGTCCCCAGCAGAGTCGCCAGCTGTCGCATCCGCGAAAAAACAACCGGCGGGCTGAAACAAAAACACAACACAGAGCCGCCACTGCGCGTTATTTATCCCAAGATAGGGAAAGGAAACGCTCAAAGAAACCTGGAAAGGAAATGGTCTTGCGACCAAAGAGAAAGGGTAAGGGAGTCGGTTACGCAAGGGGAAGGTATTAGCACCCCTCATGTCCGTCGTACTCGACGGGATCCACGTTCTAAAATAAAGAAAAGGTTGCTAAACATCACACACACACACGGAACGCAGGTGGGGTTAAGAGAAGGGAGCTCGATAGGACATCGCATCCTATGCCTACATATCTCGTCTGGAACGAGAATCAGAGCCGCTGTAGTTCGGCTTACGCACGCCAAACAACACACGCACCCAAACAGGCAAACGTGGAGCCTGAATGCCAATCATTGGGCTTACATCAGCATCCGAACCAAAACGCACACAAAAGGGCAAACGTGGAGCCCGACCGCCAATCACTGGACTTACGTCGGCATCCGAACCAAACACACAATCAGATAACAAGCAAACACACGCAAAAAAGAAAAAAAGTGCCCGGAGAGGTCTCGCACGACCTCCTGCCTACATACCTCGTCTGGAACGAGGATCAGGGCGATGTAGTTCCCCCTCAAGGGAAAGAAAATCTAGCCAGAAACCGAGGGAAGACACACTACCAGGGAGCTGGACTCGAGCCTAGTGTTGTCATGCATCATTACCCTACGTTGAGGTTTCTACCTACTTGCACAACTGCAAGCTACTCCTATCCAGGAAGAAAGCAAGCATACAAGCATACAGATCAAAACAAGCATTTCAAACAAATATTCACATAGCACACACTATAACCAATCAAGTGAGGCTCAAACAATGGGTTTGACTGCCGAAGCAAGTCATCTGTACATGGGTATTGCTCGCTCTTAACCTTGCCATTACGAGGCTAAGGTGAAGCAGATGAAAAGGTGAAGTGAGGATGAGACCTCACAGCTCTTATCCCTGACCAGGGAGAGCTTTTAGACAAAGGAGCGTGGGTCCAGAATGGAGGGACCCTTCTACGCTCAAAGACTCTGACTCGATTGTGCAACAGCACGAGATCTTGGGTTTGTGTCCCAATGCATCAACACACAGACGTGTGAGCAGAGGGACGACTCACAGAATAGTGGGGGATAGATTGCATATCCCTTGGCTTCCACCAATTGCCTCATAGAGGACTTCACCTGCTTAGGCACAATATTAAACAATCACAAACATCGCCTCTTAAGGAGGACTTCAGACAGTTTGCCCGGCCAAATAACAGGCCGGGTCTCCAGACTACATGAAGAATAGAAGTCCTACCTCAAGTGGTTTAAAAACCAAGCAGCAGCAAGCAAGTTCTTAAAGAACTGTAAGCAACTAAATGTACCTGAAATCAATCAAGTATCATCAGTACTCAGACAGACAAACAGTAAACAGCAAATGTTAATCAGTCAGACTATACAAACAACACAAGCACATAAATGCAAGCTACAAGCTCAAGCTCAAGCTTCACAACCTACAAAACAAAGTTATGTTAGTTCTCCACATCAAACAAATTCAATTTTATTGACTTGAATCATTCTCCTTAAGCTTTGATATGTCAAATACACTTGTTTCAACATGAATGAAGTGTATCCAACTCTCTCCCACCTCCAAATCCATAAAATCAAGCATAATTGACCACAGTCGACTTTTCCAACTGATAGATGAATTTGGCAATGCATAGATCAAACTGAGCTCCAATCTTGTGATGAAATGGCTCAAGGATGAAACCCTAGCCTCAATATGCTCTATATAATCATAAAATGATCCCCATATCAATCATAAACCCCATCTCCTTGCTATGCCCTGATTGGCCCAATGCAACTGATTAGGGTTGACCTGTGGTCAAAACCCTAATCTCAAGGTGTCTGCTCCAACACTTGAACTTCTTGGATGATATCAAGACCATGATGATGATGATGAATCATTTCAATCAAGATGAAGACCAATCTCCTTGAGAATCACAAAACCCTAATTTATAGCCCAATCCTCAGATGGCTAATGATCAGTCAATGAAACCCTAGGCTTGCATCTCCACCTCTTATCTTCTGACCAAGACTTGGGAGAATGGCTTGCACAATGTAACCACATGATATGCAATATGCAATGCCTAATGACCTAAAAATGATATGCAATAATGCAAAGCTAGTCCCAAGAGAGGAGGGCAAATTTTGAGGTGTTACAGTAGCTCAGCCTCATTGAATCCCAAATATATGCTAGCAGTTATGTTGGCAACCACATCATCAAATTGATCAACTATGATGTATTTTATCACATGGGAAGTGTTCAGAACCTTTAATAGCGCTTTCCGATGAGCCTCAGAACTCAACAGCAAAGACAAATTTTAGACGGGATCTGACCTAACTGGTCACTAATTTTGAAGTCACTTTTCTTTATTAACTTGAGGAATTATTGACCTTCCTCCGTAGTTATACGCTTCTCGTGACCTTCAAATTATTCTCCCCACACCCCTTGATTTCTCAGCACACCCCTATGGGGCCCCCCTCCTTTGAGCCTAGAGTATTTTTCTAGCTACACCCTAAATTTTCAGCCTATTTTTGTCTTTTGTATATTTTTATTTATTTATTATTTTCTTATTATTTATTTCTTTATTTATTTATTTTCTTTATTTTATTTCCTATAGTTTTTTCAATTTTTTTACCTCTTGTATTGATAGTGTGCCCTTCCGTTTTATTATTTCTTTGACCTTTTTTTTTGCTTTATTTTTTTTAGTTTATTTTATTGTATTTTTAGTTGATGCAAAATTGTTAATCCAAAAAGACAAAATGACCATTAAAATTAACATTTCAAAAATACTAAGATAAAAGGTGTTTGATCAACATCAAGTACATTTTTCAAAATCATACTAAGCTTTTTTCTTTAATAAGCACCTCATATCATTTCAAACTATTTCACAAATTATTTTCACTAATGCGATAAAACACTCTATCAACGTCGAGTTTCTCTTCCGCTTTCTCAACTCGTTAAACTTTTTTCCTAACAAATACGAAAGAAATGGGTCCTTGGAGTTTCATATTCCTTGAATACTTGAATTATTTCTCTCAAGGCACACATCTTAGGTTAGCTTTTCATTCACTCTTTTTGTTTCTAAGATATCTAAATAACTTGGATGAAAAGAGGGGCCATTGGAGTCTAGCATTCTGGTGGAACCTTTGAACAATCTTTTGAATATTCATTATCCATCAAACGATTTTTTAAATACATTGAATGAAAAAGGTATTGTTGGAGTCTAGCATTTCAACAATATCCTAAGTAATTGGTTATGAGGCTCACGTCTTGTTCTTATCGAATATTCATCATTCACCTTTAAAAAACACATCAAACTTACTTTTTCGCCCCCATGCGATTGAAAACATTTCACAAGAGAATATTTGTCTAATCCCTTCTAACGCGTACATACAAGTGCTTAAGCCTCCGCCACGAGATGTTTTACCGTTAGAATTCGATCTAGATACGTGTTCAATCCAACACACTTTAATCAATCAAAACTCTTTTTCAAAAGAACATTGTTTAGCTCGTTCTAATGTGAATACAAACAAACAATTTAAGTCTCCAATTGCAAGCACAAGTAATGTTTAATCATTAGAACACAATCTCAACAGTCGTTCATTAAAACAAACCAACAAACTGTAACCTTCACCCCGAACTATGAAGCTTTGATTTCATCATTGTACCCGAGGATACGTAGGAGTGAGACCCACAATCTCATCAAGCACCCTAATAAAAATAGTTTTGCACCCCTTTTTCTTTTCCCTTTGTACTTTTTATCATTCAAAGAAAACAATTAACATAAGTCAACATTGAATCCCAAATTTAACTAAAAGGTTCCCATTGAGTACAACGGACGTGAGGGGTGTTAATACCTTCCCCTTGCATAATCGAATCCCGAACCCGAATTTGGTTGTGAAGTCCATTTTGTTTTTTAAAGTTTTTATCAATATTTTCCCTTTCCTTCATTGGAATAAATAAAATTTGGTGGCGACTTTGTTCAAACTATTTTTTCTGCGACTTCGTGAAGGATCGTATCTTTTGAAATGCGACAATAGCCATTGAAGAAGATCAAGACTTAAGCACCTTAAAGGTGGATTAAATCATTGGATATCTAAAAACCTTTGAAGTTTCTCTAAATTGAATATCAGAAAAGAAAAACAAAGGTGTGACCTATCCAACATTCAAGAGAATGAAGATCAAAGTGAGGAGGATACTGAAGAAAGCTTTTCTGATGCTATAACATTATTGGAAGAAAGTCCAATAAAGCTTTAATAAGGATGGATAGAAGATGAAGGACAAATGTGCCAAACAAGATGTCTGACAACAGTCCTCAAAGCAAGAGCAAAAACGAGGACAAACCTAAAGGAGTCAAATGATTTAAATGTGAAGGTTTTGGTCATATCAAAACTGAATGCCGTAACTTTCTAAGAAAACATAAAAAATGTATTCTCAGTTGCTTGGTCCAATTCTGATTATGAAAGTGAATAAGAAATTACTAGTCAAGTTATGGAATTCACTAGAAAATATAACACTTGTAGTGAGTCCAACAATGAAGATATCTCAGAGGAAGAACTGGATGAAACCTACAGACTTCTACTTGCTCAATGGAAGAAATATTTCTTAAGAGAAGAGAAACAAAAGAAGACCGTAAATGTTCTACTTCTGGAGAACGAGAAGCTTGGCACAACCATTGTTGTTATCAAAGAAGAGATCACTCTGTTAAAGTTAAAACTCAACAATATGAATGAAACTGACCATATGTTGAACAAAGGTTCAAATATGTTAGCAGATATGTCAAAAGGCAAGTCAGTTGTAAACAAGAAGGTACAAATCCTCTTTAAGAAGTTTGTTTTCCTTGAAAATAAGATTGAGTTCCTGATGAAGGATCGCATGTCCCAGCATCATGTTCAACGTGTATTTCCTCACAACAAAGGCAATAAGAACCCACCTAGGACGTCTTGCCACTGTGGAAGATATGATCATATTAGACCCTTTTATTATAAACTGTATAGATATCCTAAGTCATACAGTCAACCTAGGCCAAACAAAATGAAAAGGAAGAAAACAGAAGCAAAGAAAGTGGGGAAACCCAAGGAAATTGTCAGATGTCTATTAGCACAGGTTTTTTTCCTATAGTCTCTTAAAAATAGGATTGTTATTTTGATAATGGATTCTCTCATCACATGACTGGTGAAATGGGCTATAATGAGGTGTTAAAAACACACTCTAGCAGTGTGTGACTCTTGGTGATGGAGCTATAAAAAAATCAAAAGCATAGGAAAACTTTTTTGTTTTGTTCTCCTTAGACTTGATAATGTAATGCGGGTAGAAGGATTAAATGAAAAATTTATCAACATCAGTCAACTATGTAATCAAGGTCTAAATGTGAGCTTTAACAAGGTAGAATGTATTATCTCTGGAAAATATCAAGAAGAGTTAATGAAGAGCTCAAGAACCCTAGGAAACTGCTACATGTGGGTACCTCAACTACCACCAAGTGTGATATCTAAGGTTGATAAGAAGAAGATCATACATGAAGAAGCCATCAGGGATACATCTAAACTAAAGATTAAAGAATGCAAAATCTGTGAAGAAAGGTACAAGATGTTCTATAAGATGCTCTAACATCTTGCAATTTTAGGGTCAGTTCAAGTGGAAAGCTCATGTGTACCAAGTACTACTCCATGTATAAAGAATGAACGAGAGAAATGGGTTCATGACTCTGTTTATGGTAGAAGGCAGACAAGATGTTGGAACATCAAGTTCAAAATCTGAAAAGTCTCAATCTTGGACAATAATAAAAGTTACTAAGAGACATTTTTCCTAAGGCCTCTGTTGTTGATGAGGTTTTAAGGGTATTGGCTTATGTTAGTAAGTGCATGCGCAAAGTATTTTGGTATTTAACTCAAGAGGAGCATGCAAATTTTCTCTCTCCTGAGGTCATTACAACACATATAATTAGAGAAAAAATTTCAAGTTCATTTTCAGTTCTCACGCATAAACTATGTCTCTCTTTTTGTTGTTCAAACTCATTGATCATCCCCATCATACCCAAGTCACTTGAGCTAAACTGAAGATGAGTAAAAGAACAAATGAACCAAATGTATCTATACCCAAATAAATCTCAAATATTCATGGTGTCAATATGTCAGACGTAAAAATGGGGGAGAAATATTATCCAAAGAAAACTAGAGTTTCTAATTCTAGTAGCAAACAGTCTGATGAGAATGCTACATATAATGTTGTTCCCTCTGGATGATTGTTCTTGTTGAAATTCATGAAGAAAATAAGAAAAGTGTTATGTACAAAAGGAAGAAGAAATCTCAAGTAAGTTCATATGCTCAAGAAATTCCTAAACTCACTCTCTATTAAAACGTTATGGCTGTTATGAAAAAGAAGGTTGAATCCCACTCTGTTAAGAATATTATTGGGAATGTTAAAACATCTAGGGAACCTTTGGTAAAACATCATGCTAAAATAAATGTTAAAGCATCTGCTCCAACTTCTGGTAAAGCTTAGGCAGAAACCACTGAACCAACAATGAGCATTCATGTGAATGATTTATCGGTAGAGAGTAATGAAATGATGAGTAAGATTCCTCGAAACCAAGAGGCAAACATGTGTAGTAAAAGGAATGAAGAAAACAATGAGGATGATGACAATCCAGTTTCCAACCTTTTTTAACAAGATTTTTGAAGAAAAGGTTGCTCCATAACCAACTCTTGTTGTGTTGGAGAGCCTAGTTAAGTCTCTTACTTATAAAGCTAAAGGAAAAGAGCAGAAGGTTGATACTCCAAAGCGTACTATGAATATTGTGATGCAAAAAAACTCAAAGAACAAGTTCTCTGAACAGGAAGAAAAATAGTTCATCTAAAACTGCATTAGTAAAGAAGGATACTTATCAGAAGTCACTTGTGAGTAAGAGGAGAAGAGTTGAAAAGTTTAAATAATGGGTTGAGCAGAAAACCATTTAAAAGAAGACTTAAAAGAGGATAATTGTGTCATCTAATGACTCATAGACATATCTTGAAGATGATGTTCTAAACATCATAACCAACTTTAGAAGGAAGATTGGTGGAAAGAAAGTGTCTTTAAATGTTCCTGATGATCCTATGGATAATGTCTCATTCTATTATGTAGAAAATGTTCAGAAGTAGAAGTTTGTATGTCAAAGAAGAATTGATGATGAGAGGGAGCTTGGTTTTGAAGCTCTAAAGTGAAATGAAATAGTGGATTTGCTGGATTGTTGAAGACCATCTCTGAGCCTGGCTCTTGTTATGAAAATTTGGTCAAATAATTCATTATGAATCTCTCTGCTGATGTGGAAAATGAAGAAAGTCAAGAGTGTTGCGGTTGGAAAAATGACAGAGTCGCCACCATCCTTTATTCGTTCCTAAGGAATAGGGAAATAATGATAAAACCTAATGACTAAGGGTGGGAGACTAGGTTCGGGAGTCAGTTAAGTAAAGGGAAGGTGTTAGGCACCCCTTACCTCCATTGTACTCAATGGGATCCTTCTTTAGTTTTAGGGTTAGTGTGTTTCTAAGGAACATTTACTTTAATATTTATTAATTGTTTAAGTATTTATTTATTTATAAAATTGTTTTATTATTTTAAAAGAAAATTGATTAATTGAGAAAGGAAAACTTAAAAATATTTTTGATTATTGTACTCGCTAGAGTTTACGACTCTATGCCTACGTACCTCCAAGTTCATTGAAGGATTAGAGTCCCATAGTTCTGGTAGAAAAAAGTTGTTTGTTGATTGTTTTTATCCCTTGAAGATTCTCACGCATCGGGGGCGGAGAAGTGATTGATTTTAAGAAAATGCCTCAATACGCTAGGGTAGAGGACTTATAATTTGAAGTGTGTTGAATTTGATTTTATCCCTTGATTGTTTGTAAAGATGATATTTAATTTATTTTAAAAAATAAATTAGTGATTATACTAGAATATTAGACATAATCCTTTATCCTGATTTTATCCCTCATTTAACCCTTGAAAACCTTAGAGTTTTATCCCATATTTTATCCCATATCCTTGTCCCATTTATTTGAAAATATAATTTAATTTAATTAAGAAAGTTAAATAAAATATAATAAGATATATCCCTTATCCCAATTTTATCCCTAATTTACATCCCTTAAAATTCTAGAATTTATCCTTAAATTTTATCCCATAATTATCCCTGAATTATCCCATGGTTGTTTCATGAATTAACCTTAATTTCTTAATTAATTATCCTTTAATTAATTATATATTATTTATTATTTAAATGATTAAATAACAGATAAATACTAAATTATTAATTAAAACCCTAATTATTAATTTGATTGACTTAATTTAATTTGAAATAGAATATAATTTTTAAGTTGAAATAGTTAAATGGTTTAATTTTATTAGAAACCGTTTATGCCTTTTTCTTTGTGAAAGATTTTTTTGTATGTATAATGATAATAAAACTATTACTAAAACAAAATAAACCAATTGAGAACTAAGTGAAAATTTTAAACAAAATTAAATTAATAGATCAAGACACCAAGAAGAGACATAATGAATCCGCAACACCCAAAAAGTAAATCGAATAAATAAGGAATAATGAAGTAAGAAGAAACCAACCTACGGGGAAGAGATTGTCCCCTGTGAAAATTTAAAATTTCTTCCTTTTTATTTGTTCTTACTCTTCACATTTTCGATCCTGACCTTCTTGTAATCACTCTTCTTTACTAGCCCTTTTTTGAAAGGAGGGTGAAGATGATGGAGGCTTTAGGATTCGGTGTTGTTATTCTTCAGTGTGAAGAACAGCTACTTTTTAGGCTAAATACGTGTGAGTGAATTTTTTTTTACTATGTATCTCCCTTTCCCCTTTTAAAATTCTAGAATTTGGTCTTATTTATAGAAAAAAAAATCAATACCTTTAATTAGGAATTAAGAAGAATAATTATAAAGATCAAGAGAAATAGAAAAAAAATAATGTGAATGATTTATTTTTAAAATAAAAGATTTTAAAGATTCTTTCCTTAAGAGATAATAATAATTTCTTTTAAAAAAAAATTATTTAGAATTAAAGGTGAAATAACTAAAACAATTAATGTGAGTAATTTTTAACTAAAAAGGAAACATTTTATTTTATTTTATTTTATTTATTATTTTTTGGAAAAAAAGTGAATAAAGATGAATTTTTTTAAATGACTAATTAATAAATATGAAAGTTAAAAAATGAATGCACTTTTTTTATTTTTTTTGTTTTATAATTTAATATTGATGATAATATAATAAATCTAAAAATTTAATAATAACAAAAATAATAAAATTTTAATAATAGTGAATAATTACAACTTTAAAAAGGTGAGAAAATAAAAAATGATCATGTTAGAAATAAAGAAATACACTAAAAATGGAAAAGGTGGAATTTGATTTAAAATGATGTTATTATTGTTGATTTGCTTCCATTTAAATTTGGTTGAGATTGATTATATATTTTAGACTTTTGAAATCCGAATTATGATATTGAGATATTGTTTTTAGAAAGAAGCATGAACTGATTTTGTTTGGAATGAAATCAAGAGATGAATGTATGAGGATCTCTCATTTTCTGATTTTGCAGATTTTGTTGTTTCATGGAGTTATTGACATATTGTTACCCCCACGGAAAAGAAAAAACCTCATTTGGTCAATTTGATTCTATTTTAATTTTTCACTTAAAATAATAACATCTATTAATTGATATTAAAGTGATAGTAGTACATCAATAATAATAAATAAATAAGATCAATACTAAAAACAAAGAGATTAATGATATTCACTCACAAAATCACTCATTTAATTAAAACTAGGCAAAAGAAATTAGATAAAAAAATATTTTATAGAGCTTTATTTATTAAGAATTAATGATTGATAATAATAAAAATAATGTATTAGTAATAACAAGAAAAATATTTTAATGATATTTTTTTATTTTATCTTGTTTTTTTTTTGTGTGTATAGAAGACTTCTATTTATATTTAAGAATTAGGTTTTCAAACTAATCAATAAAATATATTTAATTTGATTTAGTGGTCATATTTAACTATTCCTCATTGATTGTTTTTCCTAAAAGTTTTAACTTATTCTCTAAGATTCAATAAAATAGAAATGATTTTTTTTTTTGTAATTTTTTCACAAATATTTATCTATATATAAAAATGATGGTATCAATAGTTGTATGTAATTTTTTGTGATGACATCTTAGTATTAAAATAAAAATTTATAAAACAAATATTATTTTATAATGTTTTAATGGAAAATTATTTTAAAATTAAGCACAAAACCATTTTAATTATAATTTAGCTGGACATATTTTAATTTTAAAATTTACTTCTAAAAAAAACAATCATATCAAAGGTGACTCGAAATAATTTTTCATAATTTAATGTAAGTTTCCATGTAATTTTTTTATAATGATATTCTAAGCAAGATTATTTTTTATGGATTGTTTTAATTTATAAAGAAATAATAATTGATCATTTTGGTAAATAACAAAAACTTTGTGGTAATAATAATTACAAGAAAATATTTTTTTTTATTTTATCTTGGTTAAAATAAAAAATGCAAAATTTTGATTTTTCTAGATTAAAAATATATTAAATTCAAATATTAAAATAAATAAAAAAATGATTGTTTAGATTAAAAATATATTATATTCGAAAATTAAAATAAAAAAAGCAAATTTTATTTAAAAATATATTTAAAATTAAATAAAATTTTAAAAATACAAATTTGATTGTAATTGAAGTTAAAACATAAAAAAAGGAGGAAAATTCTAAAAGTGTGGATAGTGAGATTCAAACTTAAGACCTCTCCTTTGTAACTCTTTACATATGCTCTTCTACCAATTATACCATTTCATTTATTCGAAACAAAGTGGCGCTAGAAAACATGTGAATGGTGGGCAAAATTTGGGGTACGACAGCTGCCCCTATTTAATCAGCTTCAAACTGAGATGATGATGACGAGTCTTCATCTTCTCTGGGAGGAGATGGTTAAATATAAAGAGGAACCCTAATTTTGACCACGTAGTTAGTGGATTCTGGGAATGTGCAAGGATTGGACAATCCTTGATGTTCTATTGGCATCCAGACCAACCTTTGATGGAACCCCAAGAATACCCTGGCTATTAGTTTCAGCCCATCCGGGTGAAATTTGCATACAATTCCTATGATCATCCGATCATGTTACTGATATTACGCAGGACTCTGACGATCCTCCGATCGTTGTTTGATAAAACCTTGGTAGAACCCTTGATAGAACTCCTAACAAAATCCCTGGCAAAATTCCTGGTGAAACCTCTGATACAACTTCTGATGGGACTCATGACGATGAGATCGTAATGAAATCCTTTGACAAATCCCTGATGAAACCCTTGGATTAATCCCTTTTGATCTGTTTCAACCTCTCTGTGTGAAACTTGCACACGATTCCTATGATCATCGAACCATGTTATTGGAATCGGGTTGGACTTTAGTGATACCTTGATTACTCTAGATGAAACCCACTTCGATAGAATTCTGGTAGAACCCCTTGATAAGAATCTGGTGGAATCCCTTGATGAAAATCTGGTGAAACCCCTTTAATAATAGTCTGATAGAACCCCTTGATAATAACACTTTATTGAAACTTCTTGGTAAAACCCTAGTGAACCCTCAGCGGATAATCTCTGATGAAAACCCCTTGATTTAACCCCTTTGATAAAACTCCTTTGATAAAATCCCTTGGTAGAACCCATTGATGAAAATCCTCTATACTTTTGATGAAACCCCTAATGGAACTCCTAGTAAAAACTCTTTGATGAAACCCTTGGTGGAACCCCTTGAAAAACCCCAGTGTAACCCTTTGATAAAACCCTGGTGCATTTGATGGAACATATCCCTCGTATGGGATAAGTTAATAAGCTGGAGATGTAAGAGGTGAATACCCGCTCAATAGTTGATAACGATCATTCAGGATGACAAACTAATAGATATATTCCTCTGACGACTCACAGTGAGTGAGTTTGTTGGGGAAGTCCTTTATTAAAAAGGCTCTATGGAGATGGTTACTTATTGGGGAAGCCCAATAAGCATTCCTGCTTGGGAATTGTACCTGTATAGCTGGGGACTGAGAATACAATCGTCCTCAGTATAAGAACCAATACTAAATAAATTATCATTGGTGTAAAACCCCGAGAGTAGTGATAGTGGTATAAGAACTAAAAGAAGTAAAAACGGTAGAAGAACCGTAAACTGAAATGACACATGGTATAATAAACCGTACAAATGAATTGATAAATAGTGTAAAAACTAAAATGACTAGATGAAAACGACGTAAAACCCAAAGTGAGTAAATGACAACGATGTAAGAGCCTAAGTGACTGAGTGGCAATAGTGTAAGAACCAAAGTGAACAGTGGTGTAAGCACCAAAATGACAATGGTAATAGAACTTTTATTGAGGATTTCTCTAAGAAGACGTGAATAAAAGGAGATTGACAAAAGAACTCGATGTCCCTAATGGGGAAGACTGGTGTCACGTAAGATGACTGTCTACTAGGGAATATGCTTCCAGGCGAGGTTCCCTAAGGAGCGCGGGTGTTGGAGAAAGCCCTAAGAAATCCCTGCAAGGATCTGGTGAAGGAATTGTATACCATTAGGGCATACCAGGGACAATGCTGCTAAGTATTTTCTGCTTAGAGAATGAGTTCCAAGGATACTTGCGGGGGAATTGTCCTTAAGACTAACCCACTGGGTGTACAATGAAAAAAGAGCTCGGGAGAAGCTTGGACTGAGATCTATCACCGATTAGCTGGGGATATCCAGACTCTAACGATGAGTCTTGAGTCTCAGTCTGTGTTATGTATCTATGTTATGTATGCATGTTATGCTGTGTCATTTATGCATGTTTAGTGTTTGTATGGTATAATGATCCACATTAATGGATATGCTACGCGTGATATGATGTATTAATGCAATGATTGATGCACATGATGTATTAGTCTCGGGCTGCACCGTGGAAGATTGGGCCATTTGTAGGTATTGAGTGCCAAGCAAGGTTGGGCTTTTGTGAGATGCCAACCAAAGTTGGGCTTTTATGATGAATGTCAAATGAGGTTGGGCTTTTAGGATATAGGTGCCAAGTAAGATTAGGCTTTTGTGTGGTGCCAAGTAAGATTAGGCATGTGTAGATGTTAGATTCATGATATGGGAATGTGCTATATGAATGAGATGATATGAATGGTTTGACGCTACAGCGTAACGACATGATTAATGTATGACAATGATTTGAATGTTTCCACAAGTGCCCCTGTGGTGGGTCGTGGACTGTTAGGGATTAGAGAGGTTGTTTGTGTAACCAAGTTATTTTGTCAAAAGGTGGTAGGATGTTACGCTAGCATGGCTTCCCGATACCCGTTTGAAACTTGACGATTGTTGATCTATGATAGATCTTGTACATGCATCTTGAAAGTATTGAGAGGGATTGTCCCTGCAGTATCCCATAGTTGCCCCTGTCTGTTAGGTCTTTGAAGAAATTCATGTCAATATGAATGTGAAGTGACTTAGCCATACCTTGCACTTGAGACGGCCTTCTGTAATATTAGCCTTGGAGAGATTCGTCCTTGACTAATTGACCTTTGGAATGATATTGCCCCAGATGAATTTTTCTTTTGTAGTGGTCTCTTTTGATCAAGCCTTACGTCGGCCTGTCCCAGATTGATAAAGCCTTGGAAGGTATTTCCTGAAAAGGAACTTGGATCCCATCATGATGTAGTATGACTTTGATATGGATTTCCCCAGTATATGAATCTTGAAAAGTATGTATCTGATTATTAGGGTCTGGAGGAGTATTCTGAGAAGGAACTTGGATCCCACAATGCTGCGATCTGACCTTTATATGAATTTCCCCAGTATTTGAATCTTTGAAAAGTATGCCCCGGATTAGATGACTTTTTGGAGTGATTGGCCTCATTATGACCTTGAGTTGTTATGCCCCAGTATGAGAGTCTTGAAAGGCATGCCTCTGATCATGAGGGTCATGGATGTTATTTGACATAGGTGTGTCAAATATTGAAATGTTTCGCCTCCAATCAGTACGATCTTCAGATGATGTTCCCCTAGGATCATAAGGATTTCCCCCCTAATTGGGAGGATCCTTAGGTGACTTGCTCCTAGTCAGGAATGTCTCAAACTGGTATGCCCCTAATCAGACCATTGTTTATATTTCCTTTGTGCTAAGTATTGATTTGTGAGAAAAATGTTCTTTTTGAAAAGTAATTATAACATCATGCTCATGCAAGTTTTTGAAATTGAAAATTGTTATGGAAAACAGATATGGTGTATACAGATGATATATGTCCATGAGGTTGGCACAAAGGAAGATGTGATAGAACAAGATGGTTAATAACAAACATTCAGAGTTAGCTTAACAACGATTTTTCCGAGTATGCTTTCATAGTGAACCTAGCTTCAATTAGGACTTTTGAAGGTTGTAACGTGGCCTGGTTCACGGTTTAACAAAAAAGGATATAAGGCTCAAAATTTAATTTTATCCCACCCCTTCTCCTTGATGTTCTCCATTCCTAAATTCAATTAACTCAACAAATGCTTTCAATCTGCAAGAGAGTTTTTATAGTAATGATGATGGAGGTAATGGTTCAAGCACCGATGAGATTCTTGAGGTGGCAGTCACCTACTTTCACTTACAAGCTTGTTTCTGTTTTTCTTTTTTTGCTTTTTAATCCCTATTTTTGCATGGACCAATTCTTTTGGATTGTGGTCCATCGGGAAGCCCTGACTTTTTCCTAAGTCAACTCCTTTTTAGTTTTTGACTTAGCGGGATTTTTTTAAACAACTCTTATGATATTCGATTTTGATTTCAAAAGTTGTGACTACCATGTTAGCTAATGTGAGCCTTGACTTCATTGCTTCCTTGATGTTGAATGGTGTGAGGAATAAGATATGCTTGAACCTATCATCCTTGTGATTATATGGAACAATTCTCTTGAGACTAGAATGCATCATTGACTTAATTGAAACTACCCTGCCCCTAGTTAATATTAAGGGTTTTTATAAATTGAAAAAGAAGCACCAACTTCTGGCTCGAGGGGGTTGACTACGGATTAACTCCTTATTTCTCCAGTGTTTGGGGAAGCGAAACAATGCCTTACATCGTCAGCCAGGTCTTACTATTAAAAGCATACTCAGCAAATTCAATTATTTATTACATCATTCTCCTCTTAAGTTTGTTAAGAGGTAAAAGTGAAATGGAAAATTTTGATTTTTTAGCAAGTGATGGCATATAAGAGAGTGTAAACGAATGGATTGATTAAAAATATGCATGCTCATTTTATTAAAATTACTTTTCAAAAAGTACAAATTTTAAATACAAACAACCCTTAACAAAAAAGAAATTACAACTAGCAATGATAAAGTCTATTGATTCCAGGGATGAGCTTCATTGTTGACCCATTATCTTTAGGGGATGCTTTTCTTGACGTCCTTGCACATTATTAAAGTAAGGGTGACCATTCATCAATGGGACTCCTTCTTTGAAAGTCAATTGTAGGCCTTGTACTTTGTGCTTACATCGGGCATTATCGCCATGACTTCTAGGGTATAGACCAGGAGAGAGATCATTCGGTTGTAGTCCTACTAGGGCACCTCTGATTAAGTCATGAGACGTTAGTATAGGACCCAATTTCCTTCCAAGCTTCCTTTGTTGTGATTAATGAGGCGCATAGGGTTGCTGCTGAAGAAGATATTGTTGCAGACCTTGTTACGGTGACATCATCCAGGTTGTATTTGAGGATCTAGGTAGGCCGTAGCTTGCATGGTGAAGGGTTGCCTTCTCTCTTCAATGTACTTTCCCTTATTGAGACGTCCTTCGAGTTTGTTCATGAGTATCAGGAAGTCTGCTAGCTGAATGATAGTTGGATAAGGGAGGAAACAGAAAAGATATGCAAATATATATGTATGTATGCAAATGCATGTGTATCCAAAAATATTTTTCCCTTTTTTAAAATTTAAATTTTGAAGGTATGCTAAAAGTTTTTTTTTAAGATGTCATGCAATTGTCACATTAGGGTAGTGACAGATAGGAGAACCCATACGGGTTTAGAGATTGTGATGGATATAGAACCCACATATGGGTTTAAGGATAATGTTGAATATAAGGACACCTTGTTTAAGAAGGTTCCTTATAGATAGGGATAATAATTGGCATGGTAAACCCAAACGATTTTGAGACATGTAAGATAATATGCAAGCATGACCTAGTTAAGGGTAGATTCCTTATGATATGTCAGATCTAGGCTTAGACTACCCAATCCCCTCACTTGTAGGATATAAAGTTTTTGTAGGATGATAGCTCTAGAGTCATGGATTATACCCTTGTTTTACCATGAGAAGGAGCAAGTTTTCCTACGGTAAGCATTCGGGATAAGTCTCGTCTAGGAGGGACCTAGTAACAACCTTTGTAGGTTGATAACATAAGGTCGCCCTAAGTTAAGAGGGTTCTAGAAGAGGTCCCCAGGGTCATGGACCGAACTCAAAGTTTTATCATGAAGAAGTGTTGGCCTTCTCATGACAACCCTTTTGAATTGATCTATTCTGGGTGGAATCGTCATCAAAGACCCCACGGGATGAAAACCCTGGTGGCCGAGACAGGACGACCCCTTACTTAAGCTTATATCTTTTCTCAAGCCTGGGTTTTGGCTTCACACCTTGGAAAATCCCAATCTATATGATATGACAGACATAATAATATAATAAAGAATAAAGTGAATAAATAAATAAATAAACATAAATAAAGGAAAGCAAATACAGATAGAAACAAGCATAACCCTAAAACCCAAGGTTAGGATGGGCTCTCTTTAGGGAAAGTATAAGAACTCCCCAGCAGGGTCGCCAGCTGTTGCGGCTGAAAAAATGACAGAGTCGCCACCATCCTTTATTCGTTCCTAAGGAACAGGGAAATAATGATAAAACATAATGACTAAGGGTGAGAGACTAGGTTCGGGAGTCAGTTAAGTAAGGGGAAGGTGTTAGGAACCCCTTACCTCCATTGTACTCAATGGGATCCTTCTTTAGTTTTAGGGTTAGTGTGTTTCTAAGGAACATTTGCTTTAATATTTATTAATTGTTTAAGTATTTATTTATTTATAAAACTGTTTTATTATTTTAAAAGAAAATTGATTAATTGAGAAAGGAAAACTTTAAAATGTTTTTGATTATTGTACTCGCTAGAGTTTACGACTCTATGCCTACGTACCTCCAAGTTCATTGAAGGATCAGAGTCCCGTAGTTCTGGTAAAAAAAAGTTGTTTGTTGATTGTTTTTATCCCTTGAAGATTCTCACGCATCGGGGACGGAGAAGTGATTGATTTTAAGAAAATGCCTCAATACGCTAGGTTAGAGGACTTATAGTTTGAAGTGTGTTGAATTTGATTTTATCCCTTGATTGTTTGTAAAGATAATATTTAATTTATTTAAAAAAATAAATTAGTGATTATACTAGAATATTAGACATAATCCTTTATCCCGATTTTATCCCTCATTTAACCCTTGAAAACCTTAGAGTTTTATCCCATATTTTATTCCATATCCTTGTCCCATTTGATTTGAAAATATAATCTAATTTAATTAAGAAAGTTAAATAAAATATAATAAGATATATCCCTTATCCTAATTTTATCCCTAATTTACATCCCTTAAAATTTTAGAATTTAACCTTAAATTTTATCCCATAATTATCCCTGAATTATCCCATGGTTGTTTCATGAATTAACCTTAATTTCTTAATTAATTATCCTTTAATTAATTATATATTATTTATTATTTAAATGATTAAATAACAGATAAATACTAAATTATTAATTAAAACCCTAATTATTAATTTGATTGACTTAATTTAATTTGAAATAGAATATAATTTTTAAGTTGAAATAGTTAAATGGTTTAATTTTATTAGAAACCGTTTATGCCTTTTTCTTTGTGAAAGATTTTTTTGTATGTATAATGATAATAAAACTATTACTAAAACAAAATAAACCAATTGAGAACTAAGTGAAAATTTTAAACAAAATTAAATTAATAGATCAAGACACCAAGAAGAGACATAATGAATCCGCAATACCCAAAAAGTAAATCGAATAAATAAGGAATAATGAAGTAAGAAGAAACCAACCTACGGGTTCTTGTGATCACTCTTCTTTACTAGCCCTTTTTTGAAAGGATGGTGAAGATGATGGAGGCTTTAGGATTCGGTGTTGTTATTCTTCAGTGTGAAGAACAAGGCTAAATACGTGTGAGTGAATTTTTTTTACTATGTATCTCCCTTTCCCCTTTTAAAATTCTAGAATTTGGTCTTATTTATAGCAAAAAAAAATCAATACCTTTAATTAGGAATTAAGAAGAATAATTATAAAGATCAAGAGAAATAGAAAAAAAATAATGTGAATGATTTATTTTTAAAATAAAAGATTTTAAAGATTCTTTCCTTAAGAGATAATAATAATTTCTTTTAAAAAAAAATTATTTAGAATTAAAGGTGAAATAACTAAAACAATTAATGTGAGTAATTTTTAACTAAAAATGAAACATTTTATTTTATTTTATTTTATTTATTATTTTTTGGATAAAAAGTGAATAAAGATGATTTTTTTTAAATGACTAATTAATAAATATGAAAGTTAAAAAATGAATGCACTTTTTTTTTTATAATTTAATATTGATGATAATATAATAAATCTAAAAATTTAATAATAACAAAAATAATAAAATTTTAATAATAGTGAATAATTACAACTTTAAAAAGGTGAGAAAATAAAAAATGATCATGTTAGAAATAAAGAAATACACTAAAAATGGAAAAGGTGGAATTTGATTTAAAATGATGTTATTATTGTTGATTTGCTTCCATTTAAATTTGATTGAGATTGATTATATATTTTAGACTTTTGAAATCCAAATTATGATATTGAGATATTGTTTTTAGAAAGAAGCATGAACTGATTTTGTTTGAAATGAAATCAAGAGATGAATGTACGAGGATCTCTCATTTTCTGATTTTTGCAGATTTTGTTGTTTCATGGAGTTATTGACATATTGTTACCCCCACGGGAAAGAAAAAACCTCATTTGGTCAATTTGATTCTATTTTAATTTTTCACTTAAATAATAACATCTAATAATTGATGTTAAAGTGATACTAGTACATCAATAATAATAAATAAATAAGATCAATACTAAAAACAAAGAGATTAATGATATCCACTCACAAAATCACTCATTTAATTAAAACTAGGCAAAAGAAATTAGATAAAAAATATTTTATAGAGCTTTATTTATTAAGAATTAATGATTGATAATAATAAAAATAATGTATTAGTAATAATAAGAAAAAGATTTTAATGATATTTTTTTATTTTATCTTGTTTTTTGTGTGTGTATAGAAGACTTCTATTTATATTTAAGAATTAGGTTTTCAAACTAATCAATAAAATATATTTAATTTGATTTAGTGGTCATATTTAACTATTCCTCATTGATTGTTTTTCCTAAAAGTTTTAACTTATTTTCTAAGATTCAATAAAATAGAAATGATTTTTTTGTTGTAATTTTTTCACAAATATTTATCTATATATAAAAATGATGGTATTAATAGTTGTATGTAATTTTTTGTGATGACATCTTAGTATTAAAATAAAAATTTATAAAATAAATATTATTTTATAATGTTTTAATGGAAAATTATTTTAAAATTAAGCACAAAACCATTTTAATTATAATTTAGCTGGACATATTTTAATTTTAAAATTTACTTCTAAAAAAAAATAATCATATCAAAGGTGACTCTAAATAATTTTTCATAATTTAATGTAAGTTTCCATGTAATTTTTTTATAATGACATTCTAAGCAAGATTATTTTTTATGGATTGTTTTAATTTATAAAGAAATAATAATTGATCATTTTGGTAAATAACAAAAACTTTGTGGTAATAATAATTACAAGAAAATATTTTTTTTTATTTTATCTTGGTTAAAATAAAAAATGCAAAATTTTGATTTTTCTAGATTAAAAATATATTAAATTCAAATATTAAAATAAATAAAAAATTGATTGTTTAGATTAAAAATATATTATATTCGAAAATTAAAATAAAAAAGAAAATTTTATTTAAAAATATATTTAAAATTAAATAAAAATTAAAAAATACAAATTTGATTGTAATTGAAGTTAAAACATAAAAAAAGGAGGAAAATTCTAAAAGTGTGGATAGTGAGATTCAAACTTAAGACCTCTCCTTTGTAACTCTTTACATATGCTCTTCTACCAATTATACCATTTTATTTATTCGCAACAAAGTGGCGCTAGAAAGCATGTGAATGGTGGGCAAAATTTGGGGTACGACAAAGAGTTTAAGAGAGTATTTGTTAGAGGAAGATATATTAAGTTCTCTCCAAAGGTTATCAACGCATATCTTTTCATAAGCAAGTATGCACCTTCTGATGATATTTCCTCTTTGGATCAGATTGCCATGGAGATTACAGGTGGGCAAGTAAAGAAATGGATCAAGAAAAGTGGTATCCCTCCAGGAAGCTTCACAGTGAAATATGTTAGGTTCAATAGGATTGCTACAACAAACGGGGCACCTACAAATCACAAATCCAGTATTACCTCAGCATTGGTCATGCTAATTTTTCAAATAGGAAAAAAGGCCAAGATAAACTTTGGTGAATTTATTTTAGAACAGACAATAAAGCATGATGACTCATTTGCTGTAAAACTACCAATAGCCTTTCCTTATTTGATCTCTGGGATCATCTTAATAAAACACCCTAATATTGTGAATCAAAGAGATATTAAAAGTAAAAAGGTTGTGCCTCTGACTTTTGACAATAAGTTGTTTATTGGGACACATGTCCCAGACATTGTCATGCCTCAACACAAAAGTCAAACAGCTTGTGCGAGTTCCTCTCCTATTGCCAAAGCCACCCACAAACAAATTTTCACAAAATACCAACCTTACAACAAGTATGAAAAGGGCTCCCTAGGAGTACCTAGGATGTTTTGGGTGCTTAAAACCTTCCCATTGCATAACCAACCCCCTTACCCAGATCTCTGACATTTTTACTAGTTTTTGATTTGATAAAACTTTTAGGTTTTTGTTCGCTTTCTAACCATTCCCTTGGATAAATAGAAGTGCGGTGGCGACTCGACTTGTATGGTTTACCTTAGATTTAGTCAATATCTCTAAAGGTAACGAATACCCCGCTACAGTGATGAAATGAGAGGTGTCCGACAGTGATGTAACACCTCAAAATTTGCCCTCCTCTCTTGGGACTAGCTTAGCATATTGCATTTCATTTTTAGGTCATTAGTCATTGCATATTTGCATATCATATGGCAACATTGAGCAAGTCATCCTCTTAGGTCTTGATCAGAAGATAAAGAGGTTAAAAGATTCAAGCCTGAGGGTCTCATGGATTGATCACTAATCATCTGAGGGTGTGTGCTTCAAATTAGGGTTTCATTGTGTTTGATCAGATTCCTTGAGATTAGGGTTTTGACCTCTGGTCAACCCTAATCATCTGTATTGTGCCAATCAGGGCTTGTTAAGGAGATGAGGTCTTCATGGAGATGGGGATCATTCTATGGTTTTAATGAGCTTATGGAAGCTAAGGTTTCATGTTTGAGCCATTTCATCAGGAGTTTGAGGCTCAAGATCATCAGTGCATAGCCAATTCATCTATCAGTCAGAAAAAGTCAACCAAAGGTCAACTGATGGATTTGGAGGTGGGAGAGGGTTAGAGACACTTCATTCATGTCCACACAAGTTTCATTTGACATTTCAAACATCAACAATGAAGAAAATAAAGTCAGATGAAAACTTTCCAAAAATAGAAAGTGACTTGTAATTCAAAATTGCCAAAAATGGAAAGGTTTTCTCCTTAAAATTATATGTCCAAAAATGCTTCAAATGAAATTTTGTCCAACATGAAAGTTGTAGATCTTGCTCTCACCTTTCCAAAAAGTCCAAGAACATGAATTTCTCATGTGTGGTTGGCAAGTTATGGATCAATCTTTGTCAAGAAAATTTGAACTTCAACAAGGCATAACTTTTGATTCAAATGGCCAAATCATGTGGTGCTTTTTGGAGCAATTTTCTTTTGATCTCTTCTATCATAATCATACATCACATTTCATTAAAACTCATCACAAAAAAAGTGCATTTTTCACTTGAACTTAATTTGAATTTGGAGGGAAAAAGGTGAATTTGAAAACTAGGCCTTGGCTTCACATAATTCCACTTGCATTTGCCTCCAAAGTGATTTTATGAAGTGAATTGAAGCTAAAACCTGTACTGTTACATTGAATCACATGTGAAGGGTGAATTGGCCAATTTGCTAATGTGCACAAAACTTGACATCACTTAATCTTTAGCATTTACACTAATCATGATTAGCAACATGTTTAACATCACATATAAAAGCTAAATCATAACTGTTTCGTTGCTAATCATAACAGAATTTGGAAATTGAGATCTAGATCCAAAACTTTGCATTTTTTCTCTCTCACTTTTTCTGCAATTTTCTTCACAAACCGTGCCAAGATCTTCATCAATCCTTCATCCATGAGCATAATGGAAGCTATTTGAAGCAAGATCCATTGATTTCCAAGCCAATTCAAGAACTGTTGCATCAAGCTTCTTCAATGGCAATTCGAGTTTTCAGCTAGATCTTTCATGATCAACACTCAAACCTTGCTCCATTCATTTGTACAAGCATTGAAGAACTTCTGTTTTTGACTTTTCAAGCCAGAATCCACGTGTTTCAACTCTGCCATCCAATCAAGGTCAGTTTTCGAGCATGATGATTCTTGAAATTGATATATGTGTTTGATAGATCTTTCTTAGTAGAGTAAACTGCAAGTTGAATCACTGATTTTCATCAAGAATTGAAGAAGTTATGTGGATTTTAAGTTTCATGCACAAAAATGTTTTGGTTCGAATCTGTTAATTTAGGATGAATTAGGTTAAGATGATTTGAGATTGTTAATGTACATTGAGAGAGGATTCTAGTGATATAGATTTTGTTAATTTTGGTGAACAATTGTTCTTGAGCTATGAATGTGTGAAGAACATGTATGAACGCTAGGGATTTTTCCAGAATTCGTGTTTTGATCCATAATTTCGCTTGCCTGCATGCGGTTGGTGTTTCTGGCCATGCAATTGGACCACGTGTCCTCCACCATGCATAAGCGCGCGCAGCATTTCAAATGCTCCCTCCCTTCGAATCCGGGCGAGGGACTTTCCATTTGTGTTTTTGCATTTTGTTTCCACTTATGCCATGCCATGTTCATGCCTTCATTCATTCTTTTTTTAATTTTTCACTCCATTTAAAAAATCATAACTCTCAAAATAATAATCCAATTCACATGAAATTTTTTGTGCCATGATCCTTGCAATGTCCTCTATTTTATGAATATTTTTCCAGATTTTGTGCTCGTGTGGATTTTTAAATGGCCTAGGGTTTGTTCATACATGTGTTTGCTTGCACATTGGTTACTATTTTGGTTGTGAAATGATGATGCTTAATCCAAAATTCTTGAAATTTTGCATGCACAAACTAGAGATCCTAAGTGACATTTTGGCTTTGAGTTTGTGATTTTATCATTTCTGGTTTGTGAGATATGAGCTGATCAATTTAGGTGTGACAATGTGTGTCACACCATTTCCTGTCCAACTTGTGGATTTCTTTACCATGCCATATGAACTTGAATTGATGTGAATTTTTGCATGTCGATACTTCTGGATGTTAGGTTCGCTTGTGAATTTTTGTGGATGTTTTGAGTGCATTTCCAATTTGTTTGAGAATTTCCCTTCTGTTTGACCAATTGTGGACCTTTTGTGAGTCATGATCTTATATGATTTGTGAAATTCTTGATATGTATCACATGAACTTGAAATTTTGTGGAGTGATTCTAGACACATTGATGTTTGCCATGGCTTTGGTTTGATGCATTTATCTTGTGCCAATTCTGTTTTGTGCTTGCTTGAAGTTGATGCATGATTTTGTGCCTTGTATGAGCTTGTTTGAGCATGCTTTGAATTATGGATTTTATTTGATTTTCTTACCTTTGTCCAAATGACTTGAAATTTGGTGTGATGATCCTTTGATGAGTGTTGTTTAGCCATGATATTTCTTGAGATTTATTGAATTATTTTTGATTGAGTTTGGATTGATTCATTCTGTTTGGTCCAATGAGCTTTCAAATTGCACACTTTGCCTTAGATGCTTTGTGAAATGAAATTGATTGATGATATGAATGTGAGACCACTTGGACCTTGTTCTAATTTGATTGAACTTGATTTGTGCCAATTTTCATGTTCTGTTTTGAATTATTTTTCCCCCTTTGACCCTAGGCTTTGTCCTAGGGGTTTGCTTATGTTTGAGTTGTGTTTTCAGGACAAAGAAGCATATGACATTGAGGGAATTGATTCACATTGCTTGAGTTGACTAATTGGTCAATATTGAACTAATTTTGAGTTTGTTTTGTAGGTGGCTTCTAAGTCATTTGTGTTGAGCATTGGCTTGTGCTTTGCTTGATGCATTGCTTGTGTACAGTTAACTGTTGGCTTTTAGTTTGTCTGTTTGACTGTTTGAGCTGTAAACTGACTGAGTTAGATTGATTTCAGGTACATTAGTTGCTATAGTTCATTGTGAACTTGCTTTTTCTGTTGCTTGGTTGCTTAACCAATTAAGGTATAGCATCACTAACTTCATGTAGTCTGGAAGACCTGGCCTGTTACTTGGCCAGGCACCTGTCTGAAGTCCTCCTTAAGAGGCAATGCTTGTGATTGTTTATCTTTGTCCCCAAGCAGGAAAAGACCTTTGTTAAGGCAATTGGCAGACACAAGAGATGTGCAATCCATCTCCTGCTATTCAGTTGAGTCATCCCTTTGCTCACACAACTGGTGTTGATGCATTGTGGATATTAACCCAAGATCCTTGTACAGTTGTACAGTTGAGTCAGTGTCATAAGTGTAGAAGGGTTCCCACTTTCTGAACCCACACTTCCTTTGTCTGAAGCTCTCCCTGGCCAGGGATAAGAGCTGTGAGGCACACCCCTCACTCCCATTTCATCTGCTTCACCCTAACTCTCAATGTTAGGGTTAAGAGCTAACATCACCTGATACAGTTGGCTTGCTTTTGCAGCCTAACCCTTGTGTGAGCCCACTTTGTTTGTATATAGTGTGTGCTATTTGTGATTGTTTGATTTGATTGCTTGTGCTGTTTAGGTTTAGCTTGCTGCCTGTGCAAGTTAGGATAGAAACCTTAACATAGGGCTATGATGCATGATAACTATTATGCTCGAGTTAGTCTCCCTAGTAGTTTGTGTCTCCCTTTGTATCTGGTTAGGTTAGAATTTCTTTCCCGTTCAGGGGAACTACGTCGCCCTGATCCTCATACCAGATGAGGTACGTAGGCAGGAGACCGTACGAGGTCTCTCCGGGCACCCTTTTTCTTTTTGGTGTGTGTTTGCTTGACAGTTGCTAGGCTCGAGTGTCTGACTCCTTAGTAACTTGTTTGTTTGTTAACCCTCTTATGTGTCAGGATATGGATGTAAGACCAGCGATTGGCTGTCCGTATCCTGAGTGTGTTTGTTTGGTTCGGAATCTGATGTAAGTCCAGCAATTGGCGTTCGGATTCCAGGTTTGCCTGTTTGTGTGGAGTCTGACGTAAGCCCAGCGATTGGCAGTCAGTTTCCTGCGTGTGTTTAGTTTGGCGTGCGTGAGCCGAACTACGGCAGCTCTGATTCTTATTCCAGATGAGATACGTAGGCATAGGATGCGATATCCTAGCGAGCCCTCTCCCCTCTTCCTCCACCTGTGTTGTTTCCAGTGCGTGTGTGTGATGTTTTTGAGGAGTGTTTAGCAACCTTGTTCTATCTTTTTGAGCGTGGATCCCGTCGGGTACGACGGATGCGTAGGGGTGCTAATACCTTCCCTTCGCATAACCGACTCCCGATCCCATTCTCTTTGGTCGCGAGACCATGTCTTTTCCAGGTTTACTTCGAGCGTTTCCTTTCCCTCTTTTGGGATAAATAACGCACGGTGGCGGCTCTGTGTTGTTTTGTTTTAGCCCGCCGGTTGTTTTTCGCGGATGCGACAAGTGAGTAAAAGAGGCAGTGAAGTTTTGCTTTTGGTTGGTTATGCAGCAGTGAAAAGAGTGGTATTGTGGAAGGTGGTGGCTCATATTTGAACAGGTGAATGGTGGTTTTTTGTTTGTTTTGGGTCATCGAAAAAAGACGGTGGGAGTTGTATGTTTCGATGATAATGAAAAGAATAGAGGGAAGTTTGGCGTGGGGGCGGATCGAGAGAGATAAGGCTGAGGGAATGTGACTGTGGGTTGAAGAAGAAAATCTCGTAACAGAAGCATATAAGTTTTTGTTTTTAGAGAAAGAGGAAATGTGGTCATGGATTGAAGAAGAAAAGGATTAAAAAAAAATTCCAATTTTTCTTTGCTGACCATGAGAGGATAACCAATCTGATTTTAAGTATGAAGGTTATGGATGTTGGTTTGATGGTTTTGTGAGTGTTTTGAAAAATGGGCAAGCTTTTTGCAAAAAATATCTTTTTTGGAGGTGTTTATCGCGGTTGTGGAGAAGAGGTTAATGATGGAAAAGGTGAAGCTTTGTTATGAAGATGGATAGATGATGGTGATGGATCAGTTGAGTGAGAGAAGAGATGCATGAGGCGGTGAGAGGAGTTGTTTGTGGGTTGGTTATGTGTTGGATGGAAGGAAGAAAATGGAAGTGATATGTGTAATGGTTAGAAGAAGAGGGTGATACTTTTTCAGGTTTTGTGAAATTATTCTATTTTTTCTGAGAGTGAGAGTACTAACTCTTTTAAGGGGGCTTTTTTGCCAAAAAATGAGAATGGATTTGATTTTTATGGTCAGAGGTAACAGAGCAGTAACGTGGAGAGAGAGGATTCAGATATTTTGAAAGATCTCTTTACTTACTTCTCTCTTTTTTTATTTAAGAAAAGTATTTTATATAATTAAATTAAAAATAAAATAAATAAAATAAACTAAATAAGTTCAAACTAAGTACGCACTTAATTCTAAAGAATTCCAATGATCATTTTGGCTAAAAACAAACATAAAAGGGTTAAAAAAAACCAGATGCAAAAGTGTTCGAAAAAATAAATTGAATGCACCAAAATTATCAGCGCGAGATAAAATTTTCAGAAACATACAGGTTTCAATTAGATTTTGAAATAAAAAATGATCAATTAAAAGGCTCAGGCTGATTAGAAATCGGTCGGAAAAGTAGTCGAAAAAATAAAATGAGCACGCCGGGTTAAATTATGTGAAACATAAATTAATAAATCTGACGTCTCCAAACTTAACTTTGAAACTTTTCGCCTGTTAATTCGACGTACATTTAAGAAACTAATTTGACCGATTTATCTGTAGATCCAAAAAATTATTTCGAGCGATATTTTAAACAAATATGCGGAATGAAATGCACAATGTGATGAGTATACAATGTAAATGTCTTGTAAATGCATTGAATTACTGACCGAAAATCGTAAATAGACAATCATATGCAAATGAATAACCCTTGGAACATTTACTTTTGATTCTCAATTATAATTAAAACCCTACAAAAATTCATATGATGGCAATACTTCTGATTGTCACCCTCTAAGCTCTGAAATATGATGCAGCGGGAATGGCGATGCACTGAGATTGAGAAATCAAGCCTTTTGACTTCTTAATCAATAAATGACTGAATGAATGTCATCAAGACCAAGAAAAATGCTAGAACTTCTAACTTTTCATTTAAACTCTGATGAATGCTTTTAACTGATGAAATGCACGACAAAATGGATTGATTAGGCTATATTGATGCAAGTGAAAAACTCAGGGTAAAATTTAAGGTATGACAATAATTATATATTTATTTAATTGATTTTGCAATGAATGTAATAAACTAATTAAATAAATGATGAAAAAATATGATTAATCATATTTATCTAATTAATCCTAATAAGTATTTTCTTAGATGATTAATAATAGTCAAATAAATAAACAACTAAGAAATTAAATAAATAAACATAAAAGGGAAAAATAATAAAAGAAAAAAATGATAGAAAATATTTTTAGAAATTATATATTATTATTATTTAATCAAAAGTGAAATTAAAAAAAAACAAATTTAGTAAGAAAACGGGCCCAAATGGCCCAGGTTAAACAAGGCAAGTGCAGCAGTAGGGGCGAATAGAAATCAGCCTAGGCCCAACAGAAGAAGAAGCCCCAAAATTGGTTAACATATGGGGAGGAGTCAACTTAGTTGACTTGATTCTAGCCCTCTGATGGAATGGACAACGAAATCAAAGGGGGGTAGGCAACGCGTATAGGGGCCTTATGGTGGGGGATCCACACGGGATCCCTAGTTGACTTGGTAGCCAACAACATGTGGCATCACCCAAAAGTGTCACTTGGCAGGGGGTCACCAGGTGGTCAGGAAACAAGGAAAGGGCAATAGACTATTGAAACAAGTGAATGAAAGTTTCATTTGAAACTTCACCATCTCTCTCTTTGTTAATGACATCTATACTCTCTCTCTCCACTTTCAATTTCGATAATCACCTCCATCCATCCTCGCCGGAGAGGAGCGACGGCTGGCGGCGTTGTCGTCCTCTCCGGCAGCGCAACACTGCGGAACCCTAAAGCCTAAACACAAACCTCAGTTATTTTTTCGTCCTTTTTTCGAATCTCCACTTATTTTCACCTAAATCCCAACCAGATGAGAGATCAAGCCTACCTGAAAACCCTAACTAACAAAACTCGAAATCAAAACCCAATATATTCAAAACACAAATATTAATCACAATTCAGGAAATTTACAATTCATAACAAGCATTAACAGAACAAGAAAGTCATAGGTACATCGGTTATCAAGAAAAATCCAGGAATTTTAAAGGTATGAGACAAAACGAAATATCATGTTGATGTCTGTAAGCGAGGTATTTCAAACAAAAGAAATATCTACCAAGAACTTCTTCAGGTTAAGCTCTCTTGTCTTCGCTCCTCATTTTTCACTTTTCATACTCTGCTTCAATTCAAACTTCTTCTACTTCCTTTTTATTACTCTTGCATGGTATGCTCTCTTTGTGTTTCTGAACTGATTAACTTAGGGCTATGTGTGTGAATTAGAATGGCTAGGTTTTCTGATAGGTTCTATGCTATGAATTAGTTTTCTTCTTATTGCAATTGTATTCTGCTTGTTCAAGATAAAGTAGGGATTTTTTTTTGGTGGCTTAGAGTTCTGTTGACATGTTTATGAGGTTGCTAGGGGGTTTTGTTGTTATTTGTGATTGGCTTAGTTTTTTATTTTTCTGATATATGGTGGTTGCTCGATATCCTCTTTTTTTGCTCTATTACTCCTTTTTTATAGTGAGGGTTATTAGGGTTTATGTCGAGGATAATTATTGTGTCTTGTTGTATGATTAGTGAAGATGGTAGTAATTTTATCCACACTTTCTAGGAAGACAAAAATGGTTTTACTTAATTGGTGCTAGACAAAAATTGTACCTCCCCAAGTATGAAATTATGCTTTTCAATTTATTGCTTTGGCTTTATGTTTGTACTATTTTCCCTATATCATGCTAATAACTATTGTCACTTCTGCTTGTGTGCAAGACAAATTAAAGTGGTGTATGAAGGCCCAAGTGGTGTATGAGGCGCTAGATGACAGAAAACCAAGTGGTGTATGAAGCCAAATACTTACAAATTTGAGAGGATCCACACTTAGAAATTCTTTTTGATTTGTTCAATTCTTGTTGTAAAGAAAATTTGTGTTATATTTATTGTAAAAATAAATATATGAGAAAGTCTGCTCTTTGTGACAAAGTGATCATTGCACTTGTGAAAGATGGCCATGAAGTTGACTGAAATTGGTTGCAAACTTGCCCAAAATAGTAACCTTTCTTTAAAACCCTAATTTCCAATTTAGGCAACCTTTCATAATTCTTGATTTTTGATGAATCTCTTGACTTTTATTGATCAAATTTCAACCATCGACCATATTTGACTTGTGGAACACAATTTTGATCAAAAAATTCAAGAGTTGACTTTCTAATCTGCTCAGTTGACTTTCCCCCAATTGAATCAAATGATTGATCATCTGAGCAATTGAACTTTTTCTAAATAAAATTGATGGCCAATCTTCTACACATAGACACTCGGGGACACATGGAATGCCATGGAATCAAGTCTTGCTCAAAAAATCAGAAATAAAATGATTTTATCACAAACCCAAATTTCAGTCCAAAAAGATAGGAGATGGGTGCACATCTTCAAATTCTTGATTCCCCTAAGGAAAATGGAGAAACTTGTGAGCAAAGATGTCTTATATAATTACAAGATAAGGATGAATAAAAAATTGGTCCATGGGTATGCCACACACTGAGATAATCAGCACTCTTAGCTCAAGGACCAAAAGATAGGAGAGTGTGATCAACTTCTATTCTCTTGAAATTCTCAATCAATTGATGAAGTAATGGACCATTTGAGGTGTCTTAAGGCATAAGAGAACCCTTGTAGCTTGGGTGATAATGAAGTTGAGGATATATCATCTTCCTTGCACTGATTGTCACCTATCTCTCTCTTCTAAGGGTTGAAGAAAGGTCAAAAGAGAGATACCTCGATCGCATAACCATAGAATCAGTGATATGTATGAATGTATATGATGATACAACCTAAGCTAATTAGTGTTACAAATAAAAGGGTAAATTTTGGGGTACAACAAGTATCTGGTGCCACACTCGGTGAACTTCTTGCTCAAATAGTAAATGGCATGTCCTTTTCTGATTGTATTATCGTGTTGACCCAATACACATCCCATAGATTCATATAGCACATTGAGATACATGATAAGTGGCCTACCAGGAACAAGTGGTATTAAGATCGACAGTTCTTGCAAGTACTTTTTTATTTTGTCAAATGCCTCTTGACAATCATTATTCCACACGATCAATTGATTTTTCCTTAGTAATTTGAAGATCGGTTCATAGGTAACTATTATATGAGAGATAAATCTGGAGATGTAATTAAGTCAACCAAGAAAACCTCGGACTTGTTTTTCAGTTCTGGGGGGTGGCATATCTTGAATTGTTTGAACTTTTTCGGGATCAACCTCAATGGCTTTCAGATCGGACCCCAAAGGTACATTTTGCTTGATTCAAACTCAATTTTAACTTTCGGAGCCTGGAAAATAACTTACTCAAATTGTCCAAATGATCGTCCACATAAACCTCAATTTCCTTATGAACCATATCATGAAAGAGGGTTACCATGGCACGTTGATAAGTTGCCCTGCATTCTTCAAACCAAACGGCTTGACTTTATAGCAGTAAGTTCCTCCAAGGTATGATGAAAGTTGTCTTCTCCATATCATCTAGAGATATCTTTATTTGATTGTACCCTAAGACACCATCCATGAAGGAAAATACGGAGAATTGAGTTGTATTATCAACCAATACATCAATATGAGGCAAAGTAAAATCATCATTCGGGCTCGCTTTATTGAGATCTCGATATTCCACACACATTTCGACCATCCCATCTTACTTCAGAACTAGGACAATGTTAGTAACCCACCGAGGATATTCTGAAATGGATAAGAATCCAACATCAAACTGTTTTTTAACTTCCTCTCTGATCTTAAGTGCCATGTCGAGTCTGGTCCTTCTGAGTTTCTTCTTGACTGGAGGAAATATGAGGTTGAGTGGCAAGTGATGCTCGACAACTTTGTTGTCCAACCCATGCATATCTTGATAAGACCAGGAAAAGACGTCAACATATTTGTGAAGTATCTTGACCAACTCAGTGTATACATGCTTTGCGAAGGATGCCCATACTTTTACTTATTTCCTGACTTCTTCAGAACCTAGGTTGATGACTTCCACTAGCTCTTTATATGGTTGTACCTCTTTTTCTTCGTGCTCAAGGAGCCCTGCTAGTTCAGCCGAAAATTCACAATCTTCCTCACTGTCATCTTCAACTTGGTTAGTTGGAAGTCCAGATTACAATGGATTTTTGTTGAGTTGTTACCAATGGATTTATTTGCTCTGCATGTGATGAGCTTATTTTAGAATGCTTTTTGAAAAGTGAAAGAGGAAAAAAATCTTTTGCCATTTTATTTTAGTGAAAAAGTAAAAATAATATAAACGAAAAGAGTACGATTTTGAATGGAAAATACTCTCCTTTATTGATCACATAATTTTTTTAAAACAAGGAGGTGCTTATAAGCTATCATATTGCCTCGGGCGAAGACAAGGGATTACGAAAACAAAATGCATTATGTTTTTTTCTTCAGAAAAGACCATAGGGACCATGGAGGTCGTCCAGTTGCTAAGCTTGAATCCAGAAGGAAACTTGCATACAAAAGTTGGAGCTTCTTCTCTACTATAACTATCATCACCAATAACTTCCACGGTATGATCATTCTGAAAGCCTGCACTGTTGAATCTGACATGATTGAACTTCTTTTGCTTTCTCGAACCTGATTGATGTGTTGAAGAGTGATAACCAAGCCAAATTATTCATGTTTCTCAACCACATTAACAATATAACCCCAACCAGAGAGAGGACCATTCTCAAGTGTTTTCCTAGCACTTCGTACCGATGACAAAACCATTATCGATGATTGGTCCTATTCAACTTCTAAATAATGGATTAGGACCTCAAATATCCCTTCTTATGTCTTAATATATCTTAAGAACGATAATTAACTGACCAACAAATCTTCCTCACCACACACAATAGCTAAGTTATCCTCGAACATGAATTTAAGCTTCTGATGCAGTGTGGATGTCACTGCCCCAGCAACATGAATCCATGGCCTACCCAATAAGCAGCTATAGTCTGGATTTATGTCCATTATCTGGAAAGTGATAGTGAACTGATGCAGCCTAACCCAGATGGGTAGATCAACCTCACTAATGACATGTCTCCTAGAGCCATCAAAGGCTCTCACAATTAACACACTATATCTCATCTTGGGTCCCTCTACTTGCAATTAACTTAGTGTATTTTTTGGAATTACATTAACTGAAAATCCTTTATCCACTAGGACTCGATAGAGCAAGGTACACATGTGACGTATATGTGCAAAGCTTTATTGTGGGCATTCCCCTCGGGAGGTAGCTCAGCCTCATTGAATCCCAAATATCAGCTAGCAGTGATGTTGGCAACCACAACATCAAATTGATCAACTATGATGTATTTTATCACATGGGAAGTGTTCTGAACCTTTAATAGCGCTTTTCGATGAGCCACATAACTCAACAGCAAAGACAAATTTTAGACGGGGTCTGACCTAACTGGTCCATAATTTTGAAGTCACTTTTCTTTGTTAACTTGAGGAATTCTTGACCTTCCTCCGTAGTTATACGCTTCTCGTGACCTTTAAATTATTCTCCCCACACCCCTGGATTTCTCAACACACCTCTATGGGGCCCCCCTCCTTTGGGCTTAGAGTATTTTTCTAGCTACACCCTAAATTTTCAGCATATTTTTGTCTTTTGTATATTTTTATTTATTTATTATTTTCTTATTATTTCTTTCTTTATTTATTTTTGTTCTTTATTTTATTTCCCTTAGTTTTTTTTAATTTTTTTACCTCTTGTATTGATAGTGTGCCCTTCCGTTTTATTATTTCTTTGACCTTTTTTTTGCTTTATTTTTTTAGTTTATTTTATTGTATTTTTAGTTGATGCAAAATTGTTAATCCAAAAAGACAAAATGACCATTAAAATTAACATTTCAAAAATACTAAGACAAAAGGTGTTTGATCAACATCAAGTACATTTTTCAAAATCACACTAAGCTTTTTTCTTTAATAAGCACCTCATATCATTTCAAACTATTTCACAAATTATTTTCACTAATGCGATAAAACACTCTATCAACATCGATTTTGTCTTCTGCTTTCTCAACTCGTTAAACTTTTTTCCTAACAAATACGAAAGAAATGGGTCCTTGGAGTCTCACATTCCTTGAATACTTGAATTATTTCTCTCAAGGCACACATCTTAGGTTAGCTTTTCATTCACTCTTTTTATTTCTAAAATATCTAAATAACTTGGATGAAAAGAGGGGCCATTAGAGTCTAGCATTCCGGTGGAACCTTTGAACAATCTTTTGAATATTCATTATCCATCAAACGATTTCTTAAATACATTGAATGAAAAAGGTATTGTTTGAGTCTAGCATTTCAACAATATCCTAAATAATTGGTTATGAGGCTCACGTCTGGTTCTTATCGAATATTCATCATTCACCTTTAAAAAACACACCAAACTTACTTTCTCGCCCCCATGCGATTGAAAACATTTCACAAGAGAATATTTGTCTAATCCCTTCTAAAGCGTACATACAAGTGCTTAAGCCTCTGCCACGAGTAAGCAAACCATGTTTTACCGTTAGAATTCGATCTAGATACGTGTTCAATCCAACACACTTTAATCAATCAAAACTCTTTTTCAAAAGAACATTGTTTAGCTCGTTCTAATGCGAATACAAACAAACAATTTAAGTCTCCAATTGCAAGCATAAGTAATTTTAAATCATTAGAATACAATCTAAACAGTCGTTCATTAAAACAAATCAACAAACTGTAACCTTCACCCCAAACTACGAAGCTTTGATTTCATCATTGTACCCGAGGATACGTAGGAGTGAGACCCACAATCTCATCAAGCACCCTAATAAAAATAGTTTTGCGCCCCTTTTTCTTTTCCCATTGTACTTTTTATCATTTGAAGAAAACAATTAACATAAGTCAACATTGAATCGCAAATTTAACTAAAAGGTTCCCATTGAGTACAACGGACGTGTGGGGTGCTAATACCTTCCCCTTGCATAATCGAATCCCGAACCCGAATTTGGTTGTGAAGACCATTTTTTAAAAAGTTTTTATCAATGTTTTCCCTTTCCTTCATTGGAATAAATAAAATTTGGTGGCAACTTTGTTCAAACTATTTTTTCCGCGACTTCGTGAAGGATCGTATCTTTTGAAATGCGACAATAGCCATTGAAGAAGATCAAGACTTAAGCACCTTAAAGGTGGATTAAATCATTGGATCTCTAAAAACCTTTGAAGTTTCTCTAAAGTGAATATCAGAAAAGAAAAATAAAGGTGTGACCTATCCAACATTCAAGAGAATGAAGATCAAAGTGAGGAGGATACTGAAGAAAGCTTTTCTGATGCTATAACATTATTGGAAGAAAGTCCAATAAAGCTTTAATAAGGATGGATAGAAGATGAAGGACAAATGTGCCAAACAAGATGTCTGACAACAGTCCTCAAAGCAAGAGCAAAAACGAGGACAAACCTAAAGGAGTCAAATGATTTAAATGTGAAGGTTTTGGTCATATTAAAACTGAATGCCATAACTTTCTAAGAAAACATAAAAAATGTATTCTCAGTTGCTTAGTCCGATTCTGATTACGAAAGTGAATAAGAAACTACTAGTCAAGTTATGGAATTCACTAGAAAATATAACACTTGTAGTGAGTCCAACAATGAAGATATCTCAGAGGAAGAACTGGATGAAACCTACAGACTTCTACTTGCTCAATGGAAGAAATATTTCTTAAGAGAAGAGAAACAAAAGAAGACCGTAAATGTTTTACTTCTGGAGAATGAGAAGCTTGGCACAACCATTGTGGTTATCAAAGAAGAGATCACTCTGTTAAAGTTCAAACTCCACAATATGAATGAAACTGACCATATGTTGAACAAAGGTTCAAATATGTTAGAAGACATGTCAAAAACCAAGTCAGTTGTAAACAAGAAGGTACAAATCCCCTTTAAGAAGTTTGTTTTCCTTGAAAATAAGATTGAGTTCCTGATGAAGGACCACATGTCCCAGCATCATGTTCAACGTGTATTTCCTCACAACAAAGGCAATAAGAACCCACCTAGGACGTGTTGCCACTGTGAAAGATATAATCATATTAGACCCTTTTATTATAAACTGTATGGATATCCTAAGTCATACAGTCAACCTAGTGTAAGACCCTAATTTTGACCCTAAGATCCCTCATGGCATCATATCATTGCATTTGCATTTTGCCTCAAGGATCATAGCATCTTGGCTCCTTAACCCTAGGGTGGGAACTTGTGTGAGTCGGTTTAAGAACACCAAGCATGCTTTAATTGTATATCATTGCTTTTCCTCTTTTGTCTACTAACCAAAAGCAGAAAAATATGTCACTAGCTTTGTTTGTTTTGTAGCTTGAGCAATCATAAGATCCATGGCTCCTAGGAGACCATATGCTCATTGATATGGCCAGATGAAGGTGAAAGAAAGTATGACAATGGTCCACAAAGCTCTAAATCATCATATATGCCTCCCAAGTATCTCAATTTGTCAATTTTATCAAAACAAACCAAAGGTCTTGAGGATTGTTTCCAGAGGAAACCCGAATTCATCTATGCATCAACTGTGCCTTGCTCATGAAGCAACCTCAACCCATGATCAAATACCATCAAGGGAAGTTCTTTAAATCATAATTTCATGCATATTTGAACTTATTTGAGTGTCCTCAATCATTAATTCATCAAGATTTGAGGTATGGACTAGAGAAGTTGATTAGTCAATTCATCTGACTATTTTGAAGTATACTGAGACCTAACTTTTAATGTGTTTGTCAGATGAAGACGACCCCAAGATAAAAACTATTCTTAAGAACCATATGAACAACTTTCATGTTCATCAAAAATTTATTTGAAGCTTGGAAAGTCATCATTAATTTTAAAACATTATAGGTAATTTTGACTGAAACCCTAATTCTGGATCAACTTCCCAAGGACATAACTTATTCATTTCTCATTATTTTGAGGTGGGATCAAATGAATTGGAAATTTTAAGATGTCTACTTAATTTGTTATGTTGAACAAATTTTCATAATCTTAAAAGAAATACATGTGATAATGAAAAACATTATAGGTCACTTTGGACCAAAGGCATTGAAACGTGAAAAAGTCCAACTTCAAGTGTCCATAACTTTCTCATAAAAAATCCAAATGATGCGAGATGCGAGTCCAAATTTATTTTCTTGAAAGGATCTACAACTTTCATGTTGAAGGTTTTGTCATTTTGAGCTTGCATCATTGAAACATAAGGGTTTGAAGTTGGCCCATTTTGGAATTTTTCACATACACACATTTTGCACCTTGAACTTTATGGCCAATTTTCACTAATTTCCCAATTCCAAATGAAGTTTTGTTCAACATAACAATTGATACTCATTTCAATAGCTTTCCAACCATTACCCGTAAGGCCATGTTTTATTTTTGGAAAAGGCATTTTCGAAGAGGAGAACATTTTGGTACATTTTTGGAAACTTGATTCAAACTTCATGCATAAGCCAAATACATCTCATCTGCACGTCCAAAACTTATTTGCTGATGTTAAGCTTGCCATTCCAATTATATTTGGGCCCTCCATGCGCCTGTACATGCCCATGCATGGAGGCCCTTATCATTCATGCACATGAAACTTTCAAGCATTGCCTTGCCAATTGCTATAAATAAGATTGCTAGGCTTCATAATTCAGGAACCTGAAGGCGCCTGTTATGCTGCAAAACTCCCTCCATAGCCATACCTAAAGGAATTCACTCTTTCATTTCAAAATTTCAGATCTGAATTTCAACTTCATTGGTTGATTTTCAGACTCAAAATTCCTTGACCTTGCTTTATTTTCATCTCTGGATCACACTGCAAGCAATAGCTAAGAGGATTCGTGCTACATAGATCCATATTTCAGAGGTTGCTACACAAACATTCCTTCTTTGAAACTCACTAATTGTAGCTTGTTTCTTGCATTTATTGGTTTGGCTGAAGTCCTCTCATGAGAGGCAATTGATTTATCCTTTGAATTTTGAAAATCCATTGAGTTCAAGTTGAACACCAATATTTTCCACCTCTGATTTCTCTTTCCATGGAGGTCTAGAGTGAAAATAGATGGTATAGGGGTGATGTACATCACCCCAGCTTTCCATTGCTGTATAGATCGTTGCATTTGGTTGAGGTTGCCATGTCTGCAACTCTCACCGGCGCTGATGAACTCGCCGGAGAAGACGGTGGTGTACACCACCGTCTGCTTGCCAGATCAAACCACAATCGTGCGATGCATTCTCCAGATCTAATTTCATCCTTCCATTTTTATGACTTTTTTAATGGCCACCTATTTCTCATTGACCTTGGTGTTTGGTGGACGCGCGCTTGTAAACCATTTGATGCACTAGCTCAATTAATGAGCCTGAATCCAACGCATCACGTTTTTTTTCCTATTTTCTATTTCTGATTTAATTTCCATTTTATTTCTTTTATTTCATTTTATTTCAAAAAATCATATCTCACTCATTTCAATTCCAAAAAATGTGAGACCAATTGCATTATTTCTCTTTTAATTTCTAGTTTTTGAAAATGATTTTTAATATTTTTTATTTTATCATTCGATACTTTTTATGAATTTTCTCTTTTCTGGTTATTTTTAATTCATTTTAAATAGTTTTTGATATTCAAAAAATACAAAAATATTTTCTCAATCTCTTTGAATGATGATGGATCTATGAAAAATATTCTCATCAATTTATTAATTGATTTGAGATTTATTTGAGATTTTAATTCAATTAGGTTATTTTTTATACATTTTTAATTGATTAAAATAATTTCTGGTTTCTAAAAATGCTGAAATTTTTTGTCAAACTTTGTTTGACCTTGATGAACTTAGGATGATCCATTTGGACTTTTCAAAGTTGATTTGAAATGGATTTGAAGTTTGACCTTTAATTGTTTATTTTAATTCAAGTATTATTTTAATTTCCAAAAATACCAAAAATATTTTATTTGTTTCTTGACTTCTAAGTTTCATTTTGCTTCTGTTTACTAATGTTTGACCTTGATTCCATCTATCTTTGGTCAATGTATGTTGATTACTTCATTTGAATTTCCATTAATGCACTCTCTTATTCATCTCCTTCTTCATCTCTTTTTCTTTTTGATCAATGAGTTAAAGATTGGTGGTTAGCCTTGATGTATGAGAGGTTTAACCTTCCTTGATTCAAATCTAAATCATCTTGATCATAGATCAAGTGAATGGCTTTGCATTAAGGATAGATTGCTTCCTAATCAAGCAATGAACCTAAATCAATACAAGATCATTTCTCATCTTCTTTTGGCATGGCAAGTTGTATGAGCTTGATTCACTAATCAAGACCTCTAACTTGTGTTTGTTGCCTATATTTTATTGACAGGCCTCAGATAGGTGTGACTACTACATTAGTCCATTTACGGTCGCTTAACATAGTGCTAAATTTCCTTATGGCACACTAACACTAACAATTGACCATTAACATTTAATTCTTGCACTTTACATTAATGCAATTTAATATTCTTGTACATATTATTCATTTGCTTTTACCCCTTTGCTCACTTGAGCACATGTTTATGTTAATGCAATTTGCCTTTTGCTCACTTGAGCACATAATTGTGTATATACTATTGTGCTTGTATTTTGTGTTGTTTAATGTGAACCAAATGCAAATGGACAAAAGGACTTAGATTCTAGGACATTCCCTATGCAAAAATGGAGTAAAAAGGACTTAATGTTGAAGATGAATTGGAAGGATCTAATCTCTAAACTCACTCTTGTCCATTCTTTGTTTGCATTATAGAACTTTTTGATGTGTGTGTTCTTGTGCTAGGGACTCCTATTTGAGACAAATTGAAGAACCATTGTCATGTGCATCTAAAGTGAGAGATACAAGAACCATTGGAGGATTCCTAAGAGTTTGCTTGATTGATTGATTTCTTGAGTATTTGCATATTTTCTTGCTTATTCCAAAGGATGGGAGCTACTTGGATCATCATTATGATGTCAAGAAGGGAACTCCATTTGTGGTCTTATCTCTTTTCCTTCATCTTTGTATGTTTAGGACTTAGCCATTCTTCTTCTTCCCTCCATTCTAACCCAGGCCAAAACTTTTGTCAAAACATTAACATTTGTTTTCAAACATTAGAAACCTAAGCATTATGCTTTTGATTTTTTTTTAACTTTCTTTTCACAACACTTATTTTGAATTGAATCCTTAAGTCAACTTTGACCATATTTTGTAAATACTTTTCATTGGTAAATATAACTCATTCAAATGTTTTTGTGGTTTCAATGGCCACTTCTTACCAAACTTTTTCATAACCATTAGCTATTACGTTTGAGTTATCCTTGAGGTAGATATAATACTCACCTATGTCCTTAGTGATGGACAATGAGTCTTCCATGCTTATTATAGGGTTAACCCCTCACTAGCATGTTGAAGCTATCCTCACATGGTGGATTTGTGGTTTTAGGTTGAGTTTTCTCCCTTGGATAACAAAAGACCTTAAGGTTTTTGGACCAATCAATTCACCAACTTGTTTGAGATTTTTACCCCGAACTACGAGGTTTTGATCCTAATATTTTTTTAAGATGGTACGTAGGCAATGGGTTTATCCATTCAAACTCAAAATTGTAAATAATTTGTTCATTCTCTTCTCATCCCCCAATCATGTTTGCACAAATGATTTTCACAAATACCAACCTACCTTACAACAATTGTGAAAAGGGCTCCTTAGGAGTACCTAGGATGTTTTGGGTGCTTAAAACCTTCCCATTGCATAACCAACCCCCTTACCCCAATCTCTAACATTTTTATTAGTTTTTGATTCGATAAAACTTCTCGGTTTTTGTTCGCTTTCTAACCTTTCCTTTGGATAAATAGAAGTGTGGTGGCGACGCGAATTATATGATTTACTTTTGATTTAGTCAATAAATCTAAAGGTAACGAATACCCAATGACAGAAAAGTGGCGACTCTGCTGGGGAATTTTGCCTAGTGGGTTTTGCCTACTTTTCACATTTGTTGTATTGTATTGTATATTATTTTTGTGACATATTTTTATGCAAATTTGGGATTACTGTATTGTGTGTAATGTATGAATTGCTTGAATATTAATTCTTTGTGTGCTTGGTGATCTCTTGTGAGATGAGTTCTATACCCGAACTCGAGTGCACTTAGGATAGGAGAATGACATAGTCTTGTTGACTTGTGTGGAGTTATTCCTTAGCAAGTTGACTTGCAAGCCCATTCACTTGGTGGAGGTAATGTTGGGATCAATAATGTCACACGAGTAGTCGTGGTTAGGCATTATTCTTTCCAATATAGACCTTAGAAACCAAGGACCTTAGTTTACCAAGCCCATCTTGGCCTATTTTTAGGACGTAGTGCGAAGGTCGTTCAAGTGTAAGATTTGATACGATTGTTACGCGATACTACACTCATAAGAGTCTCTCTTGAGAATATTTTTGGAATACGAGTAGTCGTTTATCCGATAATATCCGAAAGATGGGAAGATGACTATGGGGACCTCTTGTAGAATATGATTGGCAGGTTTAAACCCTAGTACACTCCCTTTGGGTGGTTCTTAACCGAGACTCCATGCTCGTGACTTGCAACAAACCCTTGATTCATGGTTGATCCGTTCTAGTATATCCTTAATATCAATGAAACTTGGGTGTTGATAAGGTGTAAACCATAATCCACCAAAATGGATGATTGATATTAAGGATGACTTGATCCATCCCATGACCTTTGTGTGGTGTGCTTTGCTTGATCCTTGAGTGTGATTGTTGCAGCCATGCATTCATGCATTCATAAATATCCATATCATCAACAATGAGAAAATCTTCAAGGAACTTAAGAGATCTATTTGCAAATTTTCAGACATGGATAGACAAAGAAGGAATACAAAGAAGTACAGTTTTAGACAACCAAACTTGAAAGAGTTAAGGAGCTTGACATCCTATGTATTAGATCCCTTGGAGTTCAAGGCTCGTCATGGGAAGCTTCTATATATTCTGGCTACTCAAGTGGATGAAGGTCTGATGAGTGTATTGGTGCAGTTCTATGATCTCTTGTACCGTTGCTTCACTTTTACGGATTTCCAGCTTTTGCCCACGCTTGAGGAGTATGCATATCTTGTGGGTATACCTATTCTAGACCAGTTGCGGTTCAGTAGCTTAGAGAGGATCCCTACTTCTCAAGAGATTGCTGATATGTTGCATATAGATGAATCTCTGGTTGGTGCTCATATGACTACCAAAGGTGGAATTCAAGGTCTCCCTTCTGAGTTCCTCATTTCTCAAGCTACTTTGTATGGGAAGGCCATGAGTGAGGGCGCCTTTGAGGCCATATTTGTGCTTCTCATCTATGGGCTAGTGTTATTCCCCAACATCGACAAGTTTGTGGATGTGACGCTATTAGGATTTTCTCTACTCTTAATCCCGTTCCTACTCTATTGGGTGACACTTATTTCTCTTTGCATATGAGGAATGCAAAGGGTAGCGGTACCATTGTGTGTTGTTTGCCTCTGTTGTACAAGTGGTTTATTTCGCACTTGCCACAGACGGTCTCCTTCAAGGAGAACAAAAGATGTCTACAGTGGTCCACGAGACTTATGTCTTTCACCAATGATGATATCTTTTGGTACAACCGTGTATATGATGGTGTGCAGATTATTGACTCTTGTGGTGAATTCTCCAATGTGCCTCTTCTTGGTACAGGTGGTGGGATTAACTACAACCCTATTTTAGCACGTCGTCCTCTTGGGTTCCCCTTAAAGGATAAACCTAATAACATTTTGTTAGAGGGTGTGTTCTTTCAAGAGGGTAAAGATCCCCAAGGCTTGAAGGGCAGGATGGTTCGCGCTTGGCGCAAGATTCATAGGAAGGGAAGGAAAGAGCTCGGTCCAAAGAACTGTATTGCTCTGGAACCCTACATCTAATGGGTTAGGAGGATAGCTTCTGAGTACCTTATGCGTTATGAGTATCTGAGACCTACACCTTTGGTTATGGTTGGGCCTTCAACCCTCCCCGACCAAGGAGTTGAGGAGTTGAGAGACGAAGATCGTTCACGTGCTTGGATCCGTGAGCGAGAAGAGCTACTTCAGCAGCTTAGAGATAAGGATGCATTGATAGAGTTTCTTGAGCATCACGTGTAAGACCCTAATTTTGGCCCTAAGATCCCTCATGGCATCATAACATTGCATTTGCATAGCCTCAAGGATCATAAGCATCTTGGCTCCTTTCCTTTGGGTGGGATCCCTTGTGAGTGGTTTGAGATCACCAAGCATGCTTGAATTGTATATTATTGCTTTTCTCATTTTTTTTATTAACTCAAAAGCACAAAAATATGTCACTAACATTTCTTGTCTGTAGCTTGAGCAGTCACAAGGTCAAAAACCTCTAAGATATCCTTTGTGCAATGATATGGTCAATTTAAGATGAAAGCAAGCATGGTAATGGTTCCTAAATCTCTCATCCATCAAATATGCCTCCCAAGTATTTCAATTCATCATTTTGATCAAAGCAAGTCAAGGAGTTTGAAGCTTGTTTCCCAAGGAAACCTTAATTCATCTGGTCATCAATTGTGCCTTGCTCATGAAGCAACCTCAACCCATGGTCAAATACAATAAAGGGAAGTTCTTTAATTCATCATTTCATGCATATTTGAACTTATTTGAGTGTCCTCAATCATCAATTCATTAAGATATGAGTTGTGGACTTGAGAAGTTAATCAGTCAATTCATCTGACTATTTTGAAATACACTGAGACCTAACTTTCTATGTGTTGGTCAAATGGAGATGTCCCCAAGATAAATAATGTTCTTAAGGACAATATGAACAACTTTCATGTTCATCAAAATTTGATTTGAATCTTGGAAGGTCATCATCCATTTCAAGACATTATAGGTCATTTTGACTGAAACCCTAATTTTTGGTCAACTTCCCAAGAACATAACTCATTCATTTTTCATGATTTTGAGGTGAGACTTAATGAATTGGAAATCTTATTGTGTCTACTTCAAATGTTATGTTGACAAAAATTGCAAAATCTCAAAAGAAATACATGTGATAATGCAAAACATTATAGGTCACTTTGGGCCAAATGCATTGAAATGTGAAAAAGTCCAACTTTAAGTGCCCATAACTTCTTAATTAAAAATCCAAATGATGCAAAATTTAAGTCCAGATTGATTTTCTTGAAACGATCTACAACTTTCATGTTGACGATTTTATCATTTGGAGCTTGCATCCTTGAAACAGAAGGGCTTGAACATTGGCAAAATTTGGAAACTTCACAAATACATGTTTTGCACCCTACACTTCAAGCTCAAATTTCATTAATTTCCAAGGCCCAATTGGAGTTTTGATCAACATAGAATTTGTTCCTTATGCAACAAGCTTTCTAACCATTACTCATAAGGTTGCATTTGGAGTTTGGAAACATCATTTTCGAAGACATGAAGAATTAAGTGCATTTTGTGAAATTCATTTCAAACACATTGCATGAGCTGTTAACATCTAATCTTCACGTCCATTTCTCATTTGGTGATGTATAGCAATCCATTCCAATCAGAATTGGGCCTTCCATGCGCCTGTACAGGCCCATGCATGGAGGCCCTCTTCTCCCATGCACACTTTGTTCATTGCATTTCAGATGGTTTTTGCTATAAATACAAGTGATATGCTCTTCAATTCTTCAACCTAATGGCGCCTAAATCCCTGCTAAATTGAATCCTCACCCATACCAAAGGAATAAACTTCATTTTTCTCTAAAATTTTCAGATCTGAAATTCAATTGCATTGATTGATTTTTAAGATCTAAAGTTCCTAGACCTCTTCACCTTGATCCATTGAAGCTTCTGTTTGCAAAAGGAACCAAAGATAGTGACTCATTTCTTCACAATCCAACTGTTTTGCTCAACTGAATTTTGCTTCGAATCTCATCATACATTGCTCCATTTGCCTTGATCTTGTGTTGTCTGAAGACCTCTGTATAGAGGCATCATTATTGTGTTCTTAATTGTTGAAATCGAGCAAGTTCAGTTGAACACCACCAAAGTTCCATCTCTGATTTCTCCCTTAATAGGAATCTAGAGTGGAATTGAGTGGCATAGGAGTGATGTACATCACTTCACCTTTCGAATGGTGCCTGGATCGTGCATTTTGATGCACATTTGAATCTCTGTGATTTTTGATCTTCATCGGAGCTCGCCGGAGAAGACGGTGGCGCTGGCCACCGTCTGGTCTCCAGATCAGATCTGGACCGGCCCTTTTCATTTCCAGATTAGATCTAGGCAGTCCATTGTTATGACTTTCTTTTATTATTTGTGTTTCTCATTGACTGAGGTTCATGGTGCGCGTGCTTGCCAATGCCATTGGATCCTCCACGTCATTTAATGAGATACAATCCAACGCGTGTGAATTTTTCATATTTTCCATTTTTGATTTCAATTTCTATTTTATTTTTTAATTCCATTTCATTTTCTAAAATTCATATCTCTTTTATTATTGGTCCAAAAATTATGGGACCAATTGCATTATTCCTCTTTTAATTTCTAGTTTCCAAAAATGATTTTTAATATTTTTTATTTTATCATTTGCTATTTTTTATTAATTTTCTCTTTTCTGGTTATTTTCAATTCATTTTAAATAGTTTTTGATGTTCAAAAAATACAAAAATAATTTCTCAACCTCTTTGAATGATGATAGATCTATGAAAAATATTCTCATCAATTTATTAATTGATTTGAGATTTATTTGAGATTTTAGTTCAATTAGGTTATTTTTATTCATTTTTAATTGATTAAAAATAGTTTCTGACTTTTAAAAATGCTGAAACTTTTTGTCAAACTTTGTTTGACCTTGTTGAACTTGGGATAATTCACTTGGACTTTTCAAAGTTGATTTGAAGTGAGTTTGAAGTTTAACCTTTAATATTTTAATTCAAGTTTTATTTTAAATATTAAAAAATGCCAAAAATATTTTGCTTATTTCTTGACATCCAATCTTCATCTTGCTTCTGTTTTCTATTGTTTGACCTTGATCTTCCCTATATTTGGTCAACATTTGTTGATTGGTACATTCCATTTCATTTAATGCACTTGAATTCTTCATTTATATTCTTTATCTTCTTCTTCTTCACCTTCTTTTCTTTTTGATCAATGAGTTAAAGGTTGATGGTTAGCATTGATTAGGGAGGTTTAATCTTCCTTGATTCAAATCTAATTCATCTTGATCAAATGATCAAGTGAATGGCTATGCATTAAGGATAGATTGCTTTCTAAATCATGCAAAGGACCTAAATCAATACAAGATCATTCCTCTTCTTCTTTTTGGCATGGCAAGTTGTTGGAGTTTGATTCACTAATCAAGACCTCTAACTTGTGTTGTTGCCTACATTATTATTGACCGGCCTCAGATAGTTGTGACTTCTACATAAGTTCAATTACGATTGCTTAACATAGCGCTAAATTTGCCTTATGGCACACTAACTACTAAGACTAACCACTAACTATTAACATTTACTTCTTGCTCTTTACATTTATGCAATTTACTATTCTTGTACATATTATTCATTTGCTTTTCCCTTTGCTCATTTGAGCACATGTTTATGTTAATGCAATTTTCCTTTTGCTCACTTGAGCACATAATTGTGTATATATTATTGTGCTTGTGTTTTGTTTTGATTGTTGTGGACCAAATGCAAAGAAATGGACAAATGGACTTAGTTTCTAGGGCTTTCCCTATGCAAATTGGAGTAAAAGGACCTTAATATTGAAGATGGACTAGAAGGACCAAACCTCTAAACTCACTTTTGGAACTTTTGATGTGTGTGCTTTTTGTGCTAGGGAATCCTATGAGAGCTCAAATTGAAGAACCATTGCCATGTTCATCCAAAGTGCAAGATACAAGATATATTGAGGATCTCCTAAGGAGCTTGTTTGATTGTGTTGATTGTTTGAGCTTACTATCATTTTGCTTGCATATTCCAAAGGATGGGAGCTACTTGGATCATCAATATGATTGTAAGACCCCAATTTTGTCCCTAAGATCCCTCATGGCATCATAGCATCTCATAGCATAAGCCTCAAGGATCTTTGAGCATCTTGCCTTCCTTACCTCTGGGTGGGATCTCCTTGTGAGTGGTTTGAGATCACCAGGCATGCTTGCATTGTATATAATGGCTTTTCCTGTTTTAAATCACCAACCAAAAGCACCAAAAATATGTCATCTAACATTTGTTTTGCAGTCTAAGCAAGCACAGGTCAAGTAATTCAAGAGCATCCATTGTACAAGAGCTGATGGTATTTTCTTGGTGTGAAGACCACATGATATTATATGGAGCTTATATGAGCTATGGTTCCATTTTGAGCAAATTCCCCAAGTGGCAAAAGCTCAAATTCTTCAAAGCATGTCAAGGTCATCTGAGGACCATATTATCAACTGTGCAGTCAATTGAAGGCTTTGAGGTGTGGGAAGTGATTTGAAACACTCCATTCATGTTCAAACAAGGCCTATTCATCATGTCAAACATCTATCTTGAAGATTTTGAAGCCATTGCGAAAGTTTCCAAAAATGGAAAGTGACCTGTAATTTCAAGTTTCCAAATATGGCAAGTTTTTGGTCCATATTTAACTTGACTTTCCAACATCAAAGAAGCTTCAAATGGATTTTTGGTGAACATGAAAGTTGAAGATCTTTCTCTCCTCTTTTCAAAAAGTCCTATATCATGTCCATCTGATGATTGGTTGAGAAGTTATGAACAAATGATTGCAAAGAATGCTTGGAAGTTCAAAATGCCATAACTTTTGGTCCAAAACTCCAAATTGAACCACTCTTTTTGCAAAATGCTCCTTATGACCAAAAGATTACAAATCAACCATTGCCTTGCCTGAAAAAAGCTCACATGATCAAGTGTCCATTCAAGTGGATTTTGGAGGGAAAATGGAGAATTCAAATTTGGTGAATCACATGAGCAAAATTCCAATTCCATGTGGTTTATTGAATAATTTTAAGTGATTTTGCACCTTGCATGGCACTGTTCACGTGCACATTGCTCATGCCACCTCACATTTGCCAAATTTGCATTTCACCTCATTTCTCCTTAATTTTTAAATTAGCCAATGCCTAATCTTAATCTCAGCATGATTAAGGGATGGTATATAAGCTAAATCTTAATCACAATTCAAGGAGAATAACAGAATTTAGATCAAAAATCTCATTTCCCTCTCAAATTTCTCTCTCTTCAAGTTTCAAATTTCTTCATCCAATTCCACAAAACTCTTGCATAATCGTGTTCAGCATGCATCATTGATGAGGAATCAAGGCTTGGATTGAAGAATTTGGTCAAGAATCGCGTATATCCAAAGCTTGAAGATGAACATGGAAGCTTCAAATTAAGTTAGATCTGGTGGATTTCAATTGCTATTTCGTGCATAAAGCTTCAAATCAAGATTACTGGAGTGGATCTGGAAGTTATGGAGCCTTGAACACGCGTATTTGATCACTGCAGGTTCAAGTAAGCTGAAATTCGAATCTCTGGTTTTGCCTTTTCATGTATAGGATCTTGTAGAGCTTGCTTTTCTGATGATGCTGATATCTTTAGAATTTGATTTGGATAATTATTGCTCAAGATATGTGGAATTAAAGTTTGTATGCTCAAAATGTTTCTCTTTGATCCGGTTGACTCGTTAGGAATTAGGCTAAATAATGGTGAGATTCGCGTTCTACGTAGAAAGACGGTTCCAACCATATATAATATGTTAAATTCTGGAAAATTTGTTCATGGAGGTCGCCGGAGAACCACTGGAGAAGACGACCGGAATCACTATTCCGGCCGTCTGGTTCAGCGCCTAGGGTTTCAGTTCAGACGCGCTTGCAACCTTTGAGTCCTCGGTTCGAACCTTGCCTTACGTTTGTAATTCCATTTGTTTTCCATTTGAAACGCTGCGTTTCGCTTGTAAACGCGCTTGCAACCTAGCTGACCTCGGTTCGATTCCCTGCATGTGATGTTTTGGATTTTCCAATTGATTTTCATGTTGAGCGCTCATTTGACTTGCATGACCTGTGTTCGAATCTGGCATATGCATGTTTCCATTTTAATTCACATTTCATTTTCCTTTTGATTTTCACATTATTTCATTTTTGTTCATCAACTTTGAAAAATCATACAAAATAGTATACATGTCCAAATTGATCCAAACTTTTTTTCACATGCTTGTGTTGATGTCTATTAATTTTTGATGTTAATTTCCTGATTTTTGTGCTGCTGGATTTTTTATTGTGCTTGATTGTTTGAACATGATGCCAAAATGACATGTTGTGCTAATTGTTTTGTGAAATGCTCATGGTTTATCCAATTGCCTTGAAATTTGACATGCCTGATACTAACATGTGACATGATGTTTTGGCTTTTGTTTGGCATTTTTATAATTTGATACCACTGTTTTGGACACATGAGCATATGTTGTGACATTTGGTGTAACATTTTGTACCTTGTACTTGTGCATTTTCATTCATACACCATTTGTTGGCTTCTGGACCTAATTTTTTGGTATGATGCTTATCTTAACATGTTAAGTGCACATAAAAAAATTCATGATCATTGGATTCATTTCTGTTTTAATGTGGATTTTCTATTCTTGATGTCCAATTTTGATCACATTGTTTGCCTTTGCCTTATCTTGATTAATTGATGGCTTTGCTTATTGATTTAGCTTTGATCCTTTTGAGGCTTTCTTCTTATTTGATTGATTGTGCTTCATGTGAAATGTTGACTTCTGTTTTGGTCATTTGACTTGCCTTTGACCCTAGTCTTTACACTAGTGGTTTGTACTCACCAATTGTGTTTGTGTTTCAGGTATTTAGCACTAATGGTTGGTTTCCTCATCATTTGAGATGCCATTTGCTTTGTTTACTAACTCTTGTTGTGTTGTAGGTCCATTGATGTGATGAACTCATTTGAGTGCTTGCATTTGAGACTTACATTGTGTATAATTGTTGGATGATTCCACTGTTGTCTGTTTGGTTTTCTGAATACAATATTGACTGTTTGGCTTTTTGTACAGGTACATTAGTCGCTTTTAGCTCTTGCTTGAGCTTTGCTTTGGTTTGTGGTCGGTATACCACTTAGGTAACCAATCTCTTTCTCCATGTAGTCTGGAAGTCCTGTCGCCTTTTGGCAGGCATTTGGCTGAAGTCCTCCTTAAGAGGCCATGATTGTGATTGTTTACATTTGTGCTAAAGACCTCTAAATGAGGCATGTTAATTGTTAAGTCCTCCTAAGTGAAGAGGCAATTGAAAGATAGAAGGGATTTGCAATCAATCCCCTGTTATTCAGTTGAGTCTTACATTATGCTCGCACTACGTGCTGATGCTTTTGAATAAACACCCAAAATCTTATATAGAGTCAGTCAGGTGGAATAGGGTCCTTCATTTTGGATCCCCACATCTTCTTTATCATAAGCTCACCCAGGCCAGGGTTAAGAGCATGAGGTCTTATCCTCATTTCCTTTCATCAGCTTCACCCTAACTCTCAATGTTAGTGGTTAAGAGCTTCAGAACACCCCTACAGTTTTGGCTTGTTTGTCGAGGTTGATATGACCCCTTGACTAAAGCCCAACCAACTTGTCTGAGCCTCTTGTTTGTATATAGAGAGTGATGCTTGATTGCTTGTTTGCTTACTTGTGAAACTTTCATGTGTTTGCTTTTCATGCATGTTTGTTTGTTTTACGGAGTTAGATGTAAGACCATTGATTGGCTTTCTGTTTCCTGTTTTGTTTTGAGGAGTTAGATGTAAGACCATTGATTGGCTTTCTGTTTCCTATTTGTTTGGTGGAGTTAGATGTAAGACCATTGATTGGCTTTCTGTTTCTCGTTTGTTTTATGGAGTTGGATATAAGACCATTGATTGGCATTCCGTTTCCTCTTTTTGCGGTTCTCTCATGAGACTTGCTTATTGTAAGAACAAAAATAGTTCTACAATAGATTCCATGATTTTGATGATAACAAAGGATGAAACCAAAAGTGGCACCCTAACGAAAAGTTTCTAAGTGTGCAGGGTTCTAAAGAAAGAAGAAATAAATCTGATGATGTCATCAGATGCAAAACAAGATCAGATGCAAAATCTCAAGTATCAGAAGCATCTAAAGTGAAATCTCGTTTCAAGAAGCTCTGACTCTGGACAAAACTACAAAATATCAGAAGCATCTGAACATGAAGTAAAGTCTAGAAGCTCTGACTCTGAACAAATGCCTTCTGCAAAGTCTGAAGTTATCAAGCGTCATCTGAACTTTCAAGAGATAACATCAGAAGCCAATTTCTCCAGATACACAAAGACTCTAATCAGAATTGTTAATCATGATGAAGTAACGTTTAAGCCAAGTTAAAGTTCTGCAAACGGATTTCCTCAATTAGAAAGAGACGTTAATCTCCACTTCCAAGAGAAAAGATACTAATTGTGGTAAGTAGTCACTTCTAAGTGAAAAAGTCTACTGCAGAAGCTATTAATGGAATGGCGTAATTACATCTCAATATCCAACAGATTCAACGCTACTTCAACTCTACTTCAACTCCTATAAATAGAGAAGAAATCTCATTCAGCATACACCAAGAAATCACTAGCCAAAACTATACTGAAATTATATCACGCTCAAGAAAAACTTCTTTGTTCTTCAAAGATTTTCACTAAGCTGTTGCTTATCAAGTGAAAAATTTGTTCTTAAGTTTGTAATATTTGCTTTCTTAGAAGCACTCTAGATTACACATCTTGTATCTATTTTTATTTGATTTCCTCAAGTGACTTGTTGTAGTCTGTAGACTTGAGAGGACTAAGAGATTTTCTTTTCTCTTAGGGGTTGTTTGTAATCTTTCAAGATTAGTGGATTAAGTCCTTGTTGAAGGCGAAATCACCTTGGCCGGGTGGACTGGAGTAGCTTTGTGTTATAAGCGAACCAGTATAAAATCTTTGTGTGATTTCATTTTGCAAAAGCGCTTATTTTTTCAAACAATTCAAACCCCCCTTTCTTGTTTTTCTCACCTTCAATTGGTATCAGAGCTCCGGCTCTGTTATTGATTTTCAAATCAAACACTTAACCGTGTAGAGAGATCCAGTGCGAGAAAAACAAATGGCCCACTCAAATGAGAAAGATTCTTACAATGCCAAGCCTCCTGTTTTTGATGGAGAAAAGTTTGATTACTGGAAAGATAGAATCGAAAGTTTCTTTCTGGGTTATGATGCTGACCTCTGGGACATTGTCACAGATGGATACAAACCTCCAACCTTAAATGGAGCTGAAGTTCCCAGAAGCAAAATGTCAGAAGATCAGAAACGTGAGTTCAAAAATCATCACAAGGCCAGAACAATACTTCTAAATGCTATATCATACAACGAATACGAAAAGATCACCAACAGAGAGACGGCTAAAGATATACTTGACTCTCTGAAGATGACCCATGAAGGAAACTCCCAAGTCAAGGAGACGAAGGCTCTGGCGTTGATCCAGAAGTATGAAGCCTTCAAGATGGAAGATGACGAAGCTATAGAAGCTATGTTTTCCAGATTCCAAACTCTTATTGCAGGTCTTAAAGTGCTAGACAAGGGATATACGACTGCAGATCATGTTAAGAAGATTGTCAGAAGTCTGCCAAAGAAATGGAGACCAATGGTTACTGCTCTGAAGCTATCAAAGGATCTGAACAACATCAGCCTTGAGGAACTTGTTAGCTCTCTCAGAAGTCATGAGATAGAACTAGAGGAGGATGAGCCTCAGAAAAGGAACAAGTCAGTGGCGCTGAAGTCCAGACCTGAAAGACGGAAGTCAGACAGAACCAAGGCTCTTCAAGCAGAAACTGCAGACACTGATGACTCTGAACCTGAAGACTCTGATGATGAAGAAGAACTGTCCTTACTAACCAGAAGAGTTAAGCAACTCTGGAAAAGAAGGAACAACAACAACTTCAGAAGATCAAGACCCAGAGGGGATAGATCAGAGTCAACTTCAAAAGGTAAACCTAATAAAGATATTACCTGTTTTGAATGTAAAGAAACAGGTCATTATAGAAATGAATGCCCCAAGCTGAAGAAAGATAACTCTAAGAAAGAAAACTTCAAGAAAAATGCCTTCAGAACAAAGAAGGGATTAATGGCGACCTGGGACGATAGTGAATCAGGATCATCAGAATCTGACTCTGATGAACAAGCCAACGTAGCATTTATGGCTACCACATCCAGCAGCTCAGATGAAGAATCTGAAGAGGTATTTTCTGAACTTTCTAGATCTGACTTAGAATCATGTTTATCAGAAACTCTTACCTCTCTTCAGAAATTAAAACAAAAAGTTAAAAGCATTAAAGGCCTTCTTAAAGCAAAATCTGAAGAATGTAGTGAACTTGAGACAACAATTCTAGCACATGAAGATACAATCAAATCTTTAACGTTAGAAAGAGATGAAGCTAAAACAAAAAGCTTAAAATTAGAAGAAGTGTTGTCTCAAGCACCACAAACTTCAAATGAAATTATTTATAAATATGAAGAAGCCTTTCAACAATTTCTGAAGAATGGGATAAATAGGAGTATTATGGCATCCATGATTTATGGAGTAGGTCAGAATAATAAAAAGGGTATTGGGTATGATTCTGATTCTGATAAAACTTCTACCAGTAACCAGCTTAAATCTCCTTTTTCATATCATTACACACACACACAAGAACAAAAATTTAAGAATGCTAGAAGACCCAAAGTTGTAAGAAACTCTGGGAAAACTAATCTAAAAGGACCCAAGAGATTCTGGGTACCGAAAGATAAGATTATCTATGTTGCAGATATCCTATGCAGCAAAGTTCAGACACCAGTCATGGTACCTGGACTCTGGATGCTCGCGACATATGACGGGAAGAAAGTCTATGTTCCAAAGCCTGGAACTTAAAGACGCTGGCTTCGTAGGCTTCGGAGGAGATCAGAAAGGAAGGATCAGAGGCTCCGGAACTATTGGTAATGGTACTCTTCCCTCTATATCTGATGTTCTTTATGTAGAAGGATTAATGCATAACTTGTTATCCATAAGTCAATTAAGTGATAACGGTTATGATGTAATCTTTAATCAAAAAACGTGTAAAGCCATTAATCAGAACGATGGCTCTGTCCTTTTCACAGGCAAGAGGAAAAACAACATTTATAAAATAAATCTTTCTGATTTAAAAGATCAAAATGTTAAATGTTTAATGTCAGTTCACGAAGAGCAATGGGTATGGCATAGACGCTTAGGCCACATTAGCATGAGGAAACTTTCTCAGCTAACTAAACTTGAGTTAGTCAGAGGCCTACCTAAACTGAAATTTTCTTCAGATGCTCTGTGTGAAGCTTGTCAGAAAGGAAAGTTTTCAAAAACATCTTTTAAAAAGAAAAATGTTGTTTCTACCTCCAAGCCTCTGGAGCTTCTTCACATTGACTTATTTGGTCCTGTGAAAACAGCATCAGTCAATGGAAAGAAGTATGGACTAGTAATCGTTGATGATTACAGCCGCTGGACATGGGTAAAATTCCTAAAGCACAAGAGTGAGTCTCACTCTGTATTCACCAGTTTCTGTTCTAAAGTGCAAAAAGAATTTGACTCTAAAATTGTTAGAGTCAGAAGTGATCATGGTGGAGAATTTGAAAATAAAGATTTTGAAGAATTATTTGATTCTAATGGAATATCCCATGATTTCTCCTGCCCTAGAACTCCACAACAAAATGGAGTTGTAGAGAGGAAGAATAGGACACTCCAAGAAATGGCCAGAACCATGATCAATGAAACTAATGTAGCAAAGCACTTTTGGGCAGAAGCTGTAAATACAGCGTGTTATATTCAGAATAGAATCTCTATTAGACCTATTCTGGATAAGACTCCCTATGAACTGTGTAAGGGAAGAAAACCCAACATTTCTTATTTCCATCCTTTTGGATGCTTTTGCTTTATATTAAATACTAAAGAACATCTAAACAAGTTTGATTCCAAAGCACAGAAAGGTATTATGTTAGGATACTCAGAACGCTCTAAAGGCTATAGAGTATACAACACAGAAACCAAAATTGTGGAGGAATCAATTCATGTTAGATTTGATGATAAGCTTGACCCTGAAAAGTCAAAGCTAGTTGAAAAGTTTGCAGATTTAGAGATCACTCTGGTAGAATCTGAGAAAACTCCAGAAGCAACTGTCACTCCAGACTCTGAAGAAATTAAATCTCCAGAAATTCCAAGGAAAGTCAAGAGTCGTAGCAACGTATCTGAAGAGTTGATTTTGGGAAACAAAGATGAACCTGTTAGAACCAGATCTACCTTCAGAACTTCTGAAGATATTCCTCTGGGACTAGTGTCTCTGATTGAGCCTACGTCCTGTGATGAAGCTCTTCAAGATAACGATTGGGTGGCAGCTATGCAAGAAGAGTTAGATCAATTCTCCAAGAATGATGTCTGGGATCTCGTTCCTAAACCCAGAGGCACTCATGTCATTGGAACCAGATGGGTTTTCAGAAACAAACTGAACGAGAAAGGAGAAGTTGTCAGAAACAAAGCACGACTGGTAGCTCAAGGTTATAGTCAACAAGAAGGTATTGATTATAATGAAACTTTTGCTCCAGTCGCAAGGTTAGAGTCTATTCGTCTTCTTGTATCATTTGCTATTAATCACTCTATAAAATTATACCAAATGGATGTCAAGAGTGCATTTCTAAATGGTTATATTTCAGAAGAAGTGTATGTAAATCAACCTCCTGGTTTTGAAAACTCAAATTTTCCAGAACATGTTTTCAAACTTAAGAAATCTTTATATGGACTTAAACAAGCTCCCAGAGCTTGGTATGAACGCTTAAGTAATTTTCTTCTGGAACAAAATTTTATCAGAGGGAAAGTTGATTCTACACTCTTCTGTAAAAATCATGAAAATGATCTCATGATATGCCAAATTTATGTTGATGACATTATTTTTGGTTCTGCTAATATCTCTGTTTGCCAAGAATTTTCTAAGTTAATGCAGGCAGAATTTGAAATGAGTCTAATGCAAGAACTAAAGTTCTTTCTGGGAATTCAAATCAATCAAACTCCAGAAGTCACGTACATTCATCAAAGCAAGTACATTAAAGACGTTCTGAAGAAGTTTGACATGACTGAATGCAATTCGGCAAAGACTCCCATGCATCCAACTTGCATTCTGGAGAAGGAAGAGGTAAGCAACAAGGTTTGTCAGAAGCTCTATCGAGGTATGATAGGCTCTCTTCTCTATCTGACTGCTACTCGTCCTGATATTCTCTTTAGCGTTTGTCTTTGTGCCAGATTCCAATCAGATCCTAGAGAATCTCATTTAACAGCTGTTAAGAGAATTCTTAAGTATCTGAAAGGTACCCCTAACCTGGGCCTGATGTATGAGAAAACATCAGAGTATAGGCTTTCTGGTTATTGTGATGCAGATTATGCAGGAGATAGAATAGAACGAAAAAGTACATCTGGAAATTGCCAGCTTCTGGGAAACAATCTAATCTTCTGGGCTAGCAAAAGACAGTCAACTATCGCTCTATCAACTGCAGAAGCAGAATATATCTCAGCATCACTGTGCACAACTCAGATGCTCTGGATGAAACATCAGCTAGAAGATCTCCAAATCTTTGAGAGTAACATTCCTATCCTTTGTGATAATACTGCTGCTATTTGTTTGAGTAAGAATCCCATTTTACATTCCAGAGCCAAACACATAGAAATAAAACATCATTTTATTAGAGACTATGTTCAGAAAGGGATAGTAACGCTGAAGTTCATTGATACAGAACATCAATGGGCAGATATCTTTACTAAGCCTCTAGCTGAAGATAGATTTCGTTTCATCTTAGAAAATCTGAACATTAAAAATTGTCCTGAGTAAAATTTGGCTCTGAACATGTAAAATGAGACTCTGATAAAAACAAATATACTTCTGCCTCTGACTCTGATACTTCTACCAAGTTAAGAAGATATCTGAGTTAGAAATCTTCAGAAATCCTTTGGTATTCCTGAAGATCAGATACATCAACACGTGGGGAACATGCGTCTAACCCTAGAACTTCTAGACAGCTGTCAAAAGAAATCAAAGGTCAGAACGCTTGAAATCTCCTTGAGCAGTGTGCTTACTGTTGGGATTAGACATTCATTAATGAGCTGTAATCATTCTTCCCCCAAACGTGCTATTTTGGTTTTTGTGCTAACGCTGGTATGTGTGTCGTTTTGCATGTGTTTTTTACCCTTAGTATATAAACACTTTTCTCACATTTCACACACTTATCACTCTCACTCACTCTTAAACCCTAAACCCTCTCTCGAAGTTTTCTCTGCAACCTTCTCAGTTCTTCATCTTCTTCATCAATCTTCATCATGAATCCTCAAGAACAATCAGTTTTTGACTTCTCCCAACAAATGGAAGCTGCTTCTAACCCCCAAACTTCAAACACTCAAACACCCATGGTTGTAGATGTTACCACGACCCCAGTTTACAAAGAACCTCACATTTTGGAACGTGAACAACACATTCATCTTTCAACTCCCTTTGAAGGGTTGGATGTACTGTGTGAATCGCTGGTGGACTTTGAGAATTTGAAAAGAAATGGCGTTGATTTAACTGAAGATCTTCGCAAGCAAGGATGGGAAACCTACTTCAACAGATTGTATGGTCCAATCTATCCTCTTCTGGTGAAGGAATTCTGGAGATGTGCAGATGCTGATGATGAGTTCATCGTTTCTTTTGTTCTGGGTGTGAAGATCATTATCACAGAAGCGTCTATTGCTTCTTTGCTGAATATGGAAAAGGCTGGAGGTAAAAGGATTTACAACATTCCTCCAAGGTCCAAGCGCATCACAGAAGTCATTAACCCTACTATCTTCAAAGCAAACGTTGAAGGAAACCCATCTAAGAACAAGGAGCTTCATCAGAACCTCCGAGTTTGGTTGAAGATTATTCTGGGAACAATCCATCATCGTCCAGCCTCCAACTCTTCAGATTATATAAATGCTGATCAGAAGTGCATCCTCTACTGTATTCAGAAGGGTATTCCAATCAACCTCCCTGTTCTTCTCTTCAGATATCTGAGGGATTCAGTCAGAGAAACAAGGAACAATATGAAGCCTAGATCCTACATTCCTCTGGGAAGATTGCTCTCTGACATCTTCATTGAGCATGGGCTGGTAGATGCTCTGGAAAAGACCAGATGCATGGATGATCTGGCAATTGACGTTGGAAAGCCTCTGAATGCCAGAAATCTGAGGAGTATGGGAATCATCAAGGACATCAGAGTCAAGCCCACTATGAATGTAACCTGGGAAGCTCTGAAGGATCAGAGGAAGATGCCTCATGGCCTTGAAAGGTTCTTCAAAAATGAACCCAGAGATGCCATTGCCATCTACCTTCAGGATCGTCTGGATGAAGGCATTGACGTTTCTGATTTCCGCCTTGAAGACTGTCTGGATTCTGTAGAAGATCTGGTCAGATACAAAAGAGGCCTTTCTGAGAAGAAGATAGCTGAGGAAGCAAGGAAGGCAAAGAAAGCCAGAATTGGAGAAACCTCTGGCACCAAAGCTTCAGCACCTCTGAATGTCTCCTCTGGTAAGTCCATTCCTCCTGTCTCTTCTGAATCTGTAATGGCTTCCTCTAACCCTCTCTCCTCTCAACCAATTTTTACAACCTCAGAAATACCACCTTCTACCATTAGAACCTCTCAACCTCCACCTGTTCTAAAAATTGCCCGTACTTTTACAACAACCTCTGACCCTAATCAACTATATCACCACAGTTCTTCCTCATCCTCTGAGTATGAGTCACCACCTTACCTTTCCCCTTCTTCTAACCAAGAGTCCTCTGATCATGAGTCTTCTGATCAAGAACACTCTGACCCAAACTCCCCAACAATAGCTGAAATTTATGCTAAAAATTTCGCTCCACAAACTCAAACACAAACTGAAGTAACCTCTCCCCTCCGAACTTCTATTCCACAACAAACAACCACCATTACCTCTGAAAATCAAACTTCCCTTCCACCACAAACAACCACCACACCCTCTGAAACTCAACCATCTGTAATTCGCCCATCTGAACCTTATATCACTCCACCATTAATTCCCGCTGTACCTAGCCCAGACTCTGACCCATTAGATGTAAACCCACTCTATGCTTCATCCCCCAGTCTTCAACCAGACCCAGATTCTGAACTTCAACCAGAAGCAGAATCTGAACCCCAGCCAGAACCAGAAACTGAACCTCAACCTCTACATCTCAGCCCTCAAAACTCTCCACCTCATTCACCTGAACCTGAACCTAAAATTATCATACCTACCCTTGAGGAGGCCATTATGCAGGTTGCAGAATCCTCAGTCCAGAAGATCAAGTCTCTGGCTAAAAATTCTGAAGTTAGTGATGATCCTAAATCTGTTAGGACACACTGGAACAGAGTTATTAGTTGGATGACCTCTGAGTCTTATAGGCTGAAGAGTATCTCTGAACAAGTCAGAAATGGCTACATCAGAGACTCTGAGGAAAGACTCCAGGAAAGACTGGCCAGAGAAGCTGAGGCCAGAAGGTTAGAGGAGGAGAGACTGGCTAGAGAAGCTGAGGCCAAGAGATTGGAAGAAGAAAGGTTGGCTAAGGAAGCTGCAGAAGAAGCTAAGAGGTTGGAAGAAGAACGCCTGGCAAAGGAAGCAGAACTTCTGAGAATTCAGGAAGCAGAAGCCAAGGCTAAGGCAGATGCAGAAGCCCAAGCTGCTGCTGAAGCTGAAACTCAGCAGGCTCTGATTCAGGGGGAGTCTTCCTCTGCGATCCCTCTGATTCTTAACACTCTGAAGGAGATCAAGCAAGATCAGAAAGAGATCAAGCAAGATCAGAGTGAGCTCCGGGCAAGGATGGACAAACAAGACGCTCTGAATGAAAACCTCCAGAATATGTTTGCCATGCTACTACAGAGACTTCCTCCTCCTCCAAACCCTTAGGCACTTAGGATTTATTTTGGTTGCCTAGTGTTTTTTTGCTTCTGTCTTTTCTTTGTTAGCTCTGATATTTCTTTGAATCTGTTGTTTTTGACTGCTATTTGCCTTTGTGCTTTTTTAATGAAGTGTTTTTCTCTCTATTATTTTTTTATGCCTTTTTGATTATGCCAAAAAGGGGGAGAAATTATTAAATAGCTCTGATGAAAATTATGTCTAAAACCTTAAGCATTCTGCAACAATTATAGAAATAGTTCTGATATAAATAAGCTCTGATTAAATAATAGCTCTGATTAAATAACTCTAACCTTAAAGTTAAGCATTTGCAGAAAGTTTTCAGAAACCTAATTACTTGGAAAAGCTCTGGTAAGAACTTCTGAACTCCCTAGCGCTAACTCAGGGGGAGCTTTTGTCTATCTGATCTAATATTTTTCATGTTTCATCTGATAATTTTATTTGTTTTGTCATCATCAAAAAGGGGGAGATTGTAAGAACAAAAATAGTTCTACAATAGATTCCATGATTTTGATGATAACAAAGGATGAAACCAAAAGTGGCACCCTAACGAAAAGTTTCTAAGTGTGCAGGGTTCTAAAGAAAGAAGAAATAAATCTGATGATGTCATCAGATGCAAAACAAGATCAGATGCAAAATCTCAAGTATCAGAAGCATCTAAAGTGAAATCTCGTTTCAAGAAGCTCTGACTCTGGACAAAACTACAAAATATCAGAAGCATCTGAACATGAAGTAAAGTCTAGAAGCTCTGACTCTGAACAAATGCCTTCTGCAAAGTCTGAAGTTATCAAGCGTCATCTGAACTTTCAAGAGATAACATCAGAAGCCAATTTCTCCAGATACACAAAGACTCTAATCAGAATTGTTAATCATGATGAAGTAACGTTTAAGCCAAGTTAAAGTTCTGCAAACGGATTTCCTCAATTAGAAAGAGACGTTAATCTCCACTTCCAAGAGAAAAGATACTAATTGTGGTAAGTAGTCACTTCTAAGTGAAAAAGTCTACTGCAGAAGCTATTAATGGAATGGCGTAATTACATCTCAATATCCAACAGATTCAACGCTACTTCAACTCTACTTCAACTCCTATAAATAGAGAAGAAATCTCATTCAGCATACACCAAGAAATCACTAGCCAAAACTATACTGAAATTATATCACGCTCAAGAAAAACTTCTTTGTTCTTCAAAGATTTTCACTAAGCTGTTGCTTATCAAGTGAAAAATTTGTTCTTAAGTTTGTAATATTTGCTTTCTTAGAAGCACTCTAGATTACACATCTTGTATCTATTTTTATTTGATTTCCTCAAGTGACTTGTTGTAGTCTGTAGACTTGAGAGGACTAAGAGATTTTCTTTTCTCTTAGGGGTTGTTTGTAATCTTTCAAGATTAGTGGATTAAGTCCTTGTTGAAGGCGAAATCACCTTGGCCGGGTGGACTGGAGTAGCTTTGTGTTATAAGCGAACCAGTATAAAATCTTTGTGTGATTTCATTTTGCAAAAGCGCTTATTTTTTCAAACAATTCAAACCCCCCCTTTCTTGTTTTTCTCACCTTCACTTATTATTTACCTTGTGTCGCCTAATTCCAAAGGAACTTACTTGGATCATCTCTATGATCTCGAGAAAGGAACTCCTATCTGTGGTAGCATCCCTTAACCCTCATTCTTTTGTTAACCTTTCTCCATCCTTAACCCAAACCAGAAAACTTTTGTGCAAACATCTGACCTGTTTTCAACATTAGAAACCTAGGCCTTATGCCTTTGATTTTCAAACTTTCTTTTCATAATACTCATTTTGAATTGAACTTTAAGTCAACTTTGACCATCTTTGTGAATACTTCTAATTGGTTAATTCAACCCACTCAATTGCTTTTGTGGCCCTTGTCCACTTCTTAATCAAAATTCTCATGCATTAGCCATAGATCTGAATTTTCTTAGTGGTTGATGTGAATCTCACCTTTGTCCTTAGTGATCGAATTGTAAGCCTTCCATGCTTATTATAGGGTTAACCCCTCACTAGCATGTCGAAGTTATTCTCACATGGTGGACTTGTGGTTGTTCAGGTTGAGTTTTCTCCCTTTGATAACGAAAGACCTTAAGGCTTTTGTTTAAAATCAATCCACTCACTGTTTTGAAATTTGTTACCCGAACTACGGGGTTTTGATCCTTATCTTTCATGAGGAGGGACGTAGGCAATGGATTCATCCATCCAAACACAAAATGTAAATAAACTTGTATATTCTTTTCTCATCTCTTCAATCATGTTTGCACATAAATAATTTCATAAACAATAACCTTTGCAACAAGTTGTGAAAAGGGTTCCTTAGGAGTACCTAGGATGTTATGGGTGCCCAACACCTTCCCATGACATAACCAACCCCCTTACCCAGATCTTTGACCCTCTTTTACTAGTTTTGTTTGTAAAACTTTATAGGTTTTTGTTCGCTTTCTAACCATTCCGTTGGATAAATAGAAGTGCGGTGGCGACTCGACTTTGTATGATTTACCTTGGATTTAGTTAATATTTCTGATGGTAATGAATACACCGTTACAATGATCTCAAGAGAGGAACTCCATTTGTGGTCTTGTTTCCTTTCCCTTATCTATTCTTGCTTAGGATTTAGCCATTCTTCTTCTTCCCTCCACTCTAACCCAAGCCAAAACTTTTGTGCAAACATTTAACACTTCTTTTCAAACATTAGAAACCTAAGCCTTATGCTTTTGATTTTCAAACATTCTTTTCATAACACTTATTTTGAATTGAACTTCTAAATCAACTTTGACCATATTTTGTAAATACATTTCATTGGTAAATATAACCCATTCAAATACTTCTTTTGTGGTTTCAATGGCCACTTTCTTAATCAAATTTTTGCATAACCTTTAGCTATTAGGTTTGAGTTATCCTTGAGGTAGATGTAATACTCACCTATATCCTTAGTGATGGACAATGAGTCTTCCATGCTTATTATAGGGTTAACCCCTCACTAACATGTTGAAGCTATCCTCACATGGTGGATTTGTGGTTTTAGGTTGAGTTTTCTCCCTTGGATAACAAAAGACCTTAAGGCTTTTGGACCAATCAATTCACCAACTCATTTTGAGATTTTTACCCCGAACTACGAGGTTTTGATCCTAATCTTTTTTTAGATGGTACGTAGGCAATGGGTTTATCCATCCAAACACAAATTGTAATTAACTTGTATATTCTCTTCTCATCTCTTCAATCATGTTTGCACAAATAAATTTTCACAAAATACCAACCTTACAACAAATGTGAAAAGGGCTCCCTAGGAGTACCTAAGATGTTTTGGGTGCTTAAAACCTTCCCATTGCATAACCAACTCCCTTACCCCGATCTCTGACATTTTTACTAGTTTTTGATTCAATAAAACTTTTAGGTTTTTGTTCGCTTTCTAACCATTCCTTTGGATAAATAGAAGTGCGGTGGCGACTCGACTTGTATGGTTTACCTTAGATTTAGTCAATATCTCTAATGGTAACGAATACCCCGCTACAAAAAAGTGGCGACTCTGCTGGGGACTTTTGCCTAGTGGGTTTTGCCTACTTTTCATATTTTCTTGTATTGTTGTGAATATTGTTTTGTGACATATTTTTGTGCAATTTGGGATTACTGTATTGTATGTAATGATTGAATTGCTTGAATATTAATTCTTTGTGTGCTTGGTGATCTTTGTGAGATGAGTTCTATACCCGAACTCAAGTGCACTTAGGATAGGAGAATGGCATAGTCTTGTTGACTTGTGTGGAGTTATTCCTTAGCAAGTTGACTTGCAAGTCCATTCACTTGGTGGAGGTCATGTTGGGATCAATAATGTCACACAAGTAGTTGTGGTTAGATATTACTCTTTCCAATATAGACCTTAGAAGCCAAGGACCTTAGTTTACCAAGCCCATCTTGGCCTATTCTTAGGATGTAGTGCGAAAGTCGTTCAAGTGTAAGATTTGATACGATTGTTACGCGATACTACACTCATAAGAGTCTCTCTTGAGAATATTTTTGGAATACGAGTAGTCGTTTATCTGATAATATTCGAAAGATGGGATGATGACTATGGGAACCTGTTGTAGAACATGTTTGGAAGGTTTAAACCCTAGTACACCCCCTTTGGGTGGTTCTTAACCGAGACTCCATGCTCATGACTTGCAACAAACCCTTGATTCATGGTTGATCTATTCTTGTATCCTTAATATCAATGGAACTTGGGTGTTGATAAGGTGCAAACCATAATCCACCAAAATGGATGATTGATATTAAGGATGACATGATTTATCCCATGACCTTTGTTTGGTGTGCTTTGCTTGATCCTTGAGTGTGATTGTTGCATTCATGCATTCATGCACCCATTTGCATCCATATCATCAATAATAAGAAAATTGTCAAGGAACTTAAGAGGTCTATTTGCGAATTTTCAGACATGGAAAGACAAAGAAGGAATACGAAGAAGTACAGTTTTAGACAACCTGACTTGACAGAGCTAAGGAATTTGACATCCTATGTATTAGATCCCTTGGGTTTCAAGGCTCGTTTTGGGAAGCTCCTATGTATTCTGACTACTCAAGTGGTCGAAGGATTGATGAGTGTATTGGTGCAGTTTTATTATCCCTTATACCGTTGCTTCACATTTTTGGATTTTCAGCTTTTGCCCACCCTTGAGGAGTATGCCTACCCTGTGGGTATACCTATTCTAGACCAGTTGCCATTCAGTGGCTTAGAGAGTATTCCTACTTCTCAAGAGATAGCTGACATGTTGCATATGGATGAATCTCTGGTTGGTGCGCATATGACTACCAAAGGTGGAATTCAAGGTCTCCCTTCTGAGTTCCTCATTGCTCAAGCTACTATGTATGGGAAGGCCATGAGTGAGGACGCCTTTGAGGCCATATTCGTACTTCTCATCTATGGGCTAGTGTTATTCCCCAACATCGACAAGTTTGTGGATGTGAAGGCTATTAGGATTTTCTCTACTCTTAATCTCGTTCCGACTCTGTTGGGTGACACTTACTTTTCTTTGCATATGAGGAATGCAAAGGGTGGTGGTACCATTGTGCACTTTTTGCCTCTGTTGTACAAGTGGTTTATTTCTCACTTGCCGCAGACGGTCGCCTTCAAGGAGAACAAAGGATGTCTACGGTGGTCCACAAGACTTATGTCTCTCACTAATGATGATATCTTTTGGTACAACCGTGTGTATGATGGTGTGCAGATTATTGACTCTTGTGGTGAACTCTCCAATGTGCCTCTTCTTCGTACATGTGGTGGGATTAACTACAACCCTATTTTGGCACGTCGTCAGCTTGGGTTCCCCCTAAAGGATAAACCCAATAACATTCTGTTAGAGGGTGTGTTCTTTCAGGAGGGTAAAGATCCCCAAGGCTTGAAGGGCAGTATGGTCCGCGCTTGGCGCAAGAATCATAAGAAAGGAAGGAAGGAGCTAGGTCCGAAGAATTGTATCGCTTTGAAGCCCTATACTTCTTGGGTTAGGAGGAGAGCTTCCGAGTACCTCATGCCTTACGAGTATCCAAGACCTACACCTTTGGTTGTGGCTGGGCCTTCAACCCTCCCTGACCAAGGAGTAGAGGAGTTGAGAGACGAAGACCGTTCGCGTGCTTGGATCCATGAACGAGAGGAGTTGCTTCAACAGATCAAGGAGAAGGACGCTTTGATAGAGTTCCTTGAGCATCAGGTTATTGATGATCCTGATGATGCATGGACTTCTCTACTTCCTCAGTCTTCCAAGTTTTGGAAAAGGAAGTACGATCGACTTGCCAAAGAGAAAGCAGATATGGAGGTCGCCTACGAGAGGGAAGTGAAGAGGCTACGTGCATCTTATCTTCTTGTGTCCAGAGCTTTAGATGATTGCTTCTAGGGATCTATAGGATGTTCATTTTCCTTTCCTCTTGTATTTGGTTACCAAGACTGTACTTCTTTGGTGTAAAAATGTTTCCAGATATTATTTGATGAGACATTTCTATATGTGATAAATGTTTAATATTTCCAAAATTTGCAAATAGAACTCTAAAAGTTCCTCTGATAAATAAAAACAAATCATATGCACAAGCATTGCATGCATCATGTGCATAAGCAGGTTTTGCTCCAGGCTTCTTGTTCTATGGTCTAACTTAGTGTTCTTCATTTAAAAAAATACGAAATTAAAAATTATATAAAATTAAATAAAATGTTAAGAAAAGTGAAAAATATTTTTGGGTAATTTTATGGACGAAGAAAATATTTTAAATAAGAAAAAGAAATATGAAAATGGAAGGATTAATGCTGATGAACATGGTAAGCAAGGGTAGATATATCAAAACATGGCCATGGAAGAGATGATTACCTAATGGAAAATAGAAGTGGAATGGAATTTGATATGTGATGAAGCTTTGCCTCCTTGCCACGAAATTCCAATGCTCCTTTTGGGTTACGATTTCAGCTTCTTAAATAGGGTGGATTGGGTGTTCTCATGGGCTTTTTAATAAGTGATTTATCCATAAGAATAAAAGTGTGAAGTGAGGTGTAAAATGTTGTTATTTTGGGCCAAACTTAAGTGAATGGATGTCCAGTGCATGGCCAAAAGAGGTAAAAAAAACGTGACTGGTTTGTGCAGCATGCTTAGAAAATCTGATTGGGCCAGCCAGGCCCAAAATCTGCCTAGAAAATCAAGTCATGGTGCCCGCTTTAAATGAACGTATCTCTCAAACCATGGATCCAAATGAGATGATTCCAAAAGGATGTGAAAGAGGACATAGCAATGTACAATTGTTGTGAAGAAAGTATTTTCAAATAATGCTTTGAAGTGCAAGAAAACTGGTCAAGAAGTCTTGACAAATTTTGAAGATTTTGGACTTAGAAATTTTTCCAAGTGTCCTAAAAAAATGTCTCACTTTGACTAAGCATAACTTTCTCAATTCTAATCCAAATGGAGCAAACTGTATATCTCTAAAAAGCTTAGAACAAGAGGAACAACTTTCATGTTGTAGAAATTTTCAAATGGAGCTTTTATCTTGATGCAAAATGGGCTTAAAGTGAGTGCAACGATCATGAAAACTTGCCCTAAATGGAAAGTCAACAATTTCCAAATTAAGTAACTTTTCCAATTCCTGATTAAATGACGAATCCATTATCCAACCTTGATCAAATTTCACATGTAGGATCCCCTAGGCATTGATTTTGAGATTCCACTCTCAAAATGTCAGGAGTTGACTTTTCTGGCCCCATAGTTGACTTTTCCCAAACTGTCTGATTCCCGATTCCATTGATCAATTGAAGCACTTCTAGCTCAAATAAAGAGCTGTTTTTTTGTATGTAGACCCTTGTGGACATATGGAGGGCCATGGAAAAGAGTTTCACCCAAAGAATCTGAAATAAACTGATTTTATACCAAACCCTAGTTTTAGGGCAAAATGATTAGGAACTGATTGCACTGATTGCCAATGGATCTTTCTGAGATAATTCTGAATCTTCCTAGGCCAAGATGACTCTCTAATCATGACATAGATGAGCTCCTCTACTTCCAACCAAACATTGTCTGTTGCAGGTAGCCATGAAACCCTAATTTCTGATTAAATCCAGATGAACACTCTGATAGCTTTGAATCCTTCACTGATGAACTGAGGACAATAATAAGATATTTGGACCCCCCTGAGACCCTTGAGACTTGTATACTTAGAAATTGAAGTCCAATTCTCAATCTTGCTTTGTGTGGGCTCCTTCTGTTAAGGAGTGATCGATCAAAACCTGATCTCCATGTCACAAATGCAGTATTCAATGAGTATGACCTAATATGATGCTAATGAAATGTAAAACATAATCCCATGCTTCCAGGAAAAATGAAGGGTAAATTTTGGGGTATTACAGCTGACTTTTCTGTAGCGGGATATTCGTTACCATAAGAGATATTGACTAAATTCAAGGTAAACCATACAAGTCGAGTCGCCACCGCACTTCTATTTATCCAAAGGAATGGTTAAAAAGCGAACAAAAACCTAAAAGTTTTATCGAATCAAAAACTAGTAAAAATGTCAGAGATCTGGGTAAGGGGGTTGGTTATGCAATGGGAAGGTTTTAAGCACCCAAAACATCATAGGTACTCCTAGGGAGCCCTTTTCATAAGTGTTGTTCTAGTCTAAAGGGTGTAGGTATATCTAAAGTACTATTTATTAAAAGGAAGGTTAAAAGAAAATGACTCGCAAGGATGTCGCATCCACTGCCTACGTATCTCATATGAGTATGAGAATCAGAGTCTTCGTAGCTCGGCTACCTTTGGGTTAAAGAAAAGTGTGCTCGGTAAGACGTCGTGTCTTATGCCTACGTATCTCATCTGGAATGAGAATCAGAGCAAAACGTAGTTCGGCTAACTAGGGGTTAAGGATTGCCATCTGAACATGGACTTATAAAAGCGGACACCAGCTGTGTTAAAGGAGGGTGGGCAGTGTGTTCATGTCCTAGCAGTAGGTGTCACAGCTCGCTGAATCGAGTCTTAGGCAGTTACCTCTTTGCAATAGAACGGACTGACATGCCACAAGATCGGAGACGCACGGAAGGTCTAAAAGTGGGGAAGCTCTGCCCTAGAGTTGTCATGCAATATGGACCTATGTGTTTGGATTTACAAAGGGGAACATCTACCTAATGTTAGCATGCAAAGAATAAGGGAATTCTACCTATGTTATCATACAAAGGGTTCTACCTAATGGGTGCTACCTAAACGGAACAAGAGTCGACGGATGGAGCGCGGAGAGGAGTTACGGATAAGGGTAGATGGCGATGCCGGAGGCAATCGACTTACAGGTAGATGGCGATGCCTGAGGCAATCGACTTACAAGAGGATGGATGAATGCGTGCTGGTTCTGTTAAGTTTTGAAAATGATTACTCGACGTTGGATCGAGCTTTTGATCTTATTTTGAAATGGTTATCGGATGTTCGTTTTAATTCTTGTATTAACAGGTGACTAAAGAAATAAAGAAATAAATATTATACACTTTATGGGAGAGGGGTACATTTGTCATGAATGGGGACTGTTCACGGCAAACAAACAATAAGAATATATGCCTCATACATCATACAAGTAGGCAACAGTTATCAATCAGATCGGATAAATAAACAATATATAATCAAACCAAAGAATCAAATAATGGAGCATTTAAACAATGCATGGGAGTATGAACATGTTAAATAATCAAGCAATAGAAAGAATGAATGAGAGAAACAAGTATAAAAGATAACAGATGAATCAAACAGATGAAAATATGCACACGAAGGATCCACTGAATAATTTAATCAGGAAATGAGGTAAGGACCAAATAAAATCAAGGTAAAAGACCTCTAATACATGGCATATGAGATGAACGAGGGAGGATCAAAAGATCTCTTCAATTGCCATAAGCAATCCCTAAGTCAAACATCAATCATAGAGAAGTCAACTGAAAATTCAAGTCAACTTAAAAAATAACAAATAAATAGCAAATTAATCAAGAAAATTATGAAAAATTAAACTAAATAAGGTGGGGTCAGGGCATCATCATCCCCCCAAAAGATTTTTAAAATAATGAAAATTGGCACGTGAATTAATTAAAACAAAACATAGGTCAAACCAAAAGTCAATTAATACGACTAGGTTAGAAATAAATCAAGAATAAATAATAAATTAATCAAAAAAATTATGAAAAATTAAAATAAATAAGGTGCGGTCAGGACATCATCATCCCCCAAAAAGATTTTAAAAATAATGAAAATTGGTACATGAATTAATTAAAATGAAACAGAAGTCAAATTAAAAGTCAACCAACCAAACTAGGTCAAAAATAAATCCAAAATAAATTGAAAATCCAAGAAAAGGTCAGGTTGACCATGAGATAGTGGTCAACCTTCATCCCAAAAATCAAATGCTAACAATAATTTTAAGTCATAAAAATAAAATCAATAAAAAAAAAGTGTGTTAAAATGGACCATTTAGAATAAATAATTAAAATAAAATATTAATATTAAAAAATACGAAAATAAATTTTTTATAAAATTAAATAAAAAGTTAAGAAAAGTTAAAAATATTTTTGGGCAATTTTATGGACGAAGAAAATATTTTAAATAAGAAAAAGAAATATGAAAATGGAAGGATTAATGGTGATGAACATGGTAAGCAAGCGTAGATATATCAAAACATGACCATGAAAGAGATGATTACCTAATGGAAAATAGAAGTAGAATGGAATCTGATATGTGATGACGCTTTTCCTCCTTGCCACAAAACTCCAATGCTCTTTTAGGGTTAGGGTTTCAGCTTCTTAAATAGGGTGGATTAGGTGTTCTCATGGGCTTTTTAATAAGTGATTTATCCATAAGAATAAAAGTGTGATGTGAGGTGTAAAATGTTGTTATTTTGGGCCAAACTTAAGTGAATGGGTGTCCAATGCATGGCCAAAAGAGTTAAAAAAAACGTGACTGGTTTGTGCAACATGCTTAGAAAATCTGATTGGGCCAGCCAGGCCCAAAATCTGCCTAGAAAATCAAGTCATGGTGCTTACTTTAAATGAATGTATCTCTCAAACCATGGATCCAAATGAGATGATTCCAAAAGGATGTGAAAGAGGACATGGAAAAGTACAATCGTTGTGAAGAAAGTATTTTCAAATAATGCCTTGAAGTGCAAGAAAACTGGCCAAGAAGTCTTGAAATTTTTTGAAGATTTTGGACTTAGAAATTTTTCTAAGTGTCCTAAAAAAATGTCTCGCTTTGACTAAGCATAACTTTCTCAATTCTAATCCAAATGGAGCAAACTTTATATCTCTAGAAAGCTTGGAACAACTTTCACGTTGGAGATATTTTCAAATGGAGCTTTTATCTTGATGCAAAATGGGCTTAAAGTGAGTGCAACGATCATGAAAACTTGCCCTAAATGGAAAGTCAACCATTTCCAAATTAAGTAACTTTTCCAATTCCTGATTAAATGATGAATCCATGATCCAACCTTGATCAAATTTCACATGTAGGATCCCCTAGGCATGGATTTTGAGATTCCACTCTCAAAATGTCAGGAGTTGACTTTTCTGGCCCCACAGTTGACTTTTCCCAAACTGTCTGATTCCCGATTCCATTGATCAATTGAAGCACTTCTAGCTCAAATAAAGAGCTGATTTTTTGTATGTAGACCCTTGTGGACACATGGAGGGCCATGGAAAAGAGTTTCACCCAAAGAATCAGAAATAAACTGATTTTATACCAAACGCTAGTTTTAGAGCAAAATGATCAGGAACTGATTGCACTGATTGCCAATGGATCTTTCTGAGATAACTGTGAATCTTCCTAGGCCAAGATGCCTCTATAATCATGACATGGATGAGCTCCTCTACTTCCAACCAAACATTGCCTGTTGCAGGTAGCCATGAAACCCTAATTTCTGATTAAATCCAGATGAACACTCTGATAGCTTTGAATCCTTCACTGATGAACTGAGGACCATAATAAGATACCTGGACCCCCTTGAGACCCTTGAGACTTGTGTACTTAGAGAATGAAGTCCAATTCTCAATCCTGCTTTGTGCGGGTTACTTCTGTTAAGGAGTGATCGATCAAAACCTGATCTCCATGTCACTAATGCAGTATGCAATGAGTATGACCTAATATGTTGCTAATGAAACGTAAAACATAATCCCATGCTTCCAGGAAAAATGAAGGGTAAATTTTGGGGTATTACACTTCCCATTGCATAACCAACCCCCTTACCCTGATCTCTAACATTTTTACTAGTTTTTGATTCGTTAAAACTTTTAGGTTTTTGTTCGCTTTCTAACCATTCCTTTGGATAAATAGAAGTTCGGTGGCGACTCGACTTGTATGGTTTACCTTAGATTTAGTCAATATCTCTGATGGTAACGAATACCCTGCTACAGAAAAGTGGCGACTCTGCTGGGGACTTTTGTTGTATTGTTGTGAATATTGTTTTGTGACATATTTTTGTGTAATTTGGAATTACTGTATTGTATGTAATGATTGAATTGCTTGAATATTAATTCTTTGTGTGCTTGGTGATCTTTGTGGGATGAGTTCTATACCCGAACTCGGGTGCACTTAGGATAGGAGAATGTCATAGTCTTGTTGACTTGTGTGGAGTTATTCCTTAGCAAGTTGACTTGCAAGTCCATTCACTTGGTGGAGGTCATGTTGGGATCAATAATGTCACACAAGTAGTTGTGGTTAGACATTACTCTTTCCAATATAGACCTTAGAAGCCAAGGACCTTAGTTTACCAAGCCCATCTTGGCCTATTCTTAGGATGTAGTGCGAAAGTCGTTCAAGTGTAAGATTTGATAGGATTGTTACGCGATACTACACTCATAAGAGTCTCTCTTGAGAATATTTTTGGAATACGAGTAGTCGTTTATCCGATAATATCTGAAAGATGGGATGATGACTATTGGAACCTCTTGTAGAACATGTTTGGCAGGTTTAAACCCTAGTACACTCCCTTTGGGTGGTTCTTAACCGAGACTCCATGCTCGTGACTTGCAACAAACCCTTGATTCATGGTTGATCAGTTCTTGTATCCTTAATATCAATGGAACTTGGGTGTTGATAAGGTGCAAACCATAATCCACCAAAATGGATGATTGATATTAAGGATGACATGATCCATCCCATGACCTTTGTTTGGTGTTCTTTGCTTGATCCTTGAGTGTGATTGTTGCATTCATGCATTCATGCACCCATTTTCATCCATATCATCAATAATAAGAAAATTGTCAAGGAACTTAAGAGGTCTATTTGCGAATTTTCAGACATGGAAAGACAAAGAAGGAATACGAAGAAGTACAGTTTTAGACAACCTGAGTTGACAGAGCTAAGGAATTTGACATCCTATGTATTAGATCCCTTGGGTTTCAAGGCTCGTTTTGGGAAGCTCCTATCTATTCTGACTACTCAAGTGGTCGAAGGATTGATGAGTGTATTGGAGCAGTTCTATGATCCCTTGTACCGTTGCTTCACATTTTCTGATTTTCAGCTTTTGCCCACACTTGAGGAGTATGCCTACCTTGTGGGTATACCTATTCTAGACCAGTTGCCATTCAGTGGCTTAGAGAGTTTCCTACTTCTCAAGAGATAGCTGACATGTTGCATATGGATGAATCTCTGGTTGGTGCGCATATGACTACCAAAGGTGGAATTCAAGGTCTCTCTTCTGAGTTCCTCATTGCTCAAGCTACTATGTATGGGAAGGCCATGAGTGAGGACGCCTTTGAGGTTATATTCGTACTTCTCATCTATAGGCTAGTGTTATTCCCCAACATCGACAAGCTTGTGGATATGAACGCTATTAGGATTTTCTCTACTCTTAATCTTGTTCCGACTCTGTTGGGTGACACTTACTTTTCTTTGCATATGAGGAATGCAAAGGGTGGTGGTACCATTGTGTGTTGTTTGCCTCTGTTGTACAAGTGGTTTATTTCTCACTTGCCGCAGACAGTCGCCTTCAAGGAGAACAAAGGATGTCTACGGTGGTCCACGAGACTTATGTCTCTCACTTATGATGATATCTTTTGGTACAACCGTGTGTATGATGGTGTGCAGATTATCAACTCTTTTGGTGAATTCTCCAATGTGCCTCTTTTTGGTACATATGGTGGGATTAATTACAACCCTATTTTGGCACGTCGTCAGCTTGGGTTCCCCCTAAAGGATAAACCCAGTAATATTCTGTTAGAGGGTGTGTTCTTTCAGGAGGGTAAAGATTCCCAAGGCTTGAAGGGCAGGATGGTCCGCGCTTGGCGCAAGATTCATAAGAAAGGAAGGAAGGAGCTAGGTCCGAAGAATTGTATCGCTTTGGAGCCCTATACTTCTTGGGTTAGGAGGAGAGCTTCCGAGTACCTCATGCCTTACAAGTATCCAAGACCTACACCTTTGGTTGTGGTTGGGCCTTCAACCCTCCCTGACCAAGGAGTAGAGGAGTTGAGAGACGAAGATCGTTCGCGTGCTTGGATCCGTGAAGGCAGATATAGAGACAGCCTATGAGAGAGAGGTGAAGAGGCTTCATGCAGCTTATCTTCCGGTCTCTAGAGCTTTAGACGATTGTTTCTAGGGTTCTATAGGATGTTCATTTTCCTTCTCTCTTGTATTGTATTTGGTTACCAAGACTGTACTTCTTTGGTGTAAAATTTTTCCAGATATTATTGATATGATATTTCCATATATGTCTAAATAATTAATATTTTCAAATATTTGCAAATAGAATTCTAAAGTTCCTTTGATTAAAAATAAATCATATGCACAAGCTTTGCATGCATCATGCGCATAAGCAGGTTTTTGCTCCAGGCTTCTTGTTCAATGGTTTAATTCTGTGTTCTTCATTTATTTTGAAGACAAGCTGACTCACCGGTACTACACCAGAGCCAACACTTCAAGACTGATGGATCACTTAGAGCAAGAAAACAGAGAGCTAAAGGAGGAAGTGGCCAGATTGACTGCCCTAATGGAGTCTTTCATGGCCGCCCATAGCCAGTCGTCTCCAACGCCTTCAACTCTCCCGAGAGGACAGTCATCTCTGAGATTGCCTCTTCAACAGTGCCTGCTGCCAGCGCCCACTTCGCGCCAACTACTATCCCAGTCGGGTTTCCCTGGGGGATGCCCGCAATTTTGTTCTTGAGGGTCTCGCCCCAACGTTTGCTCTCTGCCGGCATCTAGCCGGTCCTCGCCGTTCCACCTCTGGTCGTGCATACTATGCCAAGAGTAGACGACACCATTTACCACTCTAAGCCATCTGAGGGCCCAAATGTGTATGAAAAGGTGGATGCAATAAATGATCAGTTTCTTGAGCTTCGCAAGGAACTCAAAATTCTCAAAGGGAATGACCTCTTTGGCAAGTCTGCTGCTCAACTTTGCCTGGTTCCAAATGTCAAGATCCCTATAAAGTTCAAAGTACCTGATTTTGAAAAGTACAAGGGAAACACTTGCCCGCTCAGCCACTTGGTTATGTATGTGAGGAAGATGTTGACTCAGACCGACAATGATCTGCTCCTCATTCATTATTTCCACGACAGCCTGTCCGATGCCGCCCTGAGATGGTACATGGGTTTGGACAGCGCAAACATCCGATCCTTCAATGACCTTGGCGAAGCTTTCGTCAAGGAATACAAATATAACATGGATATGGCTCCCGATAGGGATCAATTGAGGGCCATGTCCCAGAAGGACAAGGAAACTTTCAAGGAGTACGCCAAGAGGTGGCGAGAACTAGCTGCACAGATTTTGCCTCCGCAGGAAGAGAAAGAAATTCCCAAAATCTTCGTGAAGACCTTGAGCTCAATTTATTATGAGCGGATGATCGTCAGCTCTCCTTCTGACTTCACCGAGATGGTGAATATGGGGATGCGTCTGGAGGAAGGAGTCAGGGAAGGGCGCCTGACTACAGAAGAAGGCTCTTCTGCCAAACGATATGGGGCGTTTGGAAAGAAGAAAGATGGTGAGGCACATGCTGTGACCTCCCATGTCAAACCCAGAAGACCCTCTGTGAAGAGGAAGACCGTGCGTCCCGCCGGTAATCAGCATCAGGTGGCTCACATAGCACTTGTTTTCAGAGAAAACCAGCACTATGCATAATAACGAGCAACAGTAACATCAACAATATCAACAACAACACAAAACAATGTCCTCAACAGCGCCTACCAGCCTCGAAACAATAATCAGACCAGTACAAGCTATGAGAGGAAGAGGGTCTCCTTTGATCCTATTCCAATGACCTACACAGAGCTATATCCTTCTTTGATAGAGAGGAAACTGATCACTCCACGTGACCCACGGTTATACCTACCAACCCTCAGTGGTGGTATAGGCCCGAGCTACATTGTGTTTATCATTCTGGTGCTCCCAAACATGATGTGGAGAACTACTACCCGCTGAAGACCAAGGTTCAAGACCTTGTGAGAAGCGGTGAAATTCTGGTATTAGATATAAGATGTCGAAGGTAATGTCACGACACTAATATCTGGTAATAAACAATGGATAAACAAACACAAAATGGTAAAGCAAATAACACAAGCAATTGTTAACCCAGTTCGGTGCAACTCACCTACGTCTGGGGGCTACCAAGCCAGGAAGGAAATTCACTAAAATAGAATTAGTTCAAAGACTATCCGTACACTTCAACAAGTTACAGTCTTTCTCACCTAATCTCTACCCGTGCAACTTCTACCTAAGCACTCTTAGATATGAGAACCCACTCACTTCCTTTAAAATCACACACCAGTGATTTTAAACAACAATCCCTTGAGAAAAGAAAATACTTTTCAATTACACACTCTTGATTTTACTTCACAGTTTCAATCAAGAAGACACACTCTTGATCTTGCTTCACAGCTTTGATCAAGAAGACACACGCTCTTGCTTAACAGCTCTAGAGTGACAAATTACAACCACAAATCAGTCCAATTCAATCATCAATGGATGACTTGAATGACCTAGAAGTCTTACGACTAAACAGACACAACCCTAGCTCTCTCTATGTATTTCGCTCATTCTTGGTTGTGTGTACAAACAGGTTTTCTAAGTCCCTTTTTATAGAAGCTTTCAGCTGGGCTTGGACATCTTGAAAACCCTATATCTATTTTCCAATTAAATCTTTTTATAACAACTGTATAGATCTTCTTGGAAAATAAGTAAATCTGGTTGTAATCCATGATTGAATGCGCCAGCTAGCCATATCTTCAATCATCCAAAGATTGCCATTAATTGTGCAATCACAAAACATCAGACATTCATACTGAATGTTCTATGTACAGGATGTCATCACATCGGGTCTGGCATCCTGGAAAAATCCTGCATAATCCAATAATTCCTTTTATAACTTCCAGCAGGTACAACCATATCAGATGTCATGACATTGTGTATGCCATCTGAAACAATCCTGCATGAACATGTCTTTCATTTAAGCTCCAGCAGGTACATCCAATATCAGAAGCCATGGCATTGTATGTGGCATTCTGAAACAATCATGCTTGCACATGTTCTTGAACTCCAGCAGGTACATAGGATATCTCATGTTAAGACATCACATATGACATCTTGTGAACACTCTTTGTTTTACCAAAATTGCTGCCAACACTCAGAAACAACAAATTCCCCCTTTGGCAAATTTTGGCTAAAACATATATCTGTCCTTTTGTTCACAAGGTAAACTATCAGCAGTTAAACCACATAACAGTAGTTTAATCAACAGCAGAAGCAAAACAATTACTAGCTATGGCTACTAGTAATACACATATGCACAAGGGTACTTCTCCTCCCCCTAAATTTGTGCAACAAACAACAGAATTATTAGTTATGGATGCAACTAGTAAGACACACAAATACAATGCACAAGGGTACTTCTTCTCCCCTAAATCAGCCAGAATGTCATTCTGACATCTGCTTCAACATCAGCACTTGTACACCATATCAGACATCCCCTTTGACATCTGTAAACAGAATACCATTCTGTTTTAACACATGTGCACTTCCTTCTTCCTTTAATAATAGTTGTCCTCCAGTCCAGCCACAAACGTCTCACAACTCCAGTACCCAGCTCCACATACTTCTCCCCCTTTTTAGTCAAAATTGACCAAAGGTGAGCAAGTCTCATAGCATCTTCACACCCATCACATCTTTCACTACACCATACCTCACAAAACTCCATACTCTCGTTGTGAAAACTATCCACAGACTCCTTTGATTACTATAGATTCTCATACACACAAATCCCCAATTTTCCTCTTAGACGTTTAAATTGATTGGCATCCAAAGTTTTTGTGAATATGTCAGCTAATTGCCTCTCTGTAGGAACATGCTCCAGTGTTATGATCTTCTCTTCCACAAGTTCTCTGATGAAGTGATGCCTGATATCAATATGCTTTGTCCTGCTGTGCTGAATAGGATTCTTGGAAATATTTATAGCACTCAGGTTATCACAGTATAATGTCATGACTTCTTGTGTGAGATTGTATTCAGACAATATTTGTTTCATCCAGACCAGTTGAGAACAACTACTTCCAACTGCTATGTATTCAGCTTCAACAGTGGATAGAGATACACAGTTTTGTTTCTTGTTGAACCATGAAATCAGATTGTTCCCTAAGAAGAAACATCCTCCTGATGTGCTCTTCCTATCATCAGCACTCCCAACCCAGTCTGCATCACAGTATCCAGTCAACATAGATCCAGATCCATGAGTATATAACATCCCATAGTCACTGGTGCCATTGACATATTTCAGTATTCTCTTCACTTGGTTTATGTGACTGACTTTGGTTCAGCTTGATATCTAGCACACACACCAACAGCAAATGCAATGTCAGGTCTGCTTGTTGTGAGATATAGCAGACTGCCTATCATGCTTCTGTATAGACTTTGATCTACACTGACACCATTTTCATCTTTGGAGATTTTTACATGTGTAGGAGCAGGTGTTCTTTTATGGCTTGCATTCTCCATACCAAAATTCTTCACAATGTTCTTGGCATACTTGCTTTGAGATAAAAATATAAAGTCTTCCATCTGTTTGACGTGTAGCCCAAGAAAGTAGGTCAGTTCTCCAATAAGGCTCATCTCAAACTCAGATTGCATTTGTCTAACAAAATGTTCAACCATCTGTTCTGACATTCCACCAAATACAATGTCATCTACATATATTTATGCCACCATGAGCTTCCCTCCTTCATTCTTCACAAACAGAGTTTTGTCAATACCTCCTTTCCTATATCCATTGTCAGTGAGGAACACTGTGAGTCTCTCATACCAAGCCCTAGGAGCTTGTTTTAATCCATATAAGGCTTTCTTCAATCTGTACACATGTTGTGGAAGATTTGGATTGTGAAGCCTTTAGGTTGTTCAACATATACTTCTTCATTTAGGTAGCCATTTAGAAAGGCACTTTTTACATCCATCTGAAACAGTTTGAATTTCAGAATACATGCCACTCCAAGCAATAATCTAATGGACTCAAGGCGAGCTACAGGAGCAAAAGTTTCATCAAAGTCAACTCCTTCAACTTAAGTATATCCTTGAGCTACTAATCTAGCTTTGTTTTTAGTAACAACCCCTTGTTCATCAGATTTATTCTTATATACCCACTTTGTACCTATGACATTTACTCCTTCAGGTCTAGGAACCAATTCCCATACTTCATTCCTCTTGAATTGACCTAACTCTTCTTGCATGGCATTGATCCATAACTCATCAGTCAAGGCTTCCTTGATATTTCTAGGTTCAATCTTTGACACAAAGCAACCATGTGAGATTACTTCCCTTGATCTAGTAATGACTCCTTTATCTGGGTCTCCTATGATAAGGTCTTGGGATGATCCTTCTGAATTCTGATAGAGGGTCCTTTGTTGATTTTGTCATCTTCAGGTTCAGCTTGAGGTGGTTCTTCTCCTATTCTTGTCTGAGGAGTCAGGTGGAGAATCATTTAGAGATGTCTCGACATCGTGTGTGACATCAGTCTGTTGATCATCACCACTACATTAATGGATTCCATCAACACATTAGTTCTGGAATTGAAGACCCTGTAGGCTCTGCTGTTTGTTGAATAGCCCAAAAATATTCCTTCATCACTTTTGGGATCCATCTTCCTTCTTTGTTCACGATCAGCCAAGATATAGCATTTGCTACAATATACATGGAAGTATTTTACTGTAGGTTTTCTTCCTTTCCATACTTCATAAATAGTTGTGGGAGTCCCTTTCTTTAATGTCACTCTGTTGTGGACATAGCAGGCTGTGTTCATGGCTTCAGCCCAAAAATGATAGGGTAACTTCTTAGCATGAATCATAGCTCTGGCTGATTCTTGCAGAGTCCTATTTTTCTTTTCCACCACACCATTTTGCTGGGGAGTGATGGGAGATGAGAACTCATGATGACTCCTTCTGAAGAGCAGAACTCAGCGAATTTGTTGTTCTCAAACTCCTTTCCATGATCACTTCTAATTTTGACAACAGGACTTTCTTTTTTCCCTTTGAAGTTTCAGACACAGCTCCTTAAAGACTTCAAATACATCTGATTTTTCTCTTATAAAATTGATCCAAGTGTATCTGGAGAAATCGTCCACTACCACATATGCATTTCTTCCCCCCAAGGCTTTCTACTTGCATGGGTCCCACCAAGTCCATATGAAGTAGTTCCAGGACTTTGGTAGTTGTGTCATGTCTGAGCTAAGTTGGGAATTCCTCTAATAACTTCAACTGATATGATTTTCTTCTACCTTTCAGGTGCAGATGGCCCAATCTTTGATGCCATATTTTTACTTCTTCTTCTTTAGCTAAGGTACACATTGAAGAGTATCCAGTTTCTTGATAGCTCCACATGTAGCAGTTGTCTTTGGACCTAACTCCCTTCATGATTATATTCTTTGTTAGTAATTAGACATTCAGTTCTTGTGAAGTTTACATTCAGACCTTGATCACATAGTTGACTAATGCTGATAAGATTAGCAGTTAATCCCTTAACAAGTAGGATATCATCAAGGTCAGGAACTCCAGGGCAATCCAGCTTACCCATTCCCTTGATTTCACCTTTTGCACCATCACCAAAGGTAACATAACTCATGGCATGAGGATGAAGTTCAGTCAGCAGATTTTGTTTCCAGTCATATGTCTGAGCAACCACTGTCAAAATACCAATCTTCTTTGGCTGAGACTCTGAGGGAAGTGTGAGCTATTAGACTTGTGACCTTTGTCTTAAACCATTGCTTTTTGTTACCATCTTGTGATGTTTGGACTTTGATTGGTGTTGAGACTGAACAGGGCCAGCATAACCATATAACTTATAGCAGAAGGGCTTCAGGTGGCCAAATTTTCCACAGTACTGGCATTTCCATCTTTGATGTTTTCCTTTCTGCTGTTGTGACATCTGATGTGACATCTCAGGTTTGCTTTTAACATGGTTGCACTTAGGTTGGATTTTGGTTTGCAACTAGTGTTACTGCACTCAGCCTTGAATCCAATGCCAGATTTGTTTCCTGTTATTTTGGCCAGTCTGTAGAATCTTGTCTAGGATGGCAGATCCATTGTTAAGCATTCTTACATACTTAGTCATCTCATCTAGTTTGGAATTCAAGAATACAGCTTCAGTTTCTAATTTTGAGATGATTTCCACTATTCTTCCTTTTCATTTTTCAACTGAACTATCACTTTCTTCTGTCTTTCAACTTGTCTGCACACTCCTGTACTTCTGTGGCACCCTTTTGTGTAGTGGCCAGCTCTTCAAAGGTCTTTCATCAAATTGAATCTTCCTCAGACCCCCATCTTCCTGTCAATGCAGTTACATGGTTGTAGCTTCTTCAATTTCACTTCCGTCAGATCAAGAGGCCACCAGACTCCTCTTTTGTTTCTTGAGGTAGGTCCCACATTCAGTTTTTAATATGACCATATCCATTACACTCATAGCATTGAACTTCTTTGGGCTTTTCTTCAGACTTGTTTTCTTACCAAAGCTGTTGGATTTACTGATGTCAGATGTGATGTTTTGACATTGCCCTTTGTTCTCACATCTACCTTCTCATTAGTCTGTTGAATGTTCCCAGCATTGCTATCTCATTTTCCAGATCTCCATCATATCTTGACCACCTCCTCATCTTCCTCTTCGTGTTTGACATAAATGCTATGCTCTTGGCTTCTTTCAGCTCCATCACATATTCCCATCTCAAATGTTTGGAGGGATCCAATTAGCTCATCAACTTCATATTTGAGATGTCTTGAGATTCTTCTATGGCTGTGACTTTCATAGCAAATCTCTTGGGGAGTGATCTAAGTATTTTTCTTACTAACTTTTCATCTGACATCTTTCACCCAAGCTCTAGAGGCATTTGCAGTTTCAAGAATGTCATGTAAAATTCATGAATATTTTCCTCTTCTCTTTCATTTTAAGTTTTCAATTTGGTGTGAGCAGTTGTATAGTCTAGAATTTTTACTCTAGAGGTGCCTTCATGG